>NC_090210.1:9138999-9743999 GCF_033026475.1 Channa argus | reverse complement strand
TTTTATTCTTTGCAGTGATTACAGTACTTGTTTCAGTTGATGTTAAGTAAATGTCCAGAGAGTCACAGTGAAGAGGAACAGACGTCATTATCTGCTGTCCACACACTGAGGGCATAAATTGGTCATAAAAGCAGTAATGTTAGTAAAAAAAGGCTTTTGGTAAACAACTAATATCTAGTCTGATTTTGAGCTTCTTCCAATGCAAACTGGTGAATCTGCTTGTTCAATAAACACAGGTACTGAATTTCACTTCTTTTCTTATTGACCTATTCAAGTCATGTAGTGAAAATTCCTGTATGTTATATGTATATTATGCTATGCAGTTTATATGGCAGAAAGAAAACCAAAAAAATCAATGTATTTTCCAATATCACTTAACTTAAGGAAATAAACTTTCTGTCAAAGACCTTCAGATTTAAAAGCCAGCGGGCATATTACTTCCACTTATTAAGTGTTGGAGAGAAAAAGCAATTCAGCGTTTCTAGAGTGCCCAAAGTGTAATAATCCTAGAAAATATAATTCGTCTGTACTCCTCTGATTTTTTTACATCGCTGAATGAACACAGACAGCATTGCAAGTCCTCCTGCAATGTACTGTACACACATAAAACATGTGCACTTGGCGTAACCAGCTATTTTTTAGGGCGGCATATTGTTTTGATTGCCTTTCAAATAGATAAAGCATGTTTGTTTGAATGGTAATAAAGGAAGTCTGCTTTGCCACCATTTTGACTGACTGTTAAATGTTCTTCAAACAGAACTGTAAGTAGAGCAGGAAAGCTGCACATATGGCAGGTGTTCCCAGCAGTCTGGCCATCTGATAGGATGAGCAGATGTTCTGCATTGAGTTGGATGCTCTGTTTGTCATGATTCAAACCAAATGGGTGCCACTGTTATGCAGTCTGGCTGGAGAAAGACACCTGTGTTGTTCACCATTACATCTTTGTAGATACATTGTGTTCAGTGCAGGCATGAGAACATACAGTATGCAAAAAAAAAAAACCACATCCTCAACTTTGATCTTCCTGAAGGAGAGTCTACAGTTGATTTTTAAGGGGCTTTTTCTTATTCACTAGACTTTATCTGATCTGCATCGCAAGAATTATGCTGCAAAAACCACCTCTCCAGAATCAATGACACTGCAGCAGTCTTTATCCCTGCTACCCCCCAGCCCTCTCCACAATAGCCTCACCTCCCTCCTGTTTTTCTCTTTTTATTTATATCACTCTCCTCACTTTCATCTATTCCAATCCAGTCCAATCCAACTTTAGGTAAAGGTAAAGGTATAAAGCCCGTTAAAAACAACACAGTTGTCCAAAGTGCTGTACACAAACAAGACAAATAAAACACATAAAAGAAGTAAATATAAGACATTTAAAAGAAAAGACACAAAACAAATATAAAAGGTAAAGGGAAAACAACAACATCTCAAATTGAGTTAAATGCCAAGGAGAAGTAATGTGTTTCAAGAGAAGATTTAAAAGCAGAAAGTGAGTTGGCCTGCCTTGGGCAACTTATTCCACAATTTTAGGGCAGCACCTCGAAGCTTCCTCTTTGTCTTAGAAACAATTAAAACTAAGTGATCTGCTGACCTAAGAGAGTGTGATGGAGCATACGGCAGGAGGAGCTGGGGTGAGACCATGAAAAAAGTTTTTTTAAATAACAGTATTTCACAAATCAATACAAAAATGTACCAGGAGAGAATAAAGTGATGCCAAGATCAGAATAGTGTGCTCTCGTTTTTTGGTACCAGTTAAAAGCCTTGCAGCAGCATTTTAAACTAGCTGTAGCCGAGCAAGTGACATCTGGCTAAGCCCAACATAAACGCAAACTATTGCAGCGCACTTTAATTAGTTTAAAATCTCAAAGTGATGCCAAGAAAGAAAAGTTTTGGCCAGTTGCCTCAAATGAAAAAAGCTGGACTTGACCACTGAACTGATCTGTGCATCAGTTTGAGATCTCTGCCCAGTCTCACACCTAGGTTTCTTGCTGTAGGTTTCAAAACTTGTCTTAAGAAGCCCAGGACCACCTGAACTTTGGAGGAATCACTGGGCCCAAACAGCATGACTTCAGTTTTTTATTGCCTTTATTTCTTTATGCTCTGTAGGAGTAGGCGTTTCCCTTTTTTATTGGGGCATAAATGTAACAGTCATCTGAATAAAAGTGAAAAAGAGATGCCCGGTTTTCAGAGAATTGGTCAATACTACGGGAAGGTCAATACAGAGAGAAGAGGCCCAAGAATGGACCGTGGAGGCCCGTGCAGTTCTCTATAAGATAAGCATTAAGATTTAGATATAAGCTTTCTGAAATTAAAACGGACATAACTTTACCCTTGGAAGGGTGAGGAAATCTGTTAAAAGCACCATTTGACACTTATTGACATTAAAATGATTGGGAAATCTATATTTATTTTTAATTTCATTTAAAACTCTTTAAGTTTTTTAATTTGAATACATTTGGCAAAGTGCTTTTTTACATCCATATTCATAACTCAATAATTACCAAACAAAGCATATTTTACCTAATGATATTTGCATCTCCTTTGGTTAAAAAAATAATTACTATGAACATTTCGCATAAATGTTTTAAAAATACAAATTTTAGATTAGTGAAAGTGTCTTGCTGGAAATAATACATTGATGTAAAACAGCCAGCAAACAGCCATTAAATTGTCTCTAAGTGTCTGGTGTCATATTCTTTCTATCAGAAAGTGTCACTTTTTTCTTTGTACAGAGCTACGCGAGGCAGAGTGTGAGGCATTACAGGTCAAGCATTTTAGCATCCTATTTAAAACCATTATGCCACTAATAGGAAGGCTATATTTCCAGGGACATAATTTGATCACCTCTGTCTAGATTCAAGGCTTATCACATTGAAAACACTACTGCTGGGTATATTAGTCTCAGCCTGATTCTTACTTGTTATCAATGGTCAGGTAAGGCAGTGTTTGACACCAACATTATATAACTTGTGTTCAGCTCATAGTTTCTACATCTAATTTACTATGACAATAACTAAAAGAAAGACAAAAGACAGCTAATGCTCAATGACAAGCTGAGCAAATAATAGCTAAATATACTTTTGAGACTTTTGAGCACTGTGAGCATGAATGGACACCAACAGGGTTCTCATACCAGATGTGACACATTGTTTTGGGGATGTGGTTTATTTGTGGCTTCCTTGAAATAACAGAGGTTGTGTCTAACAACTTTGTCAAGCTAAATAGGCAATGATATGATTTTTTTGGCAAACATGGGTTATATGGTCAACATGAATATGGATGTTTTTATTGCATTATTATCGTATTCTAGACGATCCATCCATCCATTAGTTATGAACCAATCCCAACTGACATTCAATAGTTGGGATACACACAGGTGAGGTCACATGTTAAAATAAATTGTTCATTCCACTGAATAAAACATTTTAATTATAGTAATTGAACACTTACGTCTAGATATTAAAACAACAATAGGTTTCAGTAACAATGATGTAAATCTAATGGTGCCCAACAAATTTGTTAATAAATCTGATTCTTTAAGTAGTTAATTAAAATGGAATCAACAAATTTGAATGTTTCTCTATTATTTAAGTCATTTTACAACACAAAATTACCAGAAATTCAATGGCAAGTCGGTCAGTTGTGTTTAAACATCTGGCAACTGGAAATGAAATATGTTTGTGATTAAGACTGTTATCTAGGAAAACTGAAATTTAAAAACTATGCTTTAGGCTAATTTTTCATATTTTTCTAACATGTAGAGACATGTAGACATCAGTTGATTACATTAAGTAATAATCAAACTGAAATAAATAAAGAAAAGTTACAGTAGTAAAGAGTAAAAAGAGTAAAATGTGATACATAATAGTATAGAATTATTAAATCTCCCATCCCTGTAGTGCTTTGAAGGAAATGCACTGGTCTCAGCTCATTTGTGGCTAGGTCTGCTGGGTTTAATGGGTGTGTTGATGTATAAGACATGTAGGCAGGTGGGATGATTTCAAGGCAGTGATGGCCTGCATGCAAAGCCTTAACAGTCTGATGGTGGCAAGGTAATGAGTCACTGTGTAGCTGGGCTAGAGGAGGCGACAGTTGCTACTTTTGTGAGTGGGGGTGACACTCACAATTCATCCAGCTACACTGAATCATCGGGAAAAAAAAGCAACTGAGGGCTTTGGCTGCTGTGTCACAGCCATTTGCTCATCATTCCAATTCACTACCACGCACACTGCTGACGCTCTCCGTTACCCTGGCTCGTCTTTAGAGTGGCTTAATATCCTCTGTAGTTCTTTGATGGGTGGGTGTACCCATCCACAAACACGTAAATCAAAATAAAGTGAGCCTCACAGCTAGACTAAGCCAATCCCTACAACCCCACTGCTGTCAGAAAAGATTCACAGGCCTGTTGAGTTACATGAAATGGCATTTTTCACAAAAATGAGTCACAAGTTGCAAAGGGCCACAGTTTGTGTAATGTGTGGCAACTTCCTCCCTTGTGGGGCTTTTTTTTTTTCCTGACAGTGATTCTCTATGAAAGGCACTGTCTGCCTGGATGCCCGTGCCCCTAAAGCCTGGGTTCACAGAGCAGCATGAGTCTTATTGATTTTCAAGCCAACCTGGGTTCATTTGGCTGCCACTGCTGAATCACTGGTACAAAAACTATCCTCATGTGTAGCAGCATCACTTTATTTGTCGCGTTTTCATGTGAGCTGAATGGTGTAATGTCAAATCCAGCTCATTTTTCAAAAAAAAACATAATTTCTGCAGCTGTATACACAGTTTGTATACACTCACTAGTTTTACAACTGTACAACAAATGCTGCTAGGATAATTTAAATTAAATAAATTGACATCTATAGTGTTTTCTCTCTTTGCCTTTTCTACAGTGTTTGTTATTTAAGGAATAAAATTTGTTCCAAAAAATAAATCTTTATTTAAAAAAGACAGTCACATAAGAATCACGTTTAATCCATTTAAACTGTTCAATTTATTAAAAAATGTTGAAACTTTTAATGAAAAAATACGCATTTTAAAACAAGCATCCAATTTTATAACTACACAGATGATTATTCTGTAAAAAAAAAACAACGTTGCACAGACTACACTTTATGCTGTTGTTTTAATACTGCGGCAGTGATTTAGCTGAACTTCAACAGCATTTTTCACGAGGCAAAACTCACTGCTAAGAATGTCCCCAGAGGAATTTCTGCTTTTTCTCCTTTGAATTGAACAGAGATTTCTGTGAGGTGTACTGTTTAAAACCATGCAAACAAATGTTTTTTTTGAGAAGTAAAAAAAAAATTTGGAGCGGGGAGTGGGGAATAACTGGTTAAGCAGATGAGGGGAAGAGGTTAAGGCTAAAGATGTTTTATACCCCTATTTAATCCTACCCCCCTTCTCTCGTTCATGTCTCTCTCTCTCTTTCTCAGCATCTCTGTGTAGCAACTCTCTAATCTGAGATAATAGCTCAATTGGAGCTGCAGACTTCTTAATGATCACTTTGGGCAAGCTGGCTTTGAGACACGCAACCACAGGGCAGTAGGCCAGCGAGGCCACTACCCAAGCAAATAAACACAATCACACACGCAACACATAAGGAGAGCAATAAAACTTGGCTGTATCAGAGCGACAGTGTCTTCCTACAGATGCTCACTGCCTTACTGTCAGATAACAAGTTGGTTTGAATCGGATTTTTATACTTTGTATCTGTTTAAAGTTAAACTGAAGTTAGAATTCATTTTTGCCGAATTAGTATTGGGGTACAACTAATAAGTCTTCCTTAATGATTTGATCTTATTATTACAGAAATGATTGTTCAGTAAAGTAATATAAAATGCTAAAATTGTAACTTCCATCAGTTAAATCTGAAAGACATTCACTGACAGAACTTTTGTTCTTCTTATAACCTTCAGTTATTCAGGAAAGATTCACTGAAAGGTTTCCTCTCTTTTTAAGGGACACACTGGTTATCATTAGATAGTCACACACACTCATACCTGCCAGTACAACCACAGCCTTACCTGTGGCCACTGACCGGCTTAGCTGGAGCTGTCAAGGTTAGCAACCTTGCTCAAGGGCACCACAGTGGTCTCAATGAGGGAGGCTTTATCCTGCTGGTCTAGAGGTTAAATCTGTGACCTTCTGGACATAACCCCGCTTCACTACCACCACAGTCCTGTTTTTATATAATTTGTATTGTCACTTGTCTATAACTTGAACTTAAAGTGTAAGAGCATACAGCTTAAGGAGTTTTCCAAATACAATATCAAGGTCACCGAAAACAATTTAAGTCATGTTGATATATTTTTTGGTAATTTAATAATGTAATCACTGTAACAGATCAGGACAGGGTTTTTGTTACACTTTTTATGTGCCTCCACATACCCCCTTCAATTCACAACTTATGAGCTTAATCGATGGTTCAACAGGTTCAGTTTTCGACCCCCAATTGTCATCTCCCCCCTTGCTTCCAGAAACACAGAAAACAACCCCCCCCCCCTACCCCTACAGTCTCAACGGCTCTCTTTGGACCCACTGCAGTTTGCTTATTGCCCCCAGCCTGGAGTGGATGATGCCATCATCTACCTGCTGCAGCGGGCTTTCTCTCACATGGACAAAGCAGGCAGAACTGTGAGGATAATGTTCTTTGATTTAAGTGCTTTTAATACAAACCATCCTGTCCTGCTGAGAGAGAAGCTGCTGAAGATGCAGATTGACTGCTCCATCACCTCATGGGTTTCTGACTACTTGACTGACAGACCATAATTTGTGGAGCTGCAGGGATGTGTGTCAGAGGTGGTCAGCAACATAGGAGCACCTCAGGGAACAGTCCTCTCTGCAGTGGTAGGGTGTAACAGTGGTGGTGAGGCTTAGTGCACAGCTTTATGGACTGGTCTGGAAACCATCACCTCATCAAAGAGATGGTTGTGGACTTCAGGAGGACTAGGAGCAGAGTCAAAACTATCTCCATTCTGGGTGAGGAGGGTTTTTTTTTTGCTGCTATCTGCTGGGGCAGCAGCATCAGAGCCAGTGACACTAACAAACTGAATTAACTGATTAGGAAAGCTGGCTCTGTCCTGGGGACCACTGTGGAAACTCTGGAGTTGGTAGTGGAGAGGAGTTTGCTGTGCAAACTGTTAAACATCATGGAGAACAGCTCACATCCTCTCCTCAAGCTGCTGTTCAATCAGCGGAGCAGCTTCAGGAAGAGGCTTCTTCTAATCCTCTGTGACCTCCTGTACTGTACAAACAGTACAGGAGGTCATTTCTGCCAACAGCCATTAGTCTGTACAATGACTCAATGACTGTGTGGTGTCAGGAGACAGACCTTCAGCAATTCATCACAACATAACTACAATAACTGTAACATACAGCCACTGTTTCTGCATATGCACAGGAGTAAAAACGGTAAACAGCTTGAACTGAGACATTTCAATGGACAATAAAGGAACATATCTCTGGCTTTTAGGACTGTTCACCTCGCTTTTTATAGCTTCATTGATATCTTATTACTTTGTGTGTATAATATGTTGTTAGAATCAATTAGTCACTCTGGTGGGTTGTGTGTCAGACTGGATAAAGCATTATAAGTATTAATCAGTGGCATAGGGGCACTTTACGCAATTCTAAAACTTTGCTCACAATGTGCCAGCTGGAATACAAGCTGCAACAGAGGAGACTGCATCCACCGAAATAAATAAAGACTGACTACAGGATGGAGAGAAGAGCACCGGTTTCTCTCTAAAGGAGCTTTGCGTATTTATTAGGTAAAAAAACTCACAAATGAACTCAGAGTTAGTTGCTGACTATGCACCACAGAGGAACACAAAAGCACACTTTGAGTTCTACATGGCGACGTGAAATGCCACCCTGCAGGTATAGATGTTAAATTCATGAACACAAATGAATCAGGTCATTATCACATCCAAGGATGAGAAGAAAGTCAAGCGAACATGCTGGACTTTAATGACAATGTAGAAAGATGGAAACTAGAAAATAGGATGTTATGATCAGAAAGAAGTTTAAAGGGCGGCTACATGTCAGAGTGGGTATAAATCTTTTTGTTCCCTCAACCTTTTGCCAACTCCAGACGAGGGGAGAGGCAGGGTGGCTTTGCATGTCATTTCCCTAGAAAACATATGCAACCAATAAACAAAATAAAATCATTTTATTATAGGTCATTTGGATTCCATGCAAATCTCTGTCAGAAAAAGTGGGAGTGGAGACGTCACTGAAATGCATTCAGTTGTGTTTATATATATATATTATGTATGCATTTATGGTTTTGTGTGTCCGAAACATACTTGTGTCCACGCATACTTATGAGTGCATAAGTGCATCTATGAATTTATGGGTGCACCGTGACCGGTCAGTGGGGAATAGTTTCAATGATGGGGGATGGAGAGATGAGAGTGCAGTCTGGCGGTGGGGGATGGGGGTTAACAGAAACAGGGGGGGAAGATGGAGGAGGATCATGAATGGTGCATAAAGGGTATGATATTGGTATGAGCAAAAGGCGAGTGCCCTTGAAAGACTTTTAAAGTCCTGTGAGTATCAACTTCAAGCAGCACACAGGTTAGAAAAAGGTGACATGTCACAAATTAAGGGCTGCAGCACACTCTTCTTCTCAGGATATTTTATAATCATAGTCTGTTGCACACATTCAGCCGGGGATTTTTCAACTTGGCAATGTGCTGTAAAATAAGGTATTGTGAATGCAGGGAGAATAAAAAGTGAGCCCATCCATTCAGCCATTCAGAAGCTTAATTTAAAAAAATGCAACCACTTCAACGTCAACAAGAAACTAACAGTGTCACTTCTATACTGGATTTGTTAGGACTATGGGCTAAAATCTCACCACTCTCCCCCTTGTGCAGCATATGTTGTACAGGTTTCCACTCCACCGCACTACGCCGACTGCCTTTTAGCATCCTCAGAAGCAGAAAAAGATAAAGCTTTCCAGACACAAGCTCTGAGAATGACTTTAATAGTCATTTAAATGTTGCCAGAGCTGCACTGTGTGAATGTTTTCTCATATTCAAACATGATAAAAGTTAAAAAAGCTAATATCCTTTGACAGTCCAACACTATGAGGATGCTAGCACGGAGACCGATCTGACTCTGTGCCGACGAATCAGCCTCATCTGCCTGCCCACGCAGACACAGCAACCCACACAAGAGGAATGGGCGCAGAGTAAAGGCTACTATCTAATATAAAGGCAAGTAATTCTGCACTGTTATAATCATCAAATGGTGGGTTGACAGTAGTCTAAGCTTAAAAGCCTTTCAGGAGGAGAGTTTTCACTCAAACCCTAAATGTGTCAGAAGCTCTGCCTGATGGAAAACACACAGCAGGCAATAAAACCTTGCTGACTATTTCCTATTTCATTCATAAAAGCAATACGAAGGAATTAATCCTGACACAGTAATGATTTCCTCCAAACATCAGGTGTGTGTTTGTGTGTGTGTATGTGTGTGAGCGCGTGCGTGAAGCAGTGACACATGAATGTTTTAGGAACAAAGATGCTCCGAATGACCTGCTTTTTTGGTATGCTCGAGGACACATTCTGCTGTTCTTCGAACAGTGCAAGAATGACAAAACCTCCAGACTAATGCATAAAGGAGCCATGACGTGGCTGTGGACAACAGGTTTCAGTAAGTCAGAATTTGTGAAACAAAAAAAAAAAGCCCAAGTATGAAGAAAACTACAGAGATAATGTATATATGCATGTGTGCAGGAGGTGCAGGAATACCTCTAGAGCCACAATTAACCCAGACACAAAAGAACATAGCGGCACAGCAAACACGCACAGCTTGGCTACAGCTTTGGCACAACTTCACTGGTTTCAGCACAAGCATTCTTCCAAAATATAGGCCACCGACTCACACTCAGAAAGGAAGCTGCAATTCTATTATTTTCAAACAGAGCAACACATCCTCGATACCTGTCAGAGCCTTGCATGGCAGACAGATGCGCCATGCAATCTGTGTCTTTATTTATTTGAAGATGATTGAAAAATGATCTCCTGACCAATCAACCCTCATTTTAGGGAAACATCCTTGTTGAGCTTTCTATATATAGGAACAGAAGAGATGAAATCACCTGCTCAGCTCTGAGGCTGAGGGGCGTGCACACACACACACACCCACCCATTTCTAATCCCCACTCAAAACATGTTTTAATTTGTGCTTCTGTGTAAACTCTGTAGGTTTTTATGCTTCTCTAGAAATCAGGCAGTGTCACGCACAATGAAACAAAATAGATAAAAATAAAACGCTAATAGAGTAGCAAATTTGCTATAGAAACTACATGAAATTATGAGTGAACAAAGACCTGGGAGAGATACAGATGCATTTTCTGGCCCATAACTGTTAACATTAGAGAAAATGCAGCTCATTAAAACAGAGAGGCTTCAAAATACATTCCAGTCATGAACCAACCATTAAGTCAAACTCTAATAGATAGTTGATCGGAGCAATTCCAGATATTTCTGCAGATTAGATTAATTACATAACTCTAATTAGTTTTTTTTTTTTTTTTTTACTTTTAGACCATTTTTAATAGGTAAAAAAGTGTATACGGTTATAACATCATAACTGAATGACTTTAGTGTTCATCCTCTTGTGTGTGGGAAGGAAACAAGGGAGGATTTGGACTGATCTAATTATTAAAAAATTTGTATGTTGTTGTTCTAGTTTGATTATGCTGTAAGACTTAACTCAATTCGTATTTACTGACATTTGCATAACACTTTAATCATGCAAGTCTCGCTCACTTGCTTGTCTTGGTGTCTCTACTGATTTGAACACTTACGGCAGTTTTCTTCATCACTGTTGTCTGAGCAGTCGTCATCGTCGTCGCACCTCCAGATGGTCGGTATACACCTTTTGTTTTTGCACTGAAACTGTCCATCCTCACACTCATCCGTTGCTGGAAGAAAGAAAGAAAAAAAAAACAAGAAGGATAAAACAGCTTCCAGGTGAATCAGCACCAAGTAGTAACCGCTTGTAGTTCAAACTGTCATTTGCAAATGAATGCCTAATTGATATTCAGCGTTCATTCAGGTCAATTGGCTGAGGGGCTGGGGGCGTCGCGTTCTGTGTTTTTCTTTCAGTTATTAATCTGGTGTTTGTAGGGAAAGGAACAGCGGCAGTTGAGGCCCTGTGTCTGCCGGACGCAATTCTCCACAACATGAAGACAAAGATTTGTCTGGGCTACTACAGCTACTACCTCTGATGCAGTATGGATGCTTGCAGCCGGGAAACACATGCCAGACGCACAGAGGCTGTTTTAACCCACAGTGGATCTCAATCAGGGACCAAGCTGACACACCTTTAAAATCGAACAAGTCGTCATTTTAAATATCACAGATGGAGAAAAGTATTTTTTCCTCTTATGTGGGGAGCGCCTTATATATCTCACCTCACCTCTCTCTCTTTCTCCCACTCACTCACACACTCACACACACACTCCACCACCACCATCACCGTTTATGTTTAATTATTGGCACACACAGGAGGTGAAAAGCAGCACTGACCTTCGGATAAATGAAGCCTCAGGACAAACAAATGAAAAAGTAGCAATGTCCTTATATCCTTCCACATTTCTGGAGGAGCAGATGGAGCTCATTCACATCCACAAAACAAAGCCCGATAGCCGCTCTGCTTGTAACGCTGCGACGCCGCTGCTGCTCCGCTGTGAAACTCCCCCTCTCTCCGCCTCATTGGCTGAGCTGGGCGTGACGTAACGTAAAGGCGGGGACAGGAGTAGAATATAATAGAAGAGATTAGAGTAGAATGTATTAGTCTGTAGCGTTTAAATCACAATGTGTTCAGATTAAGTTGGTAAAATCAAAATATTTATTCTTCATACTGGATACAGAGGGTGACTAATCAATATCTCCTCAAAGTCCATTTAGTAGCTGTTCTAGAGTTTTTGATCAATAGATTAACATAAATAAATATAAATATATGATAAATATTTTGTCCATCAAAAGTAAACTTTCAGTAGGTTTAGACTGAATAAATATCTTCACAAGGTCTATCAAGAAGCTGTTCTGGATGTTACAATCAGTACAATAACCCTGAATGATATTTTTGTTTCCAAGGTCAGAAGTAAAAGTTAAATCTCTAAAACTGAATAGAAGTGAAATAAAACACTACAATAAAACATTTCTTTGCTTCTACCTGAAAAACTCCTCCAGATGACATCACCCAGAGGAGTATTTCATCATTATTAGTTCAGATGATGCCATCTGGAAAAGCCCTGGAAAAGCAGGTTGACCATGACCACTGCATTGAATGAGTAACAATATAACATTGAGATGCAAAATTATAAAATAAAATAAATGACAATGATCCAAAATGTACTAATCTAGCAGCAACAAGCCTCACTTAGAGTGTGTAAGAAGTAAATATGTCTAAATTGCTGGCAGTGCTGTTCAAGTCTGGGTCACAGGAGGCTTCAGCAGCACCTCTCCACATTTACATGTTTTTTCGATCAATACGTTTTCCTTTATCTACTTAAACTATCTGAAAAAATATTACATACTGTATATTTAAGTAGTTAATGAGATGAGAGAAGGAATATCACAATTGCAGGGTAGCTGAATTAAAAGTACTAAATTACATTAAATAAAGTGTCATTTTTAAACATATATCCATAGACACAAACAGGCCACCGGGTAGATCAAGTTAAGTTTGGTCTCAATGATAAAGGGAATTACATGATGTCTCAAAGAAGCGTCCCACTGGACGCAACAAAACTAACAGTAAAGAGAGGAAGCCACCAATTAACAACAGCTCACTTCTCCCAGTATTTAGAGAAGGTCTAATAGGCCTATTCACAGCAATCTCTGTGATGCTAGTGTTTCTATGAGAACTGGTGTTTCTAATGACATTAAGGAGAACTCTGCTCTGTGACAGCCTTTCCTGAGCCAACTTGCACTGTGCCAAGAACCTGAAATGCAGTTCAGATTCCTGAAATGGAAGTCAGGTATAATTGATTTTATTATCTACGCCTGTGTCCTATTGTGACATGCCAGTATTTTTACAGTGATAAAGAGACTAGTTGGAGTGAACAGTAAAAACAAAAAGTATTAGTTATATTATGTAAATGTACATCCATCTCCCTTAACAAACAGTGGCAAAACCTGTGTTGATGGTGAAGGTCTGCTGCAGCTTACTGGTGTATCTCTAGTACAAGATGATGCAATAACAGTCACCTTTAATTTGATATCTAGCCATCATAACAGCAACACATTCAAATTTCTCAATTTAAACACAGTTCTTTTAGGCGTAGTGTGATTTAGAGATCCTTAATAAAGAAGCTACGTATAGGTCCACTCATTGGATGCAACACTGGATTCACACAGGCAACAAATGAATAAATCTCCAAAAAGTAAACACTTGTAAATAAAACAGTGTGAGCGAAAGGTGATACATGCAAGAGAACTTTGCTTCAGTGAGGTGGAAACCAGCACTACAAGTTCCACCTGTTTTAGCATCTCTTGTACAATACAGTACCCTGTTCAACAACCCCATTATTAATATACCCCCTGAGCAATAATGTGAAATGATTCTCATCTATATGCAAATTATGTGAATGTTAAGTTGAACTGCAGGCTATACAGTTTCCTAGAGGCAGCAGCAACAGGAAAAGGCTCACTGTACCTCTTTCATAAACCAAGCTGCAGTAATATTGCTCTTAACAAACACAACTAGGTAATACTCGCAGATAAAAGTACACCGGTGTATTTACAAGATCTGCTGGCTCCCAGCCAGAGCGTACAGGCCTATCTTTCAAATTTAGGTCAGTACTGACAGTCATTTTAATGGAGATAAGCTGAAAGATAACTTAATCCCCCCTCTAACCTCAGAATTTACGCTACTAAATATGCAGACACTGTCACACATATACACATAGTTCTGCAAGTATTCTTGGCTATAAAGTCACAGCACTGAGGAAAAAAATCATGGTAGTTGGGCCTGTTGTTGCTATATGTTGTTATGTGCACTTGATTTAATCCAAGTAAACACAGTGGATGGT
This sequence comes from Channa argus, assembly GCF_033026475.1. Lineage (NCBI taxonomy): Eukaryota > Metazoa > Chordata > Actinopteri > Anabantiformes > Channidae > Channa > Channa argus. The sequence goes on along the minus strand of NC_090210.1, from coordinate 9,729,952 downwards.
CACGTGTAAACCCACAGGCACTCTGCCCTCGTTCAGATTCCTGTCTCGATTTGTTTTCATTTTAAAAAAACGTGATAAGTGCTACATTATGAAATGTGTAAAGTAATGTGGTTGTGACTTGTAACATTGATTAGAAATATAGTGAAGTAAAAAGTACAAATATTTGCCCATAAAAATATTGGGGTATAAGTCAAAGTGGCAATAATTAAGTCTACAATTTTGGTACAAATATGTGAACAATAAGAAAGTACATTACTTTACACCACTGGTTTTAAGGAAAAGGTCACTGCACACATGAGCGTCATGTGATTCCGATCACATCCTACCACAGACGAAAGCTTACAAGCCACTTTCTCTGTATTTTACAGTCAGTTTCTTGTATTTTCCCCTTATGAACAACTACCTTTGGTTCTCAACAAAAGCTCCTTGCGGTATCTCCAGTTGATCGGTTTGAGCAACCATAAACAACACAAACTATAGGTTTTGTAGGAGCTTGGGTTAACATGAGTGTGTTTTCTATTTTAAAAAATCTATTCTTGCCCTAACCTGCCCCTTTTTTGAAGCACAGGAACAGCAGTAACAAAAAGCAGCCAATTCTTTCCATAAGCAGGCCCATGTCAGATGGACAAAACAAAGAACCAATTCAGTCAGATAGAGACAAATGGGTTGTAGAGAAGCTGGTAAAAGGAAAAGAAAAGAACTTTGTAGAATAGAGAGAACAACAGAAGATTTTAAAAGAGAATCAGAAAATTATAGAAATTATGCTAAAAAATGAGATAAAAAACAGAAGAACCTCATAAGGAGTCAGGAAAAACTGGTTGCAACTTTGTCCCAATTAGAAGGCACTCTTGCAGAAAAAAAAAAACGTATTACACAGCAGAAATAAAGAGATGTTTATTTTTTAAAGAAAGAAAAGAAAGATATTCAAGATAGGTGGTTTAGAGAAACAGACACTAACACTATGGCGTCTGTGAAAATAAATGAGCTGACAGACACAAACCAGTGTCTGCAGGATGAAAAAGCTGAGCTACAGTCCGAACTGACTTTTTTGAGCCTCGAGTTTCACAAGCAGATTCGTGACTCTCAAAAGACGCTACTTAGACAGCGAAGATACTTTGCTCATGGATGGAAACGATAGGATTGCCTTTCAGATGCAGGTCAACTTTCTGCAAAGAAAGTTACGTTTCTGTAAGAAGACCCAGCGCAAGGAAAGTACTCAGCTGAAACAGACACAAAAGCGGCTTGTGAACACACTTGATTTATTGGACCGTAACGAAGGTCATTATCTCCAATTGTTAAATGAAAGGACTCAGAAGGTGCATCAGCTGAAGAAAGACCTAGCAAAGACTCAAAAGCAGCTTGATAAGACAAATCAGCCTGCACATCACACTGGCAAAGTTGGTAAGGTTGTAGAGGAACCACTGAATCTTTACCACATCAAGCTGTCCTGTGCAGATGACATAGTATCATTTTCACTAGGTCCTGTCCGACAATATATTGATGAGCCATTTGTGGATGATGGTATTTGGCACAAGCTCTCTTAAAAAAAAACATCCAACAGTGGAAAGTGGCAACAGCACTGAGCCAATAATAACATGGTCTTTAGCTGTCTTGCAGGTGAGGACCATGTTTTCATTGGCTCAGTGCTTCAGGGTTGCACAGTGGTTCAGTGCAGTGGCCTGGCCAGAAGGTGCTGGCTGTATGCCGCTTGTTTCTGTGTAGAGTCCTGGTGCTCCCTGTGTCTGCTCTGAGTGCTTTCCTTCCACATTACAAACAAAAAATAATTGAACTTATAGGAAATATTCAAATTCAAATTTCACTGGCTCTTGGCTTGTCCCTTCAGGGGTCACCACTGCTGAACACGTTCCATGCGTTGACTTGGCTTGTGTTTTTATGTCATCCTGCAACCTGCCCGTTTTTATCTGGGCTCAGGGCTGGCACCAGGGTGACCCTTGTTGGCTGTGCAGGGCCACACCTGGTGGAGTGGGATTTGATCCTGCAATCTTCTGTATCCCAACCCATTACTCTGCCCCTTGAACCACCAGGCCACCTACAGGAAATGATAAAATGAAAATGATAAAATATATAACATATATCAAAATAAACTCATTAATTTGGATCTCAAGTAGTTTTGAAATGTTTAATCCCATTTGTAGTGAAGTATGTTTTTTGTATTTACAGGAGGATGGAAATGTTTGCACCTCCCTTGATGATGTAATTAAATTATTACCTTTAACTAATTTGAAAAATGTTTCTACCCAGCTGTACATTTGAATCTTCTACTCAGACAGTGGGATTTTTGTTGGCTTAATTGCAGACAATGTGTGACAAACAAGAGTTTTATTCAACAGTTGTTGTTTATTCAGATATTATTTAAAAATCAACAACACAGTCATGAATTTTGATGCTTCTGAATATTAAACTGGTTGTAAATGTTTCACATAGTGAGTGCGTTTACATGGACTTACTAAGCAGAAAGCTGATTTCCTAAAGGGCAACTTCACCAATTTTCAACTTGCTTTCTATGGCTTTAGTTAAGGTGTAAAAGTGCATTAATGCTTCCAAACTTCCCTCTGACTTCCCTACATTAAATTAGTTCTTTGCTTCTAGCTAAAAAACTACTCTAAATGACATCTTTAGGCCAACTGATCCATTTGTAGGGAGTATCTCTCATTGTGGCCCTCTAGCTATGCAATTCTTCATAAACTGATGTATTTAAGTTTGGTAGATTTTTGGATATAGTACAGTAACTAAGGCCTAGTTAGTATTGCATTACCTTTTTGCATCAATAAATATAATTAAAATTCAAAACATATATATTGTCTTTCCTCAGGTTCCCTTTTTTTATGGCAAATGGTAAATGGTCTGCACCTATATAGCGCTTTTCTACCTATTGGCACTCAAAGTGCTTTACACTGCTTCTTATTCACCCATTCAGACTCACAATCACACACACACTCACACACCGATGAGGGAGCTGCTATGCAGCTGGCCAACACTCACCGGGAGCAACTAAGTTGGGGTTCAGTGTCTTGCTCAAGGACACTTCGACATGTGACCGGAGGAGCCGGGGATCGAAACAACAGATTAGTGCCAGATTGGTGGACGACAGCTCTACCTTCCTGCGACTGTTAGATTTTGTTGAATACCTGTTTACTAAAAGATACACAAAAAGAAATCAGGAGCAGTATGAATATTTGTACGGTACTGTAAAACGAGAAGTTGAACAGGTGAATAAAGCAGTCATAATAAAATTGTGTACGTTTGCAATTTTGGCCAATTACATCTTCTTGCTTGTGACAAATTGTGATTCTCAGCTGTGACCAGAGTCTTTAGTCATACACAAAAACATCCCAGTGCAAACGCTGTCCTGTAAACGCTGTATCTCTTCAAGCTAAAAGCATCAATACTGCATGCTGTAAGGCAAATGACTAAGGAATCACAACATAATGACTTTTTATTTTTCATTTCTGTAATTTTCAATTTTTTTTAGAAGTGGATAATTCCCAGTGTAGACAATTTAACTTATGTAAAAAGCTTCAAATAGAACAGGTTTTCTACTTACTATGATCATTTTAAACATGTTTCCTAAACCAAAGAGTGCGTTAGTGTCTAGTGCCCACTGGGCTTTACTCAAGTAAAACAAAAGCAATATTAATGTATCATAAGAGATGTTTTTGGTTTAATCTGATTCTCACACATCAGAGATAACACCCACTAAATTGAGTTTACACTCAATTTGCTGTGAGGAGTGAGTCATGACTAAATGAAAATGCTTTTAGCACACTGAGGATTAAGCAGCAGCCAGGGGATATCTGAGAGAGTGAGACAGAGAGATTGTCATACAGCTGAAATATTTAGAGAGCAGATTTTGCTTGTGGCTCCTCATGCTGCCTTCCCCACTCTGGCCTCAGTACTCTGCTCATTGCCCCCTGTCAAACTTTCAATGTCTGTGAAATCAGGAGGCTACTCTTGTTTTGTTCTGCTGTGATGTTGTGATTTACATTTGCAGAGTTAAAAACTGTGACCTATACAGTTGTTGACAAAACAACAGTAATTTGTATTAATTTATTCATACGCTGCCTTGGTGCTTTAAGCTCACATTTATTCAAAAAAACAATAACTTCATGGTGGTGTTAGAGGAAAGGTTAGGGGGTTATGTTAGCATGCAGCACAGTGTTGGAGTGGTTAGACTGCAGCCTCACACTGCATCCTCAGCTGGCTGCAGTCTTTCCATGTGGAGTTTGCATTCTGTCCCCGTGCTTGCAAGGGATTTCTCTGGGTACTCTGGTTTCCCCTCACAGTCCAAAGAGATGCATGTTAAGTTAATTAGTGACTCTAAATTGCCTATATGTGTGAATGTGAGTGTGAATGGTTGTCTGTCTGTGTATGTCTCTGTGAGACCTATCCAGAATGTACCCTGCCCCTTGCCTGGTGACGTCTGGAATAGGCTCCAGTCCACTGTGACTGTAAACGGTTAAGATAATGAATGGGAGCTACATTGACTGAAATACTTTTGGGGGAAAAGTTGTGGAAAGCATTGAAAAATCAGGGAGGGTGGTCCATGTTTGCCTATGTGTCACTTGTCAGGAGCCTCAAGAATCTGCAGCAGATCACTTTCATCTGTTACAGCAGCTAGTCTGGATGATCTGCCACAATTTCCCCACATTATGGATTCAGGACAGTCCTTCTTCACCCATACTGTACAGTATATTCCCTGCAGTCATGAAAACATCAACTTTATCTTCCACTCTTACCACATTTCTTATTTAAATAACCTTTAATGGACGTTTGCTGAGCATGCATGCTGTTTTCTATTTCTCTGCCATACATTTCATAGCACAGAAGCTGGCATCGACAGGCGTCATGGCTCAGTTACAGTGCAGCTACCCATTGATGGTCCTTGAGCACTGAAGCAATTAGGTTGAAGTACTTTGCTGAAGAACATATCTCAGCAGCTGCTGCGAGAGAGCTGAATTCGCTCCTGGTTTCCTCCCACCCTTCACCAACTAGTTGAAGGAAACTGGAACAGTGATTATGTGATCATCTGTTTGTCTAAACAAAGAGATCAGTGAGAACCATGAGATCAGTTCTTCCTCACTGGCTGATGTTGCACTGGTCAGGGAAATAGGTTGTTGGTGTTTCTGTGCAGGGTGAGAAACGGTTTATAGATTTATTTAAAGCACATGCTTGGACAACAATTTGTGAGATCGTGAATGACATACTCCTGCAGGTTTGTGGAGGATGCTGTCTAGGCTCAACACGCTTATAGCCCTATTCTAATTTTAACATTACAATGGGTGACTGTGGCACAGGAAGTAAGGCAGTTGTCCACCAATCCCTGGGTTGTTGGTTTAATTCCTGGCTCCTCTGGTCACGTTACCTTTAGCAAGACACTGAACCCAAACTTAGTGGCTCCTGGTGAGTGTTGACCAGCAGCATAGCAGCTCCCCCATTCGTGTGTATGAGAATCTTCAAGCAGCGTGATTAGTTTTATTAAGGTTAAATGTTTTTTTAGCACTATATCTAAAACCATGTGCAGTTTGCAAGCATCCTGCCGGCTGCTGTCAAACCCTAGAAGCTGCTGCCCTCTACAGGTTGGTCTTGGGCAACAACAACAGCAATCCCCAACATTTTGTACTGAAATACACATATTGTAAATAACTACATTTGGTATTATTATTGTGGGTGTGACAAATTGTACTTATTTAGTAATAAATACATGCAAAATGCTAATTTACAAATTGCAAATTCTGTTAGGGGTCATATGGTCAAATTACAAGTGCATATTTAATAGATACGGATGTGTTCTTAAGTGAGTTCTTGTTTGAACAAAGAAAACAGTATGTCCTTCTCTATGTTTTTAAGATGCTCATACACAGCATAGTATACACACACACTGAATGTGAAGGACTAATAAAGCACATTAGTTGAATTAAATAAAAGCTTAGGGTAAAAGGCTCAATCTTGGGCAAACAAACCAGGTCTATAGACTTATTCTAAGGCAAACACAAAGGGGGTTGACTTTAGATTAACAAATAAACAAAAGTGAACCAGACAAACATAAAATTTGGTGAGGTTAGAACATGGTGTGAGCTCAAACAAAGTGGGCAAGAGGTAAAGAAAACATAAAAGCTGCAAAAGAGATTAAGTTAATATAAATCAACATGAGACCCAAATTTCCCCCTAATCAGTCTTCCCTTTCAAAACTTTATTTATTCAATGTAAGTTACAACAAACATGTGAAAGCAGCAGCTCTAAAAAGTAATACAATTTAGAAAACTGGAATAATTTTTTTATTTTATTGTAAAAGTTTTGAAAAGAATCACCAACTGAAAACCAGTCTACTTTCAACAGATCTCAGGAAGGTTGTGTAAGGGCACACTTGACATGATGGAAATGAAAGGATTTCCATTTCTAAGAACTTAGTAACTAAGTTACACTAAGTCTGTATTTAAGACCCTGTCTGGGTCAGGCTGTCCGCCCGGGAGGAAACAGCAGAGTCTATACTAAGAGGTCAGTGACAATTTGGAAGGAGCTACAGGACTGCTTGTCAATGAATGGTCATTTTGTGCATATGACAACAACATCATAAAAGGCTCCACAAGTCTGGCCTGTATGAGAAGGTTGCAAGAAATAGTACAATCTTTTAAAAAAGACACATCAAGCCTTATTTGAGCAAAGGCAATACAACTCACATGCAAATTAACACTGTATCGACACTACAATATGGAGGTATTGTGGGGGCATGCTTCTCTTTAGCAGACACTGGGGAACTTATCAGGATAAGTGGAAAATGAATAGCTCAAAGCACCGTCAAATCTTTGAGAAAAAGCTGTTGTCTTGTGTCAGAAAGCTAAAGGTGGGAAGAAGGTTCAAAAAGTTGGAGTCCAGACTCCTTTTGAATTCTACATCTGATTTTATCCACTAGGGGGAGAAAGTGCACTTTGTGGCTGCTCATCGAGGAAGATTTGGCATCAAACTCATCACTCAGAAAATGAGATATGGAAACAATGTGGATTGCTAAATTATTCTCACTGTAAACAAGACAAAGACAGAGATGGACTTGAGCTGTAATGCACTGTGAATATGTTACTGAGCTTCTTCCTTGTCTTTTTGTATTTACAGAATTGTTTGCGTAGCGCTTATACACACACACACACCTACACACACACACACACACACACTGACACACAGAAACACACTGACGATGTCATGATGCCATACAAGGTGTTTACCTCAGCCACCGGGAGCAACTTGGGTTTCAGTTGAACTACCAACCACTCACCCTGTGGCTCATGGTTGAGTGCTTTACCAACTTAGCTACAGGTGCCTGTGATTATTGAGGCAGACAGACAGACCTGGCCGGATAGAGGGCACGCCCTGGCAAAAAGAAAGACGGAAAAAGTTTTGGAATAAAGCTAAAAATGCAACAATTGTTCAACAAGCCACTTGTTGTTTTCATGTCAATTAAAATCTTATTTTCTATGTTAAAATGAAAAATAAAAAACCTAGTAAAAACATATTGGGCTCTACTTATATTTTAAATGTCTTAAGAAAAAAATAGTAAGGTGAAAGGTGATATAATAAAGTTCTAAAAATGGAACAATTATAGTGAATGGAAAATGGGAATGCATACAGCATATCAGGACTATTAAATAACAGTTGTGGCTCATTGTGAAGACTGATTAGACTAAATCCAAGTTTGACTACTAAAATGCCCTAATTCTAGCTGGTATATTTAACTTTCGTTGAAAAGGTTTGTGAATGTTGGCAGCTGAAATAAATTACTTGGCAAATGCAGGATATGATCGAAATTGTTCAGAAATACAAAAGGAAAATGCATTAGCTTCAAAGTAGTGGTACATTTGGATCTATAATTCCAAGAAGAAGAGACTTTACATGTAGGGCTGGCAAAGCTGGACAAAAAGCTGAAATATTGTCACAGCTGAGAGGTTGAACAATGTAGACTTCCTGAATGAAAAAGTTTTGGTTAAAAAAAAAAGCAGAAACCAGACAGAAGAATGGTCTTTGAGTTACAATTATCTTGATTTTGTCTTTTTCTGTTTTGTAGCAATTTGCAGAAACAAAATAAAAACCCACCATTAAGCAATTCTTCCGATATGCATTTTTGTGTCACACACCAAAAACAAAAGGTGCTTACTGTTATTTATTGTTTTTGAGTGTGTACAATTACTAAAATCTGCTTTTGGATTCTGCTTTTTGCTCTGGTCACTGTGGACTGTCCTTTTTTGTCACAAATGTGTATGTTTCAGCTTTGTTTCTGCTCCTTAAGCTGCAGGATGTTATACTGTCTTGACCAGTATACAGATTTTTACAGATTTAGAAACTTGAAACTCTGGAAGTAACCAGACAGCAAAGGGGTGACATGTTTTTGTCTGTTATGACATTTGGGCTCCAGAGGCTGTTCTTGAGGTTTCTGTTTCTTGGTTGTGAAAATTCTTAATTCTTTCGATCCATCAAACCATCATGAAGCAATGCACTGAATGCAAAGTCGCTTAAAGTTCAGTGAGTATTTATTTGATAAGCATGGAGAATGAAGGGAACATCCCTTGTAGCATTCAGTCTAAGGCAGGTTTCTAAATATTTATTCTGCTGCTTTGCTTAGGGATAATCAAGACCTGCCAATACCAGTTCAGTCACTAGTCTCCCTCTGGTCCTAAGTATGTGAGATTAATTCAATCTATGAAATCAATACTAATAATTGATGTGTTTGCTATATGTGAGGTTAGACATTCCCTCAGCATTTTAGCACTTACAAAGGCAAAGAATATAAAAACACAAGTGTAAGAGAAGGTGGATAAATTTCTGGTTTTCCAATGAGTTAACCTGCCACTACAGTGTTTTTGAATTGCAGAGTGTTGTAAGATCCACAGATGCAGGGACAGGACACTTGAGGGAAGGATGACTGCAGAGGTCCTTGAAGAAATCCTGGTCCGGAGTGTGTGTGATGTGAGGCTTAATGTTCTCCTCTGTTTCCAGTTTTTATCTAGGCTAATCATCAGTTTTAATTTATTAAACAGACACGAGAAAGGAATATATCTTAGTATCTGTACATTTGCATGGAAGCTAATAAGTTCATGTTTTGAAGAAATGTTTTCAGTGTTGGCAGACAAACTCAGAGCCTCAGAAAATGACGCTATGCTTGGGATCACAGACACACCATTATCAGTACTCGCTGACATCACTCAGTCCTCCACCACAGCAACACAACAGCCCTCCACCTCCTCTGCGCACACCAACGCCCGCCTTCTGCTGCACACTCATTGTGTTCAGCACTAAGCCCATTGTGCGTGTGGGAGAACAATGTCGCCAATCTCTCTTCAAAACATGAAGCAACACTGCTATTCTGACTCGTCTTTTTCCCACTTAACCAGACAAGACGGTGTTCCCGTGTGATGAGGGGAGGAGTAGGGGTCCGTTGGTTGTTCTGCCTGGCACTGGGTGGAAGAATGTGAGGAGGGGACACATTATAGCTATGTGACCCCAGTACGGCCGCTGGTAATCATAAACAGACATGTACACACTGCCAGGATGTCAGCATCAGTATGATCATTACTTTTCTACTTGTAATGACCCAGTGGAAATCCCTGCTTCTCTGTGGTTGGGTCCTTGCTGGTTTTTGCTACCACCAGCTTGAAGTCAAGATAGGAGCAAACCCAAACCTAATGTACTTCTTGACTACTGGAAAACTTTTCTTTTAAACCAGAATGTTCTTTCTGAAACAATGTCTTCCATACAATGAAACAAGAAGACCAAACAACTGTGGGATGTTTCAATCTAACTACTGTAATACTGACAAAGGCTGTATGATGAGATGGAGATGGATGGACAGCAGCATCTGACACTCATTTAACACCAAGTGAGTAACTGCTTTTACAGCATTTAAGATTAAGCATAGGAGGTTTCTTATATTGTTATATTCAGAAAAGCTATTTAAAAGTATATTTATAAGATTGTCCTATAATGACCCTAATTCAAAAAAAGTTGGGAGGATGTGTAAATTGCCAATAAAAACAGAATGCAATGATTTGCAAATCTCATCAACCCATATTTTATTCACAATACAACATAAACAACTTATCAGATGTTGAAACATTTTACCATTTCATGGAAAAATATTTCCTCATTTTGAACACATCTCAAAAAGTTGGAAGAGGTTGATGTTTACCATTGTGTAGCATCCCCTCTTCATTTAACACATTTTTATTAAACATCTGGGAGGTGAGGAGTCCAGTTGATGGAGTTTAGGAGAGAAATGTTTCCCCATTCTTGTCTGATGCAGGATTCTAGCTGCTCAACTTTCCTGGGCTTTTGTTGCACCAAATGTTTATGATGCACCTGGACTCTTCTCCTGTAAAGCCATGCTGTTGTGATGGATGCAGCATGTGGATAAGCATTGTCTTGCTAAAATATGCAAGGCCTTCCTTGAAAGAGATGGGAGCATATGTTGCTCTCAAACCTCTATGTCCTTTTCAGCATTGCCCACGCCATATGCAATAATGCACCCCCTCACCATTAGAGATGCAGGCTTTGATGGTCCCTCTCCTCTTTAGTCAGCAGAACAGGGCATCCATGGTTTCAAAAAACAATTTCAAATTTTGATTCATCTGACCACAGAACAGTTTTTCCATTTTGCCTCAGACCATTTCAAATGAGCTTTGGGCCAGAGAACACAGCAGTGTTTCTGGATTGTGTTCACATATGGCTTTTTCTTTGCATGATACAACTTTAACTAACATTTGTGGATTGTACAGTGAACTGTGCTCACAGACAGTGAGTTCTGGAAGTGTCCCCGAGCCCATGTGCCACCTGAGGGCCAAAAGTTCCTATGCATCCAGTTTTGACCTTTGGCCTTATCCTTTGCGTGCAGAGATTCCTCCTGAATCTCCGAATCTTTTGATGATACTATATGCTGTAGATAGTGGGATCTTCAAAGTCTGCATTTCTTCGTCGCCACAGCGGATCATTGTTCACATGTTGATTTGGCACAGTTTTTACACCGGATGCCCCTCCTGATGCAACCCTCCCATATTTCTACCAGGCTTGGACCAACACTGCACAGCTGGGGAGGGGAATGGGCTGTTGGGGGTTCAGTGTCTTGCCCAGAGAAACTTTAACATATAGCCGTAATTGGGGATCGAACGCTGACCCTGTGGTCTGTGGACAACTGCCTTACCAACTGAGCTACAGTCGACCAAACAATTTTATTTTGAAGAACATTTTTATTAAGTTGTTCCACAATTTTTAGACAGAGTTTGTCACAGTAAGGTGAACCTCTGCCCATCTTTACAGTCGAGAGGTTCTGCCTTTTATTGTGCCGTTCCAACTTTTTTGAGAGGTGTTGGTGCCATCAAATTTAAAATTAGCTTATATTTTCCATGAAATGGTAAAATGTCTCAGTTTCAATATGATGTGATATGTTGTTATGTTCTATTGTGAACAAAATATGGGTTGATGAGATTTGCCAATCATTGCATTCTGTTTTTATTTACAATTTACACATCGTCCCAACATCTTGGGAATTGGGGTTTTAGTTTGACTGCTAGTGTTGCATTATGATCATCAACACAAATTTTGCACAATTTTCCAAGGTCAGTCTGATTTTGGGCTGTGTGACCTGTCCGCCTTGGCATGCAGACCTTCTACTACCCCAGACATTTTCCTCCAAGCCTCTACATGGACACCCCCCTTATGCAGCGACGTGCCCTGGAAGACCAGGTGGAGCTGTGGTGGTCCAGAGAGCCACGCCACTCCCTGTTGTGCTACTGTACATCAGTGGCCATCATACTGGGGCTGGGCCTTGGTGGTGTTGGCCTCCTCTCTACCACCACCAGCCTGTCTGGGGAGTGGCGCCTCGGTGTGGGCACAATGCTTTGCCTCTTAGCCCTCGCTGTTCTGCTCAAGCAGCTCCTCAGCTCTGCCATCCAGGACATGAACTGTCTGCGCAGCCGACGTCGGATTGACCAGATAAAGAGTGGTGGGAGGGCTGACCCGGCACTGATTTTGACTGTGGGGCTGGCTGTGATGTTTTGTGGGACGGTGCTTCTCTGCGTGGCCACAATCGGCAGCCAAAGTGACGGCAGGGAAATGTTGGTGTCTGGTCTTGTTCTGATGGCTGCTGGGGCAGGCATGGCACTGGCTGTTACTGGCTACAGCATGTTCATCTCAATTAAGAGAAAAAGAGAGCAGAGCAGGAGAAGGATGATGAGAATGAACAGAGTGAGGAGGCTGGGGAGTCAAGATGCCCAGGTGTTCAGTGTCTCAGGAGGACAGATGAGTCAGGCCAGGAGAGAGACGTCCTCCAGTAGAACAAGCCTGATCTGATTGAACTACGTGGAAAAAATTGTTGAGAAAAAAAAAGATCAGGTGAAATTCATCGTTATATAACTTTAGAAGAGAGATGTGTAGTATTTTAAGTTACACATTCCAGTCTTCATAGATCTTCTCTTCAGTGTTTGTGACAGCATTTTTCAAAAAACTGACAGCTACACACAAAAAAGAATACCTGCACATATTTTTTTTTTTACCAAAGCGCTGTCAACAATGGCTCAGCATTTTTCATAAGCACCCCGTTTGAAAGTACATGGGGGTGGTATGTTTGAAAATAAATGCAGAAGATTTTCACATTAAATCGAAACATTATTGTGCTGGATGCATTTTTTGTGTGCTGCACCACAACAATTACATACATAATGATGCTTCATTTTAGAATAAATGAATGTGGAATTTCAATAAGGATCAGTTTATTTATGAAGTGCATATTCCAGTAAAATTATTTCAGACAATACAAACAAATGTACTAAACCTTTTTTTCTATCTTACATGAATACACTCAAAATTCTGCCTCTCACGCAAGTAACATTGTGCATGTTAAAACTACAAAAAGAGATGATGGAGTGTCACGTTGTTTTACCTCTTTGTTGTTGATTCAGAGCCAAAAAAATAAAGAGGATAATTAACCAGCCACATAACACTTTACTTACTCAAACTGACTGATGCCGCGAGGATTTCTTGTTAGCAGGGTATGAGCAGTGGCAATTTTAATGATTTACACAACATACAGTACAAAAGGAAAATGTATTGACTATCTGACGGGCAACACTGTGACAGATCTTAGTTGGGACAGCTGCTAAAACTATTCAATGTCACGTTGTCCATTTCAGTTAAAACCCATAACTCTCAAACGTTGCTCTGAGTCCAATAAAGTTCCCAGTGCTGAAATCCAGTCTACCAACAATTTCTTATTTTTCCATCACAGCTCTATACCATAGTCTCTTCGGACAAAAGTCATTACAATTTTTAAGTTTAGTTTTTAATATTTAGTTTTCATCATCTGTGCACATCAATGATTCTCAAGCTAGGGGGCAGGACCCACCCAAGGTATTTTACAACATTCCTAAAAGCTACAAAATAATTAATTAGAACAGGAAAAGCAAAAAGCTTTGCCTGATCTGCTCAATGACCATCATTTATATGAAACAGCATAGAACATTTTGAGGTCAGTGGAGCAATTATTCACTGTGTTAATGGCTTGCAAGTGGATGCTCCTTCATTTTAAATTGTCTCAGGCTAAACGTGTACTATTGCTTAGAACTGTCAATCAAGATGTCCCACTTGGTTTTAGTCAAGTCTCCAATTGTAATCACTCTATTGAAAACTGAAGATCCTCATCACTGTCTTCTATCTCCTCCTTCTCCATGCTCTCTCTCTGTGCCATTTCTTTCTCATTGGTCTGGATATAGTTATCCTCGATAAAGCCATCATCATCTTCATCCAGCCCACTTACGGTCCTTTGAAACGCTTGCACTCTACCAGAGACATTGTTAGGGAAGGACACCTCCTCTTGACCGTACTGACTGACTCCGTCAGCCTCTTGGAGGAGGGAGTGTCTGTAGCTGGCTAGGAAATGATGGAAGACACGAAACTTCACCACCATCACAATGAGGAGGGAGATGGTGAGGACTGTCCCCAGACCTGCAGCCAGATAGGACCACTCCACTGACTTTGGGCCCTCATCTGTAGTGGCTGCTCCTGGTGTAGAAGCAACAAAAGATGATTGGATTTGAATGTCAGATCAATGCAACTGAAACATTTCCTGTGAATTAAATGTTAGGAAGTTCAAAGTTCCTTCAACACACCCAGTTGTAAACAGGTAATGGTAAAACACCCAGCAGTGTTCATTTGACTTACTTCCTATTTCACTTCTGCTACTGTTGCTGTTATTGTCTTCCATTAGAAGATGTCTCAGAGTGCTTTTGTGTTCCCCATCAGATGTTAAAGCAAGACGTGCCTCTCTTATAAATGCTCCACAAAGAAGAAGCACCCCAAAGAGGCTCTGGCTCCACTGACCCATCTCTTTGTCCTGTGGTAAAACCTAAAGAAATTAAATTATCAATTGATAACATTTACAGAGAATCAAAAAACAACAACAAAACAAAACCACAGAATTTTCTATTGTGTTACAATCCCTCAATTACAGTCTTGCGAATAAATGCTATCTTGGAAAACACAAAGAGGGAAGATTGCACAAAAAAATCATATGGTCGCTTTATTTGACTGGCTGAGAGTGTGAACTGCACGTCATCATTTATTTTACGTGCAAAGGTTGTTGCAATCCCATCATAGAAAGAGACGTTTTTCTAACAATATGGAGCATTGTACATTTGAAACTGTCAGTGTTGTATTTAGGATAATGTGTAAACCTAGTCTTTCATCTCTGGCTGATGTAACATCTTTAGACATTCATTGAGGACTACATTTTTGTGTTTCCTATGTTTTATGGCAAGTCAACCATTAACCCACGTCTTATGACTTTCAATAAACGTTAAATAGGGATGGGCCTTTGAAAAATGTTCTATAAATGTTAAAAACATATTTAGATTTAATTGGACAAATTGGAAGCCTCTTACATTGTTTAATATAGATACAATTTCATGTTATTATCCTTTAACTGGCCATGTGGTATTTTCTCTTAAATAGTTTTGATTGTGTCTTTTATTTACGCAGTTAACACATTTCAAGTGTGATAAAAAAAAAAATAGTAAATCGGTTTTCGACAAAAAGATTTGATTAGACTTTAATTATTGCTCTGATATACATAATGATGATGAGCACAGGCCCACTATTTAGGGAAATATAATTGTTCTCCTGACAGAGGTTTAATTCACAGTAAAGTACTGTACACTTACTCAAGTGGATAGTACTGGCAGTACTATAAGAAAAAGTCTAAGTGCCAGTTAAGCTGTTGTTGTATTCTGTTTCTTTATACACTTTCTTGCAATTTTAAATTACTAACTACAATTCTTTGTGCACTGTCAATTTTTTGTCTTGTATAAAGAAAATAAATGAAAAACAACATGAAACACTTTTATTTGCCATAATAAATGAACTTATAAATATATATATATATATATATATATATATATATATATATATATATATATATATATATATATATATATATATATATATATATATATATATATATATATATATATATATATATTCGTACGCAGGACTTTTACTTGTATTTTAATAGTGTACTTGGCTCTGACAAATCAGCTATTACAACACTGGCACTGGGAAAAAACGTAATAACCAACATTTTTACCTTAACAAAAATAATCTTCAGTCTATTTTTCACATAAGCTGTCACGTGATTGTAGAGACTTGACCTGTTAGGTATTGAGCATTGTTCATATTGCTTCATAATCCATAATTATCTTTTATATATAAAAAAAATCCTAAAACCTAGAGGGCAAATGTATCAACTGTAGTTTTAGAAGCCCAAATAAGTGACTGAAGTCATACTACAATAGACTGTACTGTGTAACACCCTTCACCCAGACACTCACAGTAACCAAACTGTGTACTAACGCAATCAATAACACAAAAAAACAAAACAAACATCTTAAGTCACTTACTTGTCAAAATTAAGATCACTGACTTATTAGGTGTATGTGCCACAGACCTAAAGGCTTTCTCTTCTTTCTCAGCTCCTTCTGAACGAATGAAGAGAATTGCTGGGCAAAGGTTGCATGGTCATAACGTCACGCTTCCTGCTCCGTGCCCTTAAGACACAGACGTTAATGATTATAGGTCTGCCATTTGGTATACATCTGAAATTACTCAACTTTTCAACCAGGAGCAAAAAAAAAATGTTTGTTTTTTTACTCAGAATTATATAAAATTCTTCCGAAAGAGAGGTCTACAATCAATAATTGACTGTAAGTAGAAGTAATTACTGATTATTTCATTATGAAATCAGATAAATCCGTTTTACATAAAGCAAATGTTACACAAATCGTTACCTTAATAATGTAAGGAATCGATAATGGAGAATTACCCTGAACCTAACACTATTTTTGCCAAGCTATTAAACTCAACACAGTTACAATGACTTCCTTTTTTTAGGTCTGTTTACAGGTCTTTGAAGTGAAATATTTCAAATGAGAAGACTGAAAATTTGTGTTGTTTACTAAAAAATGCATTACACAATCCAGTTATTGAACTTTATTCAAGACATATTGTCTCACTGTTTGTAAAAACAAACTTTAGGCTAATTTCTTCACTGGAAGCAAATAGGGCCCCTGAATAAAAGAACTGGTACAAAATGCTGCATGTGAGCCCAGTTAGTGGCACTGTAATCATATAATACACGTGAAACAAAGATAAACCACAGAAGCTGAACGTGGATTTTGGGGGGAGGGTTGTAGAGGATCAGTGATTTTCCACTGGTTCAAGTGATTCTCTATATACGAACATTTTTGTTTTCACTTGAACCACTCATTCATCAGGTGGAGAAAGGAAGCAAGGTTGATGAACACTTTAATGACTTCATTTGATCTTGACTTCATTTATTATTAACATACATTCAATCATGATCTTTCTGCCTGCAGGAAGAAGTACTTTGTAGATATAATAGCTTAAAGTATGAATTTTGAGGCTCAGAGAATTGAATTGTCATCTGTGTGCATGTCATTATGCACAATAAATGTTTGATTACCGCTTCACAAAAGATCCAAAATCCTCCATGAACAAGAAACTGTAGGTCTTAGCATTTTGGAAAAAAAACCTGTACAATAATGATGATTTATGAACTTCAACCTTAAAGACTTGAAGGACATTTTTCTGAGAAAACATTGACTCTACAATGATGTCGTAGTCTTTTCCTTGGATGCAGCAATTTTTTGACTTTCTAACCAATATTTTCTATTTACCTTCAGGGAAAATTTGTGCGAAAATTAGAAGTTTGGCAGTTAAATCTTGTTTATCAGTTTTTAAAATTGCTTTTTCAAAAAATGTATGGACCTTATACTTGATTTAGATAATAACTGCAACTAGCTGCAAATTACATTTTTGAAAGAACAGAGAAGATTACACTCTGCCCTTAGAAAAGCATAGCAAAGCATTAACACTTCTTTTGTCAGTGAATAATAATCTATATTAAACAGACATTTGACAGTGCTGATAAGCTCACACTGTGCACAATCCAGTCGCTGCCCAGTCTTATTCACAATGTAGCATGAGATCACTGCTCCCACTCATGCGATCATGACATTGTGCACATTCTGCACTTTCTTTTAAACGCTAGGTTCACCACCCACGTTTACCTTACCTTAACCTTTTTAATTCTGTCAATATGGATTGAAACTTAATATATGTTAATGGATGTTCAAGTTGCTTTCTATTAGAATTTTTTTCAATATATAGATCTGTATGGGGTGACAGTGAGAAAAAAGGTCAATTTTAAATCCCCTAAAGCATTTCACATTATGGTTACTGTTGTAAAATTCCCTTGATTTAACAAAACCTACCTACATTTCCAACAAAGGTTTATGAGGTCTAAAGGTCCTACCACATGCATTTTCAGGCTGCAGGAAAAGGATAAGAATCCAGAGCCAGTAAAGACTTGAATTAAACCATCTAATCTTTTTCTCCTGAACTCTTAAAAAGGCCCTGTGGCTTCGAAGAAATGGCAAAGAAACATGGAAAATAATAATGATTAGAGCTGCTCAGACACACAGTTTCTATGAAAAAGATAATTCATCAATTTACCGTGCTCAGATATATGATTTTACATCTGTTTCGATTTTTAGCTTATTAAAATTTTTGATTCTATCCTCTGGACATTGAGCAGTTTAAACCTGCTCACTGTTGGACATCACACTGGTAAAAAACACCTAAAACAATTGGGGTTGAAGGTTGAGGGCTGAAGGCTGAAGGCGACAACAAGCAGCTGTGTCACTTGGGATTCAACAAATTTCCTAAACCTACCTTGTTGTATCTTAAGGGTTGAAAGAAGTCAGTCTCCTTTGAGCAACAGTACCAAAGGTGACCACTAGGAACATTTTCCTGAAGGACTAAGGTGCCATATCCAGCTCTAACATTTCATCCATGGTAATAACAGTATATAAACTAAAGTCTGATCCAGCATATGAAGAGAAAGAACTTCTCATTTTCTCCACAGTAGGGAGCTAGTTTAGCTTTGCCTCAGGTACAATATACAGTATGATAATCTACCATTCTGAAGGCACTTGAAAGTTTGAAGAATGAACTGAGTTTAAATACAGAGCATAGTGTTTATTGGGTTAATGGATGTAAAATAATCATGTACAACCAAACGTGCTGCAAATTTGATAAGGCATTTAGTGTACAGAAAGATGTTTGTCCTGGATAAATCTCATCCTTATGCTATCTACATACATTCTAATAAACCAGTGCCACTCAAAATAGATAGGATTGGTATGTTTCATCCCACAGTATCAGATAATGACGCTTCCTAAGGTGTCAATTTGTGCCACTTTTGCCCTCCTTTTGGATGCACTATTGGAAGCTCCAAAAGTGCCACTATTTGATGCCATGAACACATCAGTGTCTGATTTTGATGCTACAGGTACACTACACTTTGGCATCAATATTGGACACTTCAAGGCATCACTATTTGGTGCCCCTGGAATATCAACTATATACACACAAATACTGTGTTAGGGTTAGGGAAAAGAACTTCAGGGTAAGGTTATAGTACAAGATAAATTACATAAAAATAAATGCCTACAAGCAGTGACAATGGCACACATGTACTTCTTAACTATAGTACCCAATTGTGCCATATTGTCATCTAGGCATGAAATATTGAAGCATTGATGTTTCCATTGAACTACACTTAACGCTCAGAGTGTTGATCTCCGACACAAATGGATTCTTAAGCTTCAGCATGTAACGCAAAGGGACTGGCAAAGCCACGCTTTTTGATTGAACAAAAGGCGGGTCAGTGAACTGTTGATAGTTCAGGTTTGGTCTTAACATTGGCATAAAAACAAGCAAATAACTCGCCTGAAAGCTTATTTTTTAAATTATTTTTTTGTGGTATAGTAAGTATAAATTGAATAAAGAATTCAGTGCTGATTGAATGTTATATTAATGTATCTGCTGTGTGACCACTCAGGGGTGATGACAGACAGGTTAGGTTTAAGGGGAGGTTTGAGTCACAGACTGTTTGTTTTTTTACAGTGTTTTATATTATCGGATTTGTTCATTACAGTAGCATCAAAAGCTAACAAGGTCCTGATGGCCCATGTGCAGTGTTTGCAGTAAGATGAAGTAATACTGTAATTAATAATATAAATATTATGTTTATGTCATAGAATTAGATTTATAACTAAAAAATTGAATTTACCTGGTTTAATATAAATATATTGAATAATTGGAGTGATATACATGCACACATACCAATCATAGCTTGAATCTCTGTAAAAATGGATAAAGTATAAAAGCCAGAAATGGTTCTAGATAAAATGTTTTTTGAGAGCCCAAAGAGTCGGTTCTGATCTGTCCGGAGTGTACCCTGCCTAATGACAGCTGGTATAGGCTGCAGCCCCTGTGACCCTGAACAGGAAAAGTGGTTAAGATGATGGATGAATGAAGGGTCACTTCTGAATGGTCTTAATCCACTAGAGGGCAGAAGAAATGTCTCAGATTGTTTTTTAGGAAAGTCTTGATCATGTCCATGACATAGAGGTCTCAGAAACTAGTGTTTCAAATATGATACACATTACATTATAGATTTAAGCATTTGAACCAACAACTAATGCTGAAAAATGCTTTTTTTTTTTTACAGAGTCTTTACAGAGTCACACTGTTGATCCTCCTCACAAACCAGATGTAAGCTGGAGCATAATGCTGGGCCTACTGGACATCTTATGTTTCCCTTGCATATGTCTTGATGATTAGACAGCTGTAGACATGTCTTTAACTTTGAAGAAGCCACCCAAATAACTACATAAGTGGTTCTTCTAAAACAGAGGAACGTGGCAAAGTGTCATTGACTGATCAGTGAAAACAAAGCCAAGCTGACTTCATTATAGAGCCTTAAGTATTAAGGTGAAATGGCAGCAGGACAAGCTTTCTAAATTTTGACAGAACTAAAAACTTTATCCATGTCTGCCTAAGGCTTTTACAGACTTACACAAAAAGGCTCAAGTCTGAAATTGCTGCCACAGGGTCCTTACAAGGTACTGAAGTAAGGGCCTGAATGAGTTAGCAAAAAAACTTTTAAAAAGTTATCACTTTCTTTTCTATACTGTCCTCATTGCTCAGCTTGTGCAGAGTTTAACAGAGGTCTAGTGCAGTGTCTTTACCCTTCATGACTTTTTCTTCTGGAATAATCTTCCTGCCCATAACAACAAAGTAATTCCAACAGCAAACAATCTGAAGCTGTAAAATATCTTTAAATCCAAACTTAAAACTCATCTTTACTGTATATCTTTCTGTTTGCTGTTTATTCTTAGAGGCCTTCCACCTGTTACCCACCCATGTCATAAGTGGGTTGGTCTCAGGCTAATATTCAACATGAAAGCAACAATATACTCCATGTTCTTATGTAGATGAGATAACTACAACACCTCTGAAAACCACTGAAGCTTTCTATTTTGAAAAACTATCTTTTTGTGTGTTCCCTCAAGCAGAAGGATGTTGAACCCTCCTCCTTCTCTTGCTCTCTCTCTCTCTCCGTTGTGTTCTTGTTCTTATCTCTCTGTCCTTCTGCATGCTTGTTTCTTTCCTCTGTAAGTGAATGATGATTTTGGATTTTGGCTCTTGTGTTTTTCTGTCCTATTTCCAGGTCTTCGTGGTACAGAGGAGACCATGAGGCTTATGTCCTACCTCTTTGCTGCCCCTGGAGGTTGGTCAACATCCCCCAGGATTAGATTATTTTTTGTATAAAATCTATCATTTTGTCATCCCAAATGGCCACACTTGTGAATTTACTATGTTATTGTCTTCTGTAAACAAAATTTAATGCAGCAAAGTCTTGCTCTGCTGACACCCTTCCTGGTACAGTATTTGCATTGTTTGCTCCAGTTAAATGTTTTTCCTTATCTAATTAATCAATGAAAGGGCAGAGACTGTTGCAAATTTGTGATTTGTAATATAAGCTGTGTAAAGTCTGATACCTGACATGAGTCCAGCATTGTGGCTTACTAAGTGTGGGCAGATCTGCAATTTGTTTAGTTTCAAGTAATATTTACAACACCTGTAAGTGTGCAAAAAAAGTATATTTGCAAAGTATATCCAAAGTCACTATATATACACATCTCTTCCAAGAAAAGGGCAGATATTTAATTGCCATTTATACACTTTCAATTGTTGCTGTTCAGTCCTGAAAACTAGAGAGAAATTCAGTGCATGAAAGAAATCCATCTCAAAGCTTTGTAATGTGTGATTTATAAGCATGGCTTACACCCTTCAGAGTGTTCCTGTCACCTATCATTACTGTTATTTAATGTTTACTCAACTGAAGCACCCCAAATCCAAAGCACACCACTTTATGTCAGCAAGTATTCCTCTGTGTCATTGATGTCCACTGATAGCATTTGGTTCCAGATTTAGTGGCTCTCGTGACGGCTGGTCCCATTTTTAATCGAAAAAGTCTTTCAGCATCCTATGGGACTTTCCACTTTCACCCCACTGACTGTAGCTGTGAAACATCTCTGGAACAGGCGCTCGGGATCTGGTGGATGGTTATCACAGTCCAGCTTCCTGCTCATGAAATGTTTTCTGAATCCCTGTGGACCAGAGGCACCAGTTGCTGTCACCTGACTGGGTCCCTCGCTGCAATCTCCTGCTGAAAAGTCCACGGGCAATTACACAAAAGTTCAAGTTCTAAATCTGTTCTACTTAATCTGTGCACAAAAGAACAGAAAAATTGGCCATTTAAAACTTGAGAGCTGGTGGTTGCAGATTTTCTCCAATTTGAAGGCTTGTAGAAGAGCACATCAGAGTTCTTACTATCAGAGTGTAGTTACTGTAAGAGAGCCTAGACGTGCTACACACTAACCTGGAGCTCTGAGGGGTAGGCCGTTGTCAAGGCGACTGGGTTTGGTGGCGATGAAAAGGTAGCAGAGGACACATACAGTAATGAGAAAGGCAAGAAGGACCACCGCTGCAATGGACAAACCGACAAGAGCGCCGATACTGACAGGAGAGGATAGAGAAGGACAGGAGACAAATGGTGATGTGAGCATGGGAAAAAGTAAATGGTAAAAGAAGACAATGTGTGCGATAAGTCCATTATCAGAAGACATAATCTGCAGTATCTTTAACATACAATTTTGAGGCGGTTAAACATTACAGTCCTTACCTCAGCCACCACATGTATCGGTATTCATAGGGGAAAAAACTGTTGGGATCATCACAACAATACTTAACATCATTAAATCCACAACAGTAGACGGCGGCAGCAGAGTTTCCCGGTTTGGGGCAGGAGAAAACGTCCACAAACACACCTTCAGCGTTGTAGTAACTGCTGCAACTAGCGCTCATGCTGCACCGGCGAAAGAATGAAAGACAAACACAACACTTTTGATCCGCCGGTACGGACACAGCATCGTCAGCTCGCAGCCGTGAGCTTTTAGTCCAGTGCCACGGTGCGTGTCCCCGCCAGCTTTGTGTGAATGAACAGTAAGAGAGACGGAGGTGGTAAACTTTGACTTTAAAGACGGAAAGAAAACTCTCCCTCTGTCCGTCTCTCCCTCTCTCTCTCTCTCTCTCTCTCTCTCTCTCTCTCCCTCTCTCTGTCTCTCTCTCTCTCAGGAACACATGGTCTCTGTCTCGCAGCTTATTTGGTGTGAAAAGAAGCTCTTTTCCATGTCCAGGTCTTTTGCAACAGGAGTGTCCCCATTAAAATGCTCCACGCTTTTTACTTCCATCAAGACTATCACAAATGTAACATCTCTCGATGTCTTATTATCACTTATTATAACTTAAACGTTGTATGTGTTTTATACCTACATGTGCTGTATTTTCCCGTTTTGTTAAAACGAACGGATTCATTTAATTTCAGTGGAAGTATCTCACTGCCTCCTCTGTTGGTAGGCATCAAAACATGAGCGGGTTGCAGTCTACTGTGATGACTGCTACAGCTTAAATTACCTGTCCAATCACTTTCAGACATGTAGCATATGCAAAGACAATGTTGTGCAGTGATAAGCCTACTGCATCTTCCTGGTCAGAGAATGGCCATTCACATGCAATAATTACATCACAGCTACTGCAACACCATAAGAGCCTATAAATCCTCATACATCTTTACACTCATGCTACACCCATACCGGTGTTGTTTGGGCTGATTCAATTTCTTCTTAGCATTTATTTATATTTTCCGTTTTGTTGCACCCACAAACCATATGATTCTCATTAGTTCATGGCCATGTACAAAACTAGTATTATTGCATCCAGGTTGTAAGAATAAACAATTATTCACATCTGAAAATTCCCACCAACTAAGTAAAAACAGTAGCAGTTAATAAATTGATTGTTAGTAAACAAGTGACTGTTTATAATATGCAGTAAATAGTGAATTATAGTGAATGACAGTAAATGATAGTGATTTCAGACGGTATGAAATTCCAAACACAGCTCCAACCCAACACAGCTTTCTCTCAACCTAAGAGAAAGGTTGTCAATGAGCAGCAGCACCATAATCAATAATTTGTTACACTTATGTGGATTTTAAAGGTGACCCAAGATAAATTTATTAGGAGAGTTCACCTAATGTGCTATATATATCAAACTATGGCTTAGCACTAAATGTTCATGCACAGACTTTTTGAATATATTTAGTAAAAATACAGCACTGCCAAGTAAGTTTTGGAAAACACAGCAATTCAACTTAATAAGCTCAAACAAACATCTGTCAGTTTTGACTGACAGTGAAAAACACACATGGCTTTGTGTCTCTGTGTACTTGAGACATGCTTTTTAGAGAAAAACTGAGCATGGTATATCTTGGCATTAAGGTGACCACTACATGGACTGTCAATATAAAAACCGTAGGAGAGGGTTGTCATGTGATATGAGCAGCATAGGTCACTGATAATCAGGTTTTACCTGATCTCACTGTGAAAAACCTACAGTATAAAAACTGTGATTCCTATTTGCAGAATCAAAGCCTGAGCTTAATTATCTACTTCCGTCATATCAGAGCTATAAAGCTATAAATACTGTATACTAGGAACCATGCCATAATCACAACTGAACGACTCGACTTTAGTCTAAAAGCTTTAATATATGGGCTATGTCACTATAGTTATTAATAAAGTGGGTGAAAACTAGAAAAGACCCTCAAATGAGAAGCTGTGGTGGGGTATTGTGAGAAATGCACATCTGGAATCATATTTTTTAAATAAAAAGGATATGTAGATGTTGCTGGTTTGTCTCCTAACTCAAACAGGAGATGTGTTCCTACATTACTACACACCTCACTGAAAAACCTGGAATAGTGAGATTCTGCCAACTTTCTAACTTTTCTAAAAATCCATCCAATCCAACTTCAGACTAGGAACTTCTGAGTTTGAAAGGAACACTCAACGACTCATGCTGTCTGCGTGCTGATGACTTTGGACAGCTAGCTGAGCAGTCACAGAGCAACAGTTTCTTTTAGTTTTGTTTTTTTTGGGGGGTTATTTGAAGATTGTATATTGTATAATCATTTTAATTTCCGATTTCTTTTACACTAGACACAGTTTTAACCTGATCTCACTTGTTTCTAGTACTGCAGCTGCTCTCCCTCTAGGCTGCACAATCTCTGTTCCTTTTATTCACTTTTCTGCAGACCACCCTATGCGCCCCTGCTCAGCTGCATCCACTCAGCTAACCAATCTACCTGTACATAGCGCACAGCCTTAAACTGTTGACAGATTATTTTGCCAGTACAGTCTTTATATACCCTATATTTGGCCACATACACCTCCCTTCTCCGCACTGAAGCTGGTTCTGGTCTGAGTTTTGATGGAGTTTTTGACTTCCCTTCTGGCTAGAGTTTTCTTAATATTTCATATCATATTT
This sequence comes from Channa argus, assembly GCF_033026475.1. NCBI lineage: Eukaryota > Metazoa > Chordata > Actinopteri > Anabantiformes > Channidae > Channa > Channa argus. The sequence continues at coordinate 9,704,584 of NC_090210.1, read as the reverse complement.
TCTAGCTTCCCACATAGTTCCCACATAGCCTCATTCTTTGGTTCTTGTGTTGATTCTTATACGCTTCACCCCACTGTAATCTCTTTTGCATTTTTAGCATTTTCTTCTTTGTTTGAGCTCACACCATGTTCTAGCCTCACCAAGTCTGTGTTTGTCGGTTCAACCCCCTTTTGTGTTTAGCTTACATCAAGCGTATTGAGCTGGTTTGTTTGCTCAATTTTAAACTCCACATATACCTATTGCTAAGCTTTTAGTTAGGATTATGCACCTTTTACACTTTTTCTACACTGTAAACACTGTGAGTAGACAGAATAAAAGCCAGCTCAAATACCAGTGACATGTATGAGTTGGTTTGTGACTTCAGCAAGAGAGGGCAACAAGAAAAGAGGATAAGGACCACATGCCAGAGGTGGCAGACAAGGAGGAGGAAAATGAAGATTAAGAACAAAAGCAATCATGTCCGATACAATTACAACAACCACAGATATTTTCGGACTCACTCTCCAAGGCCTCCACAATCAGGGCATTTAGAAAGTTACAGCTGAAAGTTACAGTATACTCCATAGGATGTCTGAGTGCATCACTCCTCTATTACTCTAGGGGACACATATTAGAAGACACAATACAGTATTACAGTATGTACCTCTAATACTGAATGATGACCTCTGTTTGTAGAATTAATAAACAACCAGACCAGACAAATGATGCTGGGTCATATAAATACAAATAAATGCATTGCAGATCTATTTTTGATAAATTTCTATAATCCAAATAAACATGGGTCTTCATATACAAATATATGAAGAAAAATCAGCAAAATACATGACTATAGATTTTTTATCCTGCTTACAATGTTTTATAAATTTTGCTGCAGTGTTTAGACATTGACAATATTTGTGTTTAATTTGATAGCAGTCTTTGGTTTGGAGCAAATATAAAATAACTTTGAATTTTGGGGAGTTTTGCCAGAAAAGCTAATGGTTTTGTGAAAGTAGCTTGAGGTCTATTTGTGTGAGTTCAATCTCCTTGATAAAATTGCATGGTTTGACAAGAGGCTTATTCAGTAACATACAGGAAATCAGACATGATCAAGGTCGCCACAGCGGAACGTGTTCCATACATTGATTTGGCATGTGTTTAATGCCGGATGCCCTTCCTGCCGCAAAACCCTCCCATTTTTATCTGGGCCTTGAGACCGACACTAAGGTGACCTTTGGTGGCATGATGAGGCCACACCTGGTGGGCTGGAATTTGAACCTGTGGCCTTCTGCATCCCACCCCAATTCTCTAACACTGAGACACCAGGCCCCCACAGGGAATCACACATGAATAATGGCTAAATTTAGTTTATTGCAAAATATCACTGTAGTTAATTATGAGTTTAAATAAAAATAAAACATTTTGAAGAATATGATGTGCAACAAAAAAAGGGGCGGCAGTGGCTCAGTTGGTGGAGTGGCCGCCCACCGACCATAGGGTCGGAGTTTCGCACCTCGCTCTTCTTAGCCATATATCTGGGCATGACCCTGAACCCCCAACAGCCCATTCCCAGCCATGTAGTGCCTGTCCCAAGAGCGGTAGAAATTGGGGAGGGTTAGGTGAGGAAGTGCACTTGGGGTAAAAAAAATTGTCTGCTATGTTGACCCTGAACTTACGGGATAAGCCAAAAGGAATGAAATAGATGTGAAACAAAAGAACTAAAACTTTCATCAAAATCAACTTTAAATTGATTGCCAACATTTCCTAATCACTATATTGGAAAATATAATCCAGCAGCAAGTATACTTCCCACAAAACATCTTTGCATTTGTTGTTTGGCTGTTTACAAAAGTAATAGTTTTGAGACAGGCTCCCTTCAGTGCCAAGGAGTGTTTGGTGTCTCGTTGTTTTGGTTTACTCGCCCACAGCTTTAGTGTTTTAGTTCACAGCTGAAGCAAGGAGCTATTTTCAGTCCAAAACCGATTAGAATAAACAGCAAGCAACAGGATGACAAGGTTGGCAAATACCTGGTGAATATAGTGAAGAATAAAGCCGCAAAAAAAAGAAAAAACAACAGTTATTTTCCCTGGAGCATAACAGAGCTAAAAGCACAGTGGATATTAGACTTACATTTATCAGGTAGATGCAAACAGGAAACCAAATAGAAGCTAATGTAGGTTAATACCCAGCTAAAACGAACAGTGCTTGTCCCAGATATTTTAGTGGACAATGTCCAATGGCCATGTCTTCGGTCAGAGCTAAAAGCTTCATTTGTTTGACTTTTCTCTTTTTCAGCAGTCCCAGTCCAGAGTATGACTCATTCAGTTCACAATCGATTTCATCTAAAATTGTTAAAATAGAGACTGATAGTGTATCTTCAAAATTCTTTGTATAATCCTACTTCTATTTAGACATTTGTCCTCTGTAATAGTTTAAAGTGGTGAGGGATAGTTTAATTGGAGACAGGGTTTATATAGACCTCAACACGTCACAATTTAAGTCCCCAAGAGACAGCTGTCCTGTCTTTGTTTTTAAATAAAACCTGCCCTTTCTCATTCCCAAGGCATGAGAAAGTGCTGCTTCAGTCCTTTGGCATTACATGATGACACTAAAAGTAGCCTTTTGTGGTCAGGGTGATGGATGGCATAGTACAAGACACAGGACTTACAGGTTTCCCACAATGCACTTTAATGATGATTGTCAATCAACGTTATGCACACGCTCAAACGTGAAGAAGTACCTGTGTAACATCTTCACAGTATGGAGGTATTTTATATTAAAATATTATTTATTTTATCTCTTAACATTACCCTAAAGTATTTGTGCATGAAATCAAGCAACTTATGTTTTATTTTAATCACACCACTTACACAAGTTAGCTACTACAATTTCTTTTTTAGAGTTACAGTACATGTGATATTCTTTATTCCTAATCTTTACATCTGACAACAAATAGAAAACCATTTGACAGTGCTCAAGTAAGTAAGGCCCTGCATGAAAAGACTGAGCCAAGCTTACTACTAAGCTCCTAAAATCACTTTCTTTAAATCTAAAGTTCAGGTAGAGTAAGAAAACACTGTTGATTTCATTTAACCTGGCTTAAAGTTTAGTGGAACTACGGGTCGACGATGATACTCAAAGGATTTGTCTTTACTAGATATCCCATCATATTACTGTACAGTATATACAGTGTAACTGTTCCATGAATTAATCATAGAAAAATATTGGCAGCAACGCATCTCATAAAGTTGGAACAATGTTTGTTGGAACAATGTCCAACTTTTTTGAGATGTGTTGCTGCCATCAAATTCTAAATGAGCTGATATTTTCCATGAAATGGTAAAATGTCTCAGTTTCAACATCCGATATGTTGTTTATGTTCTATTGTGGATACAAAATGGGTTGATGAGATTTGCAAGTCATTGCATTCTGTTTTAATTCACGTTTTCTACATCTTCTGAAGGTTTTGGAGTTGTACAATCAAAAGGGTCGACCAGAGAATGAGCAATAAGCATTCCAAATTTTCCAGATATTCATTGTCTTTAATTTGGAGCTTTACAGGATTTTAAGATACAACATGACAAAACTGCTGAAAATAACAAGTAGTAATAATAAGTAGTTTAGCTTTTCTTTAAACAATTTAGAAAGGTGCTGTCAATAAATCTGATAATTAACATTCAGCTGCTAGATTAATGAGCAAAAGAGTAGATCCAAGTTAGTCAAAGAGAAAAAATATCTTCTGCCAACTAGAGAAACAGTTTTACATGTTAATTTGTGATCTGGATTTCTGAACATCAACAGAATTTTAAAAAAAGAGGTTAAAAAAAGAGACGGATTACATTGTTGAACTTTCTTTACTGCAAGTAACACATGTTAATATCAGCCAGTATTTCAGGACTACACTCATTTAGTCTAATGAGGATAAACTCAGCTGCTCCACTACAGCCCAGCCACATCCGTTCCTGCTTTCAATTTAACAGTGCAAAGCGAATAGATCTGCTAAATTCTGCCCTAGGATGATATGTAATGGAATATGCTGAGGTACGTAGCAGATGACCTGTGGATGCTGAACATGTCTCTTCTGTTGAAATGAATAATCAACACACCAGGCCTGACTGCTTGCTTTAATCCCAGATTATCTATGCCAGTCCATTCCAGAAACAAGGGAAAAATAGCAGAACAGAAAGGGGATTATTTAACATTGGTTGGGGGTGTGTAGAGCAATGTGGCTCTGTTAGAACACATATCTGCTGGTGGATAAACATTAGTCACACAGACCTGCTGCAAACAGAAATGCACATATTATAGTAAAAAACAGAAGCCGTCTGCAGGTTCAAACACTGTGCAGGTCTTAGACTCAGATCCATCCTTTCCTCTCTTGTGCATTAATGAACAAGTCGATGAGAGAGGCAGCAGCAGTGGGATGATCCCTGACACCCCAACCCCCACCTGTCCACACCCCTCTCTCTCCTCTACACCCCCTTCAATCCATCTCCCCTCTCCTGTTATTCTGCAAAGAAGCATTTGTAAACATCATTCATCAGTGTGTGCTGCCACATGATGGATAGTGATGACCACCCCTGTGCACCCTGAACAGCAGTAATTTTAACAGCACTGCAAATGTGCATACTAATTGGTAATAGTGTTCCTGTCTGAATTGTGTCCTTACTGTCTATTAATGTAAGATTTGTTGTATTTTACACTACCTGTACAAACTGAAACCTCAATGAAACAGCTCCAGCTGTTTTGTAAACGCTAAAAGTAGTAGATTTCTCATTTTGGCATATAGTAGGCATAAGTATACTGCACAGAAAATTACCAAAAACAAATATGAAAATAAGAAAGATACAGAGTGAAATATCAGCACTGTAAGAGGCTTTCTGACCTCAAAGCATCAGGGAATAGTTCACACCAAAAAAGCACCACCCTGTAATAACCTGACATTTTCCATTCTTCAGTGTTTCCTCAGTCACATTCATAGTCCAAGGAGGATTCACATGTCTGAACTGAGTTTTTTTTTTGTCTGTGACTGTGTGAACAATTTTGTCAGGCTTATTACATTTTAATACTTAAGTGTGCTGGACTTGGACATAGGATGTAAGGTACTGTAACATGCAATATTAGGGCGTGGCTTCATGTACGTACGATTTGTACATTTTATTACATTTTGTAGAAAGCAAGAATTCAGAACAAACAGTACAGAGGTGCGTACAGTATACTGTGTGCTGGAACTGTAAGGTAATTCATCTGTTTGGAAAAGCACATCCCCTTCTACACTCACAGTACTTAATTCTAAAAATATTTTTAATATGGAAAGGTAAATTATGTTTGGTATAATTCCCAGCAGAGGATTTAAAGAATAAGTTGAGGAGTAAGTAAACTTAAAAAACTGGTTTTCACTACATAGCAATGAGACTCCATAAAACAAAATATTGTCCTTGATTTGATCTTCTTTCATATAGTGTGTTATCACAGCACGTGTATTTTTATTTAGATACAGAATGTGGAGTTATGCTATAGTAAATATAATGTATTATTAAAAAAATATTTGGACTTATCACAATGAAAAGATTGGACGTAGAATGTTTACAGCGATTTCTTCAGATCTTTTAAACTTTTTCTATAGATTTTCTTTTTCATATAATAAGCATATTATTGCTGTGTACTAAAACTCTCCCACTGCTAATTTTAACTGTATGTCACTAGTGGAGTTCCGCTTAAATGTTTATGGTCATCACACTTTTTATATGTTTTTATATTTTATTTTCCACAATTTTAGTATTAAAATTTTATTAATAAGTGAAAGCAGCTGCAATGTCTAAAAATGAGCAGTTACTATCTGGGTGTTTTATACACTTGGCTTTGGTAACAGTTTCATTGCTACATGGCGGCAAAATTGCATGTTTTGCAAACCCAGGTGACAGTACAGAGTCAGTTGTACTGGCACATTCAAATAATCTTTCACTTTCAGTTCAAACTCAAATCTTTTCCAAAAGCAGTTTTAAGTGCTGTGTGGGCTGAACTGTCAGACAAATTGTTACTTGTACTGCAAAATCAGGTAACTTTGTATAAAATGTGTAACATTTTTAATTTCAATCAATGTTTTCATTTATACATATTAACAACATACTGTATCCTCATTATGTTAAAGGAACTTTCCTTTGACTTTCCTGTATCAAAATATTTCTGTAATCTAGCTGAAAAAATGCCTCCAGATGACATCACTTGGAGGAACCTTCAGTTCAACTTATGTCATTTTGCTGCTCACAATATGGAGCTTTTAATCATGGTCATCCTTCTTTTCCAGAGCTCCTCCAGATGATATCATCTGACCTTATAATGATTTAAATGTTTTTCACTTAGAAGCAGAGAAATATCTTAATACGGTGAAGTTTAAGTCATGAATGTATAGTTACACTCTAAACTACAATCATAGAGAGCAAGCTGAAAATTGGTGAAGTCGCCCTTTAACAGAAAATTCATTGTTAACATTTCAAAGGGTTTTTAGAGTAATTTTTTTACATTGTTGCTACTTAATTACTGTAATTATAATTCACATTACCATTATCAAACTACATTTCTACAGTAGCTAAATTTTACTTTAATTGAATATTACAGTAACATCACTGTAAAAAACCTAGGTTAACTGTCCACTACTGTAATCCTATTTGAAGCCTATTTACCTTGCAGTACTATTAAACCCACACAGACCCAGATTTTAGTTTAGTTATTTTGTTGAGGCAAAATATGTGAATACAGTATTTTATTTATTTAAAACATTCTATTTTTAAATTATGTAAAGGTAAAAAATGCATGTAACATGACAGAAAGAAATGCATGAACGTACATGTACAGTAAGGTACATATGTCAGTGCATTTTCTGGATGTAAACCCTCTTCAATATGGCCTTTGAACATCAGATACATTTTATAAAAAGAAACTGTTAAGTAACTAAAAATAGTATAGTTTTAGTTAGTCTAGTTAGTTTAGTCTAGTTTTTTAGTATAAAAAAAAACAATATCTATGTTGCATATTATAGTAGGTTATTCATTAATCAAATGAAAATATTATAACACCAAGACATAAAAAAATTGTGTATTTAGGTCATAAAGCATTCTACTCAACAATGTATGGGGTCACATACTTAGATGTGTATCCTGTTCAGTGTATCCTCAAGGTTCAAATGTAGTTAGTAGCTAAAGTCTTTGGGCTGTAGTTTATGGATATCCAAACCAGTTTTCAACCTGCAATCTATTTCTTTGTTGTCCATTAATGACAGTTTGTTCAATCAGACTGATCCCATGTAAGCACATATTGTCAAAAATGGGAGCAAATTTGTTGGTGGGAAAGCTGAAAAACCAGAAAACCATATGATATTAGTAAATACATTTGTTGCTTGCTGGTTTTCTCCGAGTAAAAACTGGCTGTATCCAATGAATCCCTATAGGATGTTGTGGGCTCCTCTCATGAGCTCACTCTCCAACTGTCAGTTCAAATCCTTTAACAGTGAAAAAAGGTAAAACTACTTTGAGTTGTAAAAAAATAAACACAAACGCTGCAACAATTTACTGTAACTTCATAAAATTTGGTAAATCCCTCTACACTGTGTGTCTACAGTCTACAATGTCACTGAACATTCCCAGTTATCTCTTGTTTAAGCAACCGTACCCTAAAAAACTGTGTTATAGGTGGTAATAACTGTAGAAAATGCAGAAAGGTCTAACAGTAAAGCGGTTGCTAGTACTTTTGCTACACAATTGTATTGGCAATTGCAGTTTATAGATCAACTTCTTTGGAACAATGTTTTGGCTTGCAGACTTTTTTAAGACTAAGTTGAACATACATAGCAAAGAAGAAACTATAAATCATTACAAAATAAAACATTGCCATATGAGAAGGTGCATTTTTCAAGGCTTATTTTATCTTCCTGGAACACTTGCAAACACTGAACCCAGCAAACAATTGTTCATCTTCACTGACTAAGGAACACAATGACACATGGGATCCATCGATCAGTGTTTACCAGACTGTCCTTTGTGTGTATTTGTGCCTGGCAATCTTTTCTTAAAACATTGCGAGATTGAGTCGGGTCCCCAAAGTCCTTGACTTCTCACAAAACCTGCTGTAAAGACTGCAATAACAGTTTCTGTTTTCACAAAGAGTGGTGCTGAAGGCAGGCTTGTTAAATGTGATCTGTGATTAAAGTAGCCTACAGCTAATGACTTGTAAGTCACAGAAATGGCACTAATCATCAAAAATGTAAACATTTTAGATTCTACATGCAGGGGCCCATCTGGTTCTGAACCACATTTTTAGCCACATTCTGGAGCCCGGGCAGGGATTACACAGTAGCCTCACAGCAGATGTGCCATCTGGGATTACAGTTAGAGTAATATCATCCATTATGTGAAAGCTTGTTATGTTAACATAACAAGAGAACCTCTGGTTTTCACATGTGTCACACATGGGGCAATGTTGTTAATGGAAAGGAAATAAGCTGTTTGCATTGTGCAGGACTTTGATGGAATCAAGGTGATGGAGGTAAGGGTGAAAAGGTTTGTCTCAGACCTGTTGGTGAGAATTGGTGTGTTGGTGGTGAAATAAGTCAGTTTGCAATGTTTTTAGATTTTTAAATTTAAATGTAAAAACAATTGTTCTGTATAGTATTAATATCGATCTACTTTGGGCCTTGAAAAAACATCTTTCTATTCTATTCCTTCATTTTATTCCTTACTTTTTTCTTCCATTTTCTTGAATTTGATTTTTGCCACTGAGCCGGTCAAGAACCTAATATTAATAATATATAATTCCTACTGTTGGCCTACATATAACTACAATTTCCAGCAACAAATATATTTTTAATGAAATTTGATACACACTGAGTTATGGTTTTTTTTTCAATAAAATTAAAAAAATTTGTAAATCAACATAATTGCGAAGTTGCTGAATATTCATTTTGTGTCAGCATGTTCATTTATTTTTTTCTCTAAATGTTTGATCTGATCATGCTTATTATAATTTTATTGTAGCAGTTGAGGCATTACACATGTTTTTTGTATATTTTTTGGGTTGATACAAAGGGTAAATATTAATAGATAAAAGCTGATTCAATCATATTTTACTTATGATTTTTAGATCGGCTAATATACTAAAAACTGTTGAAATTCGACCAAATAACACAAAACACTCGCTCATCTTTAACCACTCATAACCAAACAAAGGTTTAAAAAAGTATTTCACCTTCAGCCCATGGCATTTTTCACCAGGAGGTTGCAAAATGAAGAAAGTAGTGAGTACGTGTGAAAGGCCTGTTTCAAATTCAAACTTATGCCTGATGGATCATGACAATATTTCTTCAAAATAAAGGAATACGCAGCCCTATCACTTACAACAAAGCAGGATTTCACAGTCATCCCTCAATACCATGCTGCATAATTTGATAATTTGTTTCCTTCCACCTAACACCATGTATGTCATGGATACTACACATGTGCATCCTGTGCATATCTATCATCCACTTATGTTGTTGCTGTTCAATTATGTCTTGATTAGTAAGTAATGTAAGAAATTACATCTGCCAATATTGCCAAAAAGGTGCAACAGACACCTGTCTCCATATGTGAGGACCTTTTGTTGAAAAAGTGTCCCCACATATGTTCATCTGATATGTTGGTCATACAAGAAGGCAGGGACAAGCAACTTCCTTCAGTGTGTGCAAATGTCGAAGGATGCCCTGGACTATGAAATGATCTAAGCACAATATCAATAGAAACTCAAATAGCAGAAGGATGCAAACAATTTGGAATGTGTCATTCTTTGTTATTGTTCTGTCATTGTAGTTTCACGCACACATCTCCACAGTACACTCAACCTGTGGCGCTGTCGATTTAATGTTCTGCTACCCACACAGTATAAAAATTTTATAAATATTCAAGACCATCGTTATAAGTAAAAGATGTATGAATTGAGTGTATATGTGTTTGAGACACTGTGTGTGTGTGTGTGTGTGTGTGTGTACTGTATCACTGTAAAACATAAAAACAGTTGCACTCTTATTTAACTTGTGTCAGTTTTTATCTTTCTCTTTTTTTTGTGTTTGTTTGTTTTCCAATGGCTTGGAACAATCCGCTGTCCAATTGTTCAGAGAGCTCTCTAATCCAGCCTTAGATCTGAGTCGTGCAGTGCGGCCTAATAGGATGGTAGTATTAACCCTGATGACAATACCACCAGCTGTCGCAGAGCCCCCTGTTGGCCACCAAGAGGAATATTTGTGTTGGTGGGGGCTGACAGAGAGGGAGGTGACTGACAGAAAGAGACAGACAGAGATAGAGATAGTCTCTGTGTGATGCTCTTAGTCTCATGTGGAATAACCAAGGAAGCAGCTCAACAAACTCCAGAAGTGCTTCATCTTCTGAGGACTACCTCTTTAATTTTACTTTTCACCGTGCTCCACTAACCAAGCTTTTTACTATTTTCATCTTTTTCTATCTTGGTTGTCTCTTCTCTCACAATCTCACCTTCTCCTTCATCGCTCTACATCCCCCTGTCCTGCTTCACCCGCTGTGTCCACAGTCTGCTGCTTCTTTCAGTGCGGTGGCAGCTGTCGGCTCTGCATGGCTGAATAGTTGGTAACGGCGGGGGGGCTGCTCTGGTGGTTTTCTCTGAGTGGGGTAGCGAAGTTGCAGTCAGGACCAGGACAAGCAGGAGGAGGAGGAGGAGGAGGTGGAGGAGGATGGCGGTGGCTCTGGATGAAATGTGGGGGCGGGTGAAGAATGTCTGTAAGCAGAACGGCCTGCTCATCCTGTCTGTGCTGGCCGTAGTCATTGGCTGCCTGCTGGGCTTCTTCCTCAGAGGCAAGCAGCTCTCGGAGCAGGTCAGTTGGTTAAGACACCTGGTGCTGATTGTGACTCCTGGTCCCCCACCTCCCATGCCACTCACCTGACTTCCTTATCTCCCCCCCAACATGCGCCTGAGTCTCACCCCCTGATTCCTTCTTAAATGCTGTGATGGATTCAAGCTCCAAAACTCCGAATGTATGCGATTACTCAATTTCCTTTTCCCTGAATCTCCTTCTATACCTCCACTTCATGTGCTACAAAGTCACACACAAATATATATAACTATCTCACTACTATCTATGTGAGGACATTGTACTGACTTGTGTTCAGTTTCTGAAGGATTAACCACACTGCTACACATATCAACCTCAACCATAGCCCACTTTTATTTGCATGACCTGCAAACTGATTATTGACTGATTATTATCCATTTGGGTCTTGATCTACTTGATTTATTTATGCTCCCAAATTACTCCACATGGTATTCAAACTAAAGAAAACACAGTACACACACACTCGACCCTGGGCACAGGTCTTAACGTTACTTTTATAAACCAGCATCATTTGGCAAATCAGGTGAATACAAAAACGTTACGACAATCAGCCACAGCAGGATCATTAAAGTGAATAACATAGTGGATTGTGCTTCAGACAGATGGGATGAGAAAAGGTGCTAATGGCTGTTCAAGTGACTGCAGATGAGTGTCAAAAACACAGCAGTGAGAAGCTTGTGGGCTCAGCTGTTCTTCATGAGAGAGCTACAACGGTTCAGACTCATCCAAAAGTCAATTTGTCTGCTGCTACATTGTAATGTAGCAGCAAAACACATCATGGGAGCAAGGGAATAGCATTTCATCAGTCACTCATATTTCCTATAGCCTCTGAATTGGACTGTATAACAGTCATTGTGGGAAGGGATTGCTGGTGGGGGAGATTAGTTGTCAGTCACTCACAGAGGTATAAAGTCAACAACATACCATTCATGTTGAATTCTGTAACTCGCAAATGGGAAGTGGGAAAAAACAGCTGGAATCCAGAGAATTCTAAAAAAAAGCTATTGAGAGAAACAACATTTCTAGCACTTAGCTGATAATGACTGACATTTTTGCGAGAAAGTAGTGAAAAAATGGTCACTAACTGTAAATTTAAGTTGTGTCAAACTAAAGTTAGCCTTGAAGTTGTAATTTTAATGGTGCCTGAAAAACAACACAGAAATGTAATGGATTTTAAATCAAGTTTTTACATTTTGTGTCTCTTATGAGGTGGAGGGTTTTGTGCTGTTTTATGTAGGATGTGTTTTGCTGTTCCATGTTTGATCATGCATGCATCATGCAGAGGTGATTTTGCTTTGATCCACATGTTCAGGCTGTTCATAAATAGCAGTGTCCTGAGCAGCAGACATGTTTTATATGGAGCACACATCCCCGTAAGGAGGAGACTGAATTCATGTAAACAAAGACAAAAGTAGAAAATGTTCTTGATAGTGTGGCCCTCACAGCAGCATCAGTGTGGTGAACAACATGTTCTGGCTAGGATACCTGACTCTATGTGCAGATACATGTACTGTGTGAGTCTAAGTGGAAATATGTGCTAAACATTATTTCTTACATTTTTAATAACTACCAACAGTTCAGGGTCACAGGGCTGAATTCATCACAGTGAACTGGCAAAACATCTCTTGCCTTTTTATATTACCTTGGCTTGACACCATTTAATAAATGCACACACTGGCAGGAGAATACAAAACTGAAAATGCAGGAAAGAAATGTTATCAAATCTTGGATCCTATTAATTTACTGTTAAATCTACAACAGAATAAATTGAATTAAAGTGAAGGGATTTGAAGATTTCTTGAAACCACAGCACATTGTCTGTGATAAAGTGCACTAGATTTAGCTGAAAGCTCCAGAACAAACCTATTTTATTGGACCTGAAATTAAGAATTTTATCTGCCTTTCTTTAAGGCCAAGAATAAACATTAGGTCAGATTTGTTAGCAAAATATATGTATCATGAAAGCAATTACGTTGACATTAATTAGGATTTATTGTGGCCAAAAAAAACGTCCTGCTAAGAACAAGCACTTTTTTTGTATAGTGCATTTTATACAACACTTTTATACAATAAATGCTAATTACAGGTAAAACGGCAGTAGAATCGAGCTACATTTGTGAACTTGCAGACTAAAATTAAAAAGCAACAGGACAAAGTGTTGAAAATTAGACCAGCATGATAAGCTAGAAAATAACGATAATTGTGGGGCAGATTTGAACATAATAAAAAGTGATGGCATTGAAATGGTAACTTTAACTGCAAAAGTCAAAAAGTACATTACAACATGTTGTGCAAATACAGCCCTGTACTGAGTTCAAACTAAATATTTAACAGTGTAAGAAGTAAGATAACTGTTTCTTTAAGACTTTTTCTCATTTTGACGTGTGTGTGTGTGTGTGTGTGTGTGCGTGTGTGTGTGAGTGTGTTTGTGTGTGTGTGTGTGTGTGTGTGTGTGTGTGTGTGTGTGTGCGTGTGAGTGTGTATGTGTGTGTGTGTGTGTGTGTGTCTGTGTGTGCCAACACAAAACATACAATGACACACTCGACCATTTGGCTTAAAAGCTTCCTCCATCTAAACCATAAACAAAAAGCTTTTATTGCTCCCTCATCTCACCAAACAGATGTGCTGTACTTAAAGTTATTTTTTCCATTTTCAACTTCTCCATCAGGTTGTCCTCTAATGTCTATTCACTATGATACAATAACATGTTTTTTTTGTTGTTGTTAATTGTTAACCAACAACACAAAACTTTGCCTCCACTCATTTACTTATTTTTATCAACTTTTAAGATTGATCTGGTAAATCTATTAACAAAAGCCTATATATATATATACACAAAAAGTTGTTTGATTTAATTATGTTTCTAGCCATTTGACAAATGTAATAGTCTGTGGGTTTGACCGTTTACATATAGTTATGTGATTTATAAAAACACAGATCCCAGTTTAAAGGGCTCCTCATGGATCAGGTGTGTACCATAGTTAGCCAAGATTTGAAACTTAATTCCATCCCTGTTGGTACAAAACATTTTTATGTTTCATGCTAGGGTATAAAATGGATGACTGTTTCACAGACATGAAGTTTCTGCTCACAGGATACAAACCCGTTTGTTTTTTCATGCAAAAGCTCAAACTGAACGTATGGACCTTTTGAAAGAAAGTTATTTTGACTTTTTCTATCCGTACCCAGACATCACGATGATGAATGAGGCTGTGACATAACTTGAAGCTCAGTATTGTAGATACATCACTGTCCCTGTTACTTGTGGGTTCTACAAGGCTACAAGTTTAGAAATAAGAAAAACACAACAATGTGATTAGAAAAATGTGTGCTAAAAATGTGTTTACCAGCTCTTGCTCTGCTTAAGCCTTGTGGTTCAAGGCTACTTTAGCAGATGCTAACATAACGCATCCAACTGTCCCAGTGTGTAAAATTTCTTTTACTTACAGTTTATCACAAAAAATATCCTTTCGTAATGTATAACTAACTCCAAGGGAATGGCACAATCTTAACATTTCTTAACGTGATTAAAGATGTTAAAAATTGTTTATAATAACGAGACTCAATTATGGTCACTTACTTTTTATTCCTGTCAGTGATTATCTTTATGTTAGCCTCTAATGCTGTTCAGTACTTTCCCGAACAATAGGGCAGCAGCGTATGCAGGCGAGAACATTAGTGGTCTCAGATGAGAAGGCAAGAAGTCAAAGTGTGAAGAGCACGTGTGCTACGTTGTTTCTGTTCTCTCTGTACTAAGTCTGACTTGGAAGAGCATTGAGTGAAATATTTGTTCAAAATGACACACAAAATGCCAACTTACCATTTGTGATCAAACCTAAGCAAATTGTAACGAGGTGCAACTAAACTGAGGCTCATAATCAGCTTCAGTATTTGCCCATGTGGTGGTCTGAGAAAAGCGCAGCACTGCCTTCTTTGACAATCATCACACCAACTATGCCAATGCCTTTTTATTGGTCCAGTCTTTTGTAGTTATCCATCTTTGTCCTAACGATGGCATTGTTAGTCAGTGCACCAGTGTTGGAAATTATAAGAGCTCTTGCAAGAGACATGGGTTTCCCCAGAGCGGCAATATTTTGAGTTGGGAGTGGTCTCAGAATCCAGTGGGCCTGAGTTTGTCTAATCTTATTGTAGAGAGGTGCTGTTGACGCCTCTCATGACACAGGCTCACAGAAATATTGCTATCTGAAGGTTTTGGAGAGTTGCTCACCCTTCTAAGCAGTCAGCAAAGGTCAAGGTCATACCCCCTCACCTGCATGATTCTTGTTTATATCACACAAAGGCAACAGGCATCAATGACAAGGAAATGTGCTTTTATTTAGTTTGCTTTTCATGAAAAATTATCTCTTCTTAAGTTCTTTGAGAGACTATATCAGCCTCAAAGACCATAACAGCTGAAGGCAGTTTGAGTGTCTGAACTTATTGTTGGCACGGAAAGAAATCAATAGAAAAAACTTTTTTAACTGAAGCAAAGCCAATTCTGCTTTGACATGAACAGAATATTCTAAAAATGTTGCCTTACTTCTAGTCCTATCACAACTTTGGCTGCAGTCTTCTGTCTCCTTCTAATTTGGTTGATAGGACTGGTTGACAGCAGATGATTCAGTGAAAAAGAAATCAGCAAATAAAAGTTACGCTGCAGGGATCACCACTGATGCTCATTGTTCATAAATGTAATATATTACATTAAATATTACACCCTGTCAAAAATAAGTTACTACTGTACATTGCTCATTATTTTATTTTTCCAAAGTATTCTGGTCTGGAACAGAGAGTCAAAAAGGGGCAACATTGCATTCATACAGCCACAAGCTTTGTTAGTTCTTTGTTGCTTGTTGTAGCCGCCGTCTAGAATTAAAAAACACTTTTACTTGTTCAGCTATGGGAGGTGCTACAGCCATCCTCCACAGTGGCAGCAAGTTTATGTCTGTTGGGGTGTGCAGTATCTTCATGAGCATCACATTGTTGTGCTGTCTTTATAAATGTTTTAAGATGTTTGAGGTTTTGCTTTTCGTGGTGAAATCTTACTACTATCACATGTTACAATAATGTTCTTATCACATTTCACCTCAACAAAATCACAGTAATGAAAACATTTCCAGCTGCTGAATATAAGCACTTCTATGATGCATTCAGCTTGCTGCTTATGGTGCTGCTAATACTGACGTGTTCAAGTACCACAAGTATGAAAATTAAATGCCAGATTTTAAATCAATTAACGCCATGGTCACAGCAAAAAGTCTAATTGTAATGAGTTGTTTTGGGAGGAAATAATTGTTTTATTATTACTGAAATTTAATTTTTAACTTTTTACAATAGTCATTGCTAGTAGTACTATAGTCGTAATAATATTCCCATAACATGTTGCTAATAGCACTTTACAACCCTACAGTGGGTGTAACGAATGAAAACAGGAATCCTGCAGATCACCATACTGAGCCAAATATAGTATGTGTATGTCTGTTTACATTGTAAATCTTATGTGTATTTCTCTGCCATTTGCAGGAGGTGAAGTACTTTCAATTTCCAGGAGAGCTGCTAATGAGGATGTTGAAAATGTTAATTTTGCCCCTTGTCGTATCCAGGTAAGAGTCACACAGCAACAAACTCAACACGTTATTGATTTTCAGTATAGGGACGTAAAGGGAATAAAAAGGAAGAATATATTTCATGTACAGTAGGTTTTTTGTATTTTGTTGTCTGTGCTGAAAGAGATATAACAAAACTAAACCAAACCATAGAGAGAAAACTGCATTCAGTGGTACGGTTGTACACCGTATGATCTGACAATAAATAAGCACATCAGGGCTGCCGACCTCGAGTGTAAATTGCTAATTGATGGAGACTGCATCAGAATGAGTGTTTATTTTGGAAAATGAATTGAGAGAGAGCTGATTTTGAATGTTGGTTATATGCACAGTTATATAAAAAAAGTGCTGCATTGTGGTGTATAGCAGGTGGAGAAGCAATTTTTGACTACATGAAACAATAATCAGGTATATTATGAGCAACTGGGCAATGTTTTGCAAACCAACACAGTGGCTCTGCCATGAATTCTACTTCTACAATGTTAACATTTCTCAGTTTTTAGGTTGGTGGTGATTCTACTATGTGTTTATTACTGAGGTCAAAGTGTGTAGTGGAGTCGTAATGGAGTGCATTATAAGAGGTGGTTCTAATGTTTTAGCCACTGGATTTAAAATGAATGAGGTGAATTCATGGCACAGCCACTGTGTTCAGTCGCATTAAATTGCACTGGTGGTCAAAATTGTTATGCCTGGCTGGTTTATGACAATTGCACTGTGATCGATGTAAGTTACTAATTAATCACCTTTCAGATGTTTAATACCCAAAGTGATAGTGGTTTACGGTCACAGTCCAAATACCAACGTGCAAACTGATATTTAAGGACGTTTCTACTTTTGATGTTTGCAATGAGGCAAGTGCATGCGAATACATTTCTACAGAGGTTGAAATTTGTAAAACAGAAACAATTGTATGTACGTCTTTAAAAATGTGAATGCAGTTTAGCTTAAACAGTTGTAGTTGTGAAAGTTTTATGCATTTAGATGATTAGTTGTTTGTCATTGCTGCATCTGAATCATGCCTGTGTTGCTTTGAATTTCCTTCTTTCATTTTGCATTTTGACCCCTCTTTGACCCACCAAGCCAATCCACTGTTGCAGGGTCCACTGCGAATAACTGCAATACCTACAGAGCTTTATGCCACGTGTCGCTTTGTTTATACACGAACTGAAGTACCGAATAGTAAACGAAAAATGTGCATGTAAATGTTGTTTTAGATAGATGAACATTTTGTAAAAGCAGGAGATGAAACATTATAAAATGCTTTATATAATATATAAATAATATAATACAAGTAATACAAGATAAAAAAAAAATACAGACATATAAATGATTATTAACAAACAGAAAGTTATAAAGGTAAAATAAAATAATGAATAATAAAAATAAACTGATGTGAACCAGATGGGAAAAACATGCAAATAGGATTTACGGTAGAGTGCCACATAGCGCTCAGCCATCAGCCAGCATGAGCAGGTTGTGAGGAATTGTGCACATGATAGCTAGCATTATAATTTTCTCTAACCCCTGTCCAGCACAACATTAAAATCACTAGGTGGTATTATTGGTTAGCTTTGGATGCATTCGTAGAAGTGCACAGGATTCCAGCTCTTCCAGTTTGATATTTTTAGGCTCAAAACTCTTAGTAGTTCCTGCACGAGGTCAGTGATGTCCGACACAGAAAAAAACCTGCCAAAACAAGTCATGCAAACACACCGGTTACATGCAGGGTGCTTTGTGCAATAAGCTACTTACAATCTATGCAACAGCAAAGACTGGATGAGAAGTTAATCCTCCCTCTCTCTATATCCCTCTGTCTGTCCACCTCTCTGTCTATATTTCTGTCTGTCAGGGTTTCTGTGGAATTCTGTACATTTCTTGCTCTGTCGTTCTTGGTGTTGTTTAGGCACAAGGCAAAGGACACTGCGATTCTCTTTGATTTAGTGATTACACATGTTCCACTCCCCCAGTTCCACAGATTCAGAGCAGGAGATCACTCCAGTTTAGGTTTCCTGCCAAACATGAGGCATGTGAGGGCAAGAGATGTTAATTACATCTAATCTGAAACAGTGCATGCAGGCAGGTGGCCAAACGCTGCTAAGTTCAGCGCAGCACTTTAGCACACGGGAATGTAGGAGCAATCAGGGCAAACATCGAATGCTGATCGTGGTGTCAGTGTGCTGGTTCTCCTATTAAGTCTGCACTACACTCAGTGTTCCCACATGTTGCCTGTCCTCCTACTCAATGGAAGAAATAATGGCTAATGAAGGTGCCAGGCATGACTTGTTATTTCACAGCTGTTGTGTTTGGACTAATCACTATCCACCTGCTCCCACCCACTTACAGATGATCTGCTGAATATCTTCATATCTTTGCGATTGCTACATGCTACATGTGCCCAATCCAGCCACAGACACAAACACAGCCTCGGCTGATATGCTGCTTTTCTCTCTCTCTGCCCACTGACAACAGCAGAATGTATCTGGATTGAGATACACAGAACGGCCGGTTTATATAGTTCATGGTGCAGTAGGGCTTATCAAGGGGTGAATATCCGCCCCTGCCCTATAGCCTGCCTGCTCCCATTTTCTTTACTCTGAGCGCCATCTGCGCACCAGCCAAAGCGGAAACCAGATTATCCCATGAACACTTCATGCAGAATCAATGGCCACTCCACTTACTGCCTCCTTATGTTCCATGTTTGTGTCAGTGTGATTACACAAAGTCCCATTTAAAACGAAAGCATAACAATATATGTGTATAAGTCATTAGTCATTATTTTTTGTTGTTTCTAGTTAAAGACAACATAGACATATTTAATAATTCTGCTGCATTATAACTGAAGCAAAAATATTGTATAAATATCTTTTTACCCCTACTTCATTTATATTAAGATAATGAGTTAACAATTAAGATAAAAACATGACAGGAACATGACAGATTATAAAAGATTGAAGTGCATTAAATAAATGATGCTCTGTTCAACAGTAAATACAAATTCAGCTGAAATGATTAGTGTAATGTATGTGTGATAAAAAGCCAAGGATATGCAGTAATATACAAAAGTAAACTGCAACAATCACAATGGCCATTCAATTTTAATACTTTAAGTACATTTTCCTGGTTTTATTTGCTGGACAATTACTTGAAATGCAGTATTTTCATAGTGTGGTATTAGTAGGCTAATTTTACTCAAAGCACAGAGTTTGTAATTTTGTGCAAAATCTTGCAGAGAGGTGTTAATGAGTCATTCAATAGTTGCATGGTGAGGGTATTTATTTCTATTCTCTTTTATCTATTTCTGTGAGGTGTATTTCATTCTCCTTGTCTGAATGTCCAGTTAATCACTGTGTCCGTATGCACCTTCAGGTTGAATGCTCAGTTATACACAGTGAAGGAGAAATAATTGGCATGGAAAATGAGCATTATGAAACAGATCTGAGTGGGTGTGTCCGGCAGGTTTTTTAGAGAAATATGAATCAACTATAGCCAGGAAACGTGTTTTACTTAAATGTGAAGGAATTGTAGGGGTAAATGATGTTTTTGCTGTGGACATCACATTCTTATAAATAGAGTGACATTCAAATAGTGACAAACCAGAATATTGTGCAAAGTAGCTCCTGATATGAATTTGTGCGTTTTGTTCTTGTTGGATCTTCCTGTGAGTGCATCTTATCCCCACTGTGCTTGGATTTTAGATTAAAACAACACGTTAATTAAGAGGATGTGCATCAATATTTGCTCTTTGGACAGTTTTTGGTCACCTTCTGATTTGTGTCTTCAGAGATTTACAGGGTGATTAATTCCTGAAACAGCACTAATGCATGAATGAATAAAGCAAAGAGGACTGATTACAGCTGAGAAAATTTGACTCTTTGTGCCTTTTTGCCCTGGATGCCAGGGTCCCTTACCCCTGGGTTTGGATTTGGATGCTATGTGTTCATCAAGTCACCTTGTAACGGTTAGTTGATAGGCTGCTGAAATGAAGTCATGTCACACTTGTCCATTTATGATGCATCTGTCTCTGCAGTTTGATGAAGTGTAAAGTGTATTTCTAAAAGTCAGATACTGCCAAATGACTTTTTTAAAGATATTTTATTAATCATGTTTAGGCCTGAGTAGGAGTCAAACCACATTTCTAAAATACAATAAGTTTAATAGAGTTTACATCATTGAACACCTTTAAATTCAAAGAAGGAGGAAACCAACAAAAAAAACACACATTGGTGTAAAAAACAGTTAATGTGGGCAGCTGTAGCTCAGTTGGTAAGGCAGTCATCCATGGACCACAGGGTCATTGGTTTGATTCCTGGTCTCTCCATTATTGAGGTATCTTGTTGAAAATGAAAAGCCATGGTGTCTACGGTGTATTCAGAGCGTTTTCACACCCTGTTCACTGTTGTCCTGTTGCAACTGATACTACAGTTCTATAAATTAACTTTTACATTTACTAATTTAGCAGATGTTTTTATCCAAAACGACAAGTGATGTACAAAAAGCAAGGCGAATACATCAAAGCAAAGTGCTATCAGAAAACTTTTTTTCTTATTAATACTCAGTACCCTAATGACAAAGTGAAAAGAAAATTGTCGAAATGTTTGTGAATTTACTAAAAAGAAAAAACTGAAATATCACCTGTATATAAGTATTCAGACTCCTTGCACAGTACTCTGTTGAAGCATCTGTCAAACACATTTTTATTGAGGATATCTCTGTACTTGACTCTATTCAACCCTGAACAGAAGAACACCCCCACAGCATGATACTGATGCATTATAACATTTAGAATTGAGGCCAGAAAGTCCAATCTTCCTTTCATCAGACCAGAGAATCTTGTTCCTTATAGTCTGAGAGTCCTTCAGGTGTTTTTGCAAACTCCAATCAGGCTTATATGTGTTTGGGTAGAGGGTAGGCCACTATGCTCTTAGAAACCTGCAGTGCAGCCGAATTTTATTGTAACCTTCCCCAGATCTGTGCCTTACAATAATCCTGTCACTAAACTCTGCCGGCAGTTCCTTTGACCCTCATCAGATTAGGGTAACAGACTTTTGCTCTGTTACACTGTGCATTGTCAGCTCTGAGGCCCTCTATAGAGAGGTGTGTGCCTTTCTAAATCATGTCCAATATTCCAATCAGACCAAAGTGGACTCAGTTTTTTGCAAAGGTTCTGAATTGAACTTAGGCCGATGTGATGATTCAGTTTTTCCTTTTTCATACATTTACAAACAATTCTGAAATCTAGTTTTTTTTTCTTGTATTTTTTGATTACTGTGCTTCATTCTTTTGACTAACCACACTTCTTGTTCTTGATTGCTGATCAATAAACACTGCATTGAGTGAAACTGACCAATAGCGTAAAGGTAAAGACAATGATGCTGTTTAAAGGACCTGCTGAATGTAACACGGGGTGAGACAGGGAGAGAGAAACAGAAACACATCTTGTTGAGATGGTTTGTTTTAAGCTGAGAAAACTGCATTGTGAATATGGTGAAAGGGGATGGGCGCCATGAGACAGAGCCAGAGCCAGAGCCAGAGCCAGAGCCAGAGCCAGAGCCAGAATTAATGGTAGAGTGAGACTGTTACTTGTGACACATCATGTGTGATGGAGGAAAAGGGCTGTTGGAAGAAGAGATATGAGTCTACAGCAGCAAGTACACAGTGGACGGCAGATGCGGAACAGCAGAATAGAGGTGGTCTCACCACTGCCATTGCTGTTGTTTTATTTGTTTACTAGCTCTTTATTAAATCTTATCATATTAATATAATCTTCTCTGACTGAGAAAAAACTGTTCCACACAGACCTGTTACGAGGAGTGGATGTTCAAAAATATGTCTTTTAAAGAAACCTAATTATTTATTTAATACATTTTCAAATTAGACACCAAACCAAATAAGCTGGTATTAAGAGTTTTATTTTCTTTCTTTAGTAACTGTAGTCTTAACATGATAGTGCAGAATAGTGAACCATAAATGCCAAGGGGAGAGTAAACAGCAAAATTAAAATAACATTTGAAAAATGTATGTTTTAGTTATAAGTATTTTTTTCAGGCAATGAAGAAAAAAGTCTACATAGGGTTTATCTTGAGCTGTGGCCTGTTCTCCCACAAAAAAAAAAAATAAATAAATAAAAAATCCAACATCAGTGAGCTAAATGTATGTTTTAGTTATAAGTATTTTTTTTCAGGCAATGAAGAAAAAAGTCTACATAGGGTTTATCTTGAGCTGTGGCCTGTTCTCCCACAAAAAAAAAAAAAATAAATAAAAAATCCAACATCAGTGAGCTAAATGTATGTTTTAGTTATAAGTATTTTTTTTCAGGCAATGAAGAAAAAAGTCTACATAGGGTTTATCTTGAGCTGTGGCCTGTTCTCCCACAAAAAAATAAATAAATAAATAAAAAATCCAACATCAGTGAGCTATTAAACTTTTGCATCTCTTCTCAAGGCTATGATACATGGAGAGGCAGATGATTGGTTTTAAAAGGCATTGAAAGAAACAAGAAGGAACATGGTATTTCTTAATCGACATATTTCATTTATCATTCTTTTCATCTTGTGGCAAGTTTGTGGAAATATTCTGGATTCCTGATATTTATTTTTAGCTGCTGACATTTACCATTAATTGTCAAATATGCTCTAATGATACAGCTATGGAATAATTATTGTAACAATTATAAAGCAAACATTAGATTGTGACAGCTCGACAATATAAAAAATCCTGAAATAGAACCTAGATGCCTGAACTGATCTGACCTGCTGAAACAGAGGCCACAGTGTCACTGTTACATGCCATGGTTGTCAGGGATAAACAATTTCCAAGGAGCCTTGGCCTTCTCTTTTTCATGTGGTCATGGGATTACTCTAATGCTCTTGCTCAGCGAAGGTGCAGCAGGGAGGAATGTAAGCCCCATATGGTACAAAACTTGTGTACCCGATCTGCTGCGTGTTTGCTCAAAAGTAACAATCGAGGCAACTACACATGGCAGACAACACACAATAATCCTGCTTTGACTAAGACAAAGCTCTCAGTGTACATACTCTTATTTTAGTATCAAGAGACTAGGTGCTCAATTTCCAGTCTATACGAGCAGCTGGTTACATTTGATGAGGTTGTATTTTTTTGACTGGCTTTTCAACCTGTGATGTAGTAGACATGACCTAATTTTTAGGCTGCTATAATCATCTTCTTTTGTTTTTTGTATGATTTATTTTTATAGGAACAATACAGTTAAAATTGTTATAACCTCACAACCAATGGTGTGTATGTAGAGCTCATAGTAAAGCTAATTTGCAGCTCCTGTCCCTGGCTGGATAAAAACAAATAAAAAAATCTGGATAAAATTCACAATAAAAGCATAAACTTTATCAGTGTGAATCCAGCAAACAACCGAAGCTGTTCAGTGTTCCCATCCTTGTTTTTGTTTCAGCCATCGTTTCAGCTTTGTAGCAAAAACTGTGAGTTCTGACTGTGATTTTAAATCTGAAGGTACCATGATCCAGAACCTTTTACTGCAGAGGTTACCGAGCCAAAGTAGTTCTCTAGTAGTTAACGGCATTACATGAGTGTGTGTGATCGGGAGTTTGTAGGGCCATGCCCCACAGAGATTAATCAGCTAAAACTTTACAGACTCTGGTGACTCTGTACTCTACCTGCCTAGCAAATATGTAGCGATATAGCAAACAACTTACCAAATTAGGTGGAGGATTTAATATCCAAAAATACTGACACAAAGGAGAGCAAGAGTTCTCATTAGACTAATATTTATCAGATGAGCAGGATAAGACTCCAAACAAACGCTATTCTCATTGCCATGTGCTAGAATTATAAATGGGTAATGTTAATCTAAAAAGTCTGAAACTGATACTTTGTCAGTTTTGTACACTGCCCATATGTGGCAGAAATATTTGTTTTTCCAGATTCAAGGGGCCACTGCACATGACAAGTTACTGCATAATGTGTAGCTTTTTACTGTTGTACAAACCTATTTTTTCTTTACCTTCACCTTGATCTCAGCGGAAATACACAGAAGAGTACAGAATAGTGTGCTTATCTATCTATTTATTAGATAGATAAGCACTCTATCTATTTGATTATCATTTCACTCTAAAGTCATGATCATTTTCTGTGACCACCTCACAGCAAAGTATAGCGATATAGTGATAAAACAGGACTTGTGTGTAGGTTCCATTAAAAATGCATTTGACTGTGATATTATTATCAGATGTAAATGCACAGAGTAGGGAGTAGGAGGTCATGGGGTAAATCCCTGGAACAAGTGTATTTTTCCCTTTTTGATCCTGGCTATAAAAAAAAAAACAGTCATGTCAAATCTGTACCCAACATCTGCACGTACAATGCAGCACAACTGCCATTTCACAGACGATTGATGTTTGGTCATCCCCTCAGTCCACCTCAGCTTGACTTTCTCTTTATGACATTCAGATTTTTGCTACTGGGGGTAATCCGTTTAGTTATTACTGCTGCAGGTGCACTTGTTTTTTGATATACCAAAGGGTCAAGGTCTAAACAATCTATGCATCTTTCTGTTAATGCATTTTTAGTGACATTAGTTCCAGCAACAAACAGACAAAGGTGGGGCATCTTTAGCAGCAAATTGCAAAAGCTTTATCTGTTTGACAGATAGGAACAACACGTTGGATATAATAATTATAACTTTCACATCAGTTCATTTGCTGCAATGTCTTTGACATGAATTCAAATCATGATGGTTGTGATCACATCCTGACTAATCAAGTGTACAAAGTGTACTACTCTAGATTCATGATGTTCAATTCATGCACTCTACCAAACCCAATTTAAATGTTTTATAAAAGGAGCAATTTATAGATAATAGCATTCAAATACCAACCACACCCTGTGGTCATCAATGAAAGTGATCAAAGATCAGCAATGTAACTGAATTGTATGAAATGTTTCAGTCTTCAAGATAAAGTACCCAGTTTTTAAATACTATTGATTTTTTTCTTCACTGACCCCAATGTCCAATAAATGATCCACTAATAAAAAATATTAATCTCCTTTAAAGCATGGAGTGATAGAAACTTTTATGTACTAAAAGGTTATTGACTCATACCTACAGACGCTTGCCAAAAAGAGAAAGCAATAAAGGTGATAATCCTCTGTAATGTTTTGATCCTGTTAATTTCAGGATCAATTTCACATCAGCATCTTGCAGGAGTAGGATTTAGAAGGATACATATCTTTCAATGTCTTATATAATATTAGCTAAAACACTTGGTGAAATCACCTGTTACATGACAACAAAAACAGATGTGACCCAGATACAAATAATATATGACACTTACATTTTATCCGGCTGGGTGTTTCATTTGATGAATACAAATTCAGTGTGGTAAAATAAATCATTTTTCATCATCACTGGACTTTTTTTGTAATTTATGAGACAAGTTCATTTTCACATGTTCATTCATATGCACAGAAATGCCCTTAAAGTGGACCCATTCATGCTAAAGAGGTCCTGCAGAGTGCTTTAGCCACTCGATGGCAACTATTTAACAGCTTCAATGCTGAGTGGTTCCACTTCAAGGAAATTATAGCATATTTTGGAAACACATTTAAAAGCTTTTTTTAAGAAGAATTAATTTTAAGAAAGTTTAAGGCCACACTAATGTCTGTACAGTACAAAAAAAAAACAAAAAAGGTCAGAATTAACGTCTTTAAAGCAAGCCGACACAGCTAGCACTGGCTTAGGAGATGGCACAGTTGTCCATTAGAGAGGTTTGCAGTTTGAAAACCAACTCCTCCTACAAATGTCACAGTGTCCTTGGGCAAGGCATGTTGCTCTTGGTGGGTCTCGTCAGCACCATGTAGGGCAACCGCTTTCAGTGTGGATGGGTAAATGAGAAGAGACTGAAAAGCACACTGGGTATCAAAAAGGTAAAAAAAGTTACAGTACAATTTAGTATGACTCTGGCTTATATGTACAGTTGGATGTAAAGGTTTGCATCCCCTTATTTTGAAATGGCAAACCCAATATTTATAGCCTAATTAACTGCTGTAGTTCAAAGGTTCCTTCATCTGAAATTGAAGTACATTTTTACATAATTTATCAAGTTGGATGCAAATGGTTACATTTAATTTTCATTATTTTACTATAGCTTTAGATTCCCATCTCCAGCTATGCAGTGCCGGTCCAAGCCCGGTAGAAATTGGGGAGGGTTGCGTCAGGAAGGGCATCCGGCATAAAAACTGTGCCAAATCAACATGCAGACAATGATCCGCTGTGGCGTCCCTGAACTCACGGGATAAGCCGAGATTCTTCCACATTCTGCCGAGATTCTTCCGGGATTCTTTCACATTGCGACTGTTACACTTTGTACTGCTGACAAAATCATGTCAATGATGTCTAACGTTCTCCCTTGTCTTACTTTCACTGACTTCACACTCCTGCTGTGCCACTATTTCAACATCTTCCCACACCATTTATACGTGAAATGTACTGGCATTTCTTGATTTTTCTTTCTTATTTTTTTCTATACCAGCTGAGAAGCAAACAAAAAAAGTGATGATGAATGCCACCATGTCACAACAGTGAGAAGGAATATTTGAACATGAGTACTATTCAAAGCTGCCCATTTAAATGCAAATTACTCTGCTGTGTTTGTAATGTTTATGATTACAGTTGTTTATCCCCTTCCCCCCAAGCTTCTGCATTTCACATGTTAAAGAAGGGAAACAAGTGACAGAGAGACAAAAACAGAAAGGCAGATTTAGAGAAAAATTTCATTCCATTTATTGCTTTCTTGGAAAGACACGTTCTCAGTATCACAGACTTCCATGTCTCAAATGCCAGAGACAGTGTCCTATAAAAATAAAAAATAAAAAGACTGGTTTGGAAACAGGATTTTTAAGTTTTTAGTTAAGTGGTACTATTAAGTTATATGATACAGACATGCAGTTGACGCTTTGATTTCTAGCTTGTACATGCACATTAAGTGTGTTATTAGAATGAAAACTAAACTCTGCTCACTGTTTCCTCTTCTCTGCTGCCTTGCCATAATTAGTAGTTTTGGTTGAAGTCTTTTGAAATTCAATACAACCTCATAATTCACTTGTGACATTGTTGTGAGGAGCTAATATTATTTCATGTATTTGCTGTATACCGCATACAGCTAAGTATCACCTGAAATGGCAAGAATTGCAAAGATTAATTTAACCTTGCCGGAATCTGTGTCTCACATTGCATATTCATTAACCTGCAGCTCAGTTGTGTAACAATTTTGTTCCACTTTTTGAAAGCCTTGGGTGCACTGAATGAAGACAAGCTAACACATCTGCCAATGGGTTTTTCTTTATTCTGTTTCGCTGTCTGCAGGGAAACTACAATTATATTTTGAAAGTATCAACTCCTGAAAACTGCTGAAGAAAAGGGCTGTTATTTAGCAGAAGTTTCGTAATGTTCTTCAAAATGTACTTCTCCATTTCTGTTTTTTTGTCTCCCTTCTGTCTGTCCCTACCTTTGTGTAACCCCACCTTCTCTCCATATTACAGTTTGATGTCAGGTCTAGCTGCCTTGGATGCCAAGTGCTCCAGCCGCCTGGGCATCATGACCATCTCTTACTACCTCTGGACAACTTTTGTTGCTGTGGTGGTGGGTATCGTCATGGTGTACATCATCCACCCAGGCGGGGCCGCTCAGAAGGAGGACTCTGAGGACAGCAAGAAGCCAATGACCAGCTCTGCTGATGCTCTGCTGGATCTCATTCGGTAAGAATTTTTTTTTTTATTATCATTCACTTAATGTCAGCTAAGACAAAAAGTGGCATCACCTTTATACAACAGGTTGCCCAGATGTGAGGTATGTGAGAATTGTCACAGTAGGTGGTTAGAAAATTGACATGGACAAGACTTGAATACAAATACACATTATATAGATTTATGGCTTTTTCATGGTTCATGGTATGGATTGTGCAAACTAACTGACTGAAATGTAGAAACCTCTTGTGTGGCAGCTGTTCATAGAAGTGGTCTGTTCAAAGGTGTTGTTAAAAGAAAAAACACCTTTTGGATAGATAATTAAATTCAAAATACTAGTATAGTAGTATATTATAAATCCAGGTCCAAATCATCACCTAGGCTCTGTTGAAGTTTTATCCATCCATCTATCCATGTAGTGTCTTGCTGACCTCAACAAGACTAAGACAAATCCAATAGAATGAAGCCAAATAACAGATAGAAAAGGAGGTTTATGTAAATTAAATCATATCAGAAATTTCAAAATCGTTTTATCTCTTTTTAAATTTTCAGTGTATGCGTGATGCATTTTGATTACAGCATTTCAGAAAGCAGACTAATTGGGGAAAAATAATTGTTTTTACGAAGAATATATACAGTTTTATTTACTTTGATTTCTCCAGCCTTGGAAAGGAAAAAGCCCACATTTTGCATGCATGCCAGTTACAGCTCATTGGCCATATGCACATATGCATTTTCATTTAAAAACAAACTAACTTACAGACTGAAATATATTTACATGTTTTGCTCTGCAAGCTGCTTGACTGATGCTGGGGAAATGTTTGGGATCATAGGGTAACGCCTGGAGCCTCCTGCTGCTTATTGTGCTAAGCTAATTAGAGCTGCTGAAGGATGGAGCTGGAGGTGAAGCTGGGTCAGCTCTGCAGCTAGAAACATGACAGTGAGGCTATGAGACCTATGTACTGTGTCAGTATGACAGTTGGTCAATGGGCTAAAGACAACAGTTCGTAACACAGAGGGGTGCTAAAGTGTTAAATCAAAAAACATTTAGGTCATGGAGATATTAAAACAGTGCTCCCTAAAGAAATCATCAAATCAAAGCACAAATCAAACATCTAACGGATTGAAATTGTTTTTTTTAATCCAAATTATAGCTTTTTATGTTTTATAAAAAAAACGAATCATTTGAAGGGTAAATTGCATTTGAGTGACTCACTTTGAATCAGAAATTATAAAAGGGGAGTAATAAACACACCAAGCACATGAAATCCAATATGTACTGATCATGTGGCAGTAGTGAAGCGCTGTTGTTCACTGGATGTCAGTGAGTGTGTGTGTGTGTGTGTGTGTGTGTGTGTGTGTGTGTGTGTGTGTGTGTGTGTGTGTGTGTGTGTGTGTGTGTGTGTGTGTGTGTGTGTGTGTGTTTTACAGGGCACAGCTGTGCTTTGGAATTATCTTGCAAAGCTTCTTTAGCCTTCATCATCCAGGCATACTGCACTGGTACACTCACAAATGGGTCTGACTGTCTACTGTCGTGTGTGTGTGTGTGTGTGTGTGTGTGTGTGTGTGTGTGTGTGTGTGTGTGTGTGTAATAAGCATAAATGATAACAGTTTGTATAAATATATGTATACTTTAGTTTATTAGGGGCACTGACGTTCATTAGCCTGCTTGCTGTTTTAGAACATGAAAGGCTGCTGAAATTGGTGCTCAAATCCATGCAGAATACTCCCTATATTCCATTGAGTTTATTGCATCTTTATATCATTGAAGTATATCTGTAAAGTCTTAACCCAACATACATAATATGTCTTTGAATTCTAATCTACTAAAATTACTCTTTGAACCTTGATAGTGTTGTGGGTCCTGTGTTGATGTGGATTAACAGCAGACCTGTCATTTGTTATGATTAATACATGGAATACTACTCCTATATGCGGTCTAAATACATTATAACAAATAGTTTTCCCAGTTTAAAAGAAACATTTTAAAATATTTTCCTTGACTTACATTAAGAATTACATTTCAGTTTGTTTGCTGAAGGGCATATCTACATGGGGACCTGAGCATCAGTCTCCCAGCCACAGAATCAATAAAGTCATTATTTTTTATTTATTAAATAATCATTCCAGCATCACCCTAATGTGCTGTATCAATATGGTGTCGATATTTGTCGTGGTTTAACACACTGGTCCAATTATAATTATCTGAACTGAGGAGAAGCACACTCTAAAATGACTGGACCTACTCAGAATTACAGTAAGTCACATTGATCCCCGGGCGCATACAATTAAATCTAATTCATTCAGTGCATCAAGTCATGGTGTTACTATAAAATACTGTATATAACCTACAGTGTGCAGTATATACAGCCAGCAACTATTTCTTTATACCTTGCTGTAGTTCCTTTGAATGAATCAAATCTGTTAAGTAAGCTTTCATCTCACCCCTTTCTCATCTAAATGTTGTTGGGAATCCATTTCCCCCTCCAGAGAAACATATCCCATTTTCCACTCACCCTCTTTTTTTAAATACCTGCTGCTGCATCCTCAGCTTTCATGCTGCCCCATGCTCCTTTTATTGTTGATAAATACTGAATCCCCTCCGCTGCATTTAGTCTCTGAAGGCAGAACACTCAAATTCCTTTTGTTGGGCTGAGATACGAGTGGGCTTTTTAAGGATGTTATTTAGGTGCACTGTTACTCTGTTCATGACAAACACACAGGTATATGATGTTGTCCTTCACTGATTTGCTCATTGTGTATCATCAGATGAGTTAAGGAACATTAAAAGAATAAAAACCTTTGATAATACAATTTCCTTTTTCCTTATCATTTTATGACAAGTGACAAAGAACTGAATATGTGGTGTGGTTTCATGATAACTTTATTATTTCAGCTTAATGAAATATGTTTTCTATCAAGGGCTGTGTGTGTCCACAGTGTGCCTCTTCATAGTGGTCTCTGCATCTACATTTTTGTTTTATGTTTATTTTTCTTTGCAAATGTGTTTATGTCACAATATCCACGAAAGGACTGTAACACTTTTCCGAACTCTCCTCCTCAGCAACATGTTTCCAGCCAACTTGGTCCAAGCCACTTTTCAACAGGTAAGCTAAAATACTGAAAGAAATGAGTTCCTGTATTTTGTAACAGAGCTTCAAGCAAGAGTTGTGTTTTTTATTCCCAAGAGTTAGATGTGAAGTGAAACCACCCTTATGTATGGATGATAAATATGAGGCCTAGTTAGAGACAGCAGTCAGTCAGGCTGAGAACAGCAAGCATGGCTCTGTTCAGTTGTTGCAAAATACACTTCTGAAGCTCACAAGTTATCATGTTGTACAGTATCTGGTTTGTTGAATCTATACTAAAAAGTGTAAACACAGTAAGAACAAGTCTGCCTGGTTCTCCCTAATGCAAATCACTCAAACTTTCCTTAACCCTGACCACCTTTAGTCCTTCTTTTGCCTAAATTAACACCCTCAAGTCAATATCTACTGCATCCTGCCAAGGTTGGTAATTTGACATCTTGGTCTGCCACCAGATTTACCTGCAGTGTCCAGTCTTCAGTTGTGTTCGAGCTGTAGCTGCATCTTTAGCATTCAGGATATGAGAGTCTTAGATAGTTTTAGATTTTCTCTTTCATCCTACAATTCCTTGTTTTCTATGACTTATGATGTTGCAGGAAATACAATCACTTCCCTTTCTTATCCATGAGGTACCATCTTTCATCTTTGTTAGAAAATGTCTTGGAAACAGCTGTGGGCTTTAATAACACACTTTGTACAGTGATAATTGTCAGCTCTCCTCTTTAATGTGAATTGTTTAGATTAAATGATGATGCATGAGCCCAGGCACATTTTTACTGTGTGGGATTTAGCTGCTTGGCAGATCTCCGTTGGTGTCTTGTTCACTGTGCTGATGTTAAGGTCTGTGTTTTGATTTGGTTTCAAGTATCGGACCCAGAGAGTGCCAGAGCTAATTCCCAAACCGACAGTGGCTCAGCTTCTGGATGAGACAACCACACGCCGGGTCTACATCTATGGCATTCAGGATGACAACGGCACAGACGTTCAGAACTTCTCCCTGGATCTCACCCCGCCTCCTGACGTTATCATGAAAACATCACCTGGAACCAGCGAAGGCATGAATGTCCTAGGGATTGTTATTTTTTCTGCAACTATGGGTAAATGGTCGTCATGAATCCTGCACACCGTCTTTACACAACACAACACTCGTGCAGTAATTTTGTTTAATATGTGCTGTGTTACCTCGTCCTCATAAATGTACACAGTTTAATACTTTGTATATGTATGCATAGAAACAATGGGGGGTTTTTTGTCCTTAATCCAGGAATAATGTTGGGAAGAATGGGGCCCAATGGAAGTGCGTTGGTGAACTTCTGCCAGAGTTTGAATGAGGCAGTTTTGAAGATTGTTGCAATTGTTATCTGGTAAGAGCTTATATTTTAGTGCTATGTCAGTAGTAAAAACCATTAAACAATAAGACCACAACAGCTGTGAGCAGTTCAACTGATGCTAGCATTTGTTTCCTCCCTCATTAACACCACTGTGATGCCCTTGAGCAAGGTCTTTAGCCCTGACTGCTCTATGGAGCTGCTCAGTGGCCACAGGTCAGACTGTGCTTGTACTGGGCAGCTCCCAGGTGGGCGTGTGTACAGTAACTGTGTGTTTGTAATAGGGGCATTCCTGAAAGAAAGAGACGGTTTCCCAGCAAATCTACTCTGAATAAATTTTGTTTTATGATTTAGGCTGTTACTTTGTTCTGACAAAATAATATCTAAAAAATTTTGAATGGGTTACTATCAAATAGACATTTGGGGTTCATGAAATTTGACGCAGACATTTGTTCTCTCTTTGAGAAAAACTGGAATGACTGGTAATAGCTTTTCTTTTAGCATCATTAGGTTGAAAGGTTAATTTATCAAAATACCTTTAAAATTAATAACATTCAGCCTGATTTGGTGACCACAAACATCAAGCCTTCTAGCTACCTGCTCTCTGTTTGCATTAATATTGTTAGCATTTTGTTTAAAACACAGCCTCCCTCTATCAAACCACAGTAAATGAACAGTAAATGCACTGAAACTTGTTAAAACTTTTCAAAATGATGAGAAATGCCCTTATCTGTTGATGCTGTGCTCTCCTTTTCTACATTTTTATTTCCTCCCACTCACTCCCAAGGTATTTTCCCTTTGGAATTGTGTTCCTGGTTGCTGGTAAGATCTTGGAGATGGATGACCCTTCAGCCATGGGGAAGAAGCTGGGATTTTACGCCATCACTGTGGTAATGGGTTTGATACTGCACGGTCTGTTCATTCTCCCAGCCATGTATTTCTTCATCACTAAGAAGAGCCCCATTGTTTACATCAGAGGAATTTTGCAGGCCCTGCTCATCTCCTTGGCCACCTCCTCCAGGTAAAAGGGGAAGGATGTATTTCACAACACTGAAATTTTGATGAATTTATATTTCTATAAACCTGGGGACCCTACTTTTTATTTTTCTTCATTTCCCTGTGTAAGACAGGGCCTATGCTTCTTTAAGGAACACATAAAAAATACCTTTTCTAAATATCTAATTATTTGCCTAGAGTGCATATTTCATCAGTGTGTTTACCAGAGAGTGCCCAGGTCAGCACAGATGCAGTATGCTTTTTTTCTTAATAATAATAGTGCGAATGGACTGGATAATAGAATTAACATTGAAAGAAATGGATGTTTTCTGCAATCCACCTCAAGGCTGTCATGGCTATCTTGTGATTGACTGTACTATTCAAATCACATACACTTTGTAGCCCATTAAAAAAATAAACAGCATTTTTAATGAACACCAAGGTGTTTTTTCATGGTTTATAGGAATATGATCTTTTCCATCTTGACATATGTCTTTCAACCCCTAAGGAGGAATATTGAGAGGACTGAAGATTCTTAAAGCAATAAAGCTGCTGTGATTGAGAAGCATGAAAAGAATATAAGAATATGAAAGAATATATTTTTGCCACATTCGTGTCTAGTTGACCATGCGCACATAACAAAAAACATAAAACAGATCTTACAGCTCTGTATAACAGCAAGTTGGGAGTGTATTTTATACTTGCAGCAGTTTGGGTTAAATTTACATAATTTTACTCACCAGTACTAATGAAAAATTTCTTAGTTTGTGCTGTTTTGTGCAGATCTTATAGCACTTGCTGTACCTCTGTTTTCCTAATGCTGAAATATTTGGTCTGTGAGAGGCTGCTCTATCTGTATATACCCTCAAAAACGTCAAATATTACAACCCCAATTCAAAAAATGTTGGGATGATGTTTAAAACTTAAATATCATCAACCCATATTTTATTTACAATAGAACATAAACAACATATCAGATGTTGAAACTGAGTCATTTGACCATTCCATATAAAATATTATATAGTTCATTTTGATCTTAAAAAAGTTGGAACAGGGTGATGTTTACCATTGTGTAGCATTCCCTCGTCTTTTAACAACTTTCTGTAAATATCTGGAAAGTAAGGAGACCAATTGCTGGAGTTTTAGGAGAAGAATGTTGTCCTATTCTAGTCTGATGCAGGATTCTAGCTGCTCAACAGTCCTGGGTCTTTGTTGCCAGATATTTTGTTTTATGATACCACTAAATGTTTTCTAATGTTTTCTACACTAATGCACCACCATCAGAGACCCAGGCTTTTGACCTGTCCGCTGATAACTAGCTGGATGGTCCCTCCCCACTTTAGTCCGCATGAATTTAAAAAGAATTTAAAATTTTGATTCATCTGACCACAGAACAGTTTTCCATTTAAACTCAGACCATTTTAAATGAGCTTTGGCCCAGAGAACGTGGCAGCGTTTCGGGAAAATGTTCACATATGGCTTCTTCTTTGCATGATTAAGCTTTAACTAATATTTCTGTGTTAACGATATTATATACTGTAGATTGGGATCTTCAAAGTCTTTGCAATTTTACGTTAAGGAACATTTTTCTGAAATTGTTACAAAAAAGTTTTAGAAACAGATTGGTGAACCTCTGCACATGTTTACATTTGAGAGGCTCTGCCTCACTGAAATGCTCCTTTTATACCCAGTCATGTTACTGACCTGCTGCCAATTAACCTAATAAGTTGTCAAATGCTCTTCCGTTTGTTTTTGATTTGCAGCAATTACTTTTCCAGCCTTTTGTTGCCCCTGTTCCAACTTTTTTGTTGCTGCCATCAAATTCAAAATGAGCAAATATTTTCCATGAAATAGTAAAATGTCTATTTCAACATCTGATATGTTGTTTATGTTCTATTGTGAATAAAATATGGGTTGTTGAGATTTGCAGATCATTACATTCTGATTTATTTATGTTTTACAAATCGTTTTGAATCATTTTTTGGAATTGGGGTTGTATCATAAAAGTACATCTGCTCTTGTAAAATAAAATAGCATTTATCCCGTAACGATATACAAACTACAGTAAAATAGCTGACTCATTCCAAACATATCTACTATTTATATAATCACAGCTTCTAGAGGAATTTGATGGCACCATACATCTGATAATTGTGCTTGTCTCTCTGGAGGCTCATTATTGATTATTATTCATTTTTCTTGCAGCTCTGCTACTCTGCCTATCACCTTCAAGTGCCTCCTCGAGAACAACCATATCGACAGACGCATCATCCGCTTCGTGCTGCCCGTCGGGGCCACCATTAACATGGACGGCACCGCACTCTACGAGGCCGTGGCAGCCATCTTCATCGCCCAAGTGAATAATTATGAGCTTGACTTTGGACAGATCATCACTATCAGGTAAGGCTGATAAATCTGCACCACAGCAGGCTCACAAAAATTGAGACAGATGGAAATTTTCATGACGTGAGCAGGTGAGGGAGGTCAGAAAACCAAGGCTAATAGCATGTTCAGATGAAACGCCCCTGGCTTGACTATCAAATATTTGTAAAAACAGGAAAACTGTCATAGTAGTTTCTATACTTTTATTGATTTTGCTGGCTGAATAAAAGTATAAATTTAAAACACAGGTGTAAGTTAAAGTTGAGTACAAATTTTGCTTCCCCTTATTTCAGAATTGCCATATAAGCGAGTGCAAACTCAAAAATAATATTAATGCACATTCCGCTAGTATATATCTTCTTTCATCATCAGAAGTAACAAAAAGGGTCAAAGAGTGTATACAATAAGTTATTAGTAATATAAAAAATAAACATTACTAAAAAATAATTTCTGATGAAAGAACATTTGTACCAGCTCAATGCGCATTAAATATTTTGCTGATTATTAACAAATTCTTGGTTATACTTATTGCTTTTTCAAACTAAGTGTACGTGTAATCATCACAGGCAGAGTTCAGCCAGTGCAAACAACAGTATAATGTCTTTTGTAGAACTGGTAAATGTAGGATGTGCAGATTGTCCAGCAGCTGGAGTCAGCAGTTAGTCTTAGTTTGAGATTAAGGCTGGGAACAGCTAACTTACCGTTGTCCAAAAGTAACATAAAACAACCATCACATCAAAACTTGTCATTTATCTTGTTCGTTTAGTCTGTTCACAAACTAAAGAGAAACAACAGTTTGCTGTTTTAGCAGGATTTCCTGCAAACACTGGTTTTCTTAAAAATTTACAGAAAGTAAATAGCGTCTTACCACTTAAATTCACAATCATTTGTAAAAGTAAATGATTTTTATCTCAGTCGTACAGTTGGTTGCAAAATTTTGCAGGACCTTATTTTGAAATGCTAAAACTGCAAGACAATTTTTGTTTTTTATTAACATAATATTTCATATATATTCAGCTAGTTCAAATGCAGCTTCATCAGAACTTAAAGTTCATTTTCAATTAATTTATAAACAGGAATACAAACTTTTACACTGAGAAGATTTTCATTATTTTTCCATTATTCTTTAATATACACTGCTTGACCATTTTTGTTTCTTCTGATGAAAGAGCATTTGTACTAGCTAAACTTACATTTTTATTATTTTAGATTTAAAGTAAAGTTTGCGCCCCCTTAAAATGAAATGGCATTTGAGAATAGGGGGATGCAAACTTTTGCTCCAAACTGTAAGTGCAAAAGAGGAACTAACCGACAGGATGACAAAATTTTCAACAATTTTCTTCTGGGTCATATAATGGTGCAGCACACATACTTCTGATGTTTTGAGTGCAACACGTAAATTAATCTATCGTCGCATATTTAGTTTAATTCTGAATTAATAAAAATATTATAGGATTTACTAGATACACATATATGTAAATGTCACACAGATTAAGTCTCATATGAGCTTCTTAGTCTGATCTGATTTTTGCTAAATCAGTCTGGAAGCCTCACAGACAGACAGAGAGACACAAACACCCACAGCCATCCCTCCAAACTGGACCACCAATCAGTAATTTTATACCACAGGTAAAGAAGCCCACCCATGTTCAGAAAAAGTCCTCTCCCTCCTCTGATTTGATGAGTGGTCCAACTGTAATAACATTAAGAGCAGACCTCTCCTCATGGCTGCAGTCTGTGCTCATTCCCTCGTAATCCCTTGGCAGTAAAACCCGTGTGACCTGTATTACTCATCTCCCTTGTCACGCTGGAATTATAATAATTTTCCCTCTATGCGTCCTGTTCTGTGCCATTTGGCTGCTTACCATGGACCTGCTCCATCTGCATGCTACCCCAGTCCCAACTCCAACCTCCCCAGTGCTGCAAAGGGACTTTTGTCAGTTTGCACACAGAGGTCCAAGGTCACAAACACAACAGCTCAGTAATTCTCCCTCAATCTCCTCTTCTCCCTGTACTGCTAAAGCAGCATTCAGATCTTTTACTTTTTACTTTATCTTTTAGCTCCTGTTGGAACATAGGCTCCACATCCGCCACTTTTGCCAGGGGCTCCTGATGAAACCTAGTCAGAACACCAATTATTTTGCTAGTAAGTTCTGGTCCTTGAAGGAGCTGCTCATTCAATGAGGTTCCCTGAAAAGACGCGCCACAGTCAAACGTCACACAAAGCTTAAGCTTTTTAGGATGGTACACACCATAATGTACCAAACCTTTCCATCACTGCGCCCAAGATCCTTATCTGGAACGCAACTTGCGTTTCATCTCTGGTTCTGTTGCAACCACGCTCTTTCAGTGGCCCATTAACTGTCCAATCTAATATGGTTCTGATTGCATAAGGCCCCTTGTTGACGCTAGGAATGACTTCGTCTGGTTCGATTGCCCTGACGACATTAGTTCCAATCAACAACCCAATAGCCACATTAATAAGAGGTATCTGCACTCCTTTAAGATGTGGCCATTATACCTCTTCCTGTCGTGGAATGTTATTCTTGCTCACTGGAATGTGAAAACACCTCATTTAGCTCCATGAAGTTATTCAATTCCAGGTGGCCTTCCTCCAACTCTGTCAACAGGTTACTGGTCACAACTTTGATTTCCCCCTATGGCTGTAAGAAGAAGGGTAACCTTTTTTCCATGTAGAGTCAGCTCGTCAAGAAGTTTATCTGTGCAAAACGTAGCTTTGCTGCCAGTATCCAATGCATACGAAGTCCTCACTTTGTTGCCCTTTTTTTCCTTCACTCGGTCAGGAACTATGGCAAGGATGCGCTCGGTGCTCCCAGAACTCGGCATCCAAGTTATGCTTACATCTGCCATTCACAAATCCGCTGATCACTGTTTGTTCATCACCATCCACGGACTGATCCTTCTTGATCCTAATGTGCAGCAAAGTAGAGTGTGTCCCTAAGCAGAACTGACCGTTTACCTCCTCCTGACAGCACCTGCTCATATGTCCTGGTTTCACACACCTGAAGCATAAGCCTTTGCTCCTGAGAATCTGTAAGAAGAATTCTGTAGTTTTTAATAGTGTTCAAAAGTATGCTTCTCATAGCAAAAAAGACAAGACTTAGGTGAGGCTTTGATGGTACTGGGAGGGCGTTGTCTTACTAAAGCCAGGCTCTACCCTCACATCCTTTTGAGTAGTTGCTTTGCAGTAGTGGTAAATCTCTTTTTATTACCACCTACCTTCCCTAACTTGGTACCTGAAGGACTCTATACTTGTTCTTTAGGCCTGTCTACTATGTCCCCATAGTAAGGGTGCAGTACGACACGGGCTTCTTTGTTTACAAAGTCAGCTAGGTCCTGAAAAGTAGCCCTACACTTATTTCTCAGATATGTCATAAGCCACCTTCCTCCACTCCTCTCTCAACTTATGTGGAAGCTTGGAAACAATCACCCACCTACTACCTGTGGAACTGAGGAAACCTTTGGTTGGGTCATACACTCAAGTTACTTTCTGCCACTCATTCCCACATCCACTTTACTGTTTTATGCTTTACGTTCAGAAAGGTCAGACAGTATTCACCCTCAACGAGAAACTGTTCCTGCAAGCCACAATGCTAAATGTTCACTGCTCCTTTACCTGTTCCCGCAGCATCACGGCAACTGCAGCCAGTATTGGTGCAGCTGGAATCCCACAGGCTGGACTTGTTACCATGGTGATCGTGCTGACCTCTGTGGGACTGCCCACTGATGACATCACTCTCATTATTGCTGTGGATTGGGCTTTGTAAGTAAATATTCAGCTGAACATAATTGAAGCAATTTGGAAAATGGTCATGACATTTAGCTGTCTTCTAGGAAATTTCTTTCTAATTTCCTGGAATTGATGTAATGTAAAAATGCATCTGTGCAACACCAAAATTTACAAGAATATCATACCTGATGTATTTGTACATGTCAGTGAACCAAATGACCTACAACTCTCTGAACTTCGAGGGTTACAATGGTGTGTTCCAGTATGCTGTAGAAAGTATAAATAAGATGTCTGTTTCCCAAGCTTCACTAATACTATTGATGACTTTTAATTATATTGTGTAGGGATCGATTCAGGACCATGGTCAATGTGATGGGTGATGCCCTGGCTACAGGCATCATGGCTCATATCTGCAGAAAAGATTTTGTCAAAGAGGGGGAGCAGGTGAGAGAACGCAGTACTAAATAAATTGGTTCTGAAGGTGCAAAACGTCCATTCACTTCAGGTTGTCATGCTTGGCCTGAATATCAATTTTAAACAAACCCCATAGAGATCATTTCATCTTATTACGACATTTCACTGAATATTTTCTACTTGTAACATCAATACAAATACAGACGTTTAATGTTTTCAGTTGGAGACACACAAACACACACACAATAGTTCTGATACCGGTGAGCATAAAAAACAAGCATTAGGAAACTAATATTTAAAAACTAATCTTCCTAGCCAATTCAGTTGAACACATTACAAATGTGACCATTTATAGCAACTGCTTATACACTTTTGGCACATCTGGCAGAAAAGGTTCTGCTGTCTTCACAGGCTTTTTTATTTCTTTGGTCACAGTTGTCGTTAGGCGCTCTGGCCATGACATTATTTAATCTAGGATGTCTGTGTTACAACACTAATTTGCTATTTAAAAATCTGTCGCTGAGCCAGTTTCCTGGCACTCATGAACTATTAAATAAGTGTTTCTAAGGCACTGTTCTTCTGCTTCTTCATTGATTCCACCAGGTGCCTCTGATCTGTGAAACTAAACCCATGATAAGCATCCAGCAGATGATGACCTACCAGAATCAGAAGAACGGCTGCTACCAGCCACCTCCACCAGGTTCTAAGCAGGACCACCTCTCTCCAGACGTGGCTCGCCTGATACAACTCGAGGAAGGGGTCCGGCCTATTGAGAAGAAGAAGCATGCTCACTCTTCTCACCATAAGAGAGAGCACAGGGACAAGGACCACTGCTCCATAGACATGAATGGGCTGGAGACTAACGTATAATAGCAACAGCTACGGGCACATCCACAGCAGCAGGGCCAGAAGGAGAGGAAGACAAATTAAACATTAAGGTGATGGAGTTCACATGCTCTGGCCCCTCTGAGAGCAGCCCAGAGTGGATGAATGCAGGAAACAAATACTTTTTTCTACATAACCAAAACAATGACCTACATCTGATCATATACAGTATGTTTGTGTGTACATATTTATCAAAGATAAGATATTTGAATTGGTATGACTTCAGCAGGAAATCTATTTTGGGGTGCTTTTGTGTATTTATGTATTGGGTTTTTTCGGGGGGGGGGGGGCATTCTGTTCTCTAAAGCTAAACTCAGGCAAAATGTTGCCTGTTTGGAACTTTTTTATATTATACAATGATACAATGATACAAACTGGACCAAAACAAGATGATGTGGCTGTACCAGCAATCAGATTGATGTTGAAGCTGAAATCCTTAACATATCGAAGGTTCTGGCTCACATTTAGGGGGAAAGAATTTCTGCTTTTGAGGTTAAAAAATTATATTACAGTTTAGTGCAAAACGTTGCTTCCCCTTTGTTTGAAATGGCAAAAGAGTAAAACAAATTATTGTTTAATCGACATAATATTTAATGCACATTGATCTACTACAAATGTTCCTTATCATAATAAAAATGGTCAAGGTGTCAGTTCAGTACAGTTCATGTTCTCTGATAGGGGCGACTGTGATGCAGGAAGGTAGAGCGGTCGTCCACCAATCTCGCAGTTGTTGGTTTTTTCCCGGCACCTCCGGTCATATGTTGAAGTGTCCTTGAGCAAGACACTGAACCCCAACTTACAGTTGCTCCCAGTGAGTGTTGGCCAGCTGCATAGCAGTGTATAAGTGTGATTGTGAATGTGAAGGGTGAATAAGAAGCAGTGTAAAGTGCTTTGAGTGCCAATAGGTAGAAAAGCGCTGTATAAGTGCAGACCATTTACCATACAGACCATTTAATACTTTGTCTTTCCTCCCTTTGCTTTTAACCTCCTCCGACCTCTTTGGGTATCCTCTGAACAGTGTTTGTAACCTTTCGGATGTAATTTTAGCCCATTCTTCATGTAATAAATCTTCCAAATCAGATTACTTGGTTGTTTGACATATGCAGCCTTCTTCAAATCTACCCACAGGTTTTCAGTGATATTAATAATAATTAATAATGAGTCTGGAGACTGGAAAGGACATGGTCAAACATTCACCTTATTCTTTTTAAACCATTCCTGAGTTGAGTTCAAGTGACTGTCTTGCGGCCTCATTTTACAGGCATGACATTGTAGGTGGTTTTGCTTTAAAATCCTCGGATACTGAGCTGCATTTTTTTTTACTTTCACTTTTTGCAGAGCTCCAGGCATTTTTTTTTCACCATACATATCTGTGTAAATTATGACCAAGTAATTAAGCTTTGTCTCATCAGACCACAAAAACCTGTTCCACAACTCATTTGGTTTGTTCCCATGCTCCTTAGCATACTGCAAGCATGCTGCCTCGTGTCTATAAGTAAGCAATGGCTTCTTGAGTGCTTTTCCCCCAGAGAGCCCAGATGTGTGCTGACTACACTTGACTGTGGAGATGTGCACTTTTAAACCAGTTGCATCTAAGGACTTTGTCAGGTCCCTTGTTTTGATACATTTGAACTAGCTGAATGTGCAATAAATGCTATGTTGTTGAAAAATACTGTTTTACATTTTTTGCCATCTCAGTGTAAGGGGATGCAAACTTTTTCAAGCAACTTTATTTACAATTTTATACATTTTCTAACAACACCTTTCCCTGCACTTCTCCTCTCTGCCTTGTTGCCCTGAGTCCAATGGGGTAGCGGAAAGTACTGCACAGTTATCACCTTAGTTGAGGCAAAATAAAGGTGAAGCTCAAAGTGAAAATGACAATGCCCTTGTGTTGCAGTCAGGTCATGTCTTTGCACCCTAATGGAAACCCTCTTTGCCTTAAACAACCAAGGGAGAAGCATGTGGGATCAGTGTGTTACTTATATTTGCTGAGCTGAGACAAAATAACAAAAAATGACATTAACAGGTCACATTCTACTTTGTACATTTGTTTGTGATATATGCTGTGCATGTTTGTAGTTCAAAGGTAAAAAAAAATGTAGATTTTACTACCATGTCAGTTTGTTTCAAGAGCTGCCATCCTGTATTTGTTAAAAGAAACATTTCACTGTAGTCCAAAATTTTATAAAAATGTACCAACTCTCAAGAAAATGAAAAATATATACAAAAAAATACACAGACACTATAATGTTTGAGTTATTTGTCAGCAATTTGGGATATAAGATTTCAATTAGAAGGCCTGCATGTCCAAGTGAACTATGATAAGCTGTAACTTCTCTCTTGGAAGCAAAAACATATGATACAGTTTTTTTTTTTAGCTATAATCAGTGCAAATTGACAAGCATGCCTACGTCTCAAAAGGGAAGAGATATAAAAGGCTAACCCCAGAATGTTTCATTAACAGAGAGAGACTTTTGTCATTGACTTTATATGTCATGGGCGCTGCATGAGGGGGTGCATTTCAAAAATGGGTTGTTCAAAATCTGACACCTATTCTATGTACATGTTTTATATCGAAAACATATATAGATTTTAAATGCCTGCATGTTGCACTTTTTCCTCATGGTATAGTAGGTAGTCATATAT
The DNA here is from genome assembly GCF_033026475.1 of Channa argus. NCBI lineage: Eukaryota > Metazoa > Chordata > Actinopteri > Anabantiformes > Channidae > Channa > Channa argus. The sequence goes on along the minus strand of NC_090210.1, from coordinate 9,660,884 downwards.
ATATATTGCAATAGGTTTTATTGAACATCACCTTGTAAATGGATGTAAAAATAGATCAATATGGGAAGAAAACCATAGAAATGCATTTTCATAAGAGGAGAAATGCAAATAATGTATTCTACTGAACTAATAGAGCAGGTTACAGGTTCATGGAGTTGGCTTGTAGCCTGGATCAGGTGAGCTTTAGAATGAAATTTTACTGGTCTCTCAGCTGCTTTAAAGCAAAAGCTCTGAGCAGGAATAACAAGAGTGGCCTTAGAGGAAGCTTGGGTTATAAATGTCAGAGAAACACCATCACTAAGGCAACCTCAGAGAACAAATTACAGCAATTCTGTGAGACTGCCAAACCATTGACCAAACAATCGGAAGAGACTGTGTGAAAGGATAGTGTGAATTTAGATTTACATACATCATACAAGGCAGCCACATCTGTCAAATGCAAAGAAATACAGCAACACCTGCCACTTTTCCCTAATATGACAATAAGTTGAAAGGAAAAATACAATGTCTCAATATTTATTTATGTTTATAAACGGACACATTTAACTTGCTTCTCTATTGGGTGTGCACTCAAAAAAAAGTTTAAAATATCTTGATAAAATAGAAAAGATTTAAGCACTAATGTTAAATAAGGAAATATTTTCATAATTTGAGAAAATGTATACAATAATAAAGGAGTTGGGGCTGTGTTAACTGGTGGTTATGGTTTTTTGTCTCATTAAACAACTACTATTTGAACTGAAAATGGTCATGCATTAAACTAAACATTAAAATAAAAAAAAATATGGTATGGTAAATAATATGGTAAAAAGCATCTCAGCAAAGCAATGTTGCAATGCTTAGATAATTCGTTTCTTTTACTGCCATTTCAGGAAAGATGGAACATTAGTATGGGTTTAGTGTTTCATTAGAGACTAAATGTATCTCATCGCCACAAAAACTAAAAAAAGATTTGTTCACTTACATCAACAGCACCACTCTGAAACTTCTCCAAAAGTCCAAGTTGTGCTTATAAAGTTAACATCAGCACATTAAATCTTACAAGTACAGAGCTTCATTTCACCCCAACCCTGCAGACTGCAATATAGTATGTCTCCTAAGACCCATTAGCCTACTGCTAATGGTCAGTGAGACAGGCCAACCTCACAGTCTGTGCAGCCACTGGATATCACCATTTGGCCAGCCAGCCACCTGGCAAAGAGACAGAATGGGGCATGGGATGTGGGTGTTGGCTGGGAATGAGCAATTAGAAAAGCAGGCTGGATCTGGCAGAAGGTGCATAGTGATGGGAGGAGGGTGAAGGCCAACAGGGATAGGTCTGGATCAACCCAAAAATAAATGGACAAATGGAGGGAAAATAGAGAATGGGGGAAGTAGGACGGAAAGGCTTAAAAAGCAGCGGACAGACAACTGAAATCCTCCTATTCAAATTCTAACCAATACAAAGTAGCAAAGAGCTGTGCTGCGGTTACAAATTTAAACATGAACAGTGTAATTATTTTTTCATTAAGGTTCTGACCTTGTCACATTCCCCCACCTGAAGAAATAAGCTCAGCGCAGCTGGCAGAGGGAGGGTCAATAATAATAATTTGCCCTCTGGGTTTTGTTCTATTCAACCAATTGGTACTGACAATCATAACTATGTGTCAATCTCCAAAATGTATGTTCAGTATAACCAAAGCCTGAACTATTAGCATAACAAATTTAAACAAGCAATACGATTTCCTTTTTCAGAGCTTCATGCTTGGCTTTCATTTTTCACAATGTGGCAACATAAAAGATGGTAAATGTCTAGAAATATTAATAAGGTAACAAACACAGACATTAATGCAAGTTAAAAATGTATTTGAAAATAATTATTTCATTAAATTACAGATGGCTTTTCTATATACAATTATCTATCAAAACAGCTTACACCAAAACGCTTTATTAAACAAAAACTTTACATTTTGGAAAGATGTTTCATAGGCACATTTAGACTTTTGACAATGATTTAGCAAACAGCAAAGCTTCACACATTTCTTGACATTTGCTCTGATGTTATATGAGCAAGCAACTTCTACAGAGCTACTGAATGATTCAGAAAGATTATGGATCTCTAGATCCACAACAATGTGGATACTAGCTATTCTGTTTGTCCTGCACAGTGTGGTCTGATATGGTCAAAGTAGTTTTCTAATTAGAAAAATTAGTGTTTCATTAGAAGGAACTAAGTTTTCCCCATACATACAGTCTTCAAATTCAAGGTTCAGAGTCTCACAGTTTAGCCTTGCCTGGTGTAACTTGTAGGTTCTGCAGCTTCATTGCCATGCCCATGTTCCCAGTAATCTTCAACTTCCCTTTAAAGAACGCCTGACAAAAAGAGGACAGAAAATAAAATATGAGCTTTTAACATTATTAAATTGCACTTTTATAATACTTTTGTCACAGAGATATGCATCTCTCATAAGCCAAAAAAGAAAATACTACTTTTCTACTTTTGTATAAAACCTTGACTTGTATGACTGATATCTGTATGTTTGTTAATAGGTCCAGATGCAGCTATTTTGACTTAGTTGAAATTAAATCATCAAGTGTAAAAGTACCTTAAAGGTCATAAACAAAGAAATTAATTTACCCTAATGCAGTAGAAGAAAAAAACACTTTATAGTATCTTTATAGTAAATGTAATAAAGAAAAACATGTACATTTGTTCATGTGCAAAAAGATCCACAATGTACAATGACACATACTGTTTGTGGGTTCAGTTTTCCTGTCATCAGATCCAAAAGATCCCCGTCACTCATGGATATGATACAGTCTGCTTTTTTATCTAAACAACAAAAAGAGCAACAACAACAAATAACAATAATGAGAAAAGTGATGCTGTTTATTATCAACTACTACAATATATCAAATCCATATAAACATAATAATAATTGACCAGAAGAAAATATATACTATATCTGTAGGTGAACGTAATGGGAAAGAAAATATTAAAGTATTGCAGCATCACATTATTTTAGTGGATCAAACAAACGTGTTTAAACTGTTTCATGGGTGTGAGGAGAAATGTATGAGGTTTTTGATTGTATGCTTCGCATTTTTTAACGTTAACTTGTTTGTCATGATCCCTCAATATATATAGTTATATATGGAAGAAATGTAAACGCTTGTCACCATTATTACAATGCTCTAAGTAGAAAGCACTCCAGTATACACTCAGCATTAAGATGACATTTTCCATTAGTGTAGAAACATGTATGCGGCACACACAGCCCCTTTGCACTTTCACTGAAACAACACCACAGAACGCTTTATGTTTAATGCTTCCTACACTGACTGACATTTACCCTTGTTGCGTTCTCTGGCTTTTTTATCTCTGCTTGTCAAAGCAGAACATCAGCTTTTCTGCCATCATACCAACAGGCAGGATTTCTGCCATTCATTTAAAGCATGAGGCTTCAAACATCAGAGAGTGTAGATCAGATTAAACTTCTTTGTTTGTTTGCAGAAATTGTGCAGGTATTCCTCACAGTTCTACAGTTCAGAATAATGTGTGTTAAATGAATGCTTCTTTCACATCATAATGAATAGGATTTAGAGGTCAGAATTAACCCTGGAGTTGTATACAAAACATATTTGTCATATCAGAACAAGAACAGCTGTAACTGAAAACGTGTCAAGTCTATATAATTATGAAAGACTGTATTTTTCCACATTAATTCTGCTTTTAATCTGTGAGCAAAAAAAACAGAACATGTGCAAAAGATCATCTAAGAATTTCCCTGAACATTTCTTTCCATTTCCAGAACATTGAGTTTGATAAAGAGTCAGCAGTAACCTCAAAAATAATTGCTTGGATCTAACAAACATTACCAGGGATAGGAGACTAATGGAAAACAGTCAGGTGGCTATTTATGAGACTGTGTGTTTGTTTGTGCATGTGGCCGTTGTTTGTGGTTGCCACAATTAGCTTGTAAAGGCAGAACACTACTCTTTTAGTGTGACTTCTGCCTTTGGCATCATCGACAAAAGCATATTTCAAAATGCTTAAGGCATGAAATGGATGAAAATAGAATGTGATTCCCCTCCCTGAATTATGAGATTTCCTGTGCTGCTGACCAATTCTGAGGTTCAGCTATTTAAATCGTATTGTGTTGAACAATGTATGGAAACTACTCAAAATAGTGTACTAGTTATTAACTAGAACTATAGTTGTCCAATGTAAAATGCAATAGTCAAAGTAACCTCTAATATCTGAAGCCAGAACTTTCTACCAAACAGAATTTGTCATCACGGATACAAAAAAGTAGGAGAACAAAGATACTCATAAGGATATGATTCAAACTGTAGTTATAGAAATAAACAAACATAAAAATCTGCACTGCTAGCACAATAATAAAAAAATATTTACAGTAGGCCTACAGTAGTAGGCCTTGACAACAGAATTAAACACCTACATCAAATACAGACCTGGGTCAGTTGTGACAGAGCCTCTGCCATTTTTCACATCCACAATCCAAGTTGCCTCTTTTCCATCTGGTCCATCCTTCACTTTAAAAGCAAACACTCCACCAATCTTGTTAACAAGCTGCTCTCCTTCCTACAGAGGGGTCAAGAACAGTTTTCAGTTCCAGTTCCAGTTCCATTAACCCTGCCATATCATGACAAAAAAAATGCAGTCAAAACAAAAGTCACTCCCTGTTCGCTCAAATGAAAAAGCTGTTTATCCTAATACAAAGATCAATCATAAAAAAGTTGGTCTCTCAGACAGACAGAGGAGAAGAGGGACTGACATTTCAGTCACTTACTATCCTTATTTTATATAACTGCATGGACAGATAAGTTTAATCAAATAACAATGTAGGCCTATCAAGTAGTGAACTAGAAAAGGCAATTTCCAAGGAAATTACGTGGGAGAGCTGTTAAGTCGCCCGGTAGAGGCCGACCGCTCAGAAGCGGCTGAGAGCAGAGGCGTTTGTACGTTCAAAGCCGCAAACGCTGAAGAGAGATAAATACAAACAAAAAGAGAAAGAAGAAGATGACAAGAAAAGGAAAAAATCCAAAATCCCAGGAAAAGTTGAATTAAGAAAAGAAAAAAGTAGAAAGTAACAATGGAGGAAGTAAATAAGTAAAAAGTTGATATTTAAAGTGTAAAGAAGCAGAAAAAGAAGCAAAGTAAAAAGTTGCTATTGAAAGTGTAAAGAAAAAAGTAAGAAGTGAAAAAGCAACAACTTGATTAACAAAAGTGGAAAGAAGTAGTAAGAAACAAAGGAAAAGGTAAATATTCCCAAAGTTAAAAGAAACAAAAAAAAGAAGCAAAGTAAAAAAGTTGCTATTAAAGTGTAAAGAAAAAAGCTAGAAGTAACTACTTAGAAATGAAGGAACCATTTTAATGCTGAAAAACTGTTGAAAAAAAAAAAGTTGAAAAGAGCTTTTAATTTGAAAGTGTGTTTCCTGTCTGTGTCTGCGTGGTAGTTTGTGTGTCCACTGTAGGGAGACTTCAAAACAAACTCATTTTAGCATTTAAATGCTAAATAATTAAAATAAGAATGATAAAAGGCTTTTATTTTGAAAGTGTGTTTCCTGTCTGTGGGTGTGTGTAGGGAAACTTCACCACAAAGTCATTTTAGCATTTAAATGCTAAAAAGTGGATAAAATATTATGAAAGGCTTTTATTTTGAAAGTGTGTTTCCTATCTGTGAGGGTGTGTGTCTGTGTGTGTCTCCACTGTGTATGTTGAGGGAGAAAAACTCAGGTAAAGTGTGTGGACACAGCTCTGAGGCTGATTACATGACGTCATGCAGCTGTGTCCGTTACCATGACAATGACTGCTGCCCGCTGCCTGCCTGCTGAGTCATGTGAGCCAAATGTAAAGGCAGGCTGGAAAAGTGCTGAGACTATGCCTCGCAAAATGCTCAAAATATGAAAAAGTATTAGTCCTATCGAAACAATTCAAAAACTGTGAGTGACAAAAGGCTTCAATGAACACACTGATGTACTTTATTTGAAGATACTCCATAAAATGAAGGCGTGGTGCTATTGAAAGTGTAAAGAAAAAAGTAAGAAGTGAAAAAGCAACAACTTGATTAACAAAAGTTGAAAGAAGTAGTAAGAAACAAAGGAAAAGGTAAATATTCCCAAAGTTAAAAGAAACAAAGAAAGAAGCAAAGTAAAAAAGTTGCTATTAAAAGTGTAAAGGAAGAAGTGAAAAAGCAACAACTTGATTAACAAAAGTGGAAAGATGTAGTAAGAAACAAAGGAAAAGGTAAATATTCCCAAAGTTAAAAGAAACAAAAAAAGAAGCAAAGTAAAAAAGTTGCTATTAAAGTGTAAAGAAAAAAGCTAGAAGTAACTACTTAGAAATGAAGGAACCATTTTAATGCTGAAAAACTGTTGAGAAAAAAAAGTTGAAAAGAGCTTTTAATTTGAAAGTGTGTTTCCTGTCTGTGTCTGTGTGGTAGTTTGTGTGTCCACTGTAGGGAGACTTCAAAACAAACTCATTTTAGCATTTAAATGCTAAATAATTAAAATAAGAATGATAAAAGGCTTTTATTTTGAAAGTGTGTTTCCTGTCTGTGAGGGTGTGTGTGTGTAGGGAAACTTCACCACAAAGTCATTTTAGCATTTAAATGCTAAAAAGTGGATAAAATATTATGAAAGGCTTTTATTTTGAAAGTGTGTTTCCTATCTGTGAGGGTGTGTGTGTAGGGAAACTTCACCACAAAGTCATTTTAGCATTTAAATGCTAAAAAGTGGATAAAATATTATGAAAGGCTTTTATTTTGAAAGGGTATTTCCTGTCTGTGAGGGTGTGTGTCTGTGTGTGTCTCCACTGTGTATGTTGAGGGAGAAAAACTCAGGTAAAGTGTGTGGACACAGCTCTGAGGCTGATTACATGACGTCATGCAGCTGTGTCCGTTACCATGACAATGACTGCTGCCTGCCTGCTGAGTCATGTGAGCCAAATGCAAAGGCAGGCTGGAAAAGTACTGAGACTATGCCTCGCAAAATGCTCAAAATATGAAAAGTATTAGTCCTATCGAAACAATTCAAAAACTGTGAGTGACAAAAGGCTTCAATGAACACACTGATGTACTTTATTTGAATATACTCCATAAAATGAAGGCGTGGTGGCAATTTGAAAACAGCCCCCCGTTTGTGATTTGAGGAGAATTTAAGAACCTCTGTTATAATGGGCTCCAATGGGAGTTTCAGACGGCACTCTCTCCGCTTCTGGACTCTTGGAGAAAGAACCGTCAGTCCTGTCACTATGAGAGTTATATTTACTGAAAGAAGACAAAAATACCTACATTCTGATGTATAGTTTGTTTATGTAAGATTAAAGTTGATTGAAGGAAAGAAGGAAAAGAAGGAAAAAAGTTGCTAAAAGTGGAAGCTGAAAAGTTAGAGTGCGTGTGATGTCACCCACTCTAGCTGCTCCAACATTCCACAATACACACTAATGGAAAAGTTGAAAAAGCTCCAAAAGTTGCCTAAAACTAAAACTGCGATTATTCAAAAAGTATAAAAGATACAAAGAAGCTGATCCACCCAGAAAAAGTTGAAAGGATCTAGACCCGTATAAAGTTTAAATGAAGTTTCTACTCCAAAGTATGATGACACAAGAGGCAGATGAAAAGTGGCAAGTTGAAGGGAAGTTTTAAGTGGCTTCCATTCATTTTCAATGGGAAAAAAAGTTGATAAAAAGTGAAATATAATAAAAAGTATAAAAGTTATTAATAAGAAAAGTAATAGCATAGATCTCCTAAAAGAGACCTACGTTTAGGAAGTGGAACGAAGTTTCTACGACAAACCGTCTAGGAGGAGATAGTGACCGAAAAACGGCGAAATAATAATAATAACTAGAAAAGGCAATTTCCAAGGAAATTACGTGGGAGAGCTGTTAAGTCGCCCGGTAGAGGCCGACCGCTCAGAAGCTGCTGAGAGCAGAGGCGTTTGCACGTTCAAAGCCGCAAACGCTGAAGAGAGATAAATACGAACAAAAAGAGAAAGAAAGAAGATGACAATAAAAGAAAAAATCCAAAATACCAAGAAAAGTTGAATTCAGAAAAGAAAAAAAGTAGAAAGTAACAATGGAGGAAGTAAATAGCTAAAAAGGTGATATTTAAAGTGTAAAGAAACAGAAAAAGAAGCAAAGTAAAAAGTTGCTATTGAAAGTGTAAAGAAAAAAGTAAGAAGTGAAAAAGCAACAACTTGATTAACAAAAGTTGAAAGAAGTAGTAAGAAACAAAGGAAAAGGTAAATATTCCCAAAGTTAAAAGAAACAAAGAAAGAAGCAAAGTAAAAAAGTTGCTATTAAAAGTGTAAAGGAAGAAGTGAAAAAGCAACAACTTGATTAACAAAAGTGGAAAGAAGTAGTAAGAAACAAAGGAAAAGGTAAATATTCCCAAAGTTAAAAGAAACAAAAAAAGAAGCAAAGTAAAAAAGTTGCTATGAAAGTGTAAAGAAAAAAGCTAGAAGTAACTACTTAGAAATGAAGGAACCATTTTAATGCTGAAAAACTGTTGAGAAAAAAAAGTTGAAAAGAGCTTTTAATTTGAAAGTGTGTTTCCTGTCTGTGTCTGTGTGGTAGTTTGTGTGTCCACTGTAGGGAGACTTCAAAACAAACTCATTTTAGCATTTAAATGCTAAATAATTAAAATAAGAATGATAAAAGGCTTTTATTTTGAAAGTGTGTTTCCTGTCTGTGAGGGTGTGTGTGTAGGGAAACTTCACCACAAAGTCATTTTAGCATTTAAATGCTAAAAAGTGGATAAAATATTATGAAAGGCTTTTATTTTGAAAGTGTTTTTCCTATCTGTGAGGGTGTGTGTGTAGGGAAACTTCACCACAAAGTCATTTTAGCATTTAAATGCTAAAAAGTGGATAAAGTATTATGAAAGGCTTTTATTTTGAAAGGGTATTTCCTGTCTGTGAGGGTGTGTGTCTGTGTGTGTCTCCACTGTGTCTGTTGAGGGAGAAAAACTCAGGTAAAGTGTGTGGACACAGCTCTGAGGCTGATTACATGACGTCATGCAGCTGTGTCCGTTACCATGACAATGACTGCTGCCCGCTGCCCGCCTGCTGAGTCATGTGAGCCAAATGCAAAGGCAGGCTGGAAAAGTGCTGAGACTATGCCTCGCAAAATGCTCAAAATATGAAAAAGTATTAGTCCTATCGAAACAATTCAAAAACTGTGAGTGACAAAAGGCTTCAATGAACACACTGATGTACTTTATTTGAAGATACTCCATAAAATGAAGGCGTGGTGGCGATTTTAAAACAGCCCCCCGTTTGTGATTTGATTAGAATTTAAGAACCTCTGTTATAATGGGCTCCAATGGGAGTTTTGACGGCACTCTCTCTGCTTCTGGACACTTGGAGAAAGAACCGTCAGTCCTGTCACTATGAGAGTTACATTTACTGAAAGAAGACAAAAATACCTACATTCTGATGTATAGTTTGTTTATGTAAGATTAAAGTTGACTGAAGGAAAGAAGGAAAAGAAGGAAAAAAGTTGCTAAAAGTGGAAGCTGAAAAGTTAGAGTGCGTGTGATGTCACCCACTGTAGCTGCTCCAACATTCCGCAATACACACTAATGGAAAAGTTGAAAAAGCTCCAAAAGTTGCCTAAAACTAAAACTGCGATTATTCAAAAAGTATAAAAGATAGAAAGAAGCTGATCCACCCAGAAAAAGTTGAAAGGGACTAGACCCGTATAAAGTTTAAATGAAGTTTCTACTCCAAAGTATGACGACACAAGAGGCAGATGAAAAGTGGCAAGTTGAAGGGAAATTTTAAGTGCCTTCCATTCATTTTCTATGGGAAAAAAAGTTCATAAAAAGTGAAATATAATAAAAAGTATAAAAGTTATTAATGAGAAAAGTAATAGCATAGATCTCCTAAAAGAGACCTACGTTTAGGAAGTGGAACGAAGTTTCTACGACAAACCGTCTAGGAGGAGATAGTGACCGAAAAACGGCGAAATAATAATAATAATAAAGAAAAGGATCTCATAAGTGTGAGAGCTGTGCTTACAGCTCTCCCACTAATAAAGAAAAGGATCTCATAAGTGTGAGAGCTGTGCTTACAGCTCTCCCACTAATTAGCCAGCCATGCAGCTTATGTTCAGCTAATATTTTATTCTTCTTTTCCACATTTCATAACAGCATGCAAGCAAAATGTCTGTGATGAGTCCTGGTGTTTTCCCACGTCAGCTTTTTTTATGCTTTTTAATATCCTTCTAGAACGTTGTGCTTAGATCAATAAATTACTTGCCATTATTATCCCTGAATCACAAATCCTTCTCTTAAGAAATCACTTTGATTGAACCAAACGCATGAACGCAGGCACAAAGACTAACACAGCAGCTATTAAAAAATACTGATTTAGCAATCCACCAGTGAGCAGTGTAAGGTTCTTTTATATATATTATATTGGCAAAAGCAAGCGCGGAATGTGAGCTCACATCAAGGAGGAGATTCCACATTAGTAACAATGCAGTATATATAGACTTCACTCATACGATGCTGACACCTAAGTTTTGCATCATTACTGGAAAGCGGTACTTGTCTGGACTCGAAAGGAAGTGTCATAATTTGAAAGCCAAGTCATTGGGCACACACACAGGGGCAGGTGGTAATAGATACAAGCACTCTTTTTTCAGGTAACATTATGAAAGACATCATGCCACATTATTATTAGTCGGTTGCACGGACTCAAGAACAAAACAAGCTATTTTATGTATATAACATGCACTGTCAGTGTTAACAGAACAAGTTTATTGTTTTTGATTTAGGGCTGTCACTTCCAAAGCATGCCATACTATGTGTTATTTGTGTGCTTGTGTATTGTAAGAGTGCTCAATAAATAAAGATTATGATGATGTTGTTTTACTGTAACCATGGTGAATTCTATTCTTTTGTAAAATGACAGTCAGCTATGACAGTCAGCATCACTATACTTTTTATAGTGTGTGTTTCATGGCCATTAAACTGCAGTGTTGAAACAATGGATCATTTACTGTTCAGTAGGCGAAACAAAAAACTAAAGACCATACATCGCCCACTGCCTTAGAAAATGGAAGAAATTTCAATGTATTGAATAAGGTTATATTTGCGCAACATAAACAATCAGTGGACTGAGGGGGGGGAAACTAAGGTGTAGATGCATTTAATTAGAGGCAAACAAACTGAATCCAGAAAAAACAGTCACTAGATAAAAGTGTGAGGGGAACTTTTCTTAGTTAGGAAACCCAGTTTTACCTTCTGTAGATGCTTTTCAATCTCGTTGAACACAGGGTAAGCTTTAAACCCTTCATGACCTTTGCCTGAGCTGGTAGGAATTGCATGTATGTGAGAACTGTGGGAAGGATAAAACACAGTTAGATACTGTAGATACTGTATTTGAAAAAGGACAAAATGAGGTTCCCATTTCAATAAGTTATGAATGGTCATAACTGAATGGTCAGAAAGCTATATGTGTTGATGTGATGATGAAAAACAACATCTTGATATGTTGCAGCTATGAGAAAAGTACGAGTTAACAAAGTAAATAGTCTCAACAAAGTGCAAAATAACTAGGGCTGCTCGACTATGGCAAAAATCCTAATCATAATTATTGTTTTCAACATTGTGATCAAGATCTTTTGACTTGATTACTTGTTAACTCCTAATAGATTATCCATTTATTGGACGATATAAGCATTTTTAAACTTTAATATATTGCAACTAAAAACAAACGTAACTATAAAAATATTACAACCTAAGAGAGACTGTGTGGGAGTCTTTCATGTTGTTGATTTTTCTGACACACCTGTCACACAAGTGAAGAGCTAAATACGCTTTTACAACAATAACCAGAACCATTTTTATGTACTTGGTTTTTGCTGAGGGTGAGCAAGTTTGTTTTCCTTTAAATATACATTTACCTTCAGCGTAATCTGAACCGATCTTATAATAACAGGTAACGTTTACTACTACTGAGCCTCAGATCCCATGTTTACCAGATCATGTGTCTGATCCCCTGCTCTCTCAACTGACTGACTGGATAAAAGGCAGCAAGAATAGTACATTTTTCTGAAAAGATGACTAGGCTGTACCTCTTAAAAAATCTTGTCTGAATACAAGCCTCATCTTGACTGAGCCCAGAACAGAATCCGCCATTGACCACTGCCTGATTCTGAGGTCCAATGCTAACAGGCAGTTCCAATACCACCAAAGAACAAAATCAATATTCGAATAATTGCCCGTAACAAATCATTAGTAACATGTTTTTCACCTGGCCTCTTGTGGGAACCCCATTCTGTAGAGAGTAACAACCACAGCTCCTCCTAGGCCAATGTTGTGCTGCAAGGCCACTTTTGCCCCTGGGACCTGCCTCCTGCCAGCTTGTCCACGAAGCTGCCAGCACAGCTCTGCACACTGGGCCAGGCCTAAGGGAGCACCAGGAGGAGAGACAGGGACAGAGGGTGAGAGTGATGTCAGTTATTAATAGAGATGCAGTATACAGTAGGTTAGTGTGAGGATTGGACTGTACTGTATAATTTAATACTGATGAAAGTGAAAATGTATCATCATTATCATCATTGTTAAGCACAAGTGAAGAGGTACAGTTGTTATTTTCGTCTACTTTTTAGGCATGTTTATTACGTTTGAAGATGTGGACTGAGTCAGACTTTAAAATGCACTTCCAGGAAAAAAAACATTTTATGAGACAAAGTAGGCCTGAAAAGTACTACTATAAAAAGTAGGCAGGGTACATTAGTGGAAAATTATGTTTCAAGGTACATTTGTTGCAAAAAACAAGCTTCTTCAGCTTTCCATTTTTATAAATCACATCATATTTTCCAACTAATTAAACTTTATTTGGCCATTTAAAGCCTAGTATTGCCATAAGTTAATCTTCTTTTCCTTTGTGGCGACCCCTGAATAGGAACAGCCGAAAGGAAAAGAAGATTGCCATATCTCACATCCATAAAGAGTTCAAGTAAACTTTGGTTTGCAACTTTATTGGTGGTATCTAAGTGGTAAACGGCAGGTTTGTCAGAGCCTTTTGTCTGCCTGCTGCACCTGGAAACAACACTTATGAAATTGGTGACCAGTGAAAGATGTAAAAAATTAAAATAAATGTTTAAGCATTGATGTAAATGAATGACAGGATTCATTTTACAAAAAGGTTCAGAGCTCAAGGATCTTTTTCAATAAAATTATAATAAGCTTAAGAAAAACCTATTAAGAAAACCTTGAGTAAACAATATTTGATCTTAGCTGAACAGATAAGAAAAGGGTTGCATATAAACCAATCAGTTACTACATTAATACATACAATACCATACTCTGGATTTAATGTTGTGCTGGACAGGGATCAACATAGGAACATTTAATTGCAAACTATGACTAACAGATGTCAGAACGTTCAGCCCACCACACCTTGCTCCGCGTACTAAGAGAACATTCAGAACCATTTGCTGAGCAAGATTAACATCACTAGGTGGTGGTAATGTTATGGCAGACTGGTGTATGAATATGTTTTCATGATTATTCTATGTTCCATAGTGCAGAATGCTTTAATTATAGAAGGGAGCCAAATGTGGCTGTATGTACCTAAAGCATGTCCTTAATTCTCTTCTGTATGTGCGTGACTGATAGAGCCTGAGAAAATGTAATGAGTGCTTGTTGCTTTTTAATCAAGTAGAGCCATAATAAAGATGGCTTTTTAATGTTTAACAGAGCAGTGTGCCTTGACTTGGATTTCGACCAACGTATTCAACACAAATGGCTATATGACATTTCAAAGAAACCATAAAAAGTTTGCATAAAGGTAATGTAATAGGAGCAGTATTTCATAGACTTTAAAAATGCATTTGATACTGTCAGTCATGACGTACCCCAAAATAAATTTAAACAAGTTTTCTCAACAGGCTCTGAGTTGGTTTAAATCATTATTGGATTTTAGAAAGCAGAGTAATAAAAATAACTGCATGAAATCATTCAGTGTGTTTTTTAATTAAAGAAAAAGGGGGTGGATAAGTTTTAAGATAATATTTACTAAAAAGGAAACTGAGGAAGTTATTGATTTCCAATATGTAAATCTTATCTTAAACTCCAAACACAAGTAGTTTTATGGCCATGTAAAGAAAATGTCAAAGAATGAAAATTGTTTTTGTATAATAATACCACGTGTATCTCTTAACGCAGCTCAAATTTACATGTATGCTTCCATTTTATGTCTTATTCTGTAACAGTGTGGGAAAGACCTCTCAATAAGTTATCAAGGCAAAATCAGAACTCACACTACTCACTGCAAATCTTACACAATGGCTAAAACAAAAATAGCAATGTCAACACTAAACAGCTTGGGTGGGTTTGCTGCGCTATGGTGTGTTATTCTGCGCATTTATACTTGTAAATATGTCTGTGTAGAGTTGCATATGCAATGTTTAGTTGTATTGTCTCTGAAAAAAAAAACTTTAATTTTTGAATAAATTTCCTTTCTTGGGGACATTTTTTCTATTTCAATGTTCTGACAGAATCTGGAATTTCAGGCGCATTTTGTCCATTGTGTGTGTCTCTGTGTGTGTGAGTTGGCTACAATTGCATTATATGTCTCAGTCTCCAGGTGAAGCCGCTAGAGCATTCGGCACATTTAAAACACAATATCCGCACAGAGAGGTGACAAGTTGACTCCTAATCTGAGAACTCAATCCCTAATCTGACAAGGGTCATGTCCTGTACTAGCTTTAAAGCTAAGCAAATTATCCCATCTGCTTAATGTGCTTTTACATTTCCTTATTATCCCAATAAGATGAAGGAATTAGGATAAAGAAGTCTTTCGTTGTCCCTCTTTTGCATTTGGTACCACTTTCCTAATCTTTTACATATAGACTTCTTTAAGTGAGAACAATTTTCTCTAAAAGTCAATTGCAACTATGTAATTTGCAGTCTAACAGGCAAGTTATCAATATGCTATAAAAGCATCTGGGAATCACCCCAGACACAGAATTTATACACATTGTAAAGCAAAGGCCAATTTTTTCAACCATTCTCCATTCTTTTGAAGAGAACAGATTACAAATTCTCTTTCGTGGTGATAAACTACGATCACAAGCCTTTTTATTTGTGACAGCATGTTGTGCTTGACCATACATGTCACAGCTGGGCTTGAGGGAAGTTTTAGGCTCCCTGAATATCGCGTGAGCATGTACAAATTGAACTTTCCCCTCGGTGGCTGACACCACCTCCTTAGAAGGGGTCCCTTTGTGGCTGTCAACATCTCTACTGACTGCATTCACAAGGGAAGAGGGTCAGAAATGTACCTAAAAATTTGGAGCAACACCATGAATCAGACAAAGGGTAGTTGACATGAACAATCACACGCTGGCAGAGTAACACAAGGAACAGATGGAGCAAGGTGTAAAAACTGTTATTTCTCCTGAGATGTTATTGTGTATATATGATTATGACAAAATTGTATGTATAAAAAAATATTAGATCTTCATAGAAATCAATGAAAGCCACTATTACAGAGGTTAGATGAGTCAGCTGCACTGTTTGCTCAATCTTGTCCCTTAACAGTTTTATACGTACAGAGATTACAGGGAAAGCTCGCCAGAGCCAGCTGCCGTCTTTCATGTAGGCTTAGAACGACTGTCACACTGGTCATTTGTATGCTCCACATGCCACCTGGTGGCCACTGGTGAAAGTGTTGAAACAGGCTTCTTCATCTTAACAGCTTCTGATGCCAGCACTTTAAATGCAACATGCCAGAAATTTGATTTTCTTTTTCTTCCTGTTTTAAATGAAACTATAACTTTTTTTTCCAGGCTTGTGGGATGTCTGGTATGTAATGATGTCTTTCTTTTTCTAGCCTCTTGCGGTATGTTACAATTAAACCTTAGCTGAAATTGCACTGTGACCCCAATCTGGCATTTTTCTCCCCAACACAGTACAATATGTACTGAGTACATTGTCCGGTGTTTTTCATAAAAGTCAGATAGCTAGAGGACTGGCTTACCTGTGGCACCTAGAGGATGCCCTTTAGAGATGAGACCACCACTGGGGTTGACCACAAACTTGCCTCCATATGTGTTGTCCCCTCTGTCAATCAGCTCTCCAGCTTTACCTAAAGACAATTTCAAACACATAATAAGATCACAACAGTTGCCTACTAGCCAATCTTACTTATCCAAAATAGGAATATAGGTCTATTAAAAGATAATTAAAACACATGGATATTTGGACAAGTATTTTTAAACATATAAAACATACGTCAACATATCTCTCAAAAAATGAACAGCTTTTGGCTTGTCCCTTCAGGGGACGTGTTCCGCACGTTGATTTGGCATGTGATATTATGCTGCAATCCTCCCATTTTTTTTAATAAGATGGACTGCGTGAAATAAATAATATTTTGATTACATTTGTATCCAACAGATAAGATAATATAATATACAATAATAATTGATAATATAAAATCTTCGGACAGTCTGACATTACAACTCATATTTAACAAGCTAATTGATTAAAATACTCGAGAGCCTGAATCAGAAATACAGTATGTTGTGCAGCTTAAAATACTGGTATGGCGTCAATAAGAGTAAGGGGCCTCTGAATAATACATAAAGAGATATAGACGGTACAGGCAGGAGTGTTATTCCACCCTTTCATTATCTTTAAATTAAAATGGTTCAGTCAACTTCTTTTAGCTGCAACAGGGTTTGAGCTTTCAGAGGGGAGAGGCTTTCAGATCAGAGAGTTTACTTGCCATGCGCAAGTGTTATATGCTATGCTACAAACATTTTCATGATTGCAATTTAGTAATTTGGCAAGGCTATATTGACTAAAATGAGCATTTAATAGTTTTTGTGATAAAGTTCAGCTACATAAAACCTCATACCGAGCTGCTTCAGAAACATGTTGCAGATGTCTGTTGCAATGGAAAACAAAGAAACTGCTCTGCTGCTGAATTTGTAATATCAGTAACCCGACTTGAAACTTTGGTTAAAGAAAACATACTTTGGTTGTATTTACTCATCACAGTAAACGTGGCTTATACGTGGTTTATATTTATTAGAGTCATTTTATTAATGATTAATTAACTGTGAATTACATTCTTGAAATTAAGACTATGAAAAGTGAAGATATAACAAATATGACTACTTTGCTACAAATACTACTTGTTAGTAATACAAGTTTGTAGAAACTTGTATATAAAAAAAAAAAAAAAAAAAAAAAAAAAAAACAAGCAAAAAAAACCCAACACATTTTGGCCCAATTTTATTTGCCTGCTCTCCCAAAAGTAGAAACTTAAACTAAGGTGGACAGAATAGTAGCAGATTTATTTATGTATAGTTTAAAGTATGGTTTAAGAGCTACAATCTCACCCTCTGGACACAGTCCCAGAGCTTCATATGTGATGAGCTCGTTGGATGAGAAGCAATCGTGCAGCTCAATTACATCAACATCACTGGGCTTCAGACCTGCAGCCTCGTAACATTTTTTGGCTGCCAACCGAGACATGTCGTAACCCACCTAAAAAAACAGGAAAATAGGTATCGTCAGGAACTAAACAGAAACCAATTCAGCGTAACTTGTACAAATTATCACCTGTGTTCCTATCCTACATCACTACAGAGCATCTAGATAACTAACGTTATCTAGATAACTAAACGTTTTTGCCTGTTTGCCTATTAACTAAAGTTTAGAAACATCCTTAAATTTCCTAAAGATGCTTTTCTCTTTACTGGTTTTCAACCACACACCCTGCTCTAGAGCTAAACTGTTTTTTAATATGCAAATGCAGACTTGATCCTTAAATGTCCTACTGTTAATGTGATTATTATAAAAAGTACAATAAGACCACAGTGCAGTTGGTTCACACATTTCTTACCATCTTAATGCAGCTATTTTCTTCAAATGTGGAGGTGAGATCAGTCACCATCTCTTGGGCCACAATCTCCACTGCCTGCTTCTCCAGACCATGTCTCCTGACGAATGCCTCACTGGCCAAAACTGCTGCTCCAGCACCATCTGATGTAGGACTGAGGACAGAAGACGCAACATAAGGACCAGACATCATTGTTGATGTAACTGAGGCAATTAATCATTAATTCATTGATTGAATAAAATAGTAAATGCATGGTAACATTTGTGTATCTAGTTATTGTAGAATTTCCTTATTTACAGTAGCACATACTGTAAATCTATGAGGCTCATACCAACACTGAAGAAGGGTCAGGAAGTCAAACACCTTCCTGGAGTTCATCACCTGCTCCAAAGTATACTCATCCTGGAATTGGGAATACCTGCATAAACACACATTTAGACTCGCACACAAAAAAAACTACAGAAATTTAGGAACAATGACCTGTTTTGATAGGGAAGTGTCACCTACGGGTTGTTCGTGGAATGTTTGTGGTTTTTCCAGGCAATTTTAGCAAAGTGTTCTGGTTTTGTACCTTGAAGAGATTGAAACACAACAATCTAGACAATACAATATAAAGATGACCAAAATGCCACTTTCATATTTTAGACATGTACCATATTTCTCCATGTGCTCCCTGCCAGCGTTGCCAAACATCTGTGGCGCTGCTGGAGCTGCCACCATCCCATAGCGGTTGATCATCACCTCCATGTGCTTGTCCATGGGATTGGTTCTGTCCATATACTAGAAATATTTTTTTCATTGCATTTTTTTTAATTAAGTAGAGTGTTTGGTGAATCAGCATTTAAGCGGTTAATGAAAACGAATAAAATGAAGCAGAAGCTCATTATTTCTTAATTCAGGAACAGCCAGAGTAATCTGTTGTATCTGCTGAAATCTTTTTTAAATGTTAATCAATGAGATGCATCCCTCTGTTTTACAGGGGGAGGATGAGTATGGACCTGAGCTGAATTCCTTTAAATTTCTTTCACATAACAACCTTTATAGCAAAACAAAACCAGGTAAACACAATTGCAAGACCTGTATAGTAAACTGCAAACTAAGTGTTTGTGTTATTTTATCTACCTCCTCTACATCAGGAACCTTTGCAGTTGCAAGATAAAGTCATTGCACTCTTTGCATTTTGGTCAGGCTAATCTTTACCAAAGTTAAAAATATAAACAAACACTATTTGTAAGCTGGTAAAATGGAGTAATGATCTTTCACGCTTTTCCTGAACACACCCATTCAAAATACAAAGTAATGGTCTTAATAATGTTAAGTTTTCTAATAACTGCCACCTTTGGCAGCAATAACATCAAGTGAGCTGTGGACTTAATCTGCACAATGTTCAAGAGGAATATTGAAATTGAATCTTCCTTTCAATACAGCTTTAGCTCAGCCAGATTCTTGAATGCTTCTCTTGAGGTCATTCCACAGCATCTTTATTGGATTGGTCTGGACTTTGACTTGGCCACAAAAAGAGGTGCATCGTTTGTGTCTCTGATGCCATTCCGTTGTAGATTTATTTCAATGTTTAGGTTCCTTGTCCTGCTGCATCACCCAGCTTCTTCTGAGCTTCAGCTTACAGACAGCCACCCTGATATTATCCTGTAGGGTACCTCTGACAAACTGGGGAGTCCATTTTCCCTTCCATAGTGCCAAGCAATCCAAGTCCAGTGGCAGCAGAGCCAGCTAAAATCATGATGATCCTTTCACCATACGTTAGGATGATGTTACCATGTTGGTACAGGGTTCTGTTTTTAACCATCTGTTCCAAATAATTCTACATTTGTTTCATCTGTCCACAAGACAGTTTCCAAGTAGTGTTGTGGGGTGACAAGATGGTCCGTGGCAATTATCCGGCATGCTGCATTATGTTTTTGAAGAACAATGCCCGTTCAATGTTTTGCATATGATTCACATAAAAGTGATTCTCACCAACTCCAGTGAATCCGTCAAGTTTTTAGATGTTACTCTGAGGTTCCATTTTTACCTCATTAATCAGTCTGTCATTAATCAGTCTCAAAAAACTTCTGAAAACTGAACTCTCCTGCATCTTCCTATGAACTTAAATCTCTTTTAAAAAAAAAAAAAAAAAATCCTTTCTGCTCTCTTGCACTTGTATCTCATGAACTGTGAACACTTCTCCTTGACTTAGATTTTTGCTTGCCTTGTACCTCACTTGTAAGTTGCTTTGGATAAAAGCGTCTGCTAAATGACTAAATGTAAATGTAAATGTCTGTGTTGTGCCTTCTTAGTGATTTAGGCTGAGGCCCCACTTCGCTGGCGTGTAGCCAAAGTACCAAATCGTTTATATTTATAGACGCTGTGGGCTGATGAATATCTAAACTCTATCTAAAACCCTTTCCATCTATGTGTGACACCACAACTCTTGATTGTAGGTCTTCTAAGATCTCTTTTTTGTGAGGCATGGTTCAAATCAGCCGATGCTGCGTGGAGAATAGCACACTGACACTGTTTCAGTGTTTTTACATGTCACACCTTCATTCTTGTTTCATTAATCCAGGTTTGCTAAAACCTGACTCTAGTTCACATTCAGCGACACTTTCACTTTATAAGTTGAATGGGTGTGTTAAATAAAGACATGAGCTATCAGCTTAGAAATATTGTGTTTGATATGTATGTGGCTTTTGTGAAGATCAGTTTACATTTCATAACAAATTTCAGCAAAAAACCAGGATATGTCAAAGAGTGCAATTACTTCTTCTTTAAGCTGCTTTTGCGCTACAGGATCTTACTAATTCGTAACCTGATGTTTTTTATAACCGGAACCTGCTGAGTAAAAGGGGTCAGTTCTGCTTTGCTTTGCTACTGTATTTTGCAAACTGGAAAGAATCAGATTAACAGTTCATCTTTAGATTTTTGTTATTAAAAACATGACTTTTTCCAGTGTTCTTCATTATAGAAAAGGCCTTCTAGAAAACATGGAAACTAAAATCACAAAAGATAAATGCTTGACCATCAAAGACTACAGTCCTATGAGGAACCCTCTCCCTTTGTAAGTACTGGAACTTAATACAGTACTACGGGGTGCTGAAATGTAGCCATCTGTGTAGGTCTCCAAAGAAGGCAGAAAATAGTTCCCATAGTGGAAAAGGCCTTATAGTTCTATACCTTAGAGGACAAGGATCCCCTCTCCATTTTCTCAAATCCAAGGGCAAGCACACAGTCTGCAAGACCTACAAAATGAGACAGAACATGCTCAAACTGTGTATTACAATTAACCGCAAATTCCTTCCAGATGCAGGCTCTCATATCCATTATAGTGCAAATTTCAAATATACACATTCTCTTTTTAAAAATATAGATTTGGAGTGGTTGAGCTCTTTAAATGTCTTACCTCCAAGGACCAGCTGGCGTGCCATGAACAGTGCGGTGGAGCCTGTGGAGCAGTTGTTGTTGACGTTGATGATGGGAATTCCAGTCAATCCCAGGCTGTGGTAAATAGCCCTCTGCCCACAGGTGGAGTCTCCTGAGAAAGTCAGGTAAAGTAGTAGTAAGAAGAGTCTTGTGAAATATGTTGTGTGTACATGGAAATCTCAAATTGGTATTATTCAATATGTCAACAGTAGGGTCTCACCATAGACGTATCCTACACAGGCTTGTTCAATTGCAGAATAGAGAATTCCTGCATCTGCTAAGGCCCTTTCACCTACAACAGGATGTAGAACATAAAACACTGCAGTACATGTTATACAATAGGATCAATGTTAGCTGTTTAGATACAGTATCTGCTGAACAGCTGAAGAATGTCAATGTTCAGAGAAGATAAGGCACCTGCGTCTTTGGCCAAATCAGGGTAGTCACAGTTGTCTCCAGCTCCAGGCTTGTCAAACTGCAGTGAATAGAGAAGACCCTGACAGATGAGTCACACTGAACTTGCACACTTTCAATATGGATGTGCAAATACATGCACTACGGTTATTTAATGTGCTGTTTGCTGATACAAACAGCTCAATACAATAGTATTTCTATAAGAACTTTTTGTAAACATAAGTTTTTTTAAAGATGGCAAATTGTCCTGCCCACAATAGTTTGTATGACAGAACAACGGTTCTGTTTCTGGAATCTTCTGCACATTTTTGTGTCGCACATTCTATACTGGAAGTGAATACTAAACTGATTTACAAATCCAAAGTACTTTTTGTCAGCTTTCCAGTCTGACTTGTACTACACTTGAAGGCGCTATAATCCAACACGTCTAATGAGTCACCACTGAAATAGACTAAACCGTTATGAACCCAACTATTTAAAAATAAAAACTGCAGCCTGAAAAGATATGACCCTTTGCACAGTTTTTCAACTCAACTGGCCATGAACTATGGACTCAAACTGTAGACTAGATGCATGACATGCGGATCCTAGGGCGTCAAAATGACCCAACTCACGGAATCCGAACACTTTGCAACTAAAATCCGACGATTATCCTAAATGGTTTGAGCCAAGTTAGCAAGCTAATGTTTACATTGTCCTCTCAGTTGTACTGACCATTATAGAGCTGTCACAACAATATAAATTTATGTCAAATAAACTGCAAACGGTAAGCAGTGCTTAAAACCTTGGACTATTAGTGACAGTAGCTGCAACGATATAAAAACTGGAGTTTAGAAGAGGACCATGTCCGATGTTGCACAATCCTAAGAGTTGGGTTAGCAATCTTTGCTATGTATTAGCGTTACATAATGTTGTTCACGTGTCTCATAGACAAAAATACCTTTTGTAAAATTACATTACCTTTGTCATCCCCACACCGATGACAAAAACTCTGTTCTTTCCAGGTGCCATGGTTGCTTTTGTTTTATGCAGCAGTCCAAACAGAGACACACAGGACCGTGACCTGAGACACTGAAACATTAGCCTACTCTGCTCCAAAGATCGTCTATTTCCTCAATGACACGTCACTTTGCACCTATTTCTTCGACAAAAGTCCGATTCTCGCTCCTCCAATTATAATAGCCAAAGTGAAAGTCACTTAAAAAAGTTGTTCTCCTTAAAAAACACTGCATATAATTATAACTTTATAACAAGACCATCTCAGAAAGAAATTTTGCTGTCAGATGGTATGATGACTGGATGAATCATGTGGTTAATAGTGATGTGATTTTTTATTTTATTTTTTTACATATTTTGGCATTTATTCTCCTTACACACCACCGAAAAAACTAAACTGGGTCAGACACGAGAGAACTAATTAAAGTATTTCTATGCTTTCTGCGGTACTTTTAAGTATGGTCAGACCTCCTCAAAGTAAAAGTACAATAAAATGCACTACAATAGACTAACTACCTGATGCATAATCAATCCAATATTATTTTTCATTTATATTTCAGTATACTTCTTAAAAATAAATATGCTATCTTTCAGCCACTCATTAGTACATAGCATGAAAATATCCCACATCACACTTTCTGCAGGTGCTCCTATAGGCCCTATCTACTATGTACTAAGGGCCTTACTTCATAGAATAGGAGTTCTTCATACTGGTCCTCAAAGGCCCCTGCTCCGCATGTTTTCCAGAAAACCCTGTGATGACCACTGCCTCTTGCCTGGGTCAGATGTGTTCAGTCATTTAGAGGATAGAGGATAGAGGAAACCAATTAACTTTGATTGACCAGACACATATGGCCCAGACAATCACCAATGGGTATTACAGCGTTAGTGGGAAAACAAGTAGAGCAGGGGCCCTTAAGGACCATGTTTGAGAACCACTGTCATAAAAAACATTTTCTAAATCAGCAAAAGCAAAGAAAAGCATTATTTTTTTCAATTTTATTTACATGAAAAAAAGTTGCATCTCTTGAGAATGTTGATCAAAGCCATATGCATGAATATCCTGTTGTGTTAAAATGTTCATCATCAACCAAACCACAGCACTTCAGGTCTGAAGCATCCTTGCTGTACCATTTATGCCCCCGCTTTATCACGCGATTACATTAGCACTTAATGAACTTGTGTGTGACCTCGTATATTC
Source organism: Channa argus (assembly GCF_033026475.1). Classification (NCBI taxonomy): domain Eukaryota; kingdom Metazoa; phylum Chordata; class Actinopteri; order Anabantiformes; family Channidae; genus Channa; species Channa argus. The sequence continues at coordinate 9,636,982 of NC_090210.1, read as the reverse complement.
CCACAGACTCTACAGCTTTCTCATCATAGTCGGTCCAGTCCTGAAATGAAAGTCATCAGAAATCACTCACTGGAGCAACAGCACACATGAATTAAAGAACCCATAACAAGATATCCCAAATAAATTATGTCTATTACTTCAGTACCAAAAGGCTGACACTCAGTTTGAATTCAAATGTTTGCACTGAACAAAATCCAAAAAAATAATATGGGTGAGAAATTGCTACTACTTTACTTACTTTTTCTTGTAGGTTGATTTCAGGAAACTGTGTCCCAGACTCTGCTCCTTCTGCAGCAAAGCCAGCCTGAAGAAGAGTCACAGAGTACCATTATATTTAGTCTGGTTATCTGGGCATAACACACTGGGCATAAGGATATAACACTTCTTCTCTTGTGCACATAATCTAATCTTATAATTTTTCCCATGTCTCTATGAACTAGTTAAAGAATTCCAATTTAAACGAACTGTCTGCTTCAAGTTCTTTCACAGCATTTCTATAGGATTAAAGTCAGAACTTTTATTTGGCTATACCAAAACCCCTAATTTCTCCTGCTTGACTTTTTTTGTTTAGTGTTGTTGTCTTGGCACATGATCCATTTTCTGTTGAGGTTGGATACCCTGACATTTTTCTTTAGAACAACGCTTGTATAACTGCATTCAAAGCTCCATCAGTAATACCAAGCCATCCTGATCCAGAGGCAGTAAAGCTGGCCAAAATCACGACTATGGCCACCATGTTTGACTGATGAGGTAAGGTCTTTATGCTTGAATGCAGTGTTTGACTGTTGATCAAAATCAAAATACTTCTCATTCAAACCAAAAAGTTCTATATTTTGGTTTCATTACTCGACTGGTGGAGTTCAAATTCCATACATAATTTTTTGTAAGCCTTTCCGGCTTTCAGGAGTCTTCTGAAATTTCTTTGTTCAACTCATCACACATCTCTATAAACCTGTATAGTCAAGATTAAATTTTGATAATAAAGATTTCCTTCCAGGGCTTCCCAGACTCAAACGAAATTGTCATCCAATTGAAACACTTGGTTTGAATGAAATTCCAGTCAACTGCAAAACTCTTAAAAATATACTTTGTGTAATTATTTAAGACTGGGCCACTTTCCACACCAAATAAATTAACAAGTCCAATTCTTTGTCTAGTTTCAGGACATGCATGAAAATCTGATAATGTTTTAGGTCATATATATGCAGAAATACAGACAATTCTGATGTCAATTCTGTCAGACAATTCCAAGCACCACTGTATTATACAACTTCTTCTGGAATCAGTCTAGCACAAGATTAATTAATACCAATAATGATTCAATATATTTACGTATGGCCTGACATACCTTAATCTAATCCTACAATTAAGAAAATGAGTTTCAGCTGTGCTCAGCAGGCCACAACATCACTATATACCGATCACGCATAACATTATAACTATGAATTCTAATTTAACAAGGATATAATTCTCAGTTTTTGCCACCATATTTAAAATTGATGAGGGGGGCCAAAACATTAGAACACCCTCTTCTTGTAATGTATATCTCCAGTATGACTCCACTACCCACTTTGACCTCAACAACAAAGACATAGTAGAATTATCACCTTTCTGAAAGTTTCAACCTAAAAACTGAGAAATTATAATCTTGTAAAAGTAGAAGTCATGGCTGAGCCACTGTACTGGTTTTCATTAAATATCACAGGTAGGTATAATGTTATTTAAAACTACACATAGTGTTAAACTCTTGTTTAAGCAAAGGTTCTCACTTGTGGTTGGAAGTCAACAGGCTCCAGACCTCGACACTCAAACTGCACCATCGTCTTAAAACGTTCGCTGTCCTCAGCCTTCAACCCAGCAAACATACAGTACCATTAGAGCAAGACACACTGTTCATGGATAGAAAATTAAGCAGATTGTCTCTCAGACATATTGTCTGTTTAGAACATGTGACAGATTGTTGATTTTAATACACGAAGCAAAAGCTGATTTAATGGTAAGATAATGACTGCTTTGGATGTAAAATACAGGGTGTTGATGTTTTTTGTATGAGTGAACTGTCACGGAGAATAAAACTAGTTATGGTGTGTTTACCGTACAGTTTATTAAAAGTATAGGATGTTTGCTTACATTGTAAGGTGTGATTGTGTCCCTCAGGATATCTGTAAGGAAACATACGTGACGTACTTTTGGAGTGTTTACCTCTGAAAATTCAGAGTGACTCAAATGACATATTAGCTCATACCAATTGAATTTTCCCTGGCACAAAGTTTACACTTCTGCACCATGCTGGCACTGCCTCTTCCACCCTTTAGTGGTACACTCTCCTGTGGAATCATAAGCAATAAATTGGAAATTGGAAACTGTGAGTTTGAACATTTCTAAAGCTTGGTAAACTGAATAAACTCAAACCCTTTTTTTTTCCTTACCAAAAGGGTTACATACTGCCACTTATCTGGAATCTCGCCACAGTTCCCGCACTTCAGCTAAAAGGAAAAGGGACAATACATTTTTTTCTTGTGTAAATGACACAGATAGAGGGAGAATGTAAGAAACTGTGCCCAAGAAAAAAAGAATACAATTTTATATCAGGACCGAAGTTTTCACTTTCACTTGAAAAGGTACTGAACTAAAGACACGAGAAAGTATTAGGGATGAATCCCGTATATCTTTATACATGGTCAATTCTTGCAGAATTCATTAAACTTGTGCTAAATTGGTAACATTAATTGCCTAAGTATTATTACTCTACAATTGGCTGGTTCAGCAGAATATGCAAACCTTGACATCAGTAGTGGTGGACGTATAGTAAATAAATAAATGTGACAGCAAATGTGACATAATTATGAGCATTATCAAACAAAAAGAGTGAAATATGATCGATATGTATAGTACAGAGGCGAATTAGCATGCTAGCTTGACAGCTATCAAACCTTCAGAAACCAGCGGAAGTCATCGCCCAGTGGTCTCACATTGGTGACATTCTCCAGAGACGCTTTGAACTGGAGACCAATTTTCTAGAAAAGACGAAATGAGAGGTGAAGAGACAAACGCAAAACGAGTCAACTGTTTTCTTACCAGTCGTGCAGTAGCGATACATACCACCATCTTGAAGCCTTCCCACTGACTTCTCCCGATGCGTTCAGGAGCTGCTCGTAAAATTGTAATAACTAGTTACCCAAAGTAGTCTGTGAAAAAAGGGCGATCTGGCAAGAACAGTACTGTATTTTATTAGTAAAGCAACTGAAACAAAATATGAATCAGACTGGACACATAGACTTGGCTGTATCAGTTTATTGGCCATTTAGCAGGCGACGTCTTGAAAATCAAACGTAACGAAACTATTCACCAGCCATACCATACAAAAGTCATGTACAAATTCATTCATACGCAACAAAATACAAATACAAAATTCATTCACCTGTTTTTTTTTTTTTTTTACTGTAACCTTGTTTAAAATACAAACTGCTTTTCTAGTGTGCAGACTTACTGCACGTTTGAACCTGAGGGAAATCTGCAGAGGCATTGTGGTGGGTTTTTGTGGTTAACGGCCACACACCTAGGATGACTGATATTGCTGTGGCATTAAAACACGTTACCGCATTCTTTCCTGACATTTAAAATCACAATTGGTACTATCATCCTGAGTATATATATTTTATATCTTTGAGCAACGTTAATTCACAAATCAAATCTAATCTGGGGAGGAACTTTATATATCAAATGTTGAATGCCCTGATTAATAGAAAATTAAATACATATCAGTGAAAAACAGAGCACCTACACAAATTACTTTTGATTGGGACAGTCAAGACATATCAGTTAGCCATTTATTACAGGGGTCAGGCATGAATAGTTATCAGCTGGATCTTACAGCCATTGGCTTCATTAGTATACAGTCACATTATTCTGTGAGAATCAGTTCTGAATATTCTTGAAGAGAGTTTCTGCTGTTGCAGGCATATAGTATTGAAAGCTTTGTGCAGTAATGACTTCCAAGTGTAACACAGTACACTAAAAACAACAAAGAAACTTAAACAGTAAGAACAAAGGTTGAAAACACAGGATTGTCAGTACAACTACTGAGTGCAGCCCTGGATTGTTCGACTCATTTTGTAACCCACATCCTTCTTCAATCTTCAATTTATCAGATTCCCCACCTATTAGGGGTTCAAGTTTTATAAGACTTTTTTTTGTAGTTTTTTTTTTTTTTTTAGTTTCCCCACTTTTATTCATTTTCAGCATGAGTTTCCACTGAGCAGCTGGGGATACATGGGGGGGGGGGAATAACACAATTTGGGAACAAAACACGGGGACAACTCTAACCCATGGTGTCATTACAAAAATGTATGTCTTACCTTCCTGACAAAATGTAAATTCCTGTGTTCAACAATTACAAATAAAATAAGTCATAAAAGGCATTTCAATTTTTTTGCATCTCTCTTCTGTTAAATACAATGATGCCAACAGGCATTATTTACAGCACAATCCCCACACCCCTCTCCGTCCTGTGAAGAGAGGTGTGATGAGGTCAATGAGGCCGGCTGCTGGATTCTGAGGTCCGTCTCTGACGTGGAGTGCTGTGGCCATTCACGCAGCCATTGTGACGCTTGCTTAGCCCGCCATTCAGAATATCTTGGATGTGCTGCACTATCAAGTTGATGGCAACTGTAGGAAAACGAGAGAACTCAAGTAATTCACATTGCAGTTCTGTAACACCTGACTGAATATTCACAGGCTTTACACAACTCTTCACACAGGGTACTCCTATGTGAAGAGTTGTTAAACAGACATTTTGAGGGTTCATCCTCAAGGGAAACACCATCACAATTTGGCCAACACAATCCAGTGGCTGTTCTGAAAGATCACTCAGGCCTTACCAAGGTTATCTGCTCCTCGTGGAATAATCACATCTGCATACTTCTTTGTCTAAAAAAAAATACAAAATATTAGACATTTTTTTCTAGCCTAAAAGTCTTAATGCAATTTTTATTTATTTTTTTAATGAGTAATTATGGATTTTAATTTAAAAACAATTTGTTGGGTTAGATGGTTAATTTCACTGGGTTACACATGATCAAGAATCTTTATGTTCTACAATTTCATGTCAGATCAGTTGACATGAATATTAATACTAATGCATGTGTGATAAGTTCAAACTGGCTAATAAGTTGGGGGGGGGGGGGGGGGGTCACTTACAGGTAAACAGAACTCCTCGAAGGCTGGTTTCACAAAAGTTATGTACTGAGCCAAAACTTGCTCTAGCTCTCTCCCACGTTCCCCAATGTCTCTTAGAACTGAAAAAGAGAAAGCAGACAAAAAAGAATGGGAAAAAACAAATATATATCAAAAGACAATACATCAATAATAAAAACCCACAGCTGTATTCACTCTAATGGTGGTGACTCAATACAATAGTGGCACTACACACCTCGGCGTGAAAGTCGTGTGTCTGGGTCTGTGTCAACAAACAGTTTCATTTGAAACAGATCTCTGATTTCCTGCGAGTAGAACATTAGAATACCCTCAAACAGGACTACATCAGCTGGATACACTGTGACAAACTCTTCTTTCCTGAAATGACAAAAACCATTTCCTCCTTTCTGTTATTGACTATATCCAGATGTTATGATTACACAAATAAGTTCTAAATCAAAAATGACAACCAGGAGCCTGTTAAATATCAACTGTGATTGTAGATTAAGTGTTGACTGAATAAACATATGATGGGTGCTGGCCTAACAGCAACTGTACTATGCAACTAAAGTTGGCACTCACCTGGAATGAGTAACAAAATCATAGACTGGGATTTGCACAGTCTCCCCCTGCAGAATCTTTCTGAGTGTTTGCATGATCAAATCACTGTCAAAGGCATCTGAGGAAAAGAAACGGCAAAGCTGTGTCACGTGTGCTGCACCAATGTGCAAGCAGGGACACATGGGACCCCTGCAATGCACATTTCCTAAACCAGGAATCCTTTTCTGTCTTGAGCTCAGTCTTCAAGCCTCAGAGCAGCCGTCTCTGAGAAAGGCCTGCTGACTGTGTGGATTTCAAAATCATCCAAGAAAGGAAGCAGAAGTAAGAGGGGGCATAGACACAAGTCTATGCTACTGTCAAAAATGCTGGGAAAAATATTAACATGACAGCAAAACATGCTACTGAACAAAAGACAATTTAGGTTTTTTAATATTTTTGGCCTTTATGTTGTTTACATTTGCATTTTGTTATTTGTATCTATTAGCTCCACAAAATTTAGTTTTGTTTAGTTTACAAAGACAGGTATGTGGAGGATTTCAAAACCACACACTTCAGTGAAATTAGAATATTTAAGCAGCACATGGATAATGCACCACTTGAGGCCAAACCTACAATATAAGTAACAAGCATACTGTATGTCTGCTGCTAGCATGTTAGCATAGCAACTAAAACAGAATACAGGATGGGGTTACCAGCTATTCAAGGTTTTATACCTGGATGATCAAAGTTGAACTGGCCCTTAAGCGCCTTGGCTTTCTGCTCTGCAGTCAGCACCTTGTAGAAGCTGTCCTGGCTGAGGATCACCACCTGTCGCTGGTGGTGGTCGATCTTGTTCTGCCCTAGCAGCTCCATGATCTTCTCACACACAGAGGACTGCAAAAACAAAACAAACTAACTTTTCACAACTATCAACCCAAATGGCTCTAATGAAAACAGTAACAATAATTTGTTTTCATTTATATTATTAGATAATTTCCCAACCTGTACAAGGTCAACTAACACAACCATAGGCAAACTCCACTCATGCCCCACTATGTTTCTACTGACTTTCTCACCTCTATGAATCTCATATCCATTGCTGACTGGGCATTTCCCTGCTGCTGAGCTCCTTTTGTCTTCATGCAATTGTGCTACAATTAATTTGGACGCCACCACTGGGCAGCTAGGAGATCGTTTCAACATGCTCAAATGTAGCACTGTGAGCAATGAGGACTTTACTTTGAATACACCACAGATTCAAACTGCAACAATATTTTACTATGCTAGGGGGCTGCCGTCAAACAAGGATACAATTTCATTACTCAATTCACAATAAGTGGGTGATCTCACGCCCAAGAAGGCATTAAAATTGCAGGTGGCAAATTTGTACCAGTCGCTTGATTCAGCATGAGGGGTTTTCAAGAGGCACTGGTTAGGTGAGACTATGTGGAAGTCTTTGCTCTCATATTGGTTTCTGTGATGTACGCACTTCCTAAGCTGCAAGTGAAAGCGATAACAAAAAAAAAAAAAAGTTACGACCACGAAGGAGAAAAAAAAAGATAAACGCTTGTCTTCATGTCTGTTGCTCTTCCTAGGAAGCTTTTCACAGTTTATATTACGTGGAGTTTCTGAAGTACATCCGTTTCCTAAAAAAGAAAGCAAACAATGTCCTGGAAAACATCCACGTCCGAGTGTCATTTCACTGGAACAAGATGTGAATCATTGTCGACACATGCCGTCATTGTAGTGGTGCCTTTAGGGTAACGTTAAATAGGGAGATTTTACATTTATATAGCAGGTTCTTCAACTAAAGATCAATTTCTATTTAAATTCTCATCTCGCCAGTGAACTGGTTACTAGTTATTCATCAAGATTTAGCTAAGGTGGCATTACTAACCGTTAACTTGCCCTGTTAACCCTATCAATACCGTTATATTTTAATAATTAATCAGAGGGTGTTCATCCAACGATCGACGTTACCGTTATCAATGAGATTTGCTGACAGAAAAAAAAAAGATGCGGTTCAGATTGTTTACAAACACAGCTTAGCTAGCACTAACGTTAGCTATTGTCTTGAGCATTTAGCAAGGCTAGCATGTGATGGAATTTAGCTAGAAAGCTAAAAATGCTAACATCAGTGATTTCATGTAAGACAGTCTATCCTGCTAACGACTGACACGCCGCAATTACACAGTTTACTCAAACTGGTGGATAAGATACAACTGGTGGATAAACATGATAAATAAACTAGCGTTAGCTGAGTAGCTGTCAATCAAATGCTGCGCTGCCGAAGCCACGCGGTCAACCAGCACTGGGTGTTCACACCGGCTGTCGACCGAACCTCAGCCGAGATTTACTCCAAACGTAAATGTGACAATTCGTAAAAACGCAAAATTAGCTAGCACAAAATCTAACCTTGCCACTGGCGGTGCCTCCGGAGACACCAATAAGAAAAGGTTGCCCAATAACATTGGTATTTTCGTCGCGGTCCTTTATGTGTGTCTCACTATCCCCGGCCATACTTGCAGTGTGCTGTCTACGCATGGTGAGTTAGAGATCTTTGAGACAGAACTCCTCCCCCCCATCATTTTCCATTTATAAACACGTATTTGCTATTTGATTTACACCACTTTCTTTACACACATTTGTCTATATAATACCTTTGGGATAAATATGTCTTTGTTTAATTAGGTTATTAATTTGTAAATTATAACGTCATTAGTCTTTCTCTGATTGGCAGTGGAACTATCAAATCGCTTGCTGTCAGCGACGCAACGTTCTTTGTTGTTTCTCCCGAAGAAGCAAAAGTTATACAAAATTAATTGCAGTTCAACAAGACTATCATATTAACACATATGTTTAGATTTCTAATCTGAGGTCTATAGTCATTTGAAAACTCTATTTTGCGAATGACTTACGTAACGTTTTAAGCACCTACTGATTCGGGTCAGTGAAGTGTCTTTGCTGTAAAAGGATGTCTATCTGGTGATCTAGTCTATGAAGCTAAAATGAGCTGTTTTATAAGTTAGTTTCATTTCCTTAATGTAACTACGAAACAATGCTTAAGAAATCTTTTATATTGGCACACCTAAGAAAACTAAGTGTGAACACTAATTCTGTCTTCAGCTACATAATCCTTCATATAATGTACCTCTGTCCATGTAGTCCCAGCTTTACAAAATGTAAAAAAGAGAAAATAATACAGACAATAATGTGTACAGCCCACTCTTCAGGCAAAATGATGTTCCTTATCTTGCTACTCATATCCCTAGAAATGAAACCTCCAACTTTGCATTGGAAATGCCACACTAAATTTAGTGCGCAACAGTAACAACAATACATTTAGTGCGCAACAGCACTGTGTTGTGCTGTGGATGTGAATCAAGCTGTGAAGGCTCCCAAGTCAGCCTTTGGGCAGTGGAGCAAAATATCAGGGATGGAGAGCACAAGGATCATGATAGAAGCTGCCCATATATTAAAGGGAGTGTTTATTTGGGGCAGTGGTTCACAAACCTGCTCCTCAAGGACACTCACATTGCTTGTTTCCTAACAATGTGTACCCAACTAATGGCCTACCCACTGCTGATTATGAATCAGGCCATGTTCAGTCAATAAGAAACTGAAAGAAAGATTTTATATGAGGATGGGGTTGGGGAAGGCGAAGCTAATTAGTATCTACCCACCTCTAATTGACTAAACACAACTAATCTAGGTAATGGGCAGCACGGTGGTAAAGAGGTTAGCACTGTCCCCAAAAGGTCCCAGTTTTGAATCTGCCTGCTGGCTGTGGCCTTTCTAGTGAGTTTGCATCATATCCCTGGATGGATGCATCCAGGGAATCAGCAGTTGGATGCTAGTTGCATAGGGATAATTGGAAAACAAGTAGGGCAGACATCCCTGAGGACCATGGTTGGGAGCCACTGGTTTAGTGGATAATACCCTCTACCCTCTTTTTGCCCTGAGTTTCATGCACAGACCAGGAGAGAGGAATTAGCTAAAATGGAATTGATCAACAATGGTAAGTAAGCCAGAAGCTAGTCTGGATGTGAACTCTTCTTGACTGTGTGAAGGGCTGGCCAGCACTCTGGCAGGTTGGTACTACTCTCATTAGTTACATTGTTCTCACCTTCTGCGAGTCCAGAGATTTGGAGGCAAATAAAATAACGAATTGCAGTGTCTTATTATAACCCCAATCCAAAAAAAGTTGGGAAGATGTGTAAAACATAAATAAAAACAGAATGCAATGATTTTAAAATCTCATCAAACCATATTCTATTCACAACAGAACATACACAACATATCAAATGTTGAAACTGAGACATTTCACTATTTAATGGAAAATATTAGCTCATTTTAGGGAATTAGATGGCAGCAACACATCTCAAAATAGTTGGACCAGTGCGATGTTTACCACAATGGTAAACAAGTTGATCTTTTAGCAACTATCCGTAAACGTCTGGGAAGTTTTGATTCATCTGATCATTGAACAGTTTTCCATTTTGCCTCAGACCATTTTAAACGAGCTTTGGCCCAGACAACATGGTAGCGTTTCTGGACCACGTTCACATATGGCTTCTTCTTTGCATGATACAGCTTTAACTTACATTTGGATTGTACAGTGAACTGTGCTCAAACACAGTGATTTCTGGAAGTGTTCCTGAGCACATGCATTGATGTCCAGTAGAGAACCATGCCTGTTTTTAATGCAGTGCTGCCTGAGGGCCAAAGGTCACACATATTCAGTTTTGATCTTTTGGCTTTTCCCCATCACACAGAAAATTTCCTCTTTCTTTAATTATTTTGATGATATTATATATTGTAGATGATGGGATCTTCAATGTCTTGACAATGTTACGCTGAGGAACATTTTTTTCTGAAATTGCCCATCTCTACATTCCAGAGGCTCTGCTTCTCTGAAATGCTCCTTTTTTACACAGTCATATTACTAACCTTTGCCAATTAACCTAATTAGTTGTCTAATGCTCCGGTTTTTGAGTTGCAGAAATTACTTTTCCGGGTTGATGTGCTTTGCTAATCATTGCATTCTGTTTTTATTTATGTTTTACACATCGTCCTTTTTTAAATTGGGGTTGTACAAGGTTTTGTTTGTTTAGACCATCATGGGCTAAAAATAAAAATGTAATTGGTCATTATATTCTAGACCTTTGTACAAAATTGTTATAACATACATTGTGACAATTAAAAATGTTACCCTCACTCTCAATTTTTGTTTTTATTTTCCCTTGTCAAGGCCAGCATATCCAATTGCCAGGAGGTTCCTTTGCCTATACTGAACCAGAAGGGAGCCTTTAGGAGTGTGTTTCTGCATTGGTACTTTAAATTAGCCCATCCAGTTAGCTGCCCAGAAATCAGCACTAGTTTTAGCCTGTAGTATGAGAATCTTCCTATTATTTCTTTCTTTAAGAGAAATAAAAAAGGGGAAAGCAATTGTGCAATTGACTTTAGCATAATTTCCCAGAGCAATTCTGAAAACTGTAAAGACATTTCACCAACAGATGGCACTACAGCAACATAATTTAAGCAGCCTTGTCCTGGTGATCATAAGTATGTCTCTTCACACAATTCTCACCTTATTTGTTGGGGAAAAAAAAAAAAGCCCTGACATTGCCATTAATTCATTAGTTAATATAATGAATAGAATTTTTATTTAGCAAAGTTTGTTGAGATGTTGATTTTTAGTTGTTTTTTCTATTGTTGTATGTTATGAGATCAGCATCACAAATGGATATTCTTCCTCGTAACTTTGATCTACAGGTTATGGAGATGCCACCTGTTTGGGGGGAAATATGTGTTCATTTTTAACGAGACTGACATGGAGAACACAGACAGGGGAACTCTTTTCACCAATTTACTATCTCAAGGCCAGTTTACCTTTGTTAATTAGGCAAATACTCCATTAAATGGCTGGTTATATAGAGCTTTTCTCCAAAGTGCTTTACAATGTTGCTGTTCTCATTCACCCATTCACTCATTCACCCATTCACTCACACACTGATGGAGGAGGCTGCCATGTGAGGTGCTCACCTGGCCCACCAGGAGCAACTTGTGGTTTATGGTCTTCCCCAAGGACATTTTGAGAAGTGGCTGGGACCAGGGATCGGACCACTGACCCTGTGGTCCGTGGACAAATGCCTCTCATTACAGTATAGTCATTTATTTCACCTTTTCAAAACAGCATGTGAGCAGGTTTTTGTGTAGCAACTAAAATTTGGACTTTGAGGTAAAATGTACGTTTACTAGGGAGCTAGAGTGTTATGTGGGAGTGAAGCTTTTTGTTTCATATGAGCCCAAACTCAGAGGTGAATATTACTTTGTTGGTTCTTCGCTTAGAAACAAACACCTCTCCGTCCATCAGTCCACTAGACTTTCTTCCAGTAATCTAATGTCCACTGTTTGTGCATTTTGGCCCACTGCAACATCTTTTTGAAATTTTCCAAACTTAGTAGGGTTTTTTTGGCAGCTCTGCCTATGGGGCCAGCTGCCCTGAGTCTCCTTTGTACAATGTCTTTGCACACTGGTTTCTTTATTTTTTTATTTAACAATGCAGCCAATTTAGGAGCAGTGAGGCATCTGTTTCTCAAGAAGACACTCAACACATTAACATTTGTATTTTGGTGTATCCAAACATTTTCTTGGGATATCTAGAAGGAAGGTCGTTGTCCAATAATGTGTTTTTTTATACCGGTATACATTATAAAAGAATCTAGATTTAGGCCAAAAGCGACAAAGTAAGCAGCAGGTTAAGTAATATCCCAGGTCAGTAGAACTATGTACACAGGCTATTGCAGAATTTCACAAAACCAAAATGTTATTTCTTTGATATTTTAAGGGATCATTTATAAATTATTGTGTTTTTAACAATCTCTATAGAGGCACTAGAACAACAATGAATTTCCCTGACAAATACTGTCTGGAAACTGGATTAGCTTATTTGTCTGTGCCATAAATGTCTGAAACAATAACAAATCACACACACAAACCTCTCAAGTGGTGACATGTTTCTTCATTTCAGACTGTGTGGTTTACACATTGTTAACAATGTTGTCTTAAATGTTCAGAATCACTTTAACCTTTTACAGTGGTCTTACACAGCAGACGAATTTGATTACTTCAGGCTCTTCTAACATTTTATACAGAATTTATTTATTTTTTAGCTCTTGCCTACGCAGATTTGAATGAGTTGTGTGTCTGATGTTTTTTACTGTTTTTGGACAATAATAGGTCCACAGCACAAGCAGTTATGCTTGTCAAGGTTGCAGACTGACAGACACTAAAATTGAGTAAAGGTAATTCATTTTTAGTTTGAGTGTCTGTAGAGGGTTTGTTAAAAATACAGTTAATTAAAAGATACCCTAGAAAATGAAAGTGCAATTTAATTAAGAATTTGTTTAACTCCTTGTTTTGTTTGTAAGGATGTCAAGCCAATTGGGTGGCCAAACATCCCAAAGCTGGTTCCTGTATCATCACCAACTACAAAATGTCAGGTACAGTCTGCTTGTTTTCATGGAGGCCAGGAGCCAAACATCACTGGCGAATAATTTTTCACATAATTTTAGACTCCTTAAAATCACTATAGTGGAACTGTTTTCCATTTGCAAAGACAGAGATTGCGCTTATTAAAGTTCATAGTAAACTGTAACAATTCTATTATATATCAATAATTTTCAACATAGGCTTGAATTGTGTAGGTAATATGACTAAAACTAGGATTTCTTTCTGGCTTGCAAAGTGTAATACAATACCAGCTCCTAATCTCATTTCTGTGGGAATTACTTCTTTATTTTTAGATAGAAGTGGAAGTAAACTTCTGATGCTTACATTTACCACGTATGGGGCGGAAGAACCATTGAATGAAACCAGCTGAGTGTTGAATACATGTACTCTCAGCTGAATACCATGTTTGTGTAAATGGGGGATGCTTTACAAATGACTGTGGTAGTTAAACTGAATAATGACAATGTATTATTACAGATGAAAAAACATCTCTAAGGTTGTAATAGAAATAGGTTACAAATCTTGGTACTGTCAGAGCATCCTGTAGGCCTGACTTATTGAGTGGTTAGTGGTTTAAGTTGCATATTGTAGCTTTATTTGGAAACACACTAAAATAAATTCCTTGACTGTGCCAAAAGACTAATTTTAGATAAGCATTGATGGTTTTTAGCTACTTGAGAACAGATTATTTAGATTTTGGGATTCGTGAGTTCCCCTGCAGCAGTTCAGTTCATGCAGCGGTTCATTTGTCATGTATCAAATAAAAATTTCACTTTTTGAACAACAAAATAATTTACTATTAAGCTTTATTTCTTGAACAATGCACATTAACATATTTTTATATACACAAGGGAAACTACTTTTGAACAATGTATGGATTTAATACTGCTAGAATGTGCACTTCATGTACACACTTTGTACAATGTTTAAATAAGAACCGTGACTGCAACATTTTGTCTTTACGGGCAGAGATGATAAAACAGAAATTGTTACATAACAAAGGCTTTGTTTGTGAATACCAAAATAAAACGAGGAAGCTTTTCACACTTGTGTTTTCATCGCTGCCTGAGCACTTGTTAGCTAAATTCGTCTTTTCTTCCTCCCCATTTTTTTGCCAACTGTGTGTCTCTAAAATATAGGCAAATATAATCACTCGTCCAGTTGCATTAAACCCGACTGCAATTAATCAGAACCTCTAATATGCAATTTTTTTAAATTACTATAACTCGTATACAACATTATACCTTTGCCACAGGTCTCTTGGGTTTCTTGAACTGTGCAGATTCTGTTTAAAGGAAAGTAAACATTGTAAACCTGACTAATTTAAATTATGAGATAGAAGAAGCATGAAGACATACCATCTTCAGAAGGTAGATTATCTTCCTCATATATTTTCTTTTGAGGATCCTGTAAAAAGGTGTTTATAATGACAGAAAACAATACTATATGTGCATAAAATTGAAAATCTATGTTGTCGGAATATTACAAATCTAAAATCTAAGATTTTGATGATTATTTCTGAGCCCACCTTGACCATTTCCTTTGCTGGAGGATTTCTTTGAGATACCTGCTTTATCTCCCTCAGGTGGTTCCCCTCCTGAAGTTTCTCTAGTCTGCCTTGTTCAGCCGACACACACACTCCCAAGCTGTGGAAGGCTGTCTGCACCTCGCCCACTTTGAAGTGCACAGCCATGCCTTCAAACCACAGGCTGTCACATTCACCCTCCTTGAAGCCTGGTGGTTGGTAGTCAGCAGGGGTGACTTTGAAAAAAAGAAAAAGAATGAGATGTTCTAACTTGCAAACCAAATTCTTAATTTATTCTTACGTGTCTTACTTTCGTCGTAATAGTAGAGCTTCATGGTGAGGTAGACATTGTTGGGAAGGCCATCCAGGTTCTGCATAAGCAGAAAGAGCTTCCTGATGAGCAGCACAGAGGCTCTCTTAGTGTCTTCCAATACCACCTGCATCGCCACATCATTGTTCCTGAGGTTATAGGTTATATAACTATCAACTGACTTGTGGAGGCTTTATATACAGTATGTGACAAATGCAAAAAAACTATGTCCAACCCAACCTGACTATGTCCATCTCTGGTCCCTTCCGAGTGTATCTGAATTTAAACTGATAGGACTCAATAATGCACTGCAAAGAGAGAAAAAAAATGTGTTCTGAATGGTGATGTCATTATGATTTCAGTAATGTGGCTAAATGTGTTAAAATTACATCATTTTAATATTCGTAACTTATTTATTTAGTAAGAGAACTTACATTAGAGAGTAAGAGAGTAACTTACATTAGGTGCATCTGGATTGGTGTAGACCTAAATTTGATTTTAACAATATAGTGTAGAGTAAGTGCAGACAATTTTTTTGGTCTTCGTAAGAAGCTAATGTATTGACTTAGTTTACTCACCCCAATGAACACAATCTGAAGCTGGTAAAAGACGGCATTAGACAACAGTAAAAATGGTGCCTGCGTCGATGAAAATGCCCAATGAGATGAAATACAAAAAAATATCTCTGTGTGCATTAACTTACATACTGCTTCTCCAATGCATCAAAGCAGCCCATCATCCTGAAACAACCAAGATTGTATAGGATGCAAACATAGTTACGGAAGGAATTACCTTCAGCCACCAAGTGCTGCTTATTATGGCAGATTCTCCATTTTAACAATGTGTCTGCTACTGTGGCCAGAAAACTATACTGCAACTGTACATTCTGGTAGCACTAAGACAGATATGTTGTAATTACCATTTCACAATTTTGCTGGCACCAGGGGTGTTGCAGTCTTCACGCAAAACTTTGATACACAAATCTGGTAAAGCAGGAAACAACAAATGACAAAAACATTTATAGGGAGACTAATGTAAAACAGTTTTGAGAAGTTATTTTACCCCGTTTTACAATTTTCTCTAGTATGTATTATGAGTTTCTAAAAGCTGTAGAATTAGGATATGAAAGTAACTGTTTTTAATAGGTGAAACAGGTTGTGGTATAGTGAAGATCACCAATTTCCCCTAACCCTCTATGTCTGTGATGCACTTTTAAAATGTTTGTAGAAATTTGTGTTGACCTTCCAGATATCTGGATCTATAGGCATCCTCAGGAAAAATCCCTCTCAGATAGGTGATGGAGGAGACTGCCACAGCCATCATCCGTTTGACAAAGACGAGCGACTCCTGCTTGGTTTTTAGGGAGTTTAGAAACAATCCCGTCCACTTTAACATGGAAACAACATCTCAGCTAACGTACATTTGACTTCATGGCCACACGATGATGCAATGCATAAAGCTAACTGTGGCCAAATGAAACTCTTCTCAGAGCAGAGACATAAGATTGACTGTTAAGAATAAAACACGTTGGGTAAATAACCATTTAAAAAAAACAATTGTAGTATATGTTGCGGTCAAACCTCTGTTTTTTCTTCCCCGCTCTTTCTCTTGTCATTCTTCCTAGCTGCCATTTCCCTGTAGCCGAGAGTTAGCTAACGTTGGCTGACTTGGCTAATGCTAACGAACACAAACACGAGGAACTGATTTAACGCCAAATGTTTAATAATCCAGGTTGGTCACGGAATTGTTGTTACTGACGACACATTCCTATCGAAAGATATTTTTAATCTAAGACCATATCACAATATATTAGTTACTCGGAGGTGGGCTGGTATTTAACTCTCAATGGGTTTAGGCATACAACCAATCCAAGTATGTTGAACTCCAAAAAAATAAAAAATAAAAAGCATATGGCGCTTTCGCGTGCCACCGCTTAGCTGCCCACATATCAGCTCCACATTGTTGTAATTACTAACATTACTGTTTTTATTACATGTACGACTAACCCAGGTCATAGAGCAACAATGCATAAAATAGCACCCAGATTCTATTTCACCTTCAAGGACACAGCCCTGAATATTCACCCTGATAGAAAAACACTTCTGAAGGTTTTTTGGCTAATGTCCTCCTAGCAGGAGGCACTATGCCGAGGCCAAATTTCTATTATACAATGAAGATTGTAAGCGAAATCTGCATTAAAATTATGCCAGTTTTTTTTTTTTCGTTTTTTTTTAGAAAGATGAG
Source organism: Channa argus (assembly GCF_033026475.1). Lineage (NCBI taxonomy): Eukaryota > Metazoa > Chordata > Actinopteri > Anabantiformes > Channidae > Channa > Channa argus. The sequence goes on along the minus strand of NC_090210.1, from coordinate 9,619,652 downwards.
GTTGAAGTTTACATTATTGTATTCTTTATTAAGTTGAAAGAATATTTGTTCAAATTTTTTTTTTAAAGTACAACATTAAGCACAATGGTTTTGTGATTTCATGCCAATAAACATGTTTGTAAGGTATTTTGTGATTTTAAAAAAAAACATCACATACCAAGTAGAATTAGCTCAGCATCATGGGTGAACATACACTGAAACAACAGAATTACCCAATTGTATATTTGGGTCACTAGGATGCCATTTACTTTACAGACAACAGCACAAAAATAGTATGTTGACTGAACCTCAAATGTCTCCTAACCACTCCTCCACATGCAGCTACTGACTTAAATATTGTTTTCTGGAAATGTAATCTCAAAATGAGATCTCCTACAGCAGGCAAATCTGGGTTTGGGATTAGTGCTGCTTGGAGAAGAAGTCTTTACTCTTCTGGACATCAGGTTTAATGGTGTCACTTCCAGGTTTCCAGCCAGCTGGGCAAACTGAAAAGATAGGCCTGTAATTAGTCTTTGTTCACAAGATAGAACAGTAAAGGTATATGCCAATAAGACAAACATAGGTTGTATAACCTCTACTGCTTTGCATACTGTCAGTGGTTTGGTTTGATACTACAATTCTGTGTCAGACTATGCTCAATTTATTGCTCTACTTCAAGTCTAATTATTTTCCAACTTGTAAAATTTATGTGAACCTCTGCACTGATAAGAGCTCCAACCTTTGAATTTAAATAGACCTTAATGATCTTTGGCCCCTTTACCTTGTGCAACAAAGATTCTTTACAAACAGCCAAGGGCAATTTAAAATTATGTAATGTGTGATTAGAGGTGAAGGGGTTTTAAAATTAAAAATTTCAACCTAACTGGGTCATTGAGATAAAGATTAAAATTTTTACTACATTATTCACAGTAATACACAATTCAAGCCATTGTATGTTGACCTTTCGTAAACATTGTTGTATACAACAATAGTCAGCATTATAGTGCCACAGAGCTGCAGCAGTGACTAACCTTCTCCGTGCTTGTCGGTGAACTGAAAGGCTTGGACCAAACGCAAGGTCTCCTCAATGGACCGTCCAACCGGGAGGTCATTGATAGTAATCTGCCTCAGGATGCCCTTGTCATCAATGATAAACAGACCCCTGTGAAAGTGAAAAAAAAATGGCTATTAAGCCTGAATAATTGTTTATAAGACCTGAAGGGGGATTAAGAGTCTGTCCAAAATACATATCAGTTGATTGGACCTCCCTCTACACCATTCTGATGTGAGACAAAGTGTCTTTGCCAATCCCTTTTCTATTACATCTTGAAAACATCAATTTGACATTCAGACAGCTGTGACTGAACACCTAAGGTAGGGAGAGTTGCCATTTTACTTCTCCATCTTGTAATTTGTTATACAAATATTTGTTGAAACTTTAGGAGGAATAACTAAATGCTATGGTTTTCCTAGAAAGACTGAAATTATAACAATTCCAGTCAAAACAGTCAGCAAACTTTAGTTTTCCAGTGTGGTCAAACAATAATAAATGTCCAATGTAGTTTGACAGCAAACCGGCCCAAGGACCAGCTCAAAACAGAATGTAGTAAGTGAAGGCTCTAAATACTGTATTCTACAATCACTGCCTGTAAATATTAAAAGTGGGTTAGGGTCAGTGTTCGTATTCACTGAATGTCAAAAATGGTAGTATCCCTTCCTGGAAAAATAAGGAAGAGAAACTAAAGCAGCTTCACTTATCCGAATCCACATTTAAAATTTTTTTTTAGAGCTTTACATCGGGAAACCCACCTGTATGCAATGCCCTCATCTTCTTTCAGTACACCATAATCTGTAGAGATGGTGCGTCGCGTGTCGGATACCAGGGGAATCTTCATGGTGCCCAAGCCGCCATGTTTACGTGGCGTGTTGACCCTTTAACACAATTGTAATGTCACAAATTTGCAGAAGTTGTCTGTTTTAGAGTATAATGCACCGTAACTACCATGCAAAATGGGAGAAGTGGGAGTCAACAGAGGCAGCGATAACCTCACAGCCGATCTTCCTGAATTCATCAGCAGCATCACTGAAAGCGATGATCTCAGTTGGACAAACAAAAGTGAAGTCCAGGGGATAGAAGAAGAAGACTACATATTTCCCTAAACAAAAGGCAAAAACAAAAAAGGGCATTGAGTTTGTCTTGTTACAATGCATCGTAAATTGGTAAGATATAATAAACTGAATTTTATTAATTCCTGCCTTCAGTAGTGTAAATGAATGTGCATTAAAAACATTGATGAATAAGAAAGCAGGTCCACAAGAGAGTGGGATCAAAGCATGTCGTCCACCCAACCAAAAATGAGACATTTATTGAGCCGTACCTCTGTAGTCAGACAGCTTCAAGTCTTTGAACTGTCCGTCTGGCATCACCGCTTTAGCTGTGAAGTCTGGGGCCAGCTTTCCAATATGTGCATTGCCTGCAGCCATATTCAATCCAACTGAAACACAGAAAGAAAACAGTTTATGTATTACGCCACATTTTCTAAAAATCACAACTTTACATTGCAAGCGTTGAAGATTTTATTTACATCAAAAGAAAATGATAAATTGTTAAAAAAAAAATGTTGATGCATAATACCAAACATTCCCATGTGCTAGCTTATACCGTTGAGGTATTTGTAGCTCATCCTTGTTTTACATGGTAGTAAACTGTTTACTTTTTGTCTGTAGGTCAGACCCAACAAAATCTGTTCACATCACTTTGGAGAATTTGTCATGCAATGTTAACCATTCCTTAACATTTTTAAGGTCGCACAAGGGAAAAAAAATTTAAAATTATTAGTTGCTGCCCCAGAAATTAGGAATGTAAAGTTTGGACACAAACCATGTCATAATCTGAGAGAAAAATTATTATCATATATAATCACACTGCAATGTATTAATCCGGCAGAGACAAGAGGGACAAAAATTGCATATATAAATATCTATACATATTTTTATACAGATTTTATTTAAGCACTCAGCATTTTCACTGCTGCTTCAACTGGCAACAATTGAAACCCAGAACCATTTTCACGTCTTCTCTCAGTTTTAAGTGTTTCCGCAAATGGATACCTAGCTGCTCCAATTTTCAGAATTTCACTTTTGTTACAAAAACTGGGACATTATTGGGAATTTGTCCACCTGAAGACGTTGGTCGAGCTGAAATTATTTCGCCTCTGTGCGTTGTGGCAAATTCCATTAGCTAACATAACGCCCAAATAAGTTACTGTTGACACTTCATAGCAAACTAAAGTTCCTATCTGTTGGTGGTACAACAAAAAAACATCACTTAAAACAAAGTGAACAAAACCTTAAAAACAAACAAAACAAAAACAAAAAAAACTTTCAAATACCGAAAAACATCGGTTTTTCACAATGAACAGCACTGACGTAAATTTAAGGGGAAAAAAAACACTTGTTGAACGGTGACTTCAGCCAGAGCCGCGTAACTGAAATACATCTGTGCATAACACGAACAAGACACATCACAAAAACAAAGAGTAAATTAAGATTTTAAAAACAAAGAGAAAAACAGAATTAAACGGGTTTCGTTGCACATACCTCAGTTTTGATCGCACCTAACCAACCGACAGAGTAGACGAGTGTGCAAGAAGAATTTTAGCGTTCGGTGGGTAAATTTATATTAGGGCTCAGTTCTCGCGATACGATTGATAAACGCGATAATACCCAACCTTGAGTACAGCGCTTCGGTATCAGAAACCCACTACACAGCATGACTCTGCAGATTTCCTTATCATTTTTCTGAAAATATTTAGACTCTTTTCAGGAGGGCGGGGAGTAGACAGAAAAAGATACCTCCCGGAAATATTTTCCAATTTTAAGTCAAGTCTTATGATGATCTTATGAATAGTCTCTGAAGTTCATGTGACATATATATCATTCATCTAAACTAGTTAAGAGTGTCTACTGCCAGTTTTGATTCATTCATTATTTATTCATCTTGACTGCCATGCCGGTATCTCAGAGTCATTAGATTTCCTTATAATTCAGTCTGTTTCAGGATATGCAGCAAATCTATTGTCATCATGAACAGGCATTTAACAGCACCTCGGCATTGCCACTACAATCACTGCTCTTTGTTTCAAGCATATAATGGTTTATCAGTGATTTATTAAGCAACCTTTACATTGAGAGATAACTAGCACTAACTACCATGTCTGTCATGAAGTCTGCTTTGTGTAATAGTGTTTCAACCAGGGAGTTCCAACTGGTTTGTCACTTCAGTATGTATATCTTTCTGTCATTAATTGACTCTCATCAGACATGGCAATACAACGCTAAATACGGCCAAATATTCTATGTTAGTGTTTTTGCATTGCAATAGCCATATCTCAAGCAAACTAATTTCCAAAGTGTAAAAACAGTAGTTCTCAGAAACTATTTTGTTTACACTATGTTTCCGACAATTGCAAATGAAAACATTTGATTCCGTAAGGTGATTTGATGGCTCTTCACACCCCTCCATGATTCCCGTAATGTCAAACAATTATGTATTTACAGCAGGATGTGATGCATGGGGTGGTGTCCTGTTGCAACATCTCGTACTTATCCTGTTGGCTACAGAAGGCATTTTTCACTCTCATTTCCTCCAACCCACAGCTATATTTACCTAAAGACTAGGCTGAGGGACAGCACCCTTTGTCTATGATTTTTCACACCATCAGCACTTTCAATATAAGATAATATAAGATAATTGTTAATAATGTGTTTAATGTGTGAAAACCGGCTTGTTTAATTTGGTTTTACACACACAAATGTGTGCTGGCTTTCATGAATCACCAAATAACCTTTGTTGACACAAGTCAACACACGATGGTTTTGCTGGAATGGTCTATCATGTGCATTTGTTATATATCCCTCATCTTTAATGACTATGTAAACCCATTCATGTGACAACAACGCTTGTGTATGACAGAAACAGTGCAGTAAAGCTGATATCCCAGATACACATACACTGCACACTCAGTGTATCTCAAATTATTTTGTTGTTATTGGCAAGAGTTTTATGTCAAACTGGATCTGAAGGCAGACTTAGTCAACAAAATTGAATATTCCTTTTAGTGACCTTTAGTGACCCTAATGGAGAACTGGTTGCTATAAGTACAATTTAAAACTAAATACAATCAAATATCTGGGTTCAGATGTGAAACTGGTTATTTCAGGAAATTAAATGCAACAAATTTTAAACTTGCAATGTCTTTCAGAGAATATTAGTTCACCTGGGCAGATAGGATTTGTTATCTGCTCAAACGTCCCCTGTGCCTCCTTTCTCTACAGGTGTCTCTGCATGCTGTTGCCATGGGCACTGCATCAAAGCCCAGATAAGAGAGGGACACACAATAACCTTGTTTTAATAGAATCACGGTGGGCTAGTGATCAAGCACAGCCAGTCGTTTCTCTCCTGTGTCACAACACGCCTATAATTAGTGCATCTGATGCACTGCTGATTCCTTAGCAACGGGATGCTTAAAGACCACTTGTGTGTCCAACATCCTGATCACATTCAACCAGGATGTAACTCAATTGGTAGAGTAGTCATCCTGGTTCTTCCTGGCTACATGTGGAAGTGTCCCTGGGCAATACTCTGCACCCCGCTCTGAAGTTGCTCCTAAAATAGTTATAATATATAGTAATGAAGGCAGTAGCCTTCAACAACACGAGTGTAAGAATAGGTGAATGTTGTGAAGTAATATTGTTAGGTGCTTTCCATAGAAGAACTATATATTAGACATAAAAAAAACCATTTACAGGACATGAAGTACATACAGATGTCAGTGTGTATGTCCTTGGCAAACTGTGAAAAACATCCTGTAGAGCCTTTATCAGTTCTCTGTTAGTAGTTTAGCTTTATCTAAAATGAATTCTCCCAAATTATTTCTACTCTATGCTGACTACTATGCTGATGCTGCTCAGTAAAGTAAACTAGACTGAGTGTGGTGTAGTTAGATTTTACTGTTGAAGCAGTGATGACAGTATGGGGGGACTTAAGAAGGCTTGTCCCAGTATGATGTTGATTAGGTATCAGGTCCAGACTTGTGTTGACAATGCAGCAACACTATGGAGGCAGCAGGAGGATCACAAAGGGGACCTGAATAATCCATGTCCCTCACAGTAGGACATGAACGCAGCATGTACTCACATGCACATACAGACGGAAACCTGACAACACCATTTACATTTTACCAGGTATGGTTAAAAGCTCTGCTTATAAACAGCTTTAATAAAAACTGTATGTAGTACCAGTTATAGAGACCCACAGTGTACATAAATATAAATAAAAAAGATATTATGTTAATAATAAAAAATAAAACAATAGTTAAAAATAGACCTATATATAGGTATACATAATATATCTGTAACCAAACCATTGTGATATTATCTAATTAACATTTAATTTACTCAGCATTTATATGAATGATCCTTACACCTCTTATGTGAGGATATTCCTCTTTAACTCTTATGCGGTACCTCTTTTTTCTCAGTAATATAAATAATTGTCTCCATGTTTTTTGTATGTAATTACAGCAGTTTTTATCCCTTAACCAAAGTTTGTTTTTGTTTCACTATGACATTGTTCCTTATGTTTTTCTATTGATTTACTTCTGATTGTGAAGCCTTTATCTGTTAATAATTATGTGTCTTGAATAACAAACAGCAACAAAAAAGTACAACTGACATAACATGATATAAGCGTATACGGCATGAAAATTACCTTCTATAATCAGAGCTATTACTTATAAGAACTTACAGTGCTCATTTATGTATGGTTGCATTACATATTTTAGTATAGTTGATATCAGTCTTAGTAATTGTACTAATAGAATTTATAGTAAAGGCAGTAAAAGGAGCAGTAGTAGTTGTTATATGTAAAGTAGTATAATAAGTATAGGACAAACAAGTTTTTCTGTGTTTGGTATGTGTTTCTACATTTTAGGTGGTACAGCAGTACTGATTAGTGAGTAGTGTAAATTATCTATGTAAAAATCTTAAGATATTTCCTCTTCACTCGAGTATTTTCCACTACTTTATTCCTTAAATTCACTACATCTCTTAAGCAAATACCTTACTTTTACACCACTACTTTTATTTAACTAAATACAGCAACACAATTTAGTTACTAGTTAGAATCAGATTAGATTTTAGATTCTTACACAAATAACAGTTCAATTATAATATTCTATTCAGCACATTATTAAATTTGCAAGTCCCCAGCAGTACATAAAATAATTTACATTGCAATTATTAGATTGATCAAATCATTTGTTTATCAAGCTCTATTGATAACATCCACAGCATTAAAGTGAAAATGACATCAATTATATCATATTTATTTATGTGAAATAAACAATTTTGAATGATAACTACGTTTTAGGTACTTTGAAGTATATTTAGCTAATACTTTTGTACTTTTAATTTGGGTAATATTTTGAAAGTTATAGGTAGTTATATTCGTAACAAAGCATTTCTACAGTAATACTATTACAATTAATAGTAGTAATAATTGTAGGGGTAGTAGCAACAACAACAACAACAACAACAACAACAACAAAAAAAAACAAAAAAACAACAATAACAGTAGAAGTAGTAGCAGTAACAGAGGAAGTACTACTGGTACTTGAGACAGGTTCTGTGGCTTTAAAAAGTTTCCCGCGCTGGTTTCCTAACCCGGATATTGACCGGAAGGGGCAGGGATAATTTCGCGCCAATTGAAACAACAGAGCAGTTTGTGTGGCCGGCGTGTTGCACGAGCTAAGCTTTAAACAACCAGGCACTACTTTTAACATTTACTCCTAGTTTTCCCCTGGGTCAAGGTATGTCATTACTTAGTTTGATGTATGCTGTTTTGTAACATACATTAGGAAAGACTGCATTAACATTAAGACTCTGTCAGCGCTGTAGCTTTTAAGAAAGAGTTGAGTGGGTTAATAGTTGTCTTTGTCCAGGTTAAGTAACATGGAGGAGGCCAACAAGCTAATCGGCACAGGCAAGAAACACCTGGTGATGGGGAAGGTGGTGGAGGCGGTGAGCGCCCTGCAGGAGGCCTGCGGCGTGCTGTGAGTTGCAAGTCTGAAACAAAACTAAGCATTGAAGTCAAAATTATCTCATTATTAACTCCATTATTAACTGTATAGTTGCTTATCCCTAAAACATAAGTTAGCTTTAAAGGTAAAAGGTAAGCTTGCATAGTTTGATTCACCAAGTGAAATTTGATGCAAAGCTGTCTGTAATTGAAATTCAATTTCTAACAGGTGTGTCTATTAGTGCAAAGGTTGCACTTTTGTTTTGAAGCTGGGTGAGATTGTATTGACTGTTAAAACATGTTTTTGTTTTTTTTAGCAAAATTGTATAATTTTATAACTGAATATTTGATTATACAGAAACTGGTGCACTTTTTAAATTTTTGATCAGGTGCATTCTCTTTGTTTTAATTAACTCAAATGTGTTGTCCACAACTTACCCTGCATGTCTAAACTAAAGCATTGTGGTCCCTGGTCTCACTCTCTCTTGCATTTTTTATTTATTTTTTTCCCCCCCCCACTTCAGAGCTAAAAAATATGGGGACACAGCAGATGAATGTGGTGACGCTTTCTTCTGGTGTGGCAAAGCACTGCTGGATTTGGCACGGTGAGATCAACAGATTATTTTGTTCTTTCCTGTTAATTTTAAAGAGTTTTATGAAAATGTGACTCAGTATTATTTATTTATTATTCTGCTCCATTGTTGGATTGTGTTGGTCATTCTGCAGACCCAACTAATAGTAGTTGTTTTAGGATGGAGAACTCTGTGCTGGGAAATGCTCTCGAAGGAGTCCCCGAAGAGGAGGATGAAGAAAAACCTGACAGCTCCAATGTTGAGAGCACAGAAAACATTGATGGTAAGGAAATTATATAATATCTACTGAAACACTAAGCCATTATTATTTGCTTGTTGTGTTAATTTTTCTAAATTATTTTTTTTTTTAAGTTTTCATATTACTTAAACTGCACTCTCCAACAGAGAAGACCAGAGATGAACTGAGAGTTCAGGTGTATGATGCCATGGCAGAGAAGAAAGAAGATCCAGGGAAGGCTGGAGAGAAGCAGAGAGAAGATCCAGGGAAGGCTGGCGAGAAGCAGAGAGACGATGCGGGGAAGGATGGCGAGAAGCAGAGCGATGATGGCGAGGAGCAGAGCGACGCTGCCGAGAAGGTCGGCGTTGGCGAGGAGCAGAGCGACGCTGCCGAGAAGGTCGGCGTTGGCGAGGAGCAGAGTGACGCTGCCGAGAAGGTCGGCGTTGGCGAGGAGCAGAGTGACGCTGCCGAGAAGGTCGGCGTTGGCGAGGAGCAGAGCGACGATGCCGAGAAGGTCGGCGTTGGCGAGGAGCAGAGCGACGATGCCGAGAAGGTCGGCGTTGGCGAGGAGCAGAGCGACGATGCCGAGATGACTGATGTAGAAAGGTCTGAGGTTAATGAAAGCAAATCTGATGGAAATGAATACCAAATGGAAAATGGCAAGGAGGCAGAGAAGGAAGAAAAATCAGCAGACAAAGAAGAGGATGGTGACTGTCCCTTTTTTGTTTCACCTTTTTTTAAGTACAGCGTTTAGCGCTGCACTGAGTAATGGCATTTTACCCAATAAACAATCCTCCTTTTCCAGATGACGACGAGGAGGAGGATGATGATGGTAATGATGAAGAAGAAATGGAGACAGACGAACAAGCCATGGGCGATGGCACCGCTGAGAAGGTAGTTGACCAGTCTGTTTAAGGACCCACCAAAATGACGCAGATGATTAATCAGATTTTAAATGACTTTTCAGGACAGTGATGATGAGGAAGTGGGTAATCTGCAGCTGGCTTGGGAGATGTTGGAAGTAGCCAAAGTAATCTTCAAAAGGTAATGGAAACCCCCAGCTATCCATTGAGAAATGTTTACCGAATTAAGAATTTGACAGTCGGTGTATTTCTTTCCTAAGGAAAGAGACAAAGGAGAATCAGCTGATGGCAGCTCAAACCCACCTAAAACTGGGTGAAGTTTCTGCTGAATCAGGTACTTGACAAATCCCTCAAGTCTTGATTTTTGATTGAATTGGTTTCTTAGAACATAATTTAAAGGGATCTGATTATTCAGTTTTTTTTGTTTGTTTTTTTTTTTTAACGAAGGAAATGTACCAAAAATTCCATCAAATGGTTGGTGTTTGCTCTTGCCAAATCACTTTCAAATCCGTATTTTTGGATGTTCAGCTAAATTATGCTTATTTGTGCAATTACTTTAGGCTTCATGTTGTGTGATTGTCTCAAACTCTAAATGAACAATAATTCTAATGTCAAAGTTTTGCACAGTGAAACTGTACGTCATGACTTAGAACAAGTCATGCAATAGTCAATATTTTCAATGTATGATAGAATGAACTAGTTGTGGTGGATTTGTACCTATTGTAGTCACAGGATCTGATGATGCTGAGTCCTCACATTTTAAACCATAAATGGTTAAATTGTAGAAAACAGTTTTAATTAATTTAACTTTGGCCTGATCAATAGTTTCAAATAAACTCCCTAAGAATAAAAACCTCAATATAATTGAAAATGTCTTTGTTAAGCTGTATAATTTGCGGCCTCTTTCTCAGGAAACTACACACAGGCATTGGAGGATTTCCAGGAGTGTCTGAAGCTGCAGGAGAAATACCTGGACTCAGATAGCCGCCTGCTCGCTGAGACTCACTACCAGCTCGGCCTGACTTACAGCTTGAACCTTCAGTACAGCAAGGCCATTGAGGAGCTGAACAACTCTATCTCAGTCATAAAGAGCCGGCTTGGTAAGCAGAGTTGGCTGCTAGAATGAGTTGGCTTAGATAGAAAACATTTTGTTTTATCAGTTGGGGTGGTTGAGTCTCTTTCCAGCAGTGGTCTAATTAGCTGTGTTTCTAATGTAGAAACACATGGTATGAGATCTCTAACACATCCGCTTATCTGTCAGACAAACTGCAAGAGGTGCTAGACAAGGCAGAGGGGCTCACGCTACCTGATGAGAGGAAGGAGATGGAGGAGCTCAAGGCTCTACTCCCAGAGATTCAGGAGAAGGTGGAAGATGCCACAGAGGGACTGAAAATGGCAAGCGCTGCTGAGGCTGTGAAGGATGTGCCGGTGAGTCTCTACAAACTCCAGACATAGTTTGTGATTTCACCATTTTCTAAATAATAAACGCTAGTGGGTACAGAAATATTATTTCAGGCACTTGGGAACAATTCTATGAGTGCAGTATGCATGATGTGTATATGTATAAGTTGAGTAAAATTCATTACATATCTGAAGCTAGTGAACATACTTTGGACACAATGACAAGTCTACACTAGGTAAAAGAAATTTCTTTGCTTACGTTTTATTGCTCACTGCTAGATGCTTTTGTGCTAGCTAGCACTGTTTTACCTTGGTCCCAACTGGTGTCATCTAAAGGTTGACACTGAGGCCATGTGGATTGATAGAGGTCTTAATATGTGACAGGCCATTGTTAAAAAAGGGTCTTGGTGCAAAAAGTGGAATAGACTTGGATGTTGAGATATTTTATATAGAATACCCAAATTTCACATTTGTCCCCATTCATTATATCGAAAAGTTAACATAGACCTGGAGTTGAAACGCTCGGCTGTATCTGAATACATACTCATCCCTTTTGAAATGCAGATTCAATTCCACTACAGATTCCTTTTTCTGTCACTGGCAGTTCAAAGATGAGTTTTGGTAGGAAAAAAATTTGAGCCATGTTTACCAAATTATTCATGTACCATCAGGATGGAGGCTCAACTTCCTCTGCATTCCCTGGTTCCTCGACACAGAACAGTGACTCATCCAATTCAAATGTACGTTGCACCTTCTCGACATGCATAGAAAACCCAAATATGCTTTTTTTTTTTTTTCCAGTATTGGTTTTTTACTTTCTTCCTTTTTAAAAACAGAGTAATGGCACATCAACCAATGGGGTCAGTACAACCAACCAAATTCCCTCCTCAGCCCCAGTCTCTGACATTTCCCACTTGGTTAGGAAAAAGGTGAGGTTTGTGGTTATGTCATTGATTACAAAATTGTATTGCACTGACCTTTCTGTAATTAGTGAACTTATTTGTCTTTCAGAGGAAACCAGAGGAGAGTCCTGTAAAAGAAGGACTCGTTAAGAAGGTGAAGCAGGATGGAGACCAGACAGATGTTGTGGACAACCCTCACACTAATGGTGTTGACAAAGCTAATAGTGAAGTCAAAAGGTACTGCTTTTACTACCAGACCACAAAACTTTAATCTGCTTTGAACCATTTTTAGTGTAGACAAAGTAAATCGCAGCCTAAAACTCAGGTTTTCAGTTAGAATTGTGTCTGTAATGTCAGGTGAACTTTGTAAAGCTGCGAGTCCAACCAGTCTTCTCTCTTTCAGTCCATAAACCAGAAACAAAGCAGTTTCCATGAAGTGGTTCATCAACGCCCTAAACTTCCTTGTTGTTACACTTGTTTGCCGTTGTAAATATGTGTATCTTTTTTTTTTTCTATGCCTGTTAGTGTTTATGTAAACTATACAGTTCAATAAAGAGTTATTTGATAAATCTTTGTTTGCTGTAACATTCTTTTGCTAAAGGTTTGCTAGTGCTGAAAAGGGAATTAAACCTGTATTTTAGATTTTGCAGATACAAAGACATGTACAATGTGCTTAGATGAAACTCTTACCACAAACCTGTCTTGGTTTACATTAACAAACTCCTTCAGCTTATCAGCCATATTATTAAATCATAAATTATTTTCAACCAGTGTTATCCATAACTTGATGTAACTGAATTAGACTTGGCCTTGCACTAAAACATTCATGGCTTGTTCTTTCAAGTTAGTCAGATGTGTTGACTTATACACAGCTTTGCTGTACCATACATCTTCACACCTGTTGGGTTATCAAGCAAAACAATGGGCTACCGTACTAAGGTTGTTGATTACAGCCATGGTTTTCCTGCTCTGACAGGTCACTGTCTGCAATTTACTTGAAGACATCTAACTTTTTTTGTGGTAGTTTAGGAAGTGCTCGGATGATTTAGGTAGCGGTATCTATGTACGAATACTGTCAAGTCCTAAGTATCAAGTATGTCGCAGAATGGCTTATTTTACGGTAATGAAAATATTACAAGATCCTAACTGATTTGTCAAATCACTTTAAGGTTGCAGTTGGTAAGTTTATTTACTTAATACTATGTATTGGTGTTCATGCTTTTAACAATTTAATTAGAATTTCTTTGCGGATCAATGTCCTATTTTATAATCAGACACCAAAAAGTAAAGTTCTGAAATAAAAGTAGTGAAGTCAATATATGAAGTGGCAAACTGAAGATTAAATATCTTAACATTACACCACTAAATTGTATTTTCTGTATCAACTGCAGGACACAAAGTATTCATTTGTTTATTCATTCTGTGATAGATTAAAAAACATTGGGGCTCTATGTACAAAGACTTGAATGTCCAAGTTAAAAGTTTCTCACGTTACTTTGAGGCTTGTTGGTGAAATGCTTCTGCACCTACACAGGTGTTATCGCTGTACAAGTCTTCAGGACTGTACAACTGTTGCTGACATCTAGCCAAAAATTCCTTATTCTGTTTTAACTGAACAATCTAGTTTCGATAGATGTTTTCCACTGAAGACATTTTGAAGGGGCAGAGCAGGAAAAATAAAATCCAGGCTACCGGTATATGGTACACTGAATGCTGGCTCACTTGTCATTTGAAACAATTGAACAAATCCCCTCAACATTTGTGCTTTTCCTGAACATGTTAAAATAGCTGCCGTAAATGTGGTTGACTGGATTTATACTATTAAAACATGCTGCAGATTCTCTACACTCAAACTCTCCATCACTTTTGCAATGAAATAGTTTATCACTATCATGAAAAATACCTGGCACCATGCGTTTCTGCAACACGCAAACATTTTTCCGGCCCAAGTGGCTTTTGTAGACCCAACGCGGCCTCAGTGTAAATACAAATGATCTCCAAATTATATTATCAGTGGAAAAAGCTGCTCTAGTTGTTCCTGGCAAAGGAAGACATGTAGCTGCTGCACAGCTGAACTTATTTTAATGCAAGTTCATTATTGCGCAGATAAGGCAGGAAACAATTTGCCCAAGAAGCAGTGTGGGAGTCACTGCATTACATGTAGACTCAAAACACCACAGTAGCCACATTCATATTGAAACTTATCAGCTTGTCAGGAACCAATTTTTATTAATATCATTAATAATGTGTCATCAGCATCATCAATGAAATGAGTTAGTCTGTTTAAAGCAGAATCAAGTGTGCATTCATTGCCCTTCTTTTCTTGATGAACACTTCAGTTCCACAAAGCGAGGAAGAAAAAGGAGGAGGGGAAGGGGAAGAGGAGTCAAAGAGGGCAGGAGCTGCAGTGAAGGAGGAGACGCAGGGAAAATGACGTCTGGCAGAGCAGGAATCTCCCCCTTCACTGGGATATGATTGGTTTTTCCCTTGTGCAAGAACGACCAAAAAGAAAAAATAAAAGAAAATCAAAACGATAGTAATTCAAAATGGTGCTCTAAAAACAAAGATGAGAGAGGAAGAGAGGGATTGCTTGCTGGGATGTGGTGTTGGTTGTTGTGTTGTTTTTTTCCTCTTTGTTCCATAAAGCCACGTTAGGATTTGATGCAGTCGTCGTCGTCAGAAGTCTGGCTGCTGCTACTGGTTTCGGACTCTGAGCCCTCTTCTACGTGCGCCTCCCCCACACTCCTCCAGGGGGTGAAGTGGAGGGTAACACCCCGGGCCCTTGGGAGGACCCCATTCCTCTGCATGCCGTTCCTCTTCAGCTGCTCAAAGACAAGTGTGTGAATTAGATGGTATTTCATTTTTATATCACGTTTAATGCAAAACTAGACTAAACTCTAAAATAATAGTGTGTCCACTCTGAGTAAAACGGCTCAAATTAATTTGTACTTTTCATCTCAGGTCTCACCTGTTCAGTTTTAGTCTGGAACTCTCTCATCTCATCCTCTGTCAAAGGCAGGAAGTTGTCATCATTTTCTGGGTACTCCTGCCAGCCCATGGCCTTCAGCAACCTAAATAGACAGTCATTTTCTGCTCAGTTGACTGTGTGTCTAAGTGTGCGTGTGTGCGTGTGTGCGTGTGCGTGTGTCACACCTGTGCTCTGCCTCAAGGGAGCTGGACAGGTGTTCGGTATCTGAGTCACTGAGGGAGTAGGACAGACCATTCTCATGGCATACTTCCTCACTGTAGGGTTTGGGCTCTGGGGTGCTGCTTTCACCCTGAGAACATTCACAAAGGAACAAAACACTTAAATGTTTTGGCAAGCAGCCTCACACAGTCACAAGTGGAGCAAAAACAATACTACAAAGACCAGACGACATGTGCTGTTACAGTACACAAAAGCACTCTCTTAATTGGGTCATCCGTCATTGAATGAAACTGCAGTGTGAAGGTTTACAAAAATAAGTCAAACTCCTGCCCACCTCTCCTGATGTTCCTGGGCTGCTGCTTGTCATCAGCTCTCCGGTGCCTTCGTCCTTCAGAGCTCGCAGGAACTCGCTCTTGCGGTCGGGACCACGGCGCATTAGCTTTAGCCTCGACGGGGCAATGTCTATGGGAGGAGTCGTGCTGGAAGGGTGCTGCAGGTGTGATGGCACAATGACATGGGAGAAATCATGAAACCTTATGACAAATGTTTTTTTTTTTGTTTAAGTGAAATATCAGTATGAGCTACTAAAACTGTTAGGACAGTCAAAATTCAAAATGGTGATAGGTTACTGTATGAAATGTACTGTCTGTAACTGTCTGAAATGTGTTCTGTAATATATATTTTTGGACTATGGCATTTGCAGGAGATTCATACATGCAACTAAAGTTATTTCGTTCACTAAAGAGAATACAGAATGTGCACAAATGAGTAAGCATCTCAGTCAGCAACCACACCAACACATAATGACTATGTTTAGATAAAACCAGTCATTTAGTACACAGAGGAAGGGCTTGCTACATCATGCATTAAAAAAGCTACATTATCAGAAATAGTTTAAAACAAGTTCTACCTGCTTGCTTGCAGTGCAATTTACTATGTTACTAAAGGTTATGAATAAATTATATAAATTTAAATAATAATAATAATAATAATAATAAAAAAACAAAAAGGTCTCGGTTGGGTTAAACAATTCCTAAATGTTTGTTGCTTATATGGTCGTTCCCACCTCTTTCGGTGTGTTGTGCTGTGGTGCATTAACTGGGGTGCTGGGTTTGGCTGCAGAGACTGGGCTGGTGAAGACTAAATCACGGCCTGGCATGTGGAGGCCAGACTTAGCGATCTCTCTACCACCGGTTTTCCACTGGGTGCTCTAAGTACAAAGCATCAGCACACAAATACTGTAGGTGGGAACAGTAGGGCAAAGCTTTATTTCTATTTATGTAATATTAACTTAAAACCCAACTAAAAAAAAAAAAAAAAGCATTTCCAAAGAGAAAATGCACTGTGAATGCTTTGGCACTGAAGGGATTTACCAAGCAAAGCTGAAAAAAGCTGAACTGTTAGGAAACCTTCAAAGCCAGTTAGCCTTAAAAACATCAAAGGGAATTATAAGATGTAGAAAGTATAAAAGAAAAAGCCCCTATACAAGCAATAATGTCCTTTATAAGCTGAACATTTTGAAGTTGGAAAAGTGTTTCTAGCTGAAAGTATGCCAAAGTAGTGTAGCAAACAAAACAAACAAACAAAAAAAAAAAACTTACAAAAAGTGGAATGGAATCATAATAATAACAACAAAAACATCCTAATCTTTATTATTATTATTATTATTATTATTAATATCTCAGTTAATAAATAGTAACATACGAGAGTGACTCCTACTTTGGTGGGGGCCACAGCAGGTTTTGGGACCAGGTTCTTGTAGACGCTGGAGCCTGTGATGGGAACTTTGCTGCCGTTGGTGGGCAGGGCACCAGCAGTGGCAAACCCTGCCGAGAAGGCAGTGCTGGGGTCCTCCTTGGAAACCTTCTTGATGACCATCATTTTAGACACCATCTGTTTGCCACTAGGAGGATTTTCTGGAAAACAAACAGGAAAATTAGATATGAAGTTTTAAATCAAACTGCTAAACAGAAGTTGAACTATTAAACATTTCGTTTAATTCAAAAATTTGTGTCAACACTAATCTTACCCCACACTCCAGCATGGGGAGCCACTGGTCGTATCTGAGTCCCAGGCTTTCCAGTTGTTTCAGGGTTGAGGGAAGGCTAAAGGTCAAACATTGAGTGTTCAGATTTTGTATTTTCAAGATATGTTATCATTCAGGAATCTGAGCATTTTGTTACTGATACTGGTACTAATACTGACCGACTGGGTCAGTACAAGGACACTTGTAATATACTAGTACTATTAGAAACTAGAAAAAGCATTTCCAACACGAACAAGCATTGCCAAAGACAAAATGCAATGTGAATGCTTCGGTGCTGAAAGGATTTTACAAGCAAAGCTGACAAAATTTGCTGCTGAAATAGGAAACGAAATGTTGCTTCCTGAAATACACTAGTTGGGCAAACTTCAAAGCCAGAGAGCCTAAAAAAAACTTCAAAGGCAAAAACCTCAAAGGCAATTATGTGACATCATTGATGACGTCACATCACCACTTTTAAAAGTATAAAAAAAAGATATTTAAAAAGCCATATACAAGCAATAATGTCCTTGAAGTTTGAACTGTGTTTCTAGCTGAAAGTATGCCAAAGTAGTTAAGCAACAAATAATGTTTAAAAGGCCAAAGTAATATTATTATTATTAATAATGACTAACTAGAAAAATATTTCTCAAAACGAAAATGTGAATGCTTCAGCGCTGAAATTAATTTTTAACAGAGCTGAAATGTTTACTTTTGCTGAAGGCTTAATTGCAGATGAACTATTTAAAAATAGCTGAATGTTTTGCTTTTGCTAAAAAAGCTAAAATGTTTACTATAAAAGTTTTTAAAAAATGATAAAGTAGAAAATAAGCAGAATTGAAGGTCAACTGTTTTGCCTCGAGGAGATGGAACACTAAATAGTAGCATTAAAAAAAAACTGTAGAAATGTAAAACTGCGTGGCGATACACACATTATGCTCCAGCATTCACAGGAGATTACGGCAGTAATAGAAAGAGTAGTGGTATGGAACTATGTCAACGTTCTTGCCACGCTTTAAGGTTAAAAAGCAAAGGTCATCTACTCACAAAGTCCTCCTCCACAAACTTCAGCTTGTCATCCTTGTTCTCTTTGCGCTCCTCATTCGAGAACTTGTCTTGATACGAGGTTGCCTTGCGGGGATGGAAGTTACCATTGCGCTGCCGGTGACCCCCCTGCCTGTCCCTGTCGCCTCCTCCTCGTTTGGGGTGGCGGCCCTGGTGGTGGTGACTGTCCTGGGCACCCCGTGGAGCTCCATGCCAGTTTGGAGTTTCCTTCCAGCATGAGCCTCCTGCCAGCCCACCATGTCCTCCTTTGGCCACCCCCGAATCCACAGAGTCGTGCCTCAGAAGCAAAGACGGCTGCTGCCATCCGTCACCTCCAGGAAAGAGCACAAATACAGCAGATGTAAGAACATTTCATTATGGAGAATGCCAGAGAAATTCCATTTTGACAAGACAGGTTTCCCTTATATGCCAAAGAATTTTGGTACAGAGACTTTGAATTCACTAACGGGATAGATTATTCACTACAGGAGAAGTACGCTGAAAAATATGGATCATGTTGCTATAGGAAACCTTATGATGAGGTTTATTCTAATCTTTTAAACACAAAGATCTGTTATCTCTAGTTAACTAAAAGAGGCAGCGTTTCTAAAACTTACTGAGCTAGTAAAGACTTTCAGTATGTTTTGAATTTTACATTATAACCTTCATGTAGTGTCTGAGCTGTATTAGCATTACAAAACAGTGTTTCTATGAGTGGGTACCTGTTTTCTTTTGTTTGTACACAAGCAACAATGCGTTATAAGTTCTTACTGATAGTGTCACAGTATTCCACTGCCTTTTTAGTAATGGTAACATGATAATTATGTGTTACAGTGGAAAAGCAGAGGCATATTTACGTGCAAGATGACTGCAAGTAAATATGTAGTATGAGAAATGCTTATGAAAGAAAGAAAATGCACACGTAAGTATTGCTCACAAGGACCCTTTAATTTATTAGGATAAGTTTTAATATTTTCTAAATTACTGTATTGTCCATACAGACACAAAAAACAGAAATGCCCTCTATTCATGTTAAGCCTATTAGTCTGCAGCCTGTATTATCTGTGCCAGAGACCTCCTCCTTTCCAAAAACAATTTAAAAGCCCATCAACCACATAGTGTGTTCCATTGGGTTACATATTTCTTAATTCCAAAACATGTTAATGACACATTTTGAATAATGCTGCCCCAAATGCTTTAAATTGGCATTAGCTTGTACATTGGTTTAAGGTAAGCCCATCAACTTCCCATGCAAGAAATAGCCACTAAAACGTGTGGAAGTCACAAGAGTTTGGGCAATATGTTGTTAAAAGTATATGATTCTCTTTTTTCTTATTTACTGGGACTCTTTGGCATCTATTTCACATAGGACACAATTAGTTCACACATAGTACTATATAATTAAGCATCAGCAGAAAAACACTGTCAAGTGCAGGGTACAGCAATTATTTTAGAGAGAATGGACATGTGTATGGCGTAAATGTATATTCATGCCATATTACAAGAAGACTCAACTGGGAAAAGGACTCCAACGCCATCTGTCTGTTGCTTACAATACAGCACCACTGTGGCCTCAATTATGTTCATCTCCACCACAGAAATGTCTTTCAGTAGAAGTTGTTTTCCTTCCACCATCCACATATTTACGCAAGGTAATGCATTATACCTGGATCATAACTGAACCAATCCAGCGTATGCACTGTGCTACTCATTTTGTTCTTTTGCTCATATTCTTTTTTTAAAGTTAAATTTTACAACAACAACAACAACAAAGCCAGAATCAACCAAAGCATGGCAACTGTCACTCTTACCTGCTGGAGCACGCAGGGAGTCATTGTTAAAGAAGCCATCAGAGGAGTTATGGCGGCGGCGGCTTACAGCGGTTCTGCCGTCTCTGTGGTGGTGAGGCTCACCTTGTTTGTCAAGGTTGGCAGCAGGGGACTAAATGAGGACATGAGGGTGACAATGTTAGTCATAATAGAACTTAAAAGGTGGGCAATTATTTTTTTCTCCCAAATTAAACTGATAAGAAAACTGACAAATTAAACTTATGTAGAAATCTAGATTAGCATAAATCCTTCCCATGCTTTGAGTTCCTCTCTTACACATCTAAGTGAAAAGGTAAATGCAGGGCTTTGTTCTGGGCAAACAAAAGTGAACAGACATAATAGGACCAGAAAACTGTCTTGGGATGATCCATCATAAAATGTGCTGCAGCTGTTGGAGCTGGTGAGAAAAAACGATAAATCTTTAAGATACAGCACTGACACAGCTGTGTGTTTGACTTCAAATGCTCAGTTGTATCTGAATCATATCCAGGTCACCAGCTTAGGTTCAAAAATCAAATTAGACTGTTCTTCAGCCTATACCCAAGAATCATCTTAGGGAGCTGCTGTAACACAACACACACAACACCTAACCAAATAATAAACAAACAACCTACAGTAAAAGAATAAATCATAGCTGCTCCACTTGCATCGAATGCCTACTAATCCCTGGAGACAAATGACAGGCAAAGCTTTGTGTCAGCAGGACAAGTGCTGTTCACTAATTTTTGTCTTAAATTGGCTTCCAGCAACCCTTGCTATTCTATTTACCATAACATATAACAGCTTGGCTGACTAGCTGGAGCCTTCAATAAATGTTCTTATTTAACTAAAACATCCTTATGTTAATAAAACAGTCTCCCATTTGTTTCACTGCTTATTGTCAGCGTTACATTGGTCATAATACTACGGGGTCAGTCACTCACTTTTTAAGTTGCACCACTTCCCACTACACACTCACTTCTTCTGTACATAGTAAAATACAGTAACAGAAAATTAGGAGAAACTCTCTCTTTTCTGTTGTTTACATATTTCATATATGTTGTGTGTCACACATTTGGTTTTTAACCTTATATTTTAGATTCTGTGTTTGCACCTGTCACCAAGACAAATTCCTAGAACTGTTACGTTTTCTTAACTGCACTTAGCGATAAAAAGTTTTTAGATTCTTATTTGAGGTGCTTTGATACTAGAAAATAATGGAAAGCGTGGAAGAAAAACTTTTACCTGGTCGATTTGCCTGTTATTTCCCATCAAAATGTCTTATTTCATTAAACTATCACTGACAAACACTGCTTCAATATTAACATATATGGTGATGTTAAACAGCCACTTAACTAATCCTTGCTAAAACTGAAAATGAAAGCAATCACAACCAGACTTAATTGGAATTGAGAATAGGACTGTCCCTGACTCAGGGACATCATCTGACTGTTCAATACCAACACTTTACTATATTTGTTTTTCTCCCATGTAGACTGGTAATCAGAAAATCTACCTACAGTAGTTTCCCTGATGATTTAGGCCACAATAACATGGTTAAATGCAACAGAGGTACAGGAACATACACTTGAGCATTTAAAATTCCATACAGCTGCATGTGACCCAAGATTTGAATTACAACCTATGTAAATAGTTGACATGTCAGGCTTTTACGCGGATTTGTCTGAGTAGCGAGACAGACAGCACATCTGTATTTCTGTTTACATCAGGCTTTTATGGGCTTTTTTATATTTATCTTAAACATGGGAAACAATGGCAAGTATCAATGGCATGTTCAACACAAGTAACAATGCACGTTTGTTAAAGCACAGATCGTGTGGTTTGCATCCTGTTATATACACTAGTCATTGACAACAGTAAAACTGGTGGTCTTAATGTCATTAAGGACAAGGGTCAGCATAGCCACTCTGAAGAGTGTGAAGCTCCATATCCCCATATGCAGCAAAAGGTGATACACTGTGTGCAGAGATAGAAGTATACAAACTCAATATTTAAGTAAAAGTATTGGCCTAAAAGTATCATTTCAAATTTTTACTCAAGATTTTACCTTTACTCAGACTATTTACATTTTACTTAAAGTAAAAGTAGTCCACAAGGAAAACAATGTATTCTAAACACTGGCGATTTTAGTAATTATGGCAAAACATATACAGTAATTAATAAAAACAAATAGGGGTCAAAGATCACTGTTTGTAAAGGTGGAGCTTAACTGCTTTATGTGGGGACAGGTGGTTAGCCCATAATAATAAAGGAGCCTTTATTAGTTCATATTATTTTCACAAAAATATCTAATATTTGTATAATAAAACCGGCAGGTAGTGTTACCGTTGTGGGTGATATTTGTATACTGCACTGAAGTCTCCCTGTCAGCTCTCACCTCCTGTCACATTCACAGTAAGCTGCATTGTCATCCTTGCACAAGTGCAGGTAGAGGCTCTTCATATTCATGATCAAGGCAGAGTGGCAGACAAAAAAGTAGCTTATTAATGTCCTGTGACAGTAACTCAGAGTGACAGCGGGCTTGAGAACTAAAATCTTATCCTCTGCAATTCCTGACAGGGCCGTTGTTACACCTCACCTAGTTTACTCTACCTCAGGTGTCAGCTTTTTAGTTAACCGACACTGAATGTTGTCACACGGATTTCCTTAGAGCGAGCATGCAAGCTAGCTCTGCTAGATTATAAACACATTTTTATGGTTTCTAGGAGCATGGTGGTTAGGTGTTTAGCACTGCCACCTCACAGCTACAGTAGGGGGATGCTGATAAAATCCACCTATCGGCTGGGCCATGAAGTTTGCAGGTCCTCCCTTTGTTTGCGTTTCCTCCCATAGTTCATGGACAAGTTAGAATAGCTGGTGACTCTAAATCTCTCCATAGGTATAAACAGGAATGTAACCAGAGACAGATTGGCAACATGTCCAGTAACTCATGGTCTTAGGGGTGATGTAAACTCCAGCTACTGGTCATGTGACCCTAATAGGATAGGTGGTATAGAAGGATGGATGGGTTAACATCATCTTATTTAGAATTCCTTATTTGAGGAATTTTTTTCGCTTGTACTTCTGATCTCTACTGTTATTGTAGGCTGATACACACTGACCACAAAATTATTTGAACAATCTTAGTAGACTGACACACCATCTGACAGGTGATTCATCTTATCGACTTTCGAGGGCAGTGATAATGGTAATTTAATTGCTATTCAGTTAAGTAACTGATAATGTGGATATGATGGCAGAGCAGTTGGATTGTTTGCTGTCTATTTTATTTGGCTACAGCACTTAACTAAGATCAGAAAACTGCATCACTTCACAGTTATATGGCGGTGTGTATGTAGTAGAAAACCAAAATCCCCAGTCACATATCAGCATTTAATTTGTATTTTTATTTTTGTCTAATTGTACTGTGAAAACATGAATTCAGTCCCACCAGGAATCTGATTCTTCCTTTAATCACAACCAATCCAGTTTAACAGCAAGAGCCTGAAGTTTTGCCCTTACAGAAAAGCCCATGTAGAGTTAAACTTAAATGCAAATATTACATAAAGCTAGTCTGCTGTTACACTGAGCTGTCAACTGATGCTATTTAAACTTATTTACTCTTCTTTAAGATCAGGTTCTCATAACAGTGCACAATGTCTAGCTGACCCTCTGTTGAACCATGCACTGACTGCACTGTCACTTTCTGCAGAGGGTGACTCGTCACAGACTACACACAGGCACATTTAGGTGTACAGACACACACTCATGAAAAGATGCAACTTCAATACTTATATTTCCTTATACTACCTTTTTATATCTCAATCATCTTTTTTTCCCCTTGTCATCGCCTTTCACACACACAAACAAATACAAGACAAGGGATGAGACACACATACACACCTTGGCAGGCTGGGGTGTGGAGAAGTTAAGCCAGGCAGGGACAAAGTCATGCTGCGCCATTTAGGTCCAGTGTTTCCGGTCAGTGGATCGAGGCATCAAACCTCATGGCCAGGATCTAACAAAAGGCATGGACAACAGTAAATACATTTTAAATTCTGACAATTTAAGTACAAGACAAATAAATCTGACACTAAAGCATTCTCCTTTTTATATCCATGTATCTTTGATTTCCTGTCATTTCTTTAAAGTGTTTTTGTCTACTTTGTTTTGTTATTTAGGAATTCACAGATTAAAGGTCTCCCACAAGACAAGTCAAAAATAGACCTATTCTTAGCAGTTAACAACAAAGCTGTGCTGGTAAAGCTGATGAGTTGTTGACAGCCTGAGCATGGAAAAATCTGTATAATACTGTTAAGATAAATTCATACATCCTCCCCTTTTTTATTGCTAAACTTTGCAATTTTACTTCAATGCCATTTTTGTGTGTATAAGGTAGAAAATGAACACCCATTACCCACTAAATGCCAACTTGTAATTGACCACAGTAAAGCAATTAATTTCATGCTTGTTGAGCACATTTATGCATGTCTGTCCTAGCCAAGTCAGTCAGGTGAAACTTTATCATTACCCCAGAGTCTGTGGCTCTGAAGTCCTCTGCCTCCTCTCGGTCCAACTGGGCTTGGTTCCTCAGGCCTGTTGGCACTGACCACAGTGTGTGAGATCTGACAGACGGGGAGTAGCACGCTGACAATCTGCTCTCCACCTCTGCCAGGACAGCACAGCCCCTTTTCCCCAGAGGCAGGCCCCTTCGTCCAGGTTGAAACGCTGATAAATTTGTCAAAGGGTTGCAGGAACAATATGGAATGGCAATCCAGAGAACTGGCCAAGCAAGAACTGGATTTTAAAGCAGAAGTGCAGGTGGGTCAATGAGAGGCCAATTTTCCTTTTCGAACCAGACTCCCAAGCAGCTCATGTACCGGTCACGTTTCTGATGAATAATGTGCACTGCCGTTTCCAGTCCAGGTGACTTTTTTCCCCCCAAGCAGATTGAATTTTTTACCAGTTTTTTTGAACCATTTGCTCTAATAGTCTTATTGTCTTAACCTGGATGGAATTGAAGCAGATTGGCAAAAGAACTAATTTGACTGGTGATTTGTCCCAATGGTGAGGAAGAGCCAGGTTGTCTTCGTATTAGTACAAAGAAACAGTCTGTGAAAGTTGTCTGCCTTCACACACGGGCAGCAGTTTGTGTAGCAGTTCCACTTTGACACCAGATGAAGGGAAGAGACAGGTTTTTTCCTGCCACACTGTGTGCCAGTATGCTTTTGGTTGACTCACCGTTTACCGAATCATTTTAAGATCTACTGAAACGCGTGTAGAAAAGAAACATGTGTTCAGAGACAGTCTTTTATTGGCAATAGAGGACACTAAAAACCTCTGCTCACCTCATTAAAGTGGTGAAAAAAGACTGACTGTGAAGAAAGTAATGCTCAAAGACCTGAAGTCACATGACAATAAAGGAAGTAAAGCCCTATGTTACATGGCAGTCATTTTCAGTTTTGGTTAGTGAGAGAGAGATGCTGCTGGGTGGTGCATTGTAATGTTTTTATCTTTATACGTTTTAATATCACATTTGTAGGATGCCCATTTAATTAGCTGAGGTTTTCTGATTAAAGCAGATATATGGTACAGCTTTGATTTCATAGATATGCAAGCGCAAAGATAAACAATCTTCCTAGAATCAAAAGGTCTTTGTAAAATATGATGCACGAGAGTTCTTTAACAATTAAATGTGCCCCCCCAAAAAAATCCTTGACAGCTCGATGTACTTATTTTTCTCTGGGGTAAGAATGAGAGTTGACCAATAGTGAGACCAAGTTTTGCCAAGTTGGCCTTTCCTTCTTAAATGAGCTCTTTCCACCGCACACAGGAAGTTTCAGTGCAGATTGTTCATGTGTATCTGTACAAGAACAGACTGGACCTGCATTAAAGAAAAATGGTATTAGTATAAGCTGTTTTCTGATAATTTATCTTACCATATTGATAGACACCAAGTGAATAAAACATTGTACAAAATTAGGAAAACAAAACAAAATAATTATAATATAAGCAATAGGTCCAAAATAACATTAAAAAACATCTCTATTAAACAGATGAAGTATAAGTAAGTGTATGCAGTTAACTGGCAATTGCGTTTAATTAGGGATTCCAAGATAAAGACAAACTAAAAGCTACTTCTCCCTTCATATTTCTACACCTTTAGCTACATAGGATGTCTGACATTATTTTTTTTAAAAATGACATCCTCTACTGAAGACCCTTATTAAACCATAAACTAATTTCCAATTCAAGACAACCAAGACCTGCAAAAGAAACTCCGTCTGACACTTCAAATATATTTAGAGAAAACTCCTAACTGCGATTTCACAGGCATCTCATGCCGAAAGCTGTTTTGGTAAATGAAATATTTATGCCAGTATAAAAATAACTTGAGTACTTTCTTTCTCGGTACTTTTCTCCTGACTGCTGCGCACCTAAACAGGCTTGACAGTGTGTGTGTGTGTGTGTGTGTGTGTGTGTGTGTGTGTGTGTGTGTGTGTGTGTGTGTGTGTGTGTGTGTGTGTAATGCTGAATGAAACAGAGCTTTGCAATCTGACCAATCTCGCTTCAGTGACACATTGTTCAAATATGCACCATAACACAGGTCAACACCAAAGCTAATTAAACAATTTATAGACAAACTCTGAGATACCAATGTTTTCCCACAGAACTATTACGTAATCACTCAATATCAACGAGTTTACCACGAATTGCAATGTGCAGCACCGATGAACATTTTAATTTAAAACAACACTCACAGGAATGAGAGACACACAAATATTGTTTATGTTTAGAAATCACCCAATTTCACGTTATTATAGAATGTGGGAAATTCGTGTATCCATAACACTGCAGCAGATCAAGTGAATAGAGTGACGCTGCATGTACGTTTACTAGGCTAAGTAGCAGACTAAAGTTAATGTGAGGGATTAAAGTGCATTGAAGACCTCGGCCATAGTGTTTGCTGACTGGTTAATGGTATTCACAAACTAATAATGTTATCTGATTTGTCGTCCCCGTGCAGCTTGCTAACTCTGTCGAGTTAACTAACATTAAGGTTAACGTTAGCGTAGCATTTGTTAGCTAATAGCTGTCGTTACCTAGCCTATTAAGTAGCTAGCGCACCAAAACAACTATGTTGTTAAAATAGATTGGTACGGTTACTGGGTTTGGCATGATAAAAACGTATTCCATTTGCTCACAGTGGCCTAAACTGTCTATTTAAATAGCTGTCACTATCATCCAAAGAGGTAAACAGACCTGTCTTCGTTGAACAACACGGCTTCAAAATGGCTACCTTAGCAGCGGCAGCACACATTCATCAGCGTTTGCTAAGTGCTAGCGAGCTAACTTGCAGTATTTCATGACGATACCGTGTACCTTCTCCTGAGCGGGATAGTCTTCAACCGAAAGGGATTTCAGCAACACATAAATTCCGCATACACTAACGAAATCAAACTTTTTCGCAACTATGCACCTCTTTAGTAATATGACAGTTGATGTTTGTTTGGGTTTTCGGAGCGCTTACCACTGGCGCTGGCACTGAGAGATTCTAACAGCCTCAACGGTGCTGCGTTCAAGATCTGTCACGATTAGGCAACTTACTGAGGGTTTTTTGTGTTTTTAGTTACGAAATGCCTAAAAATTTTCACTTCTGTACAATACTTTATATTAAAATACAACAACATGCCCATACCTGAAAAAATCTCGTAAATATTAACTCCAAAACATTTTAGACCACGGTTTGATAGCACACACGCCGAGAACTTGTCATCTTGAATATAACTTAATACCGCCCCTGCCACTGACGGACAAAATAATCGATTTCAGATCAAGTCTCGTTCTGTTTAAGAATATTCGAACGCAGGCATTTAATCGAGTACCTATAAGATAGCAGACAACAAACGACCTTAGCTTAGTTAGTTAATGTTAAAACTATTAGCTTTGTGTTATTGGGCCTGCAGTGGACTTGGTAAACATAGGATTGTCAAATAGGGTAAGGGTATGGTTTACTTAACAGCGATTTCAGTAGTTTATGGACTGTTACAGTAGGATAGCTCTGTATTGCATCACGTTTTGCAAGTGGCATAGGAGGTTGCATGCTAACTATTAATAGCGCCACCGTAAGCTCGGGTGGTTTATTTGAGCCTAAATTGTAAATTACACGTGCTATGGTTTTGTTACTAATAAATTACTTGTTTTTTACAGATTTAAAAATGTTCAGATTTGCAACTGCAAGGGGCGTGATTTCTGGGGTAAGTTGAGAGTGAGAGACAATTGGACTTTTGTTCAATCCATCTTGCTTACTAATTAATAAAGTGGCACTTTGATTTGTATTTCACAGCATTGTATACCATTAAGAGGTCATCATGTTTTTGCACTTCTTAGGTTTCAGTTTGGAGAAGCATTCAGCAAAAATCCAGAACACCACACTCTATACTACAAATTCAACAGATGTTTCACTTTCGGGCCTTCTCAGTCTGGATGCCATCTAGGCTGACATCCACCAACAGGATATTCAGTACAAGAACTGTGTACTGGCCAGCCTCACATTTCAGCCACAGGGAATCACATGGCACTTCAGACAGAGGCAACCCCATGAAGGGCTTCAGTTTGAGGGCCCTTACCCAGGCACCTAAACCAGCTCTATGTCTTGGTCTCTCTGGACTAATCCCCTTCGTTTCTGCTCCTCTCCTGATGGCTGCTACACAGTCCTTTTACCCCGAAGTGGCATATGCTCAAGTGGTTTATGGAGCTTCTATAGTGTCCTTCCTTGGTGGTGCCCGCTGGGGGTTTGCTATCCCATCCGGTAGTCCTGCTCAGCCAGACTGGGTGAACTTAACTAACAGTGTGGTGCCATCGCTTCTGGCTTGGTTGGCACTTCTCTGCAGGGACAATATTACAGAGGGTGCACTGGTAGTTATCATGGGATTGGGTCTGTCTCTGCACTACGATCTGACTCTGCTGCCTGGCTATTCTGCCTGGTTCAAAGCTATGAGAACTGTCCTCACTCTGGTTGCCACCTTCTCGGTGGTGGCTACACTGATAATTAAGAAATTCTGTACTGCGAAGAAGATCAGAGTGATTTCGAGTTAATTGAAGAGGAAAGTTTATAATTTCACCCACATGGACTACTTAAAAATAATACAATTTAAAATAATTTGTTTGTACTATACACCCACCTACAGCAATCCTCTTGTAACTCAGACCTTTAATATATTTGAGATACATGGTATGTGTAAATATGTTATGTCATTGGTGGGAAGTGTTTTACATGTTGCAAGATAAACACAGAAGTTTCTTTTTTTAGGATCTAGATTAAAATATCCAAAGACATACCTAAAATGTTTTGGGAGAATATTCAAATATGTGCATATGTGAGACAATGGTCAAACACGTGGACTATACAAAAGTTTTACTAAAGAATAAAATGGAATTTAAATGTGGACTATCAATCCGTAATGCCATTTCGTATTACATTTTGTATTGGAAGTTTGCAGAAATAATACCAGCCAGCCTTTTTACTTTACTGGTATAAATGTAGAGCTTAATGGAAAGAGCACCATAGAGTTGATGACAACCCAGTGTTGAGGACACATCAAGTGAGGTGAGAAATGTAATCTTACAATGCAAGTGTTGCCATTGCAATGTACTTGTTTGCAGAGTGCAGAAAATCTCTCCTGTAAATGTGTACTTTTAATTTAAAATAAAAATTTAAATTTTTAAAATGTATGTATAGTCATAATAGTATTGATCCACTACTACTTAATGTATGAGGGAGGCTAGTTAAAAAAAGAAATCTTTAATGAATTTCATAAAATCTGAAAATTAACCAAAAAAAGATGTAAATCATGTTCTGTAATATTGTTTCTTACAGAGGAATAATGGTACACTGTGGTACACGCAAACAAGGTAAACACATTTCTAAACATGACCTTTTATCGTGTGTTTCTCAACATTAGAAGGTTGAAATGTAAATTGCAGTCATTTAATGTGCTGCTAGAGAGGCAAATGATAGAAAAGTCTACACTTTGAGTTAAGTGTAAATACCACTAAAAGAGGCACAAACATTTACAGTATCATATAAAACAATAATCCAGTGGAAACCAATCACTGCACAGTGTAACAGTGGTCAAGTTCATCATAATTTTACAGAAAGCATTTACCAAGTTTC
Organism: Channa argus; assembly: GCF_033026475.1. Lineage (NCBI taxonomy): Eukaryota > Metazoa > Chordata > Actinopteri > Anabantiformes > Channidae > Channa > Channa argus. Next base: position 9,589,417 of record NC_090210.1, on the reverse strand, counting down.
ATTTGGCTCCATTATCAAGTATGCTCAAGTGTTTTTGAAAATTAAGAGTGGCAACGCACATACCTTAATTATTCCATTGAGTAAAAACTGAAATAAATCAAACAGTAGGTTATACATTACCAGTCCCCTCAAAACTCCTGTAAGAAAAAAAAAAAATCAAACTCTCTGGTGCATCCAAAATAGAACTCATCCACTGTGAAAAAAATATCCTCACTTTCAGGTTGTCTTTGTCTTCAAATATAGAAGAGAGAAAAATAAGTGTGTTGTCACTCTCATATTGTTAAAAAATTTACTGAATCGAAAATAAGGAAACAGTTAAGTTGTCTAGGAGTATTGAGTTTGGGCAGTTGTCTGGTTGATCACGGTCACATTTAAAATTTCAATTATTGTAAAATGTATCGTACAAGCATATATTATAATCTGAAAACCTACTTGACACAAAAACACACGTGTGTCTTAAGGTGCAGCTTTTTCTTAGTTTATGCAGTTTTGAGATGATTCAAGTGCTGATATGGATGTTCACAGACTGAATAATCCTGTGCTTCAGAGCACAGCAAGTCCTCCATCGCAGCGGCTGGTGATCATGTTGCCCACCTCAGTCCAAGTATCCAGGTGAGGGTCATATATTTCCACAGAGTCCACTGTCACTGGGGCGGAGAAGTCTCTGCTGGCAGCCCTGCCACCGACAGCGTACAGCAGCCCGTTAACTGCTGACACTGACACACCTGCACGGGCAGTAGACATCGAAGCTACTTCCATCCATTTTTCCTGAAAGACAACCAAAGACATGAGAATGTTCAAATAAATATCATATTCTCAGACGTAAAGATGTCAAGTATCTTCAGTGACATGTTACCTCTTCAAGACAGTACTTCTCCACAGTCTCCAGTGCTCCTAGTGCCTCATTCCATCCACCTACTGCATAAATGCAGTTATTGAGGCAGGCGACACCCACATAGGCTCGGCGCGTCACCATAACAGGCAGGGCACTCCATCGGCGGGAGATGGGGTCATACACCTCGGCCGAACGCAGCTCCATTCCTTCATCGCTGATGCCCCCGATCACATAAATGAACCCTGGTTATTAAAAACTGGATTAATGAACGGCCCTGGTTTAACTGGCTACCTCACTGTGTCCATGCACTGATGAAATAAACTAATAACACAGGAAGAGAGGTTCAACAACATTCGTAGTGTTGAGTGAAACTGTCTATGAACCAAAAAAGGGCCAGATTACATTTATTAAAAGACGCTTTCACTGATATGTAATCGGCTGCTTTTGTGTCTAGCTTGAGTAGTACATGTAAATGTATGTCATTAAACTTCCCTCTGCCTTCCCTACATTAAAAAATCTCTCTACTTCCATCTGAAAAATGCCTCTGGATGACATCACTTGAAAGAACCTTCAGTTCTGATTATTTAGCCTTGGAGCTCACACCATAGAGTTTGTAATTATGGTCAACCTGCTTTTGGAGGGCTCCTCCAGATGACATCATCTGAACTCTAAAAAATGATGGAAAAACTCTGGTTGATGTCATCTGGAGAAGGTTTTTAGCTAGAAGCAGAGGAATATTTTAATATAAAAGAAGTCAGAGGGAATTTTAATAGCATAAATGTACATTTCCACCTAAACTAAGCCATTGAAAGCTAGTTGAAAATTGGTGACGTTGCCCTAAAAAAAAAAAAGAACAAGAAGTGAAAACTCACCTTGTAGCTCACAGCAGCCAAAGTAATAGCGGGGAACTGCCATGCTGCCGATTACCTCCCACTTGTTCTCCTCTGGATCATATCTCTCCATTGTCTTCCCAATCTCAGACCCAACCCAACCACCTAAAAGAGCAGAGTACAGGACATCAAAAAGGTGTAATTTTCCCCAAGATGTTCTATGTTCTTTCACTCCACGCCCTTAAAGTTGGGGGACCTTTAGTGCCTAATATCCTACATTTTTCATGATGTAATTATTGAGAACTTTTTCACCAAGGAACAATCCCAACAGGTATATAGCCATATCTTTTCTATACTGCTGTTTAAGTAGCAGCAGCAGTAAACGGATTAGTCCCTCCAGAATTTGGTGAACCCTTTTGATGGTGGCACCGTAAAATGCCAGGCATTACTTTGATATTTACCAAGTGCATAGAGCGCTCCATGACAGGGGCAGACACCAACTCCACAGCGAGGAAAGTTTAGGGAAGCCACAGCAGCCCACTGCTTAGTCACTGGGTCGTATCGCTCTGTACAGTCAAAAATCATTGAGTCTTTCTCCCCTGATGGAAAAAAGCTCAGTTTCAGATTCATTCAGGTTCCTATATTTTTGGGGTTGAAAACAAACAAAAGACTGCCTCAGGTCCCTCACCTCCCACGACATATATCATGCCCTCCAGGACAGCGACCCCCAACCCACTGCGGGCCTGGTGCAAAGAAGAAACGGTGGTCCAGTACTGGTTGAAGGTGTCAAAACGCTCCACACAGCTTAATGCACGGCTGTCACTCCAGCGGCCGCCCTGCAGCCGAGTGTACCCTCCTGACCGGAATTATAAAAAGTGAAGGTCATAGATGAAATGGCATTTTTTCTCCAGAAAAGCTCAACTGGTCAATTAGCAAATTTCATCATGTTATGTTTCTATACTGAAGGTAGTGATCTGAAACAGAACCTATGGCATAGAGGTACTTCCTGGCTTTCCTTCTGGGCCTCATCTTGGCCGGCTGCAGCTGGCTGTACATCTTACTTTCTTTAGGAGACTTGTTGACTTCAGTGTATTCTTTTAGAAGTGTCTGCAGTGCCACCCGCAGGCTGAAGTCTGTAATACCTTTAATAAATGACAACATAGAAATGTACAAATGTTGGTGACAAGGTGTCACGTAATCACCTTTAGAACAAAAGTCTAGATATAAATCAGAGAATACATTAAATATAAACAGGGAATCCATTTTCTATTAATTTATTTACCCTCTATGTACTTAAACAGTCTCTGTGGGGAAAGCAGAGGGAAGCGGACTGGTTCTAACACCTCCACAACATGTTTTTTCCTCTTTGCTACATCCTGCAGAACCCAGTCCATGGCAGCAGTGAAGACCTGGTACTCATCCTCGATTCTTAGCTCTTCACTTCGTAGCAGCCTCCCCACCTGTTCCTTTGAAAGGCCCCTGAACTCGTCTGTGATACACACCTAAAGGAAGGCAGTTGATCGGGACAATTTGTCACCATTAACCATATAATTTGCAGTGTGAGTTCTAATAAAATGCTGGTTGTGTTTTACTGCACTGACCCTCAGTCAGTATATCTCGTTTCATGGAATATGTTTCACTAAATAACCACAGTTGTAAGAAACAATGTCAAACAATGACTGTTCTCATGTACCTCCAGAAAGTGAACATGGATGTAGTTCTCAGTGAACTCCAGCATGTCCATGCAGCCAATCTGCTCCAGAAATTGAAAGATGCCCACACAGTTCGATGGATCCATTTGGCCTTTGAGAAACTCTCCACAGATAGACACCACCTCGTTTAACTGCAGCATATCTGCAGCCACCATCAACTCTTGAACGTTCTCAACAGTTACACTGATGACTCCTGATAAGAAACAGTAAAAAGTCCAATTGAGATAATGTTACAAATCAATACAAAGTAGATCAAGTGTATAGTATGAGTTATGTGTACCTGAATATATGAAGTCCAGCAAAATTTCAAAGACTTCAGTCTCCACTCCAAGGATCTGCACCTCTTCTTTATCCGCTTCCCTCATTCCCCCAGAAAAAAGAGCAGAAAAATACGGGCTGCTGGCAGCGAGCACCAACCGGTGGACCCTGAAGACCTGGCTGCCAACCTTCAGCCCAACATCACACAGGTCCATGCGGAGACGCATCTTATTCATCTGGGCGAGGATGAGTCTGGCATAGCGATCTGAGGACAATAGAGCGTGCTCAGAACCTTGGGTTGCCATGGGAGCTGCAACATCACCCCCACAACCAGGGAAAGTTGACACAGAGATGGAGGACATGGCAGCTGGGGCAGGACCGTGTTACTATGGAACCCAGTATCCCCAAATCCTTCGGTCTAGTGTGTCTTAGCACAAGACAGGCCTAAAAGAAACAACCAAAACACACAAAGTGCCACAGCTCATGGTTGTGTAATAACAACAAATTGCAGCTTTAATATCAATATAGTAAATTCTCGGTCGTGCCATGGGGAAGCGCACTGAACCTTTAAATGGTGACTTACTGTCTTTCTCAATGTTGATGTATTTTCTATGAAAAGAGACCTGCAGCTGTTAGCCAACCACGCTAACAACAGACCGCTGGCTAGGGTTGATACAGTTCTCACATCAAACAGTAAAACGGTCAACGCATATCAGGCAGCTTTACTGCCTCACTTACTCCTACCCAGACTATTAACTCAATGAGAATTGCGGACATATTTACAGATATGCTAACTGTCAGCTTGTTTTTAGCTGCGACTTACCCATAAGTTTATTGATGAAGATACAGGCAACTTCCGTCGCCCTGCAGACCATCAATCCTTTTCTCTGGATTGACTGCTCTGGTCTGGGAGCTCATTCTCTAAGGGTAACGAATCAATCTCCAAAATATCGACAATAGTTTAAACGAGCTTGTCTTTTTATTTTATCTTATTTTTATTTTTTGGAACAAAAGCCTCTAAATTTACAGAAAGTATGTTTTGCTTTGTTTGTTTTTTTGTTTTTATTATTTAATTTTTAAAAATTTCTTCTGGGTACTCGGACTACACGACAAGCCTGTTACAAATTGCAACGCCAGATGGCAGTGATACCTCAAAGAAGCTGCCAATGCTATTTAGAACCTTGACAACTTAAAAAAAAAAATCTACCATGTAAATTATCATAGTATTACAATGTCAGAGCCTAGCAGATTGGTAATTTTGTATTTTATTATTCTCCTATGTGTTGCCTGGAACCTCCTCCACTGAAGCCCCGACCAAGCCTACAAGCTAGCCTGCTCTTTGACAGTGGCATTTGGGTAGTCCGGTTTATTTCAATCAGCACCTTGGATCTAATTAGTTTGAACATATTTTTGAAAAGCTGTTATTACATTCAGATCTTTAGCACTGCTTGAGCTCACTAAACTGTTCCTGAATTGAGGTTAAAAAAAAATACATGGACTACACTGAAATATCTGCTTTAATAATTGTAACACCCAGTAAGATTATGTGTCACACACCTGAAATACAAGTCTTGTAACAGATGTCACTTCATTTGTATTTCCAGCTTTATCAGTGTGTCACTCAGCGTTAAACAGCCAATGGTGTGCAAAGCAATATATGGTGGCACCAGCGCTGACCAATTAAAACCACTGTTGTCAACACTGTTGGTTGGGCTTCACTCTTGTTGCCTTGCATTGTTAAATTTCCCCTGTGTTACGATGGCCCTAAAATAACAAAATAATCAGCTTATTGGGTACAGCTTAAAAAGACTCTTAGTAAAGTTAATTCACCTTTTGAACTGTCTTACCTTTGGGAAAAAAAAAAAAAAACAACAACCATGCCCACTATCACTACAAAAATGTCCCCTTTTCCAGAGAAAAATTATTGAAGAAATTTGAACATCACTGTATATGTGTATATGCACAATTTAGTGTATTAATATTAGTATTATATTATTTAATTGTTTTATTTAAAATGTTATTGATATCTTATTACTTTGTATATATACTGTGTCATTGCATGTAACAGCTACTGTAACCCAAGAATTTCCCTTCAGGGATCAATAAAGTATCTATCTATCTATATGTCTCTTGTCTACCCAAAAAAGCTACAGGGAGTTTGTGAACATGAAAATATGATTGTTTTGCCAAAAAATAAGTGAAGAAAGAAAGTACAAAGAAAAGAAAGGACAATATACTTGATGCAATACTATTAAGTTCTTTCATATTCAGCATTTTGGTTTTTCAACATTGAGTTTCAGTGCAGAGCCTTTTCTAAGTAAACTTGCTCAGCAGTGTTTTAACCTGCCATTTCTGCATGTGACGTAAGCACATGCAGAAAGTATCCTGTTAAATGTATCGTGTTGTTATGTATATCAATCGTTGGCCTTAACATGGGTTTAACTTTATTATAAAACTAAATAGTGCTACAATTACTACCCACATTAGGCTCAGATACGTGTTAATCACATTAAATATTTTTAGCTGTTGTGAGGTGTTCAGTGCTATTTTGCAATTCAAGAGTATCATTCATGTTTTATTAAAGAGAAAGAGCATACTTCATTCAATTTATGGATTTAATTAACCGATGATACATACAAGAGACATACAACATAATCTTTAATTGATAATAGCTAAACAAAATAACAACTTTTTTTCAAAGAACTTAAGAAGGTTGAAGATGTTTCATTATGTTCACATTTGTTTGTAGAAAGTATGCCTCTGCTAAAAAATTTTTTTTAACTGAATAGCAGAATTACAATGCATTATCCTTATTGTATAGGTGTTGGGTTTTTTCTTAGCTTTTGTTCTTCATGCTACTGCCTGGGCAGGTGTCTCTTGTAAAACAGGTTCTAATAAGTAGGTGAGGTGTAAGATGCATTTGAATGTAGTGTCACAGACTTTTAGTTACAGTGGTTCTGTTGCAGTGTAACTACACCGTTTTTGTTATGGATGGCTGTAGTTTTACACTTTTTTTCTCCTCAGGGCAATGTTTTTGCTTGTCACGAGCATGATTATTTTCACTGATTATCATGTGTCTCCACTGTGATGATGGGAAGCAGAGTGTTTGTCTTGCTCCCACAATCTCCTATGCTGTGGGAGAAAAAGTAAATAATGTGAGGATCATCCTATGGAAAGTGGTCACTGTAATTACAGTTCTGTTTTTAGTGCATGGTATGTCTGACTTTTTCATCAGGCCTCTTCACCAGGAAAGAAAAACATCATGAGATGAAACTGACAGCTCGAGGCTTGAGGGTTGAGATAACATGAAATTACAGCATTTCTGTAGAGGTTTTCATTATAAGTCCCTTATTAGTGCTTAAACTATAAATGTTGGGTGATGAAAGCATTTTATATTTCAATGTTACCATCTTAATGGATATACATTGTTTTTGCAAATGTTATCATGTTTCTCTGTTTGCTGTAATATTGCCAGACAAAGCTCTAGACCTCACCTGACAGGAATTGTGAACTCTGTAACCCTTCCTTATCCTAGTGGAATACACCCTGTACAGTGCAGTCTACACATGGTGTTATGTTTTCAGACAGAGCTGGTTTTTAATTGGAACTTTGAAGCTTTTCTGCCATCTATTTTAGAGGTGGTGTCTGTCACTCCCTTGCCCATTGTTATGCTGGCCATGTGCCTGCTAGTTGTTTTTTAAATCGTTTTAAAAGTTGAACTATTGCAATGACATTGTCCCAAGATGTTAAAGGGATGCTGGGATCATTTATTCATTACTGCTGAAATCACGATGTCTGCTTGAGAAATAGAAATACAACATAATGTCAATGGTTGAAATAAAAAAAAGTCGTGAACTGTTTTAGATAATTATTTTAGAGTTGTGTCACTGTCTTGTGCTACCTGTTTCAGAGAGGTGGGATCATCTTCCATTGCTGTCTAAGCATGTATCTGACAAACTGATTTTATTTTGGATCAGCGCTAGCGTTTCTCCCAAATGGTTCATGTGTTGTTTCTTTTGAAAAGCTGGTTAGTGTCACCTCTCACCTTAGTGTGACTTGAGCCCCTTCACCCAATAACTGTCACTACAAGTCACTGACAAAGCCACTGAATCATCATTTTAAACCCAGAAGCATTCAGTGATCCATGGGTGGTAGAAGTACACAAACTCAATATTCAAGTAAGCAAAGTATTTGCCTAAAAACATGCTCCACTGCAAGTAGATGTACCACTCAAGGTGAAGGGAAAAGTAAATACTTTAAAATTCACAAAAAGTACTCTGCCAAGAAAGAAATTTTAAATAGTATTGAATTTGATTTTGTTGACAGCATAAATGTTCCCAGTGAATGTGCCCAAAGTTGTGTCCAGATTTATTCAACACACTTTCAAAGGTGAATATTCTTGTAAAAAAAGTTCTAGTTATTATTTAAAATTAAGGCCCAAACTTACCCAGCAACTTTATGTGGCACAGAAACGACACGTCTAGCAAAGCTTGTGCTCTGACCACTTGTCAGGGCACAATAATACATCATAATTTATTTGTTTAATTGTTTGTTTTGTTAAGAATCTATGTATATTTGAAAAAGTAATTAGTAAACAAAGCTGTATAATTAATATAGTGGTAGCACAATACTTTCCTAAATAAGCCTAAACTGGCAATACTTTGGCAAAGTACAAGTACCACAAGTGACCAAACAGTCAGAAATACCTCATATTATCATCAGTGGTTTAATCCCCAGTCCCAGCTACACTATATTGCCAAAAGTATTCGCTCACCTGCCTTTAGACCCATATGAACTTTAGTGACATCCCATTCTTAATCCATAGGGTTTAAAATGACGTCGGCCCACCCTTTGCAGCTATAGCAGCTTCAACTCTTCTGGGAAGGCTTTCCACGAGGTTTAGGAGTGTGTTTATGAAATACATAATACACAGTGCTCGCATTCTTTGCCCTAATTCATCCCAAAGGTGTTCTATCAGGTTGAGGTCAGGACTCTGTGCAGGCCAGTCAAGTTCTTCCACACCAAACTCACTCATCCAGGTCTTTATGGACCTTGCTTTGTGCACCTGAATTCATTTATTTGGATGGGTGAGCGAATACTTTTGGCAATATAGTGTATATGTCAAAGTGTCTCCGGGCAAGACACTGAACCCCTAACAGCCCATTCCCATCCCCAGCGGTGCAGTGCCGGTCCAAGCCCGGTAGAAATTGGGTAGGGTTCCGTCAGGAAGGGCATCCGGAGTAAAAAAAACTGAGCAAAATCAACATGCTGTGGTGACCCTGAACTCACAGGATAAGTCGAAAGGACAAAAAAAAAAAAAAAAAATCACTGCTGCAGTAAAATTGTTTAATCCCATTTTATTATTGCTTTCGTCAACTAAAAGAAAACAACTTAAGGGTACAACTCATTTGTTGCCTTTTTTCTAAATTAATTTTATTCCGGATTACTGGTGAGTATTTTTTATTTTATGTTATTTTATTTCTTTAGAACGTAGTTTAGAGAGTTCGGGCAGGATTGCCACTAGGAAGACATGACTTAACAATTCCAGACACTTTAAGTATTATCCTTAATATTTTGTTTAATATGCAGTTCCCAAATTAGTGTTTAATGTCTTGCTTATCAGTAATCAAGCCTTTTGTTATGTGTAATATTATTTAAGAGAATATTAAGTTATTATGTTATTTTTATATAATTACATTATATTTAATATAATACATAATTATTATATAATTATGTAGGAAGTTATTAAGGAAAAACAGTACAAATATTCACAACATAATTTCAACTGTGTAACTCTCAGTGTGTATTGTTTACCCTAAATCCCCCAGGTTTGGAAAGCATTTTTAAGCTTAATTTTTTAGCTTTCTTATGACCTAAACGACTCAGTGGGTCATCAATCTGTAACATATCGCAAACCAATGCATACTTATACATCCGCAACATCAAGACATATACATGTTTAGCTTATATTTTTGGTGGAACTAGCGAAGCTTCAAAGAAAATGTGGGTCTGGTATGTTTGAAGGTACAGTCTGCAACTTACATATTTGTTCAAGAGCAACCGGATCTCTTGCCTACAGCCTATAAGCAACTAGCTATAATGTGAGCCTTTAAAGAAAATAGAGCAAAAAGCCCTGTCTTATCGATTCTGCCTTCAACATAGCAACTGTTCTCTGATTGGCTAACACTCGGTACGTTCTCGGCCTGCCATTGGCTGTTCGGGCAGCATGGACACTTTGGAATCGGACGGAGACAGCGGGGAGGAGAGATTCGATTGGCTGCGCCCAAAACTGAAAGCGTAAACCTCTTTCTCTGAAAGCCTGCGAGACAGTTGATGGTGTGTGTATTTTAGGCGTGACTCCAAAGGTAATTCGCCCCACTGCACCCCCAGCCAAGACTTATTTAAAGTGAGAACTATAAAGCAAAATGACTAGGAATTAAACCAAGCGAGTTCTAGACTGCAATCTGCTGACAGGGAGTGAAAAAAGGAAGGAAAGTAGAGAAGGCCTGTATGTTTGCTTAAGACAAAACTAGGCATGGGGGCTGGGCTTTTACATGGATTAAACCCAGACTCAGCCTGCTAAGGAAAAGAGAACTGAACAATGCTAGTTAAAGTGCTGCAAAGCAAATAGCTTTGGGGTATAGCCAGATGGGTGTGTTTCAGGTTAGAGAAAGTGTAGGAAAGGTCCTACCTGACTTTTCCAGTTTTCATTTTTTCTATCAACATGTACTGGAGTTAGAAAAAAGCTTACTTATCTTTCCTGTCCCTCCTCATCCTGTCCACTTTACCCCCCCTACACTTTCTCTGCCCACTCTCACCCTGTCTTTCGGACACTCACACTGACGGTGACTCAGCACTGGTACAGTCTGTCCTTTGTCTATCTGCACTGCATCTGGTCCATCGTAGCAGAGCGTGCACATTGCCTGTCTCTATGCTGACACAGGTAAGAGGGAGTAATCCATGGCCTGGAACTGAGGCTCTCCCCCAGTACATCCCTGCCCTCTCTACCACAATAATCCTTATCTAACGCACACTTTATATGATAGTTCAAAGAGGCCACCTGTTGCTAATAGTGGTGTCACCGAGGGTCATGATCATAATCATCAACAGTGCCTATTGTATCCTAAGATTTACTGGAAGACTTCTTTGTAATAGAGCTTGGTTTAGGTTAAACGCTAAACACAAATATTTTGTGTAATTAGATAACAACTGCGATTGCGTAGTAAAGTTGAGAAGACAAACTTTTCTCAGGCTGGCTGTTACCAGATATTTACTGTCAAGTTGCAGTTGTTTCATGGGAGCTTCACTAAAGCTGTTTGAATACACTGTACATTCATAGTGAAGTAGGTTGGATAACATTTTTTTCTTGTGACTCAACGGCAGCCTGCACACATCCTGCCATTGTCTTTATCATTTCCTTTCTCGTCCATCTGTCCATAGTGTGTCCTCCAGTGCACTCACTGCTCCCTTTCTCTGCTGACCCACGGATAAGCTCATCAGACAACAATAGCTCCACCGGAGACTGATGGTAAGTTTTAGGTAACAAGTTTGATCACTTTTAAGTCATCCTGTGCCCTGTGTTCGGTCATTTTTTAACTTATTACAAAATGACAAAAAAATAACCTAAAATGGCAACGTTAAATAATGAAAACATCAGACTGTCCAAGCAATGCACTGAATTGGCAATACATTCTGAAAAAAGACAACTGTGGATTGCATAAATTGACAAAACCCTCATCAGTTTATTGTCTTTTAGCAAGAAAAAGGTCAGGATCTCACATTGCTTAGCTTCACCTGAGGAGTTTCCCCAGTCCCACAGTGGAGTTATATTTTAACAAGACAGTTAATCACCCTCCTTCCACAAACCAACCTCAGAAATACATTTTACAGCTTCTGTGTACAGAGTATGTATTGTCTGCAAGCTTGAAAAATGTGCCAAGGTCAACATGGATTCCTTTCCTCTTAAGCTATGTAGACTGCATGTCATGAAAAACATTCATAGCTCGGGAATTGCCACAGTTCAAGTACTGGAGGCAGGATACTTCCGGATCTCTGGCAGTTCACACAAACATCGGAGGCCACATCATACCGGCACCACCAAAGAGAGTGCATTTTTGTGGCAAATGTCAACCTCTCATAACACCATTACCTTCACCACCACCATCATCCTCATACATTGCAATAATAGAAATACTGTTGGATTGCACTTTCTTCAAGCTTTCATTTTGTGGCATGTTTATAGAAAAAATATATATAGAATACAAAAAGCTTATACTTCTTTGAGTAACAGAATATAACATACAGTACTTCAGATTATGTTTTGATCAGCACATCAGCAGGTGTACATACATTTGTCTTCCCCTTGCCCAGATGCAATCACCAACCTAAACAGGGATGTAGTTTGCTCACAATTAAGTGCTTTGGTCAATGGGAATAACATTAAGTATGCTCTTACAATGGTATTCTACAGGATGTTAATGCTACATAATTATCCACTGTGTAAGAATGTCTTAAGAAAGGGGCAAATTGTCAACATACATCGCGAATTATATTCATATTTACACGTGACATTTACTCGCAATTGTTTTGGTCCACAAAACTGATACAACGGGATCAGTCTGTCTATAGCACAGGTTGTTCCCTCTCAAAAATGCACTAAGTAGTAGTAACCCAATACATATCTTTTTTAACTGAATAAACTTTAACCAGGATAATGGACATCTCCAGCGACATCAACTCTGTAAAAGTTGAAGTCAAATAAAGGTGCAACACCTGATGTTATTGAGCAGTTTTCTGGCTGTCAACATCCCCACCGAAATGGTGTTCATTAAACAAGCTGCAATAAATGAAGTACAAATTTGTCTGAAAGCTTAAACAGTCTAATTGAAAAAAATAAAATAAAATAAAAAAAGCTGACATTCAAGTTCCGGTCCCACTTCAATATGTGAAATCCCATTCACAAAAACCGATGGAATCATAGTGCAACATTTTACACAATGCACCTCAATGCAGTCGTTCTCGCAGGATACTGTAAACATGTCCTTTCTTCTGTCGCCACTGGATTACATTTCCGGTGCAGCAGGCGGCAGTCCCGCTGCGTGTTTTGGAGTCTGTAAGAGTTTGTGTTCCTCTGCATGTTGCGAAGGCGTGGCTGCAGCTTTGGCGTGTACTGGATGGGACAGCCGAACATCCAGTGCATCATTGTGTTGCGCTAAGGAGTGCAGGCGATAGTGCAGGACAAGGTCTTTCAGTGAACAGTGGACGTCGTAGGGCTCAGCAAAGCCGTAACCGTGTGGTGTGCTGTAGATCATGCAATGCTTCACTTCTTCATTTACACTGAAATTAATAAATAAAAATGAATGAGTATGCAAACCTGTGTGTATAAGTAATTTTAAAACTAATCCATTTCTCATATGGTTCTAATATGATGTACTCACACAACAGAGCATGCGTAGCATCCCTGTTTGCTGCTTTCACGGATCAGGAATGTTCCAGGAGCTTTCCCTTGAAGCATTTCCTCTGCCTGCGTCCGACTCAGTTCACCAACAAACCAACTCGTCTCATCTTGATGTGGCAAATTTTTCTCATCTCCCTTCAACACGTATGTGCTGGCAAAACAACAGTAGTATTGTAAGAGCTGCGTAACAATTCATTTACAAGTTAAAAACAATTTTTAAGTTTCTTTTAGTTTCTTGAAATACTTTGATGGAAACATACTCATCTAGGCTGTCACTTTGTACTCCCAGCCAGTCATTTATCCGTTTTTGCCGTACACCTTTGTGATTAAGCCAGCTGTAAGGAAAGGTGTAAAGAAAGGATTACATTTATTGTGAAACTCTTCCAGCTAGATTGATTTATCGATAATTTTTTGTTTTTGCATTGATTTACTAGACTAAATTATAATGCTACTTACTTGAGATACTGATCTCTGATGTTGCGTAGCTGGATGAGATCAGGTCGCAAGCTGTTCATTTTCCTGTCTGTCTGCCTGTAGTCATCCACCTGTGTTCTCAAGTCCTCCTCCAGATGGATTTTGCTGTCATAGATCTCCCCAAGTCGGCATTTCAGTTTCTCATAGTTTATCAGAAAGCTGAAAAGGGAACGTAAAAGTTGCTGGTCTGAATAGTGTAATGTGCTGCATGCACAAAACGAAATGTCATTGAGATTAAAATTATTTATTTTTGACCATAATGGAATGAAGTACCTCTCCAAATCTTTGCTGGCCCCCTCAGACTGATTGTTTCTTTCGAACCCCTCTCCGTATCGCTCCTGTTCACGACACTGCTCCTCAAAGATCAACATTGTCTCATTGAAAGCCTCGATTGCTGTTCGCTTCATCTGGATTTCCTGCATTACAAAGAGCACATCTAGTATGAAGGGTCTCAGTGGGCTGATAAATTTACCAAAGACTATTTAAAAATTTTATACAGAAATAGTTCTTACCTGTGAGGTCTTTGTGAAGGCTTCATAAAGACGATCAAACTCCTTTGACTTCTCTTGATACTGACAGTGAACCTCTTTCAGTTTTCTTCCAGTGACGTCGACACTGTCCTCCTTCACCTTATATAAAAAATTCGATTTATTCAAATATGCACAATTAATTCCACGTATTTAACAAAACTCAATTATAAAATGTAGATAGATCTAGATAGTATTATTACTAACCTGCTGGAAGCGGGACAAAGGATGTGTGAGCATTAGGTCCAGTGTGGCATTATATTCCACCAAGGAATGGTGCTGATAGTACCAAATGAGTTCCACTACTGAAGTGAATGTGAGGGGATCTGAGAAGCCATATTTCCCATCATGGTGGTAAATTTTGATCAGCTTGTTGTGCCCGTCTTTCCTGTGAAAGAGCAAAAACCAACAGTCAATTAGTAGTGTAAAATATAATGTAAACTCTGCTAATAATAATTGTGGTAGTGCTCTTCTGCTTACCTTAACGTCAGTGTAAAGTCTCCTTGAAGTTTTGTGGATGCGTCACGTACCAGAAAGGAGCCATCCGGTTTGTCTCGGAGCATCTCATTTACCTCTTCCCTGAGATAAAAGCAAAAACAGTTGACGCCCCTAACATACTGACATGATAAAAGATCAAACAACGTGCAAATGTTTGTAGGACCGATGGAATATATAACATTGGAAAATTAAAATTACCTGGTTATGTCGCCCCAATACCATTCAGCATCCTGTAGTGAATAAGCAGGTGGTGAAAGGTAGTTATTGTTCAAGGTGGAAGACACTGGCTTTGTTGACCTAGGAGGGAGGGCTGCAAGCCAAAGAGAAAGAACGATATGAAAATGAAATGCAAAGCATCAGGATTACAGTTTCTTTAAAAAACAAAAAGAGATCAGGCATAGTAAACTTCTGATCAGATCAAGTGCAGTAAAGGTTGTGTTTGTTAAGGAAATAAATTTCTTAGTGTATACCCTGTCACCGCCAACACACACACTCTGTCACACCCTTGCTTGATGGAGATTTGAGGCAAGCCCAGGCATGTTTCCAGAGGGTATCACTTGCCAAATCCTCACCAAGAGCCTAAGTGTGGTCAGTGCAAAAAAAAAAAAGGAAATGTAACAGGTAGGACACCTTTCTGAGCGCCATCAGTCATTAACTATTAAACATCTTTTTTTTATTCCTGACATTCTCACAGTTAAACCTAAAATTGCCTGAAACTATTGCAAAGTAGATTAAGGTCCAATCTCCAAACTTTGCAGCCTTTGGCACTGTCCTGAACTGCATGAGAGGCATTATATAGTCCGTAAATTATTTTTAAAGCCTCTTGGACCAATCCTCCGATTTTATAATCACTGCACCCTTACAGCTCTTCATACGTTTTCCATGAACCTTAAAAAAAAAAAAATCTGGCCTAAAGACTAAGAATGAAGGAGGGCAAACCGCATTAAGAGGAAGTAAAGGGCGATATATTTCACTGCAGGACAAAAGTGCCTTTCATGAGGCAGTTGGGGAGAATACAAGAGCACCCTTACAGTGGAGAACATGTGGGTTTCTCGCACCACCCGCTCTCCTCTTTTTCTGACCTTAAAATAAACAAAAGGCAGGTGCAGCAGCGTAGTGGCGGGCACAGAGCGAGAAGCAGCGGCTCCTGGACTCAGCAAAATTAAATCTGCACACCTTCCGCTTTGCGCCTGCTGCCAAGAAACTCTACTGGCTTCCAAAACCCACATGCGCATAGCAGTGCACACGAGATCCACGTAGCTAATTTAAGAATGGAATAGCAAAAATGATTAAATCCTACACGCTCAGCACTGTTTTTTGTATGGTGCCCAATGAAAGCAAAAACTGTTTTAAAAGATAAACGGCCAATAAATGTGTCTAAAACAGCGTTTCAACAGAGGGCATATTGTTCTTTTGGTGTGTCAGCAGCATTTAAAATCCATACTCCGATGTATTTTAACATCTGTGAGGAACTAACATGATGCCGTTTCTTTTCCTTTAAGTCAGTTAGTTTGGCTACTTATTCACAATGTGACGTAACAGCGCAGAAAATGTGTCATACACTGTGGGGACCTTGTAATAACGCATTGGTCAAATGACAAATGTAAATAAAAAAACGCACTGTTTGGTGTGCTGCCGGAGTTAAGTCATGAGACGAGCTATCTGGTCCGCCTGTCTGTAGCCTACTTTCCGAGCTAGTACACAAATTAACTACGGCTGGCTGCAGACAAGAACAAAGCAGTCGTTTCATGCGGCGCTCATTAACGCACCATCGACTGTATCTGTATCCCCTTAAACATTCACTCTTTACGCCGTTATCCGCAATTGGTAAATGTTATTGTGCTTTATGAGCAGATGCATGAGAGCTGCGCATTTCTGTCCAAGTTAGTCATATGTGCTGGGACAAAGGAAAAGGAGGCAAGCCACTGCGCCTGGTCCGCCGAAAGGTATTACGTAATTGGCAAGTGAATTGCGCTATACATGCCTGGGCAATGCCACCGAGGGAGCGCAGCACCATTATACCGTTTTACTAGCACCTGCACTGTCATTATCGCATGTCAGCTTTATTGCAGACATTATCACAAGATTATGCCAATAAACAAGACAGCAGCAAATGAATAAAATGTGTCCCGAGCGCCCCCCCCCCCCCATCAGACAATGACTGTTCTTCACAGTTAATTTACCTGGTGGTGCTTGATCCATTTCGATATAGAATAATCCTTCGGGAGGATTAACCATTCCTGTTTCACTAGAGTAGTCCAGGTTGCTGTTGTTGTCTTTTAGCGCAATATAAAAAATGCACCTTATGTCTGACGCAAATCAACCAAATTTAGGTTACTTCAATGCAGTCACAGGCGCCACGTCCTACATTGATTTAGAGAAAATTACTCCTCCTTCGATTCCGAGTCCATAAAACAACCCCAAAGTCCAAATGTATTCTTTCAGCATAGCCCGTGTAACAGGGATTCTGTTTTAAGATATCGATTGTCAATCCTTGTCTTCTTGTGGTCGAGCTCATCTTAACTTCATCTCGGAAGTGAAGCGACTTTAAAGGGCTGTTCGTAACATCATCTTGGCACGGTCCAACCTGCTGCAGCCATAGGGGAATTTATTTTCTTGCACTATTCGCCGTCACAACAAACACACACAGTCACGTATGTATTGTACCTAAATTGAAAACACAGTGCGTGTTAACTTTAATATCTAAAAGAACGTTTAATTTGCTGAATTCTATTTGCAGATGCACTGTGTGGTAGACATCATTAACCCCTAAAGTGTAATGGTACATTCCAGACCGTTTCATTCACTTTACCTAAAGCAGCACTGTAACAGCTGAAAATTTCCTTGCAGGGCATGAATGGAAAGGAAAAAAACTGGTCTTTTAGCTGGAACCATTAAATGTGATCTACATCTAACCTATCCTTCAATCGTTTTAAATACATTTAACTAAAGCAGTGGTTAAATGCATTTTCTGCCAGTTAGGTGTTCCCTAATATACAGCTGAGTGATTAGATTGCAATAAAATGACATCATGGTTCACGCTTTATGATAATTAAACAGTTTTTATCTATTTGGCATCCAGAGACCACCAGGCTTACATCTTTTTGTCTGAGTGGCAAGGTTGGCAATTGCCTAGTTGGCAAGTGTGTATGATATTCTTGTTGAGCTTGTCAAACAAGTTCTGCAGCAAAAATGGCATTTTAAATGTTTCCCCTTATAATTATTCCTGCTCTGAGATCATCCTGCTGAAGGCACAGTTGGTAAAATCATACGTATTAACACGTGTACATACAGTGAATAAACATGAATGAGAGGACTGGTAATGATATGATGGAAACAATGTGCCAGTATTACAAGTACTATCTACAAATGCACTCATGTTTCATGAATATATGCATTGTTATTCATTTATGACACAGACTGACATTGTGCTGTAAATTTAAACAACCAGGACCTCTTCCACCAGCTGACATTTGTGGCTGCAGGGAGAGTGAAACAAGGCCTGTATGGTCAGAGGTCTGTCTCTGTTGGTGTCCAGGCGTTTATGGCTGGTCCCCTTTTGACCTAAGAAAAGAGAGTCAGGGGAGGTTATTGCCTCCAGCATTCCTTTTCCCCATTCGTTCTTTCCTTGTTCAGTCTATGCTCACAAAACACCCGAAACTAACCACCATGATGGCGCATATTATGGCACGACAGCACAACCATGTCTCACAGACATTTGAGACACACTCACATGTGTACATGGTTACGTCATGCAAACAAAATTTGATCAACTAACATCTAACTAAATCACAATCAGACTATCATTTGAATGTTGCATGTAAATGCTGATTAACATGCCAAATGCTAGTTGTAGGATGTTGGCATGCCTTGTTTAGGTATTAGATCCACCATTTGACAGGTATGTAATTGCGTGGGTGTATGCACACATTGGGTGACTGTGTTCACGTGGATCAGCTTCTGTTTGTGGGTACATTGTATTAATGTTTGCTTGTGTGCTTTCCATGCTTCCCTTCTTTGAAAGGCCTTGAAGTCTGTCATTGCATGTCACTTGGCTGCTACCCAACCCCCCTCCCTATCCCAGTGTCAGAAGAGCACAGAATGTGCCCCTTTAACTTTTGGGTCTGACCTCTGTGACACACTTCACTACCACTACCCTCTTTAAACACAGCAGCATTGAGGCTCTAGAATCAGAATATGCTGTCTCTGTGATTAATATTAGAAAAAGCAGAAACACTTGAGGTGTGCTGTGTATTTCAATGTGTGCCCCTATTTGTGTCATGTACCTCAAGTAGCCAGGATAAGGAGGGCTGACTTGTAGGATAAACCTTTAGGCTCTGCAGTCCTGATGGGATAAGTGAAGGCTAATCGTAAGATTAACAGGATGGGCTGATACTGCATACCTGCCAGCTGCCTGCTAGCTGATGTGACTCATCTCGATATCCAGTACCACATGTGACAGTGGGAGTGCTGGGAAACTCTGCCAGAGTTTTTAAATTTATGGACAGATGTTCCCCTTTCCTAAAAGTAGATAAGACTTTAACTCTGATCAGATTCAGATTTAACTTTCTGACACTGATCACTCAAGCAATTATGGATGACTACAGAGGAAGTAATAATGTAGAAAATATTTATGAGAGTTGGTGTTAGAAACATTAGAGTTTGGCTATTTCTGTGGTTTGGAAAGCAGTGTCAGGGAATAAAATACAGATAAGAGCTCAGTATTAGTATTAGGGCAGTGTGGTTCAGCGTGTTGGACATGGTGAAATTATGAGCATTAATCCCCATATTTAAGAGTGTTAAATATATACATGATAAGCCTCCTGCTGTTATTCATTTAGCCACATTAAGTCACAATGATAAACATTTGCAGAATGAGTGGAATAATCTCAGCTTTCTGAATTAATGTTTGTTTAGATTTAGACTACTATGTCAAGGAATATTAATCGTCAACTGTTTCCTTATTTGCTGTGTAGTGAAATCCAGGTCACGTTTTATCAGGATTTGTTTTGTTTGTTTGTCCATCAAGACAAGACTGAAAGATGCAGCACAGTGAAACCATGTCAGGCATTAGTTGGCATGCCAATGTGGGTATCTGTGTCATGGACTTGCATTGTAGATCTGGGTGAATTGCACATCTCTCAAATCTTCTGTACTGTGGTGTGCTGCTATTCACGGCCATTGAAGGGATGCATAATAGCCTTGGCAGGGCATTCAACATTCACCATGGAGAGACTGTGGGGTTTCCCTGATCAGCAGCCAGAACCAGCACACAAAGCATGCAGTAGGTCTGCCAGAGGCAACTCAACTGTGGGCAGAATGTAGGGCGGCTATGGTCTGGCCCCCAAGACCCTGCCATTGTGGAAATGTAGTGGGGACAGTGTCTGAACGGCTTGAGTTGGAACAGAAAACTTTAGATGACCAAAACTATGAGCTTCAAATAGCTGGGCCATGGGAAACATAGCTTGTTCTTTTAAGAAGGTCAAAGAGAAGCCAAAAAAAAAAAAGAAGAAAAAATAAAACAACAGAAAACCAATGTTTGGTGGAGAGAATGTCAAATTGGAAGTTATTGTTAATATAGGCATCAACAGAATGGAAATACAATTCTTCTATATGCTCCAGTCTCAGCATGTTTGACTCTGTGTCTGTCTCTCCCCTGTTCTATGTCCTCTGCACTCAGTGGTCATACCGACCACTCATCATCTATAACTCAGCTCTGTCAGAGCCTGATCTTACTAACAGAGGTGAGGTGGTGCCACATGCTGCCTACCAACTGAGTGTGATGTGTGAGTTAAGCCAAGTATGTAATATGAATCCCCAGAGGCCTAACCTACCTCTCTGTTTAAGAGGAGCATCACATAATGGCCTGACCATGAAGAGCTTAAGTGGGATATATATACGAAAGATGCTCTCAGTCTTTTGTTCTTTGTATCATTAGGTTTGGATCAAAAAGAGTTGTAGAGCTGCAACTAATAATTATTTTCATTGTTTAAAAATATCTGCTCCTATTTGTTATATGAGGAATTGTTTTGTTTGTAATGTCAGAAATAAAGAAAATGCCAACCACAGTTGCCAAGTGGCATTTGTACAAGGCTTGTGTTATCCAAATAAAAGAAAGTGATACTGTTAAAAACATTCTACTTATCATTGTAGCATTAGTCATAACTAAGAGCTGAAATTCCCACTTGCTTTGCAAATAATAACTTTATTATTCCTGGTACAGTGTGAACAAAATTGTTCAAAAATAGAAAAGTGACCTTGCAGTCACCCCACCTTCCATTAAAATCATCCCTCTGTGATGCTTTCCCTCAACCAATGGTTTAATTGTTAAAAACTCTGAAGTTAAGCTAGTAACATCACTTTCTCTCCACACACACACACAAACAAGTACACACAAATGAATGCACACAATTTCAGGCTTTCATGCAAAGCAAAATTGAAAGCTACTCTCTTCAGCTTCGCAGCCATCACATCAGCACTATAACTCTATTAGCCACAGCTCCAGGACACACTAAGTAACCCGCAGCCCACAATGGTAACATTGTCAGTGGGAATTGCAGCCATTGTTGTTCACGCTACAGGATTTATTCCCCTCCTCCCATATTGTGACCTTCACCTCTGACCCCAGCTGCCATCTCACATGCTCTGGGGCTGAGAGCTTGTGGGGCTTTATGCCTTCTAGGTCTTAAATGCTCCGTTACAATGAGTCAAGCTTGCTAAGTAGCTTCTCACCACAGCACCAAGTGTTGGGATGATTCAGGTTAGTGTCAGAAAAGTAGGGGGGGTCTAGGGTATGGAGTTTTGATTATACTGATTGACCCCAAGAAAAGGTCAGTTGAGAAGGCATGAGAGGAGAGGAGCTGTCTAAATGGCTCTTTTTTCTCTTTTTTCTCCCCCTGGCCAGGGCTGAGATTCTGTATGGTTATTTATGAGTGTGTGGGAGAGCAAGAGGGGCTGCAATGAAACCCACCAACCCTCTTTGTTGTGAAGGCTGGGCTGGGCAGAGGTGCCTGTCATTGGTTCGGTTCTGTCATATATACATGCACGCACGCAAGTGCTCACACACTATTAAGAACCCCTCCCAGAGTTGCAAGGACAGAGGAGAGGACTCTGTTGCGAGGCAGATTTGGAAAATGAGGTGTGCTGCACACAATTGCTGTCAGCAGGTTGATGTATGCCTCTCAGGCGTCTAAACCCCATGAAACTTCTTAAAAGTGGAGGCCACCGAAACTATTCGAAGCCAAAGTTGGCCTTTGTTGGTATAAAATTATTGTCAAGATATTACCTTGGATTTTGTGCGTTGTTTTTTAGTTGATCTGCTTTCAGTGTGTATATATGGTGTCAACATTACTAGTGTCTACTGAAATCTGCATTGCATGTTGTAGAGAAATCGTACCCAAAATATTATTGTGTTGTCTGTACCAAAATAGTATGTCAAGGTATGACAGTACATGAGCCTGAGGGTATTGTCTGGCTCTATACTGAGCACCAGCACAGTTGATCCACTTCTTACAGTAAATACTGGATGTGGGAAATTTTTATTACCCCAATATTTCTCATGAGTTTGTTATTCTTGAGAATAAATTAGCTGTACCATCCCAGAATTGCATAAAGTTACCGTTCACACCACTGTAGGATTCTGCCAGTGTAACAAACATCACTTTTTTTCTTAACAAAGTTAAATTAAGCTTGAATTTCATGCTGAAGTCAAATGGTCATGATGTCATGGTTTGAGGACAGAATGACTTGGTTTGTCTGTTGACTGAGAAGGCCTATTCTTGCATGTTTGGGTGGGAGCGTAGCATATAATTGCAGAGCGGGATAGCATGAGGGGATGGGGGAGGGTTAGAGTTAGCACGCAACATGAGTTTTGGCCCACAGTTACTGGTGTGGGTGCCAAACTTGTCCAGAGGGCTGCTGTGTATATCTGTGTGCAAGACTAGTTCTGCTCTGCCTAGAGGCTCACACTGTTCCAAGACACATCTTTCATTTGCACAAGCTGAATAGGAAGAGCCCAGGGCAGTTTGGACTCGGAATGGATTTGTCTTTTTGGACTTTTTAGGGGATGTTGGGTGGTTGCCTGGCTCTGTGTGTGTGTGCGCACGTAGGAGAGTCCAAATCTTTTCTGGACGTGCAAAATTCTTTTGAGTCTCCCTTTTCAGTAAAATCCATTGCATTGTTTAGTTGTTAAGTTCGTTGTTAGGGAGCAACCAAACCACTGTACACGTGTTGCAGCCACTTGGGGATTACACTGATCCAAAAACCTGACAGTAAAAGAAGGCAATGGAAAGCTTTGTCGGCCTTTTCATATCCTCTCAGTGGGAGGTAGAAAGGCAAGACCTCCAGACCTAGGCTTGCGGTGGTGGGCGTTAATGGGGCCAACCAGATGGACAACCAAGCCCTATGTATTTAGGAAGATCATATGGTATAACCTCGCACAGACAGATTGACATTTTGCTGACAAAACAAACCACCCCTGTCCCGCACGCAAGCCCCCCCCACCCGGACACACACACATGTTCAAATAAACACTTTAAGTGGTATTTGCTTACATAGGTCTTAAGGAAGTTATTTAAGAATATGTTAAGTACTCTGTGAGGAGCCATAACAATAAGAGGATAGGACAAAAGCATCTAGGATTACAAAACTCCCATAAAAACAATAACAGCATCAGTGACGTTAAAACGAGACAACCTTGAGCCATGAGGGAAGCAAGTAAACTCATTTTCGGTGTCATGTGTTGGGATTTACCTTGGTGCTTTAATGCCATAGTTTGGGGTATTATGTCCTAAATTATTAATGTCTGACTTTACTTTGTGTCTTGATTTTCTCTGGTTATAGAATTAAACTACTTTTGAAATGATCCCTTATTTTAGGCATCCAAAAGACACTAAAGATGGTCTTTATAACTTTCAAAACTTTGTACATAAATCAACAATTATCCAATTCATGACTCTTCCTCTCCTCCTCTCTAGCCAAAATAATTCATTCAATTTAGGAAATAGTGTAGAGAGAACAAAACATTCTCTGACATGAAAGAACAGTGTATTTTGGTATTATCAAGAATCATTATGTTCTCCAAAATCTCTAATCCTCTCTGCAACAATCTGGATACACTCTGGATGATTTATGGCACATAAGCTCCCTCCCACACACACCCTAATTTACATTATTAATACAGCTTGTACCAATGCTTTGTGTTCCAAAATACTGATTAAATGTGTTTTCATAACATTTAACATAAATTACTGTCATCTTTTCACCCACACGTGCACTCTGTGGCCTTTTCACCACCTTGGTACAAGATATTTTGCTCAAGAGGCGACTGAACTGTAAAACCTCTGAGTGCGCAAGCTCAAATGGTCATGGTGACCCAAGAAGAAGATGTCAGAGGCTTATGTCATCTGATTAATGTAACTCATTGGTCATTTTTAGTTCCTTCATAGAAGAACAGGGATGGATTTTTCTGTAAAGGAAAAGTTAAATTCAAATAAGCTTTATTGGTAAGGCTATAATCAAATACAGCATTGCCATAACATCGCTAAAAATAAAGTTTTTCAATATGTGTCATTTGTTTATGTATATATTTGCTTTATTAGTATTAGTTTAATGTTGTAAAAGAATAACAAACTGTTTGAGATTTAAAAACAAAACACCTCCGCAATAAATTCAACTTTTAAAGGATGTAATTATTTTTAAATTTTAATATCTGTTTTCAAATTACAGTCAGAATGGTGATAATTCTATTCTATTATTTAGGTCATAGTGGAGCCGTGGATGGAGTGCATTATATTAACAGATAGTTCTAATGTTTTTGCCCCCTCATTCATTTTTATTAGGGATGGCCAAAACACAACCACCTCCTATACACAAAAAATACGTACATAAAAAGAAAAATCCATGCTAAAGTGTTTATGTTCTCATACAATTACATTATTTACACAACAGGTCAAGTAAAAAATATAAGATATAAGAGGGATATAAGCCAGCTCAAATGCAATTTGTTCTTGTTGGCCCACTTTTTTTGTTAAGCACCTTGGAGTCAAGACAAGATGAGCTCAGTGAATCAATTCAATGCTGTTTAGTCATATAATGAGTCTAGAGCATGCTGCCTGAAGGTCAGGAACCTCATGAGTTTGAATTGACCACCTTTCTTTTACACTTATGCCTGTCACATAGGGTTAGTTTTTATCAACAGAGAAAATGTCAAAAGGTAAACAGGTCATTCACAGCCTATGCTTGAGCCCTAACTGCAAAGATGTAGTTTTGTAATATGATGTTCTAGGAGATGTAGAGAAGGCCAGATAAACAAACAGACTGGCAGGGAGGCAAAACACACACACACACAGTTGTGACAAAGGAATCCTCAACATCACATGGTCGTGGAGATAGTTTATTTTGCATGTCCAACCCTTCTCAGTTTGATTACACTCATCATACTTAAATTTATGTTACCCACACAGATTCTTGCCTGTGCTATTTTGGTAAAGGCTGTTGCTTGGGCTTGTTTCTGATGATCCAGCTCTCTCGAGCCCTGTCTTGCACTCTCTACTCTCTCTTTCTCTTGCTCGCTCTCTGACACACACACACACACACACACACACACACACACACACACACACACCTCTCCCTTTCTCTGCCTTTTCCTCCCAACTGCTCTGGCCACATTGCCACACTCAGTTTTCCATGGCCTCTCATTCCCGAGTGCCCTACGAATTAAGTAAATGAACGACACAATCCGGAAATAGTGTTCCAGCCGGAGATGGTGGAAAGGAAAATCCCTTGACTGGCGCTGGCAGGAGGGTGGGAGAGGGAAGGAAATAGTATTGCAGCTATTCACACTTCACACAAAGCTTGTTCCTTTCATAAGTTTCTCTCCTAAACTCAAAGTATTGACTCTTTAAACTAAACAGTTTAGTAGGGACAAACAACAGACAAAAACTTTTGGACCTAATTTTCTTCAGCCTCCAATACTGCACATGCACTGACATAGTAGTAGAAGTTATCTTATGGTATCTTTAGCTCAAGAGGTCAAAATCACTAATAAAAAAGAACAGATGTCACGTAGTGGTGCACAAGGCGCTGGGTAAATGTTTTCAGTATTGACCCAGAGTTTGGCAAGGACAGTGGGGGTTGGGGGGCTGGGTGGGCAGTGGGGGGTGAAGAGGCATGCCAGCAGGTTAAAGGCAGGGTGAACTCTACAGTATAACCAGGATGTTGTCTGGATACCTCTCCGCAGCTGTCAATTACAGTTGTACCGCAGCGAGGCCAACAACTTGTCACAAGCAGCTTTAAACAAGAATTGGATGGAAGCTCGGTCAGTGTAGTCACACATGCTCAGGAAATGTTCCGACTCTGCTGAGAATGTTGTGCAATAGCCTCTTGGTCAGGGTGGTAAAATATTCCTCTTGCATTTGTCAGAGGATGTGGTTAAATCTCAGCCGAGAAGCCTGTGGCTGCATTTGTAAAGCAACAGTGTAACATCAATGGTCAGTTTATATCTGTATAATCAATCTCCATTATTATTTTTAAAACATAAATGTGTACAATAAGCATTTAATGTGTTGTCATGGATCTTTAATATTGTTTTACTTGGTGCGTTCTTGGTGCTTGTTAACTGGCCAACAAATGCCTAGCTCGCTTTTTACAAGGGGAGGACAGACTGCGTGAGTACATCTCACTATAACAGTCCGTAACATGAGATGGGGAACCACACAACCGCTAAATCAGTAAAATGGGAACCAAGAGTCACTGTAATTTGGGAGAAAGCTGGTTAACCGCTCCTCATAATGGATGGTGTTTCTGTTTAGCCTAAGGCGTTGGAGCTAAGGTCATATGCAAACAAGGCAGATCCTGGGCCTTGGAATTTTATATAGTGCATAATGTTTTGGTCCATGCGTTTGATGACTTTCATGAATTCAACGACACTCAAATGTTGCTAATTTACACATATTAAACAAGGATCTCATAAAATGTGACTGGTTATAAGGGACTGCTACAGACTGCCTAATATTCATGTTTGTGTTTATTTTTTTAACTATAGAGGTTATCTTTTACACAAGGAACATTTTTCACAGACATCCATCAATTTTCTTATTCCAAACATGGGGCCGATGCTACAAAGATCCTCATTAACTCGTGTATTTGCCACATGATACCACATTCATTGAAACTACAGGGAATATGATAACTCCCTCATCTTTTGTCCAGTTAAACAAATTTGGTGACTATTCCATGAAAATATCACACCTTGAATGCCAGTAATTTGTTAAACTTTTTTTTTATTTTTACCAGCAACTTGCATAACTGTGAGCTATTCAATTTAAAGTTCAATGTCATATTTCTGTCCATAACTCCCTGGCTATCATTTTTGCGATGTGAAGATGTCAATAATGGGAGTTTATTAAGTGTCCTAATTGCAGCTAAAATTCTACTTTTAATTAAAATGTGTTTTACAGTCATAGATATACATATATTAGCAAGTAGATAATTATGACCACTCAATACAGAGCTAAAACATTTTTTTCACTAAATTTATAGACTTAACTTTATTGGGCAACTATTCTGTTAATAGTTTATTACACAAAATGTGCAGGTAATTTCCAGGTTTCAGCTTCTTAAATGTGAAGATTTGCCCCTTTTTCTCACAGATCACTGTAAAGTGAGTGTCTTTTTGTGCTGAACCGCAGGTTGGACAAAGCAAGCACAATATGAAGACGTCATTCAGGAATCTAGGAAAGACTGATGGATATTTTTTACAGTTTTCTGACATTTTAATCAACAAAACACTCGCTATTAGCATCCGTACATTGCCATCAACAGCTGTATGTTGTGGTTGTACCAGCTATACCAAGTCTTTGTGTCTTTTGTTGCCATTTTCCTTCTTTTTGGCAATGGCCCTTTAAAGCATTACATCATCCTCTTTGCCCCTTTCTTCTCCTCCACCACATTTCTCAGTGTTCAGCCTTTTCTGCCCAGAGACAATTGGTTAATTCACCAGTGTATAACACTGCCACCTCCTGATCCACTATCGCTGCCTGTGAAGCCCACTGTCCAGTGCCACATTTAGTTTGTCATGACATTTAACAATATTTGTCACACCTTTTTGACCAGGTCACAATAGAGAGACAGCTGTCCATACTGGTTGTAGTTTTTATCATCAAATGATGATCATTTGTGCTCAAGAAAATGTGGAACAGATAGAACTGTCACATGTTCATCACCAACCCATTCTGGGTTGACTGGAAGATGACGTTAATGTGCACAGTGTGTGTTGATAGTGCTGTTGTGCCATCTAATGGCAGGAAGCTAGTAAGAAAACCGGACCATTCCCTGGAGTCATACTATGAATGAGTTTACCTATTATCCACGAATACTGTAACATCCTCAGCCAAAATGTGCGGTGTAAAACTTTAGTTTATTGCTTATTGATAAACGTAAACGTTTAATGTTTTCATTTTTATGTGTAGGTCACACAGGCACATGATGTTTCATGTGTTCTTTCTCTTGCAGTCTGTGACTTATGATATGGTCATAATTTCTTGAACACTTACTGTGATGGAGGAGACGTTTTTTTAACAGAGAAACTTTGTTTCAGAACAGTTTTCCTTTACAATGTAAACAAAGTTGCCTGTGATCTTTTCTTTCTGTCTTTTTGTAAAACGTGGTATGTGAGGATAGAAGTTGTTTAGGAAACTTTCAAGAAAGGGAAATATGTGTTAGAAACTTACGTTTTATTTCATAATGAATCTCAATAAGTCTTAAATAATTTAAGTTGTCCAACACAATTGTAGGAATACCCTATCATATTGTACAAATACTGATGTATTGAATTTGTTTCAAGTTTTACTGTACCATCAATGGAAAACTGCAGACATTCAGTTTGCTATCATATCTGACAAAGGAAAGCTTTTAGACCTCACATTTTAGAAGAATACTTCCACAAAGGCATTTATGAGAAGGGACCGTATATTAACCGTATATTTTTGTTAGCTCATTTAGAGTGATCATGCCCCTTGATTATCACTCTAAATTAGCTAACAACAACAATATACAGTTATTGTGTAATCAGTGTTTTTTGACCCAACTTTACCATAATGCCAACAAATAAAATGTAAAGTGAAAGAAATTCCCTTTGATTTTTTTATTCTTTTAACATAGCCTTTTTACCTTCATAATGTAACTTACCATGCAGCTGCAAAAATCACTGGATCCTTGCTTTGTGCGAAGTACTTTGATGGCAAAGTAGACTTCATTTGGTTTATCCTACCTATGGAGAAGTACAGAAATGCTTTGTAGACAGTTGTGTAGCTTTTGATGTTTCTTAGCTCAAACTTCCAAATGCAGTAAAGTGGAAATAATACATATTTCTCTTTTGATATAGAACCAAACAGTATAAAGAGAAAGTTAGAGCGGAAAGTGCACTCACATCATTGGTAAGATATGTGTCATATTCAAGTGTACCAAGCAAGTGTCCCATTACTACCTAAATGTTGTATTGCTTCCTTACCTACGCTAATTTTATCTAAATTCTCATTCTGTATTCTTTGTGTCACTCTGAAGTGACAGTCAACTTTTACGACAGCACAGGAGGTGCAGTCGCAAGGTTACACCAGGTACCTATGGGCGACAGCACCGACATGACCTAGAATGATTCTGTCAGCCTGTGGGTAGTCTTGTTGCACCTGGTAAAGACATGAACATGAGCTGTTGGAAGATATTCTGTATGTTTACAATAGGTCATTTAGCGGACACTTCTGCAGCAACTTACACATGTGGCATACCCAAGGATACTTCAACATGTGGGCAGAAGAAAGCCAGAGTTGAACCAATGACCCTGTGCTTCATGGAAAGTTGCTTTACCAACTGGCACAACCCCCCATGACAAATTCTAAACACTAAGCAATGTAATATACTTTCTTACTTAGTCTTTATATTTTCACTAAAATATTGTCCTATACAATGGAGAACTTTATGATTTTTTGCTAATTGCAACAAATGTTATCACGACATGTGTCAAAAACGGATGAGCAAATGACAATGACTCTTATGCTTTAATGATATTTTGATCTAAACTAAGAAATTCAATGCAATCTAGGGTAGGTTGGGCTTTTACATTTTTGTATTAGTTTTTTAAAAACTGAACATTATCACCTTCATGAAAGAAAAGTAATTGAAGGATAGACTGTTTTGGTTTTAGCAAAGTATACCTAATGAGCTTCCAAGTGAGCGTGCTTGGACCTGTAAACCTTCAGTACCTTCACTCACTAGGTGGCAGTGTTTAGCCACAGAGTTAAAGAATTCATGGTGCCTCATAATCCAGGCACTGTGGGTCTGTGCGAGGGCCATTGTTATTAGTGTAATGCATTTTTATATCAAAGAACTTGCATTATATGGTATTTGAGAATGTATCAATATTGTCTAAGCTACCTTGGAGACATAATTAATGCTTACACTTCTTTTGCTTGTCTCCGTTATCTTATCCCAGAGATGTTCAAGATTATTTACATTTATATTATTTACTTTCCATTTACCTGTGTGTATGTGACGGCATTGGTAACAGAAATGCGAGACTCAGAATCATATCTCTCTCCTTGTGTCCAGGCTCTTCTTTGCTAATCCCAGCCTACCTGACTTCTGACCTCTGGATGTCATCTTATGTAAGTGGCTGGTAAAGGAAGGCACGCGGGAGCAGTCCATGGACTGTTGTGCTGGGTTGGGTAAGCTCATTAACAGTTCCTCTCCTAAGGAAAACAGCACAGAGAGAGAAAACACAAGCATGTGCAAGGCTAATGGCCACATTTGTCCTTTTTTTAAATTTACATGACCTCCACAGCAGAAACTTCTCCACCCCCGAACACACACAGACACACACACCACAACAATATCCTTTCACTGCCTTCCTCCATCTGTCCTTTCCCTGTCAGTGAGGATGAGTCACTCTGCTCCAGTAGTCCAGTATTCATCCTTAAAGCAGCAGAATAATCATACCATAGATTTTACTGAAGTATCTCTGTTTAGTGTGTTCAGTTTGTTAAATTTTAACGTTCCCATAACAGTACGTGAAACAGACCATTCTTCTCTCTTCCTTTTTTCCAGGCTAAAATGTGAGGCCCCTCCTCAAAGTGAACCTTGCATTAGAATTATATCCGACAGTGTGTGCTCTGCAGTAGTTACCACACTATTGTCCTTCAGTGTGACACATCGTTAACAATGGAAACACTCCTACAAGATACGGTTGTGTATAATCAGTCCATTCCTCTTTTGTCTCCAAAATAGTAAAGAGACAGTGAGAGAAAGTAGTTTTTTCCCCCAGCTTAACTTAAAAAATCATTTCTGTCCTCAGAGTTTTTCCACAGAACTGAATCCATCCTACTAAAATTGGACAAATGATCTCCTCCTGGCTAACTCTTCTGCAAAGCATAACTTCAGACTTTGACAGCACTGACCACAATATTCCAACATATCAGCCAAAGCACAAGTGTATCCTTTGGTCCTCCTTTTGACTGGTTTTCCTTGTATGTAGCCAGTAAAAACCTTTCATACAGGCCTCTCAGGGAATTCTTGCTTGTCCTCATCGTCCATATCCAGCAGACTACCCTAAGGCTTTACTGTCACTTCAATCTGCCATCTTTTCCCTATTTGTCCTTATTATTCAACATCTTTCTCCATTATTAAGCTGATGCCAATTTAATCTCTCTTTACAGCTGCTGAACACTTGGTTCCAAAGTATTGCTCTGAAAAATGAATCATGCCCAGATGAGCAAAAGTCAGTCAAAACAAAGTATTTTAGAATAGATTTATTGAGTTAACACTCAAAAAGCCTATGTCTTCAGGATCATGTTGGTGAGCTTTGATCATAACAGATTTACTGTGCACTGGACATTAGTCACCTGTAGCTCCGTTGGTAAGGCAGTAATTCACAGACCACAGGGTCAGTGGTTCAATCCCTGGTCCTGGCTCATGTCCAAGTCTCCTTGGCCAAGTCACTGAAACCCAAGTTGCTCCTGGTGGGTCAGGTGAGCACCTTCACTGCCAATGGTGTGAGAGTGTGTGAATGAGAAGCAACATTGTAAAGCTCTTTGATTATTGGATGGGTTTTTACAGTAAAGTGTGATTGATTCAAAGAAAGAAGTGTGATGTGAAATAAGTAATAAATAATCAATATTAGCTGGAAGTTGTTAGACTCGGCAAAAGCTAGAGCTTAAGACAAAGCTGTTTATGGTTAGGCTGTGTTAATGAGGTAGAGTGAGATTAAAACTCAACCATTTTGTCTCCAGTCTTTGATCCTTGGCTGCACTCTTAAAACATAGCTTCATAGTGTTGCTATTGATCACAAATTCCACATGGTACCTTTAAAGAAAGTACCTTACATTGAACCATGTACAAAAATGCATATGCAGATTGTTAAAGCTGAATTTGTTTAGAATTGGCTTTTTTTCACTCAGAAAAGTGTTATATCTAGAGTCTCTCATCTAATCAAGTACTGTATATTTTGGTACCCGTTAGGCTTCTCTGTTCAGCCTCTGCAAATAGAACACTGCAGCATGACCTCTAACAAGACCAAATAAAGATTGTAGATTCATCAACAAAAATGTATGATTCTGTAGTTTCCCTGAAAATTATTGAAACGACTTCCTCTTTCCTTATATGTGTGTCAAACTTTTTCAGTTTTCAATCAATCTGTTGGTCTATATTTCTGTTGTTGTGAAGTATTTGTCCCTCCCTTTGGATTCTGGTATTTTGTCCCTGTTCACCACTGTCCTGTAGAGCCGAAGTTCTGTTAAAACATAAGCATAAATCTTATTAAATTTTAGTGAACTATGGAGGATTATACAATTGATATTTGAAATACACCAAAGGGAACATTTAAACAAACTGCTTTAAAAGCATGAAAACATTTGATCAAATAGTGGTTATCTTATGTGACATCTTGTATAATATGTATGCAGTCGTCTGTGGCATGTCTGCTTGAGGCCTGCCGAGAGGTGCTAAGACATCAGGGGACAGCAGCCATGTGACCATGGTTGCAGGGATTGGTTTAGTGCAGATGTGACATCAGCAAGCCTCCCACACCCTCCCTCCTCCCCTCTCTCTTCTAGTCTTTCTCTGTCTCTCTCACTCTCTCTGTGCCACTGAGTTTTTTTTCTCCTTTGCCTTTTCTCAGCATCCCCCCTCTAAGAGATGGCGTGTGTTGGTGGTGCTCAGGCATCCTGGACCTAACTCGCACACACAGAAGACCCCTCTTCCCTCAATTTGCTGCATATTCCTTGGGTATCTGTGTCCTCCACCACTGCTGCTGCTTAAACCTCTCCCCCTGCGCCTCCTGTACGGGTGTCTGGGGGTTGGGCCCTTGGGGGTGGAGGGAATCAACATCGTGCTTCTCCGGGAAGCTGTGCAGAATTAGCTATGCCCTGCCCAGGCATCTTTAGACCGGCTGGATTTCGTAATTTCTTTCTGCCTGTACACTAGAGGCAACATAGGATGAAAATCTGCAGTCATGATGCAAGGTAAATCATTTGTTCATACCGTGTAATCCTTTATTTTCCATGTTTTGTTCCCCTGCGTCCTCCTTCTGCCCTCTTGTGTCCTGCTGGGCTATTAAAGCTAGTAAATCCAGTGATGTGATCTGTTGTGCTGGAAGGACTTGGGCTACAGCTGAGCTATATGCATGACCGGTGTGACAGCGTAGCTTTTGTGTGATGATTTTTGTGTCGGACAGATTCCGACAAAATGTATGTGAGGTGAAAGTAAAGGAGTGTAAAGTAGGAAGAAGAGACATTCACAGCAGTGTGGTTCTGCACTTGCTGATGTCCTGTTGTGTGTGTGTGTTTATATATGTCAGTGTCTCTGTTTGCATGTGCAGATTATAGATTAGTCACCACACAGTCTATAAATGTATATTTGAAGAGAGATTTGAGGAGTTCAGGAAGCTGCGCTCTATCATTTCTTGCTAATTGTGCATAATCTTACATCATGATATTAGGACAAGTGATTCTTAAACCATACATTGTTTGGCACCTGTGTTGCATAAATGATAAGGAACCAAAGTTAACAGTAGTGGAATTAAGTAAAGTGCATTCTACACTATGATAGAAAGAATCTCAATCATAGATCTGACCCTGCATGACAGATGCGGGGCCTTTATCATCCATTAATGCCAACGTGGTAATGGAAGTTGGCTATTATTAGCAAAAGGCCTGCAGTCAGCCTGCCGTGATATTGTACTCAGTTCATGAGCTCGAGGAAATCCACACTCAACACAGATGTCACATGCTTATCGTAGCCTTTGTTAGCTACACGTGCATTGCTAATTAAACAGTTAAGTCTTTCAGGTGTGGTTACGATATATGCTACACGTTATTTCAAACATGGCTGCAGTACATGTGTTACTTGTTGAAAACCATCTTAAAATCATCATAGGAGATCCATTGCAGGGAATATTAAAAAGAAGAAAGACTGTACAATGCATTATCTGATCATATTTAAAAGGGTAGGCATTCTATAAAAAACTCTGAATTATTATATATTATAAACCAAAAATATTTATTGGCACAATTAAACTATAGTTATGGTAAAGTAACATTTACAGTACTTGCCAGCTGCCAAATGAAGAGGTTTAGCGGATAGATGCCTGTAGGAGTGTGAAGATGTTAAGCTGCAACATACAGTTTCAACTAATCAAATTAAAAATAGAATACAAGTCACACTGTAGTTACAGGAAGCGCACACATTCATTTCTTGGTGTATGTTTTGATGTGGAAATGAAGAGTAGGTACTGGAATGCATGTTTCACCACATTTAGAAAATCTGTTGTGGACATTGTTCAGAACTATATCGTGCTAACTTTTGCTGACTTTTGTTGTATTGTAAATGTGCGACACATTTCTGTTGAAGCAGTGTGAGAAAGGGACCACTTTCCGAGGTCTTCTTGCTGCATTGTTCTTAGAAACTTGTCGGCCACTGAAATGCGTGCTGCTAATGACCTGTGTTTTCAGAAAACCAAACAGCATACAAAGCGTAACATATCTAAGCTGGTTTCCTGAGCTTACTAATAATGATTTAGCAAAAAAAGAAATAAAATCCTAAATGGAGGTTCATTCACTACTATACATTTTTATCTGTACTTTTCAGTCCCCCCTCCCCAGAACCCTAAAGAGGATAAGTGATTTTAGATAATATTTGGATGGATAAATCTTGGATATCATATACCAAAGTTACTGTGTAGTGAGAAAAGGTCAACATTTGCTTCAAGAAGTGTTTACACCCACTGACTTTTTGCACACACTCTGTAGTGTTGTATATTTAGTTTAAATTGACACGATTCTGACCATCACTTTACACTCCGTAAACTATATCAAAAGTGTCACATTACTTGTAGGAAAATGTGAAATAATGGCTCTTACTAAAGGTTTAGCAGAAGTGTAACTAAAGGTCTTGTTACTGTGAAGTAGCTTGAAAAAGATCCAAACTCTATTTTAGACTTATTTACAGCTAATATGCTTAATTACTCTGATCCCTCTGTTTAATGAGTGTTTGAGGGCTCTCCTCAGGCAAACTGTAAATGGGTTACAAAAACAAAACTTCTTCTCGGATGCACTACGTGATCTGCATTACCATGTAGATCGGCAGGTTGGTTCCTTATCAATGTCAGGATCGATTCACAATTTTTAGTCCTTATCACACAAGACCCATTCAGGCTATGGCCAGAAACAAGGCTCGTTCTACAGAGCTTTCCCAGCTGATGAAGAGCCATGATGCAGTAATAATGTGAGCAACTGAGCAGCCCAGCTAGCTACTAATATATCAGGGGCCCTGACATGTCCTGCAGGACCCAGGAGAGCTTCCTCCCATGACAGTGGTACTGAGCACCAGTCTACTTCTTTTTATTTTTATCTATTACTTATTATTTTGATTTTGATGTGAGTGTAATGATTAAGTAAACCAACTGTTCAAAGTCACTTTCATTTTTAGTTGAGCTTCTAAACCATATACCATTTAGTACAGGACATAGACATAGAGGACATAGGACATAGACATAGAGACACAGGACGTAGAGACATTAATCTGACCATAAAGGAGCCATGAACATTAAAAAGTGTCTGTTTAGGGCACACATTATGTCTTAGTCTAATCATTGTTGTAAAGATAGATAATGAATGAAGAAAAACTGCTTCTGAATAGCACAAAATGTTCAACCACCCAATTGTCAATCACACGTGTCCCTGTTGCTCTTATATGGATGTGAGAATAAACTGTGCTCACTTGGCTACTAAACCCCTGTTATGCAAACCACCTGTCTGTTTCAGACACAACACATAAATGAGCCACATGTGAAGTGAATAACACTGATTGTCTCGTTAACATGGCATCTGTCTAAGGGTGGGATATATTAGCCAGCCGATTAGTTCTTGAAGTTGAGGTGCTGGAAGCAGGAAAAATGAGAATAACCAGATTGTGATATATCTAGAATGTCTCCAAAACAGTACGTCTTTTTGGTTGTGCTGAAGAAGGGTGTGGGTGCACAAAGCTCATTGATGCATGCGGGGAGTGAAATGTAGCCCATGGGGTCTGATCCCACAGAAGAGCTGCTGAAGCACAAATTATTAAAAAATTGAATGCTGGTTATGATCAACAGTGTGCCTGTACTGACCTCTGCAAACCACAGAAAGCTCGTATAATGGTCACATGAGTGTAGAAGGTGACCTGGTCTGATGAATCATGTTTTTTTTATATCATGTGAACATGATATAATGATCTAGACCACATTTTGTTGGGGTTCTTGGGACCTGGCATGGAGTTATTTTAACACGTACCACCTTCTGATACAACAATTTATCAGTTTTGATTCATCAACCAATGATTTCTGATTCATTTTCTAT
Source organism: Channa argus (assembly GCF_033026475.1). Lineage (NCBI taxonomy): Eukaryota > Metazoa > Chordata > Actinopteri > Anabantiformes > Channidae > Channa > Channa argus. Next base: position 9,552,945 of record NC_090210.1, on the reverse strand, counting down.
GTTTTAACTTAATGCAGTTCTCCACCTAAATGCTTAGTTTTACTTTATTTATTGTATAGTTTCAAAATGTTTGTTGATTTATCTCAATATTTGTCGTCATTAACACTGAAAATGAGAGATGAATTTAACACTTAAATTCCATCCAGGATTATTTACTTCTACAAGAAACCTTTCGGCTTTACACACACTTTTTTTTCTTTGTTGGTTTTCCCAGTGCTCCTGATTTTAGTTTTTTTGCGTGGTGCCAACCATCAGTGCTGCAGGGGCTTTGGCATCCAGTTTGTCTGATGGACTGCTATATGGGATCTCTCCCTGCCCCCTCTTACATCTCGCTAATGAAGTGTACATGCTGATCAGCCTTTGCTTTTGTTTCCTTTCCAATATATGTTGTCCGGGAGGTGACACCTGAAGGGATTGGATCTACAGTGTTTCATTTTATGTTATCTCTATCTCCAGGTTGCATGTTTTTATCCTGAATTTATACATTAATTTAGATCAGTGTCCTGAGGTCACAGTGTTTTCTGTATGCACAGGGATACTGTGCATCAGCCTGTTACTCTTTTATGTTATTTGCACTTTAATGACAAGACTGCTAATTTTATGTTAGACTCTAATACTCCATGATGCTGTTCTTACTCTCTCCTTCTCTATGTTAGGACTGAAAAACCGAACAAGGAAAGCCCTGGGCTTACGAAAGAAAGAGAGGGAAACAGACACAACGTGAGTTTGCTAAGACACGCTCGTAACACAATGAATATGCAGGACTGTACTGTAACTGTCCAGCTCTGAATATAGCTTGAGAGAGTTTGAGAATGTCAATCAGTACGACACAATATGAACCCAAATACTTTTAGGACACTGACTGAACTGTGCCTATAGAATTAAGCATTGATTTGTTTAGTGTATTCTACTCTTTCTCTAATGCAACCACAAGGGGGCACAGGCCAGTGTCTTCTTGTGCCAGTCCCAAGTCTGGATAAATGCAGAGGGTTTTGTCCAATGTAAAACACATGCCAAATTAAAATGCAAATCATGACATCCATACCGAATCTGACTGTTGTAATCTCAAAGAGATTGATGACAGTGAAGTATTGGTGAGTGTAGCGAGAGTGTAGTCAGCCAACGCAGGATGGTAGTGTGTAAAATGACTCTGGTAGTGAGGAAGATGAAGAGGATTAAGGCAAAGCAGAGGACAAAGTGGTGGAAGTTGAAAAAGGAAGAATGTTGTGTAGTTTTCAGGGAGGAGATGAGACAGACTCTGGGTGGTCAGGAGGTGCTTCCAGATGACTGGACAAGTACAGCTAATGTGATCAGGAAGACAAGTAGGAGTGTACTCGGTGTGTCATCAGGAAAGAGGAAAGTGGACAAGGAGACTTGGTGGTGGAACAAGGAAGTTCAGGAGTGTATAAAGGGAAAGAGGTTAGATAAGAAGAAGTGGGACACTGAGAGGACTGAAGAGAGTAGACACGAGTACAGGGAGAAGCAGCTGTACACACGATGCAGATTAGTAAGAGTGAAGTAAGGATGAAGAGGATGAAGAGTGGAAAGGCAGTTGGTCCTGATGACATACCTGTGGAGGTATGGAAGTGTTTAGGAGAGGTGGCAGTAGAGTTTCTGACTAGTTTGTTTAACAAGACCTTGGAGAGTGAGAGGACTGCGTGAGAGGATGCCCGAGGACTGGAGGAGAAGTGTACTGGTGCTAATCTTAAAGAAAAATGGAGACGTGCAGAGCTGTGACAACTACAGAGGAATAAAGCTGATGAGCCAGACAATGAAGTTGTGGGAAAGAGTAGTGGAAGCTCGGCTAAGGGCAGAGGTGAGCATTTGTGAGCAGTCAGTGTGGAGTGGCAGAGAAGTATGTTAGGTGTGGTGAGGTGTGCTGTAGGTGTGACAGAGGAGGTCAGGGTGGAGGTGGGTCTGCATCAGGGATCGGCTCTAAGCCCCTTCTCGTTTGCTCTCGTGATGGAAAGGCTGACAGATGACGTTAGACAGAATGTCTGTGGACTATGATGTTTGCAGATGACATTGTGATTTGTAGTGAGAGCAGGGAGCAGGTTGAGGAAAAACTAGAGAGGTGGAGGTCTGCTCTGGAAAGCAGAGGAATGAAGCTTAGCCGCAGTAAGACAGAATACATGTGTGTCAATGAGAGGGACCCAGGGGGAACGGTGAGGTTACAGGGAGCAGAGGTGAAGAAGGTGCAGGACTTTAAGTAGTTAGTGTTAACGGTTCAGAGCAACAGAGAGTGTGGAAAAGAGGTGAAAGGACGTGTGCAAGCAGGTTGGAACCAGTGGAGAAAAGTGTCAGGTGTGTTGTTGGATACAAGAGTATCAGCGAGAATGAAAGGAAAGGTGTTCAAGACGGTGGTGAAACCAGCGATGTTGTTCGGCTTAGAGACAGTGGCACTGAAGAAAAGACAGGAGGCAGAGCTGGAAGTAGCAGAGCTTAAGATGTTGAGGTTCTCTTTGGGAGTGACGAGGATGGACAGGATCAGGAATGAGGACATCAGAGGGACAGCTCATGTTAGATGTTCTGGAGATAAAGTCAGAGAGGCCAGATTGAGGTGGTTTGGACATGTTCAGAGGAGAGAGTGTGAATATATCGGTAGAAGGATGCTGACGTTGGAGCTGCCAGGCAGGAGGTCTAGAGGAAGACCAAAGAGGAGATTTATGGATGTAGTGAGAGAGGACATGAAGTTAGTTGGTGTGAGAGAAGAGGATACAGAGGACAGGGTTAGATGGAGGCAGATGATTCGCTGTGGCGACTCCTGAAAGAGAACAGTTGAAAAGAACAAGATTTTACTCTTTCTCTGAGATAATGTTTGAACTCAGTCCTAATTTTGCTCATCTTATATTTCATTTTTTTTACGTTCTTATATGTCTACTTGCATTCAAATATTTAACGTTTCAGAATAAAACATATTCATTAATAATTATGGTTTCAAACAATAAAGATTGATGCATATTTTAAAAAAATGTCCATTCTTCTTGTCACTTCAAACAGGAGCTCACCTGACAAAGTAGGAACTGGAAGTGGAAAAAAAGGAAATGTACGTACCGATAAAAATTTATGTACTACCACTACTACTAATTCACAGTTTTTCAAAAATCATTTTTAATCTATTACCTTATGTTATGCAATCATCACGGTTAAAAACAAGCCAGTGTTTTATTGTATAAGTGTCTTAATGAGCCGGAAAAGTGTGCACACAGGTTGCAGGTCAAAGTTAAGTCAATTTGTAAGTGGTAGGTAAAAGTTTAGGTAATAATTTTACTATTTGCTTTACCATTTTTTTGTTCTTTCAGGTGTGTTATGCTCACCTGGAGCTTTGATAACAACTTGTGTAATCCTCTAACTGCTAGTGTTTTGTGCCCCTGCCTAAATTATTTAATGGAATTTTGCTGCTTCCCTAGATGTTATCAATTAAGACCTACGTCTGTTATAGCAAATTAGACTCTTCTTTTTAGGATTTAATAGTTTCTCAACATTTTGCATTTATACATTTTAAGACTTCACTCACTCATTAAATACTTATATTTGTTAAAGGCTTTGTTAAATGACTAATGTTGAATGTAGCATTATCGCTTGTCTGTCTGTTGGTAGAAAAAGGCTAATGGGGCACCTAATGGTTTCTATGGGGAGATTGACTGGGACAGATATGTAAGTACCCACAGCCTACTCGTTGTTTTGATTAGACCGATCAGGGACTCTGCAGCTATGTGCATGAAATATACGATGTGCTGTTGCAATCGGTATCATGTAACACTAGATTTAAAATTACTGTGGAAACCGTGTCATTCTGCATATTTTGTGAGTCAGCAGGACCTTCAATCAGGAAGCTGTGAAATCTGATCCACATTTCTATGCAGCATTGCTCATAGGGTAGATTTTATCTGTACCTCTCTTACAGCATGTGATTGACTGGTTATTACTGTCACCTTTCGTCTCTCTCTTGTGCAGGCCTCTCCCGACGTGGATGAGGAGGGTTTCAGCCTCCGACCCGGTGATGATGGTGATGATATTCTTTTAGTCAAAAGCAGAAGCAGTGGGGGCAGCAGTCTTGGAATTGCTGCAAAACTATTGACCAATTTGGCAGAGTGACTTATTGGACGAGTGCTTCTTAGCATTAAATAGGCCAAATCAATAGTACTTCCCTCTCCTGCCACATCACATGTCTGTCCCTGCAGCAGCAAAAAAAGAAAAGGAGGATGAGGGCAACTGGAAAGAGGCATGTTACATTTGGGTTGGCCTGTCAGTTGTCACTGAGCCACTGTTCTCATTAACAAGGGACCCACACTTCACTGGTATTTTAAGTTTCTGCTCCCGCAAGTGTCAGTAGCTATATGTTTGAGCTACAGCCACAGAGAGCTTGCACTGTGGAAACATCCACTCAGCTGGATGATTTAGCTGAGACGGAGCACCAGTGCCATTTAGAGCAGGTGTAATATTGTTAACTGGGACACAGCAGACAGAGACACATAGTTGATGTCTCATTTCTTTAATGCGGCATTGCTCTGCACGTGCACACTATGTATTTCAGACAAAGTTACATGTTTGGTTGGAGGTTGACTTGGCCTCCATCCATTTGTATAATGTACTTATTCCATTTTGTCCTTGACAAGCATTCACCAGCTTCCAAAGGAAAGCACTTTTTCTCCTCCAGCGACTCAGAGGACGATGAGGACAGCAAGAAAAAGTTCAAAATAAAGATCAAGCCACTGGTGTCAGACAGTGCCAAGTGTGTCCCTCCATCAATGGATGAGTTAAAAGCCTCAGTTGGAGGCCTGGCACTCTCGCCATCTCTGGTGAGTGCTGCTGATCGGCACTACTGTTGTGCTGCACACAATGAAAGGAAACAAAACACACGCATCAGAATTTTAGATATTTTATAGGCTGTCCATTTGTATCATTTATGTGTCCAGCCTGTTTAACTCTCTTTGTGTTTGTCTTATTCTACCCTCACTCATCTGTTTGCATCATGCAGAAGAGAAGTCCGGTAAGCCTGTTTTGATTTTCATCTTTGTATCACCACCAAGAGAAGTTCCATGGCATGAGTTAACATGGTGAAAACGCTTTTTAATGTGTATCCTGTCATATTTTACCTCTTAACCGTATTTACAGAATGGCCTCACAGCATTTCTGCATGTTGTCTCACCCTCTGTCTTTGTGCCCTTTGTGAACTTACTTCTTGCTTTACTTGAACCTTTCTGGCAAAGCCTGTGTTACATAATTCACAGTAATCATAACACACACCATACTTATTGATCTGATTTCTATGGAGCTTACATCCTAAGCAACATCCTGCATTCACTTTGTGGCTCTGTGGGCATTGGTCACAGTACATGCTGGTATTGTCTTCATTATCTCAAGGGTGTTATGGTTTTATTATACGTTATTAAGACTTTGCAGTGAAAGTAAAGAGGTCCGGTGTGTGCATTTTTAGTTGGTGTCCATTTGACTGATTTGTCACTCACTCTCTGACCCAGGTCTGTTCTCTCTTCCTTTTTGCTGGTCTCAGAGACGCAGCCCGGTGAGTTTTATTCTCCCTCTGCTGGCTGTTTAATGTCAGACAGCCTACACACACATTTCTGATCTCTGATGTCTGACTTGTTTTGAAAATCCCCAAATTTGGCGAATTACATATAAATATAGAATAATCCCTTTAACTCAATCACGATTTAACATTAAGTCTCAAAAATGTTAAAACAAAAAAGGTGGTTTATATATTTCCAATGCAAATAAACTTGTTTCAAGTTTATATTATTGTGATATGACTGAAGTGATCTGTCTTTATCGGGAAATTACAATATTATAATATTATTATATAAGGTGAAAATAAATTATATTTGTTACTTCATGAATTCTAAGATGAACATTTGCTTGTTGTGTACATTTCAACAACATATTATCTGTGTCTTTTTGGGGTCCTATCTTTTACAGTGCCAGATAAAAAGGAATTTGTCCTGTAAGTACATTTATTTGGATTTTTTTGTTTGTTTTTAATAAAAGTATGGCCTGTAACCCTGCACTTTAATTTGCAGCCATGCTTTGGCCTAAATAAATCTGATTTCTTCATGCAGATGTTTTTTAGGTAGAGTGTTTACTATGTTCACGTATCTATCTTAGTTTATCATGTTAGCATGCTAACATTTGATAAGCATAGCTAAAGACAAAGTACAGCTGATGCTGATACCAGTCTTTTCAGTTGTTTCATGATAGATTTTTGGACAGACAGAGTTTTTACCTGATGATGGCATGTTATGAAAAGCTAAGGTTTGGCTGCTGATTTAAGTTAATTTGTAAGGGAACATGAAAAAAGCTTTTTTGTGGTATTGGTTAGTTTAAATGTATATCAGAGCAGCAATTAAGTATTTGTTATGTGTCTTATAGGTGAGGAGATGGCTAGACCCAGACGCTCTACCCCCACACCAAGTCCTGCCCCAGACACACCAAGGTACTGCAATTCCTCTAGCAATATTGGCTACATTTTGAAAGTCATTTGCTGCAGATGTGCATTCAGTAACACCTAGGACAGAAAAGGTATATTAGGGATTGCTTTTGATTGTTTTATGTCTCGTCTTGCAGTGACAGGTTGCCGCAGAATGTTTCTGCCTTCTTTGGGCTGCCTTCAGAGACCAAATATGCCAGATATGATGGTCTGTCCTCTATTAATAGGACATACATTTACTGAAATATAAGATTTACTTTACTGAGGTAAACTGATTATTTCTCTCTCTCAACACACAGTAGTCCCTACGGATGTATGCGGGGAATCAAGACTGCAGTCAGAATCACCTTTGAGTCGAAGTTTCCCAACAGGAGGTGAGCTGGCATTATTGAACCTCTTTGTTTTATTCATAAATACCCTGGCATGTGTAATTATGCAGTAGTGTTGAAGTGACTCGATGTGTTGTTGGTATTTCAGCTCCTCCTCCACTTCCTCCAAAAAACATTCCATCAAGAAGTCATTACAGCTATTCTATAGACTACTCTGGTAATTTCAGCTTTTAAAATAATGTTGTACATCATTAATACAGTTCAATCCTATGAGAGTTATTATATTAAGCTTCTTCACACTCCTTGTAGCTGATCTACCCAATGGAAGGACAGCTCGCAGTTCTGACCCCATCTACCTAAATGTCCTGTCCCCTGCTTCTTACCGAGGCTCTCCGGCCCCTGACCTGGATGACGTGTTTGGCCCTGTGGACAGCCCTCGCACCAGCGAGGACACAGTTTCACCCAGATGGGTTACTTTTACTGATGACAGACCTCCGCCACCTGATGAACCTGCTCCCCCTCCACCACCGGATTCTCCTGCCCCAGATACACCCTCTTCTACCCCCTCCACCCCCCCACTCTCTCCTGGACCGCCACCAAATGAGCCTCCTCCTTTGCCTCCACCATTTTCTCCTGGGTCTCCCCCTCCTTTTACACCACCAGACTCACCCCCTTCTATTGTTCTTGGACCTCCTCCCCCAGATGAACCAGCTCCCCCCCTGCCACCTGACTTTTCCCACTCTAATTCACCCCCAATCTGCCTTGACGAGGAGGCGATAGATGAAGAAGTGCTGCACTTTGCAGAGTTCTCTTCTTCCCCTGCCCCCATCAGCCCCGTGCCTCCTCTGCCAGCAGAACGGAGATCCCCTCGCACAGGAATCACTTCTCCCCTAGTTCTGGGGGGTGTTGGAGGAAAGAGGACTCCAGAGGGTGGATATTTCAGAGATGATATCTCAGACTTCATGGGTTCGCCCAGAGAGCTGACGCCAAGCTTCAGGGGCACACCTCCTCCTCTCCCTCCGACCACCTACAGATCTATTATGTCTTCACCAGGCCCGTACTCAGGCAGCAGTGAGTACGCTGATCTCTTTTTAAATGTTTACAACGGTCAGTTATACTGCCTTTAAACAAAGTGTGATTGAAGCATTTAATTGGTTTATTTTGTGTTGTTTGAAAATGTGTTCAACGCCACCGAAAAGTCACAGAAATGGTTGAAAGTCAAGTTCTCTTTGGAAATCAAATTTGTTTGATGTTTGAAAGTAATCTGAGCCAGCTACAGAAATGTAGGAGTGTTACGCTGGTCAACCCTTCACAGTCACTCTTTTAATATTTGTGTCATATCAAATAATCTGATGGGCTTTACAATTAGCTCCATGACAACACTCTCTGCTCTAAGACTGTTTTTATTTTCTCAGTAAATTAATCTTTTCTCGCTTTTTTGGTTTTTTAGATTAAAACTTTATTGTGACTCAACTGACTCATTGTTGAGCAACTACTACCCTGATAAAATGGCCTTTTGAAGTAAATTAGAATGTAATATAGCCTCCTACCATGATTTTATTTTGAATACTTAAATAACATATTATTACAGTCAACAAAAATACTGATTCAAATGCAATGTAACATTTAACTAATGATGCAAACAAAATCCTCACTACTACTACAACATCTAACTCGCATGAATGGAAATTAAGTGATAATTTGAATATTTACACTTACTGGCCACCTCATTAGGTAAACCTGTGAATAATAAATCTGCTATAAATTCTGCTATTACAAGGTTGTAATTTCTTAGTTTTTGGGTTAAAACTGTCAGAAAAGTAATAATACTACTATATGTTTATTATTGAGGTCATAGACGGAGGTGAGTCATACTGGAGTGTACAAAAGAGGTGGTTCTACAGTTTTGGCCACCCTGTTTAAAATTAAACATTAAACATCATTTAAACATCATTTTCTAATGTAATATAATCCAGCTTTTTTGTAAACAAAGATAAATGTTTTAATGGTAACGTAACACAAAATTCCCATAATTGGAAAACGCTGATAACAATGTTAAAAAATAGTGTAAACCTAAATAACATTTCATGAATTAGTTATATGCTAAATATAGCTGCATCCTGACAGATGCAACCCTTTATGACTCAGGATATAGAGCAGGTTTATTAGCCATTGGGTTAACTGTTCAATCTCCAGCGCCACTGGTCCAAAGTCTTTAGACTAGTTATTGAACCCCAAGTTGCTTCTGTGTTTACGTCACTCATTTGTAAGTCACTTTGGATATGATCATTTGCCTAGTGACTACATGTCAAGTTTTAGGGTGCAATAAATGTGACCATGTAAATTAATGTTAAGCCAGGCTGTCAAAAGGTTTAAACTGTCTGACATATTGTCAGTTACTGTCAACTTTTTGCTTAAAGGTAATAGTTTTTTTTACTGACATCTAGTAGCATGATCAAAAGGTGTAATTCTGCTTTTTAGTTTAGTTAATGGAAGGACACGGGACATTCTTTTTTATTAACTCAAGGTATCTTTATAGAGTGCACAGGATATGAACACGATATGTATACTCCTGGGTGACAAAAAGCTTAACTTGAAATTACCAAACAACTAGTTGGATTACACATCAGGACTTTAAGTAAACTGTATAAAGCTACCTCTTGATCCAAATGTTACAGAGTCAAGAGAGTGAGAGCAGGTTGAGTGTAAAACTTGATTAGTTTTTTATTTATTTATATTTTGCTTCTAAAATGTATTAATAATGCTACCAGTTGTGATCCAGTTTGACAGTGGAAGGTAAATATGCACAAATATCTGATTTCTATGACGCTGGGAATATCAGAGCTGTGTTGAGTTAATAGAACTGAATACATAGAATTTTGATCATAAATTTAATCCAAATCACATTTTCATTAGGCTGTTAGCCTGATACTTCTGTGAAAACATTACTAAAAATGTTGGTGCTGAAGTACAATAAAAATCTCCTTTATGATCTGAGGGCAGTGCTAACAACAGACACTGGTATGTGCTGCAGGCCCTTCCTCTCCTGCTCGTCCTGCCACACCTCAGTCTCGAGGCAGCCCAGTCCCTCCACCTCCTCCTCCTCGACCATCCTCACGACCAAAGCTGCCCCCCGGGAAACCAATCACCGATCTGGTACATGTCGAGTGTCCTTTTAATTTTCTGACTGTCATCCTTTACTTCCTCTCCGTTGACATGACAACCTATTCTCTTATGTTTTACTAAGTAGATGATACTTTATTATGAATTCCTTTTGTTCACTCTCACTCATATGCAGCACATTGTTTGTGTATTGTCTCCAGACTCGGCCCTTCAGTCCACCAGTTTCAGGCAGTCCCCCACCTTTTGCCCCTCTAGCCCGGGCAGAGAGCTCTTCCTCCATCTCCTCCATTACCTCACAGAGTGCAGCGTCTACTCCAACCTTAGGAAGGGACCTTAACATGTCCACCACAGGTACACTACCAGTTTCATTTTTCTTACATCTCAGTCTGAGTCCATGTTGTCGCACATCATTGCCTCCTTGCCTCACAGTCTTGTTCCTCTCCATGATTCTCTCCTCCTCATGACTGCTCTCAGAGGTCTCACTGCCTCTGGTATGGTTTGACCATGGCAGGTTTTATTTAGCTTTTGAAGGTGAGTTGAACCAGAACAGACTGTAGTCCCACTAGTGCATGTACTGAGAGCACCTGCCCCGTGTTTACCTCATGTCCACCTTATGCTTTTGATTACCAAGCAAGACTATTGCTGCCTCTCCCGTCCCATGTCCTGCTCACTCACCTACAACCAGATTCATAATGGAGGATTCAATTTTGCTTTTATCTGTTTGCTTTTGTTTGTTTATACTTTCCCATCCTCTGTGCGTAACCCATGTCTGACATATTGAATAAATAAAGAGCAACCAAGGAGACCAGACACAGTTTATGACTTGAATTACTTAGAAGAACCTTTTGTGTGTATGTGTGTTTATTCAGGATGCTCCAGAGGACCCAGTCCACTAACCATGGGACCCCAGGATACTCTGCCAGTGGCAGCTGCCTTCACAGAAACCATCAATGCCTACTTTAAAGGCGCTGATCCCAGCAAGTAGGCCCACATTTTCTCTTGCCTTTACACCTGCAGTATTTTTTTAAATCTGTAGTCTCGTTTTTGCCCTGGGTTTAATTAGTGAGATGTAAACATGAAATTATATTGTCTGACAGATTAACTTGGTGATTGCATCATTTTGCCTACTTCAAACTGGATCATCATATTCTTGTTCTTTAAAATTACAAGACAGTAGTTGATTTGTGGTTCATTTATTCATTTCATTCATTTATTCTGAACAGCCACATACAAGTTGGACTTGTAGTAAGTAATCCACCTGCGTTACCATGGTTACAAGAAATGTAGAATATAATTTGCTTATACAAGGCGGGAGATCCCCTTTTATTAGATTTGCATTGTGCTCTAAAATACTGTAGGTAGTTTGTTTGGCTTTCTTGCCACAATTGAACTGCATCTTGTTTTGGTCTGGTTGTTCAGACCCCACCAAAGTTCACTGAACAGCTGCTTTCCACCAGCTCAAACAAGCCAAGCTAACCGAATACACATTAGACTTTTGATTGAACCAAACCAAACATTTTGGGTGTGAAAGCACCTGTAGACACTGACACATAACAAAAGCAATAAGTACATGTTTGTTCATGTAAATAAGAATTAAAGTACTGATTAAATGCAACTCAAGTTTATTTTATTGTGATTAGGCACATGAAGCATCTGTATCAAAATGTGAGAATAATATTGGCAGTTAAAGATTAAAAAAGTTTTAAATCTTTATGACAATTTGAATTCTTATTGGTATCCACAAGTCTTTTTTACCTTTCAAATGTTGATAGTAAAGGATTCTGGCAATGAATTCTGCCTCTTCTTTTCCGCTGTCCCAGATGTGTTGTGAAGATCACTGGGGAGATGGTGCTGTCATTCCCTGCAGGCATAACCAGGCATTTTGCCAGCCACCCAGCTCAACCTGTCCTCACCTTTAGCATAAGCAACTATAATCGACTGGAGCAGGTCCTCCCCAATCCACAGCTGCTTTGCTGGTAGGAATAGTATTATCTATAATACCTGAATGGTACATGTATCTAAGTGTGATGCTCATAGATTTGTGGAGCAATTTCATGCTGAGAAGTTCCTAATCAAATGCTTCCCTCCTATCCCTCAGCGATTCCACAGCAGACAGTGTATACACCAAGGAGTTCTGGGTAAATATGCCAAACTTGATGAGCCATCTGAAGAAAGTAGCTGAACAGAAGCCTCAGGCAACATACTACAATGTGGATATGATCAAATATCAGGTATCAACTATCTTTTTGACTATGTGTCTTCAATTGTATCCACCTATCAAAATATATCACTCCCTTCTCTTTCTGTGCCTCAGGTCTCAGCTGAGGGGATTCAGTCCACTCCACTGAATCTGGCAGTGAGCTGGCGAGGAGATGCCACCAACACAGACCTTAGAATAGATTACAAATACAACACCGAGGCCATGGCCAGCCCAGTACCACTTCACAACATCCACTTCTTGGTTCCTGTTGATGGAGGCCCAGCCAAAGTACAGGCCATGATCCCACCTGCCACCTGGTGAGAATTCTTTACAGTAAGACACAGTTTCCCACCCCTGCACTGAAATTATGTGGTGTATAGATGGTATGTAAACTGTATAACTGTAGACATGAGCCTTTGTACGAGTAAACTGTTCAAGTTTTTCTGTATCAGCTTGGACATGGACTAGTTTAATGCATACAGAATATCTTCTGTAACATGGAATATTATCTCATAAAGGAATCCAGAGCAGCAGACCATACAATGGAAGATTAAAAGCCTCTCTCATAGGTCTGAAAATGGAGGTAAGTTTTTATTTCTGTCATGTTCTTATAAAATCCTTTAATTAAACAGTCTTATCTCTCCTTTAGATTCCTAAATTAGAGATACTGTTACAACTTTTGCTGGAGTTTTATTGTTTGATAGTCTTTATCTGCTCACATCAGTCAAGCTTCTGTATACCACTCTTGACAAGATGCCTACTTTAAAACCTGATTTTGTAAAATTAAAAACTTACCATTGCCAGTATTATTGACTATGATCAACATCCTTCGTGCCTGATTATATGGATTAGTAGATAAATTAAATTGGTTGATACTTTTAATTTAACAAAATTTAAATTTGTTATCTTACAATACCATGTAGCATACTCAACTAACAGCTTTCTACTGCACTGTATGTCCTACAGGAGTAGGGGCTCTCCTGGGCCGGTTCCAGATGACAGAAGGTTTATGTAAACCCTCACAGCTGACAGTCCAGTTCACTAGTGAGGGAAGCACTCTGTCAGGGTGTGACATCCAGCTAGTCGGGACAGGCTACCGGCTGTCACTGGTCAAGAAGAGATTTGCTGCAGGTCAGTATGAAATGTATGAGACCTAATAGTGACTGACTGTCTTCAGTCATGTAAACACAAAGACTGATTTTCTTGATATGTTTTCTGACTTTTTGATATGTTTCATTTTACTTCACAGGGAAATATTTGGCAGATAATTAGTGGACCTGTTTGTGAACGAAAGCAAGAAAATCAATGGCTTTTGACTGTGAATATGATTATAGTTATATCCCATGTTTAGTGCATTTAAAACTTTAATTCTTTTGGTTTCTATACATAATGGTTAAGATTAAAGAGAATAAAGGATTATAACACACAAACAAACAGATGATATTTGACTTTATCACGTTATGTTCAGTAGACTAACTGCTGCTGAGTTTATGCAAGTAAATACAAATCATTAGTTTTGTGCACTTGGACCACTTATCGGCCTAGATGGAGTAAAAAATAGGAGAGTCCTGATTTTTTGTGTTTGTTGACATAATTGTGGATTTATACAGTGATTCAGCCTTATTCATTTCAGTATCTTTCATCTAAATGGTCGTCTTTGCAAATGCACTGTAAAAGATAATGTGAATAGATTATATAATATTAAAACAATCTTAAAAAAGGTGGAAAAGAATGGAAATATTTTTTAAAATATATAGCATAGAGTTTATTTGCAGCTTTTTTCTAATAAGTTATCGGTTATGTATTAAAAGCTGATTTACACTGCCACCTCAAATTTTAGTTTCTATTTTTTCCCATCATGTGTGCCCGATCTTTATTTTTGTATAAGCAGAATTTATGTTTCTGTTTAGACAAGCTTTGCATATGTCACAGCCTGTTCTATCACTCTTATGATTAAAGGTGCCCAGTTAGTTCACAGTTCAAAATGACCTGCAGCGTTGAAAGTCAGCGCACTTAATCTAAAGGTGCTTTATACATGGAATTATATTTGTGCCTCAATCCTGATTGCTTGGTGGGATATTTTGAGCCTGGAAACAATTTTCTACTACCACATATATTATGCTTTGCAAAGTCATAAAAATAAAAATTACATTTGAGCAAACAGAGGTGAACATTTAGTGGCTTTGAGCCACTAAAGGGGCTATTTTCCTGAGGAGTTAGAGGACAGCAAAAATAGCAAGACTAAATACATCAGGTTCCAAATGGTCTTTTTTTTAAGGTTATTAGTTGGTTATTAAGGTTAGTAGTTACAGTGATTAGCCATAACGGTAATATCTGTTTTATTATAAAAATATAATGTTTTTATCAAAATAATATGAACTAATAAATGCTGATGTATCATAACTGATTACCCAGCTGCCAGCACACAGTGTTTAAAATCAGCTCCACCTTTACCGACAGTGATTCTTATTTATTTACTAATTACTGTACATGTTTTGCCATAATTACCATTAACCATTGTTTAAAATACACTGTATGTAACTCCGCCCTTTTCTGCTTTCCTGTAGTAGTAGCTAATTTTCTCTTGCCAATAGCAAACATATATAGTACATAAAATGTTTTCTGTTTGCTCAAATTAAAGTATTCTTTGTATGATGATGATTTATCTACAAAATATAATATATGTGTTTAGGATTGAAGCAGGTATATAATGCCATTATGCCTTTTACATATGCAGCTCTTAACACCAATACTACTACTACTGATGGCATTTTGCCATTGACATTCATGTGAACAAGGGTGAGGAAACTATTGCATATAAAGTTATAGCCCTTTTTCCTGCTGAAGAACAAAAGCATTAAACTTTGGGTAAGTGTAACGCTAAGACACGTCACCGGACTTTAGTGGTGTTTGTGGCACTGTGGGATTGGTCAGATTTTGTAACAAGACAAAACTTTTGTAATGGAAGCTGGTGTTATCACTGCAACAGTCTGGGTAAATTATTCTGTTAATGTTGCAGAATTTATTTATGCTTGAAAGGCCCTTAAGATGTCAAATACTTACAAAGCCAGATGTGAGTGCCATACTGTGCAGTATAGGGGGTTTAAGGTTAAAAAAACATTAAAAAACCCAAAATATATGTATATTATATTAGAGGGACCTGTGCTGACGATAATGCGAGTTGCCATTGATGCTGCTTTAAAACTTGGCCCATTCCTTTGATCATGGTAATGGAAAAAAAATGTCAGAAGTCAGCATTATTCATGTCCCTGTTATATTTTCTTCCTTTTCCACCAATGTTTTATCATTTTCTAATAGCAATATTTAAAATCTTAAATGTAAAAAGTGTACATAAAACCTATGTTTATTTGTTTGGGCATATGGATGTGTCTGTAATTGTCTCTTGATTCTTTAATGTCAACACTCATGCATTTGATTCTATGTAACAACCACACAACTTTCTTCATCAATTATTTTACATGTGGGTTTCTTGTACAAAACAAGTGTTACTGTTGATAAATAACTCCAAACAGTGCCGCATGAAATCTGCATTTCTCCATCACCAGTCTTATCAATGCAATACCAATTTATCCATCTCAGTAAGGATAGGATATGTGTTGTAGGATATTGTATAATCGTGACAAGAGAGGAGATTTTTTGCCTTCACTTAAACCTCTACTCTCTGTTTGCTGTTGATGCACATTGATGCAGAAAGTCACTGTCAGTAAATTTGGCATGTGTTCACTGATATTCCCATTCCATGCAGTTGTGTTTGACTTGCACACGAAATACAACCTTAATTGCCATTCATAAAACAATTCATGGCTTTATGTCACATGTAACATGTTGATATGGGTTTGAACATCACATTTTATAGAATGTTTTGATGTGATGACTCATAGTTTGGTCCTGGATCTAATGTTTCATTTGGTTTGTAGAAAGAGGACATTATAGTATTTCTTTGAACAATGCTTATGCTTTTCTTTGCCTTATTTTATAGCATACACAAAGATCTCCTTATTGGAGGGTTTCTGTAAGTTTATTTTTTCTACAATGTCCTGGCTATATTCTTTTCACTGCATTAGACACAGAATATGCAAACATTTCATGTAAATTTCCCATCCAAAGATTTTGAAATCTATAAAAAAGTCAATATAATGTAATTTCTGTTTTACTTGGTAATAAAGAAGAGGAAATATAAACTTATTATCTCCCAATTCTTTCTATAAAAATATAAAACCTTACTTACTTTGTAATTATTTTATTTGTAGTGATTTATACATTCTACTAAACCATATATAACAGCTCAACTGCCACTTCAGAGAGTATCAGGGTGCACAGGGTGGATTTAATCAAGGTTAAAAGCTCATAGTTCTTTTTTTTGACCTTTTATTAGTGTCAGACGAAGTCTTTAAAGTGCTCAGGAAATAAAGACAATTAAATATCTTGAACTTATTTAATTTCATCAAAACTATGTTCATCAAGGTTATATGTTATGACTGGAAGCTGCAAAACAGGCATTTGTGAAAAATGTTTTTCAATATCTATTTTGAAGGTAAATAATGATTTATGAACCTTGCATTACTAGTTAATAAAAATACATAAATAGCTTTTTTGATGTCTACCACATGTTATCACCTTTATTGACACACAGAATAATGAATGATAAATTAGTAAAACGGTATGACGATCACAACTGACAGCTAAACAAATGCTGAACCACAGTGAAATGTCGCAGACTTTGGGAGAAAATCACAGTGGGCTAGTTATGTGAATCATTTCCTTAATACTGTACTAGGGTTAAGATGTGTACTAAAAAGAAGTTCTACAAATATTACCGTTCACTTTAATGGATTTAAAGTAAAGTGGGAACTGGCCTGAAAAACGTACCTTACATCTGTAAGGACCATTTACCTACTACCGCATGTACCCGTGGGATTAATAAATAATAATTAAAAAAATAGAAATATATGCCATAGCATAGTTTTGTCCTACTTTCATAAAGGACACGTCCTAAAATCACAATCCATTAGCAATTTAGACCTCTAACCTCCATATAATGGCAAACGGCTCTTTCCTGAATTCACGTTGCAGCTTTGCAGCAGCTAAGTTCTCACGAGGCTTGAGTCCTTACCCTGAGGTTTGTGGTTGCCATGACGACATCAAGCGCCGTGGAGCTAACTAACTAATTTGTTTTGCCTCGTTTAAAGAGTCCCGAAGTTGGTAAAAATGTTTTTAATTTTCTTAAATAATACTTCCAAGTGACCCGGTTTAACAAAAGATATCATCTAACACTAAAGCATTGTACAGTTAATGTCAGCAGTGGATTTAGTAGTTAACGTTTGTTAGCGAAGTCTTTTTTTATTTTAACGTAAAGGTTCTCCTGAGGGGGGAAGCTGTCATGTCTGATCTGCTTAAAGACAAATTCCAAAGAAAAGAGAGGAGGATAAGCAAGGTGCCTTCAGAAGGAGGCCATGGAGCCAGAGGCAAAGAAACAAGGACCAAGGAGTGAGTTGTCTATGCAGATAAAACACATTCCACGTTTCATCATTCGTCTTTATGAATAATACTTGACAAGCATATTTTGCCACGGATATGTAAAAAACCAGTCCAAATATCACATGATTTGTTGAAAAGTTTTAGACAGATGTTTAAAAATATTATTTATTTGTAAGTCAATCAAAAAAAGCGTAAGCTACAACAGTCATTTTTTCCGTATTCCTTTCTGTCTCTTCTGCATTTGTGTCCTGATCGTGTCTTTCAGCTCTATAAGTACTGTGTCATGCATAGATGAACTAGTGCAACAAGATGACAATGCTCGCATGGCTGTAACAATGGAGAATACCTACCAGCTAGGTGAGACACAATTATACACAACAGCATCATTATCCTCATCTACTTTAGTAACAGTTTAACACAACACCAGTTCGTATTAGATTCTTTTATCATGAATTGTATCAAATATATTAGATTTGAGCCATAATTTGAATATATATATTTCAAGTAGAACATGTTGGCATTTCAGCTTCGCTTGAGTAATGACATTTTTCGAGCAAAGGTTTTGGTATAAAATACCAAACCTTAACTTCTATGGTTAATGAAAGCAATTACTTAAGCAATTTTATTCCCTTATGGCATTGTGTTTTGTTTTTGTTTTTGTACCACAGGACCCTACAAACGTTTCCCTGTCCTTGCTGTCACAGATATACTGAAGGATGTACTTACCACTTACCTCCAACAAGAAAAATATGAAGTTGAGTGGTCACAAAAAATGACAAAAACATTAAGTGAGGTAAATTGAAATCAAATGCTCATTTGTTGAACACTTTCCAAAAGTCTTTAAAATTATGCTTTTATCACAGTCAATTCTTCGGATTTAACCTCACAGGTAATAAGAGCTCGTGTGAAGGACCTTATGATTCCCAGATATAAGATAGTCGTCCTGGTCCACATCGGCCAGCTCACTGGACAGAGCATGCAAATCAGCAGCCGCTGTCTATGGGATGCATCTAATGATACTTTTGCATCGTACTCCTTCAAGAACAGCTCTCTGTTTGGTTTGGCAACTGTCTTTGCTGTATACTTCGAGTGAATCATAGACATTTCATGTAATCTGATGATTACACATAAGGCATTTTAGCTTAGAATTTTTTAGTTATAAATAAATTGCTGCTGTGTAAAAACATTTCATACATTGTTCATTTTACCAAGCATAAAATGATAAAACATTACAAAGAATTTGTAACCAAAATTCATGGTGTTTTTATTTATGCTCAAATGGAAAATGAAATTACATCAGCCTGACAATTCTGATGATTATTTCTCAAACTAATGAAGGATAGGACCTTCTTGGGATGTTTCCCTCTAGCAAATCATAAGCAGGTCACTCCGTCGACATCCTATTTGACAGCACACTTTTATTAAGACCTGGTCTTGATCACGCAAATGACGATTCACGGCTGACATCTCTGTCGTCTTTTGGAGGTTTGGCTTCTTGCCTGTGAAGAGATAACAAGCTTTAGTCTAGAGTTATGGTATTTACACCACAGTTACTAAAACAAATGCAAGACAGTATGTACTGACCATCTGGCAAATTATCCTCTTCCATCAGTCTTCTCCACCTGGATCCTCCACAAGTATACACCAGCGCCCGCATAAATGCCCGGCCACACAACTTTAGTGTGTCTGTGTTATCCTGTGTCTGAACCTCTGTCATACACAATGCACAGAGCAGCACTGCAAGCAAGACTAGGGATCTCATGGAGATGCAAAATGTTGTGATAGTGCACAGAGATACAAATATCCTCTTCTTAATCCTCAGAAAACATCTGTGCTGATCAGCCCTTTTATGTTGAATCCTTAGTGATGTCACACACTGTTCCAGGTAAGGAAATGGTCTGTGTTATCTTGGGTAACTATCATGTGCTTTTAACAACGGATGTCACCAAGGCCATTTTGGATATGTGTGGGAATCCAGGCCACAGTGTTAATCACTGATTGACTACATTTTCGTAAATGTTAAAGAGAAAGAATTGTTCCTTTATGTCCACATTTTATTGCCATGGATTTAGCAAAGTGTTTCTTAATGGTACACTTCAGATATCCCTACAGCGACGAACTGAGGAGATGGCTTTCTACATAGCAACATAATGGATTGGTTGGGCACTATCATGAACATAAATCAGTAATTCTGAGAAAAGATGACTGCATTAACCGGCAAACTGTGACATGGAATAGAGTTGACCTCAAAATAGTCATTACTGCCCACGTCTAAATATAACCGGTAGGGCTAAAAACCTAAACCAAAATTATAGTTTCTATTATAGCAGGGTGATCAGTTAAGCTAGTGGATGGATGGATGCAAAGATAATTTGTGTTTTTATACTGTATCTTAAAAAAATGTTGTACATGCTGCCATAAAAGACTAAGATCTGGTCTTGTACTGTATCACTTCAGATATATCAGAATCTGACTGTTCTCCCACAGTAACTTCTCTATTTTTTTCACATTCTAGAATAATTTATTCTTTATCTCTCAGGTTCTAAAACCTCACATGTAGACTATTCCAGTAAACGTTATCTAAACACCAAGTCATTCAAAGATGAGGCACCTGTGTTTAATTAAAACCTGTAAACAGGTCCCATTTTAACCTCAATCTGTGAGATAAAACACAGGAACAACAAAATTGTTAAAAAGATAAAACACGTTTAGTCAATGCGAAGAACTATTATAGTTTGTACTAGAATGAATTCCAAACACAGCATTAGAGTAGAGTTACTATATAGAAACGAGGCTTCCTATTTCTTACTGAATATCCTCGATTTAAATCTCGCCGCTCCGTTGAAAAGTAGTGGTCTCCATACTGCAGGTGGGCGGGGTTGCTACATCCGGGAACTATTGCTGACCCCTGACGTGACCCTGCAGGATTGCAAACATGGCGGAGGTAAGAAAGCGAAATAAATAATTCTTAAAGATAAAATTTTACTGGAGCAGAATTGGTTCATTTGTATGTATTCTGTATGTGTGTATTGTAGGTTTGGTACACAAAATTAACAATCAGATTTTTGCAATGCTAAACAATAGCCATATTCCGTCACAAACATGTTTAGTAAAGTTCGGATTTAGCTAGGTTAGCTGCACTAGCCCTGACGGACGATAGCTGCGGCGTTAGCGATGCTACTTTGCGGGTTCGTTTGAGAATACTTAACTGGCCAAATTAAAGTTTTTAATTAGATATGGAGCGCTGACTCTGTGGCTAGAGATATTTTGGTTCTTGTTGATTATTTGCAGGGGCTTTATCCCAAGCCTAACTTGGGCGCCTTAGCTAAACGTATAAAGAAGAATTAGCTTACAACTTGTATTGTAAGTTAGCCAGTGGAGTAAACTAACATAGGCAGCACTCGCGTGTTCCAGAAAAATGTGATATCGAGTGCAAGCGGTAAGGTCCACTATTCCACGGTGTTCACATTACTTAGCGGCGATCAACGTCTTGCTGCAGGAAGTGGCGAAAGCCCTCTTTGTTTCTTTTTTTAATGTTGATCCGCAGTCAGGACTTGGAGCACAAGGTCGGGCGCGCTTTTTCTGAATTCCAATCTATATCCCCTCTTCAATAGCAGCTTGTCTTGTAATGCGCAGCGGAGATCCGCTTCTATAAGTACAACCATTGATATGTTTGTCTGAACATGTTCTCAAACTTTATTTATGTGTCTTTTTTCCGTTTTCTAGCCCTCCCTCGGGAATTCGAGCCCAGGTACATAAAAAGTATTTTTTGATGTTTTTTGGGTCCATGGCATATGTTTGAAATTAGTTGTCCGTGGTTTATGGTGTGTGTATATGTATGTATATATATATATATATATATATATATATATATATATATATATATATATATATATATATATATATATATATATATATATATATATATAAACAAATTGTTAAACATATTTTTGATATTGATTATTTTAAATGTTAAAATAACAAAAATTTGGATAGGATTGAGTATAAGATAATTGTGAGTCCATATGTATACTGTCAGAGATGATAAAATTTGTGGGAAATGCAGTTTAGCCACGAGTGACTGCTTTATGTAATAACTGAGCCAGGCAAAGAAAGTGTCAGAAGAAGTACAGAATTTTGTGCAGAAATGAGGATGCATAATTTTATTTGTGACACTATGATGTAATCCCAGTGTTCTGTAACAGTCTTATCAATTGTATGATGTGTGATAACCACAAAAAAATCTCATTAAAAAGTGTAGAAAAGTAAATAACAAAGTATCTTGAAGTAAATATATGTATGGGGCAATTTTCTTCCCATGCATTTTCAGAAACAGAACAACCAGCCAACTAAAATAACCACACAAAACCTGAATCACCTTCACAAAAAGTGAAACTTGATTGGAGAACTAGACAGCTAAATACCAACCAAGGCGAGAACACAATTTAAAGTGAATGTTAGCCTATTGTCTATTAAGTTTGCTAGCTTTGCTGAACCTTTGTGGACATGTGTATTATCAAATACTAAAACCTCACTAACACAACCACATCAACACCAAGATAACCCATCAATGTGAAACCTAGCAAGTCTAGCAAGCCAGCTAACAAGATAGTAGTCCAGCAGCAACAACACCAGAACTGCACATGTTCTGCATCCTTATATCTTTTAGTTCCCAAAAGCAAGCCATTGAGTAACAGTCTGATCTTTTGTTGTCTTTTGCCACTTTCTTTTTTCGCACCCCTGCTTATTCGACTTCTTGCCACATCTGCATTGAGCCATTCTAAGAAAACCCATGAATATATTACAAGAATAACAAGCTTTGTGGTGAGGTAAAGTCTTATGCAACTGTGGGATAGAATTTCAAAGTGGCATAGTGGAGTGGCTGGCGTAGATAGGAGGGATGTCATTTGCCTTGGTACAAGTCGGTGTACCATCAAGACAATTTTGAACTGCAAAAGTTTCTATATTGGGGCTTAAAAGGTTTTTCAATATTGCTTGTCAGGTTGCTGGATTTGCCAAAGCACAAATTGCTAATTTGATTAGTTTACCTTTGTTGAATCTTGATTTATTTTTAAATGTCATAAATTATATAGAGGTTGCAAATCGAAAAATTCAAAACTGGAATAGAATATATTCTGCATGAATTGAGGTGTAAAGGTAGGTAATATCTGTGATATTCTTGAACAGTAACAAGCATGGATTTATTAATAATTTCCATGAGTAAATGCTTTACTGACTTTTTTCTAGGAGGTTCAGCAGGTTCCGATGACCATGACTTTGACCCATCAGCAGATATGCTTGTTCATGATTTCGACGATGAACGTACCCTGGAGGAAGAGGAAATGTTGGAGGCAGCAGATGAGACCAATGCCAATGAGATTGAAGATCTTGCACGGGTGAATTTCTGGCTTTGAGAACACATTTGGTTTTACTAGCCCTGCAGAGTAGTGCATTCTCCCGCTTTTATTTATTTGAGAAAGCAGTGCCACTTTTTCAATAACAGGAAGGGGAGATGCCCATTCATGAGCTGCTGAGTCTGTATGGTTATGGGGGTGGTTCACCAGCCGATGAGGATGAAGAGGAGGAGGAGGAACCTGAGGAAGAAGAGGATGATGAGGAAGAGGATGATGAAGAGGACCTTGACAATGATGAAAGTAGCAGAAGCACTGGCGAGTTGAAAAGAAATGAGGTGATGATGATATTGTTTTGAATTTCTTGATACTTCTTTGTCCATAGATATGCTAATGCTAACATGTCATTTTATAGAATAAAGTATATGCTGCTTAGCTGTAAGATTATTTTAGCTTGTTTGTTCGCAATTAATAAGACAGTGTGTGTTGTTGCTGCTTGCACAGTTTTGATGAATACCATCGTTTCCATATACTAATATATATTTTGTTGTGTTGACTGTTCTATGTAAATTCATCAACATTTGTAATAGTGATGTCCTAACATCAATACAAAGTATCAGCTCAGATGTTCCCTCATGTGTAGCTTCTCTGATAACGCTTACACATAAATGTTTAATATTTCTGAGTGATATCTGCGACAACCAAGGGAGATCTTCACCTTTAGCTGAAGTTTGCTTCATTTTAGTTATTTTACCTCCATTTCCATGTAGACTCAACCATGTATATGCATAACTAGGTTTATAATCAGCTTTCTACAACAGCACATGCACATAACAGCATATATGACAAAAGGCTCCAGACAGGGCAAGTAGAAAAGTGAAGGGCTAAATATAAGGAGTGATCAGTTACAGAGCGATGCCGTCTTAAAGTTTGACTAAAAATTAAACTGAATAAAAAATATCCAGGAAGAACGCGACTTATTTAGACAGTTTGTGTGGTGTATCAGCTTTATGGTTCTCCCCTCCTTTTTCGGCTGTCCCCTGTGCTGTGTCTCTGCACCAACACAAACTCTGTGCAGTTAAAATCTTTGAGGCATAATTTAAAAATATGCATGTATATGTGTACTTCCAGCAACATGGTTTCTTGCGTGTATATAAACTTGTGGCTGATTACCCCGAAAAAGCTGGTTTTATTGTGATTTAGTCTTCAGGTGTGTCCTTACCTTTTAGTCTTATTGCCGTTTGAACCAGCAGTGCCTGTTTAATGTCTCATCATCTGAACTGGGCTGTGGATTGACAAGGATATTATTGTCTTGGTGTAGGCCAGTACTGAAATAAAGGTACTTGTACTCATTCTCGGGAAAATTGGTGTCAGGACATCCCTAATCTGTAACCTTTGTGACTTTTTGTTGGTATTTTTAGGGGGACGGTATAAAGAATTCATCAGGGCAGAATGACGAAGTCCAGGAAACCTCTGAGGGTCGCACACGCTCAGTCAGGTCTCTTGGTACAGCAGAACTTATTCATCCCCAGAAATTAATATATTTTGAAAGTATGTGCCATTCAATTATCTTTGCTTTTGTTGCATCTTTGTTGCAAATTTTGTGTTGATGTCTCTAAAGATTAGTTGGTTAAATATATATCACATTGTGTCTCAGGTAATAATTATGCTGAGGAGGAGTCAGATGAAGATGAAGACTATGTTCCATCTGAAGACTGGAAAAAGGTACGTAACAACTTCATTCATTTGCTTGTCAGACACTTGTGTTGTCAGATCACGCTGCAGATATTTGTCTGAACTAGGAAATTATGGTTTGCAAACTGCTTAGTCATTCTGATCAGTCAAAGCAATAAATTCATCTGTTGGTTTTAATGTGGTGGTGGGCACGATAATGTTGGATCTCCAGCCATCACAATACACAGTGCATCGCAGCTGTGTTATGTGTATGTATAGGGTTGTGTAGCTGTTGACCTGCTGTACACCACAATATTAATGTTGTGACTGATGGGTGTATATAAGCCTTTTCAATTTATAAAATGTCATTTTCAGGTTTGTTTAGAAACGACTAGTAGAGTTGACTGTCATGGTGGATTTTTGGCTTGAGAATATGTCAAAATACTGTGCCAACTGCAAGAATACTATACTGAACTTTTTAATTAGAGAAGAGATATTCTAAGTCAATAATTAGATTTACAGTGCAGGTGGGTTCACAAAAATGTGTTCTGAACAATTGCGCAGTTTTTATAGTAAATACAATTTATTGTAGTCAAATCCTTTTTATAGGGCACTGATAGTTTTACATCTATACTAAATGTAATTGTCTGCCAGTCTTCACCAAATCTAAAGTGTGCGTCTCCTTCCATCAGGAGATTATGGTGGGCTCCATGTATCAAGCAGAAACCCCTGTTGGTCTGTGTAAATATAAAGATAATGAAAAAGGTGAGGGGACTGGCAAGTTTGTCTTTCACTTAATATAATTTGAACCTTATTTTTTGTGAGTTACCCAAAGATACAAAGTTCATTAAGTAAAGTACACATAGGTGACACAAGAATAACTTGTTACTTCCTGTTCTTTATGAATTTGTACTGCAGTTTATGAAAATGATGACCAGTTATTGTGGAATCCAGAGTGTCTTCCTGAAGGCAAAGTAGTAGAGTTCTTGACAGAAGCATCAAGGCGGACGGGAGATGAGAAGGGAGTAGATGCAATACCAGAGGGATCTCATATCAAAGATAATGAACAGGTGAGGAAAAATAACTGTAGAGTCTTTAACATGTTGAAGGATAGCTCTGACAACTTTCTGTATTTTCTCTTTATTTTCATGAAATTCAATAAAAATAATAAAATGAAGAGTGAATTGACCATGACAAGTATTTCTTACATAGCCAAAACCTTATTTAGTTTATTCCTGATTGCCATAGTTATTTTTAAAAAACTACCAAACACACATCCGTGAGGGACAGTTGCACTGAGTGACATATTTATTTGTTATATTGAAAACTGATGCTCCTGTTTGTTTTGAATTTAAAACTTTCCATGTGGCTAATATGATTATGCGTAATTGTTTCCCTGCAGGCATTGTATGAACTTGTAAAATGTGACTTTGATACGGAAGAAGCTTTAAGAAGACTTAGGTTCAATGTAAAAGCAGCCAGAGGTAAGTTGGCTTTTGCTAAAATCCCCTTTCCATTTTTATCTTTAAGAGGCTCTAAATACAGATGCAACACTAATTATCAACTTCTCTATAACAGAGGAACTATCTGTCTGGACTGAAGAGGAATGTAGAAACTTTGAACAAGGATTAAAAGCTTATGGGAAAGACTTTCATTTAATACAGGCCAATAAGGTAAGAGTGCCATTTAAGATGAATATGTCACAACCATACTACATTGATAACATTTCATTTTCAGATTTTATTGATAATGTGAACATTATTTTCATTTTAAAAATTATATGAATGCGTTTCCTGTATTGTGGCTTGTATATATGCTAAAGGCTGCAATGTGCTCCGTTTCAACCTAGCTGTATTTTTACGACAAATCAAATACAGTATTTATTATTTTAGTTACAGTAAATCCAATGATTTGTCAAAGTCGCAGACAATTATTTTTTTTGTCTCATATTTGTAATTGTACCTACGGTGCCTTTCCAGACGATAATAACTGTCATTTCATGTCTGCTGAATTAAATCTTTCAGGTGAGAACTAGGTCTGTAGGAGAATGTGTGGCCTTTTATTACATGTGGAAGAAGTCTGAGCGTTATGATTTCTTTGCACAGCAAACCAGACTTGGGAAAAGGAAATACAACCTTCACCCTGGTGTCACGTGAGTTTTATTTTTTTGTACATATAGTTGTGAAAGGTGTTGCTAGTATATAAACTGCAAATTTTTAATGGAAGAAATAGTATGCTTTTTTTTGTTTGTTTTATTTGTGGGTAATATTTTAAATGAAGTTATGTTAAAGCTGGAAAAAACATTTTCCTAAAATGTGTCCTTTTCTTGCTGTGGAAATCCATGGGTAGCTCTTACCTGATTAACTGGCAGTTTGTGCCCAATTGTGACTAATCTGATAAAACTTAAAGTGCAGAGACATGCTTCAGTTTGCGCAGTTTTAATCCATTCAGTTTGTTATTTTGTACCATTCTTAATAATTGTAATTCAATAATGAGTAATAAGTAAAAGATTGTACAGTGTACCAGGCAGTGGAAGAACATAGCAGAGGAAGGGCGGGAGGGTTAGGCCGAGCAGAGCTCGGCTTTCTTGGCCTGTTAGACAAAAGAGGATGTGGCGGCTGCTACAGTGCTGCACTTTTTTTTTTGACTACATGAAATGAGGCGTGTATAAAACAGTGTAATTTAGTATAGATTCAGACTATAACTACAATCTACTTGCAACCAGTGGTTATAAAATACACCAGACCACATATACTTTGAGATTGTGTGTAATGGGCCCTGTGCTGCTGTGTGTAATCAGGGACTACATGGACAGATTACTGGATGAGACAGAGAGTGCAACGTCCAGCAGAGCTGCGTCACCTCCGCCCACCACCTCCAGCAGCAGCACCAGTCACTCTGAGAAGGAGGACAGCAGCAGTCAGAATGGTGATCTAATAAATATCAATTATGCTTACAAGTAAAACTATAATAATAATTATACATATTTGTTTTGTTTTTTTTAAAGCTACAAAAAAGACAGTTTATGTGATAATTAGTGCAGTGCACAAAAATACGGTAACACTCCTTTTTTTTGTCATTTGCCACTACTGGTATCTATAACCAATTTAGGTTTTCCCACTAATTTTAAAATATCTCTTTTCTTTCTTCCACAACTATCTAGTAGTAAAACTGAACAGACTTTAATATGTGGCGCTCACAACATTAACAATTAACTCGGGAATTCAGCAACAGAGTCTCTTTCATTTAGCTGTGAATTTGTTAGTGGGTACCGAGCATTATCAGCACATTTGTGTTGGCTATTTATTTGTACTGAAATCTGCAACTTCTACAAATAAAACCACTTAACTGCGCCCTTTTTTGTTTTTGTGGACAGGTATTGCGAGCCACAATATGAGCCAATCAGTGGATGGTGCTCAGTTGCCCCAAGCAAACCAAGTCAAACCCGAGTCAATTCAGTCTAATGGTCCCTCGCATCCACTAGTAGAAGTTCCTCCTCCCATTTCAGACAACTCCAATGGCTGCAGCCAACCCACTGCACCCAGCCATGACAGAAATGGTTCTCTTGAGCCTCCACCACTCCACAGAGACATGGCAGCGATGGCACATGAAAGACTAGCAAAGAGGTGCAGGACGGAGGCAGATTCTTTGGGCCAAAGCGAGGTGGAACCATCCAGAACACAGGAGAACTGAAGATTCCTGTGCTTGGTGCAGTTGATATATAGATGCTAATTTGGGGTGGGAACGATTGTCCCTCCTTCACCCATTAGCGGGTAGAGTTTGGGGGGGGGGGGGTGATCCCTACTTCTCATGCTAGTGCGGCATCTCCTAAGAGCAAAGACTCACTCTAAAGTAAGTTCAAAGGTCACTGAAAATCACACCTTGAAGAACACAGCCAACCAAACTGCAGCTGGTCGTCCAGGAGGGGCAGTGGCTTTCCCAGCTTCATGCCCCTCCATTCCATCCATGTATTGACTGCCTGCAAAGCTCATCCCAAAGTACCACAGCTCCATCGTGTCCCATGAAAGATCTTCTACCCATTGTCTTTTTTTTCACTTTTTGGAGACATTTTTCCAAGATTTTTCTTTTTCTATTTGTACTAAAAGAATAAATCACCTGTGATATTTTTTTACACAAAGAGATATTTATATTTTTTAACAGAAAATCTAAGGTGGCTTATTATTACTGTTTGAGCTATTTGATGAAACAGGATGTTTTAAACGGTCATGTGCTCACATTTTCAATAAGGACGGAGACAAAGTAGGCAGACACACAAAGAGTAGGATGGCGTTGTCAGCGGCTCACTTTAGTTGCACTTTGATTGTACGTTTCACATCTTTACTGATAAGAAAACCCAGCAGATTTGCATTTTTACTCCTTTTCTCCTGAACCTGCTCTGGCCTTGATCACGGCGTTGTTTTGTTATGATAAATAAACCCTTGGGTTAGTACCTTGAAGGTTTGTTTTGTGTAAAGCAGCTGGCATCAGTGATGTCCTGTATTATAACTCACCATGTAGAAGATTGCTGTATTTTCGGATTTTCATAGTCAGTGCTTTGCTTGACGCTTTCTTTTTACTAGACAGAATGTCCATGGTTTTTAATGTAAAGTTTGTATAGATTTCTTACCTTGAGAAGTTGGTAATTTTTTTAATAACTCTCTTCATCTCTGTATCTTTTGGTCTTCCTTGTAGGCTGTGCTGTTTGTTGAGAAACCTTTCACCTATGTTGCTCTGGGGTGGATGTAATAAAATGAGTAGCCATTCCTCTTCTGCTCTCTATTTGGCAGCACTTCCCATTCCTGTGTGGCCCTGCACAGTCCAAAATGTTTGTAGCAAAGAGCCTTTTTTGGACCCAAAATTGTTAATTGCACTGCTTATCTAGGTTTTAGAAACTGTTTAATCAAAGTGCTTAATTTCACCAACATTTAGCATCTGTTCTCAGTAAGTGGCTCTCTCTAACAGTGAATCAGACCAGGGAGGTGACTAGAAAGACCTTAACTTGTTTTGGTACAGTAACTGTTGAACTTAATGCTTACGTGTTTTACTTTGTACTCTTACTTTCATAAATTAAGAAAGGTTTGTCTCAAATCTTAGTCTATATAATTGTTTTTTTTTTCTTTTGACAATGTCTTTTTTTCTTCGTAAATGAAAACATTAATAAACATGAAGTGTATTCCGAGATTGGCTATGAATGGAACAACATTGGCTATATTTAATACATGTATTAATGAAGTTGATATATTAGTGTCGACAGTGAAAAATTCAAATAGAAAACAAGCCATTCTGGTCTGTTTTAATACACATTTAGATTTATGGGTCAATGTGTTAAAATCGGAAAAATCCAAATTATTTCACTTAATTGCTTTGTAGAATAGAAAATTATCCTAAAGTTAAAAAATATAAGGTTTTATATATTGACATAAAAAATAAGTGGGAAAGGAAACAATAACTTCAGCAAAAAGTGAATACATTTGCATAGCACCAGATACATGCTCTAAAAACCTCTCTCCACATACACAATATAAAATGTGATCTTGATAGTCTTAGCTCTTCAGAGTTGGTTCACGACTCCACTGTTTATGCCTTTTCTATTTAATATGATACAAATCATATTAGAAACAGGAAGCATGTTTGTTGCATACAGTACATTGCAGATATTTCTATCCTTGCAGAAAAACCTGATTTTAACAATTATGAAAATGTTTCTATTCTTACTTGTCTGCTCCTGTGTGAAGGTGACGTAGGAGTACACCAGGCTCCCAGCAATACTGTGGGGAAAGGATGACAAAATCTGTTTCCAGACAAAGGCCTAACACAGATATTTATACAGTGCAGCTATATTACCTGATGTTTAGTCCTATAAAGTTAGTCCAGGTGAATATGTAGTCCCCACCAAACATCATTCCAATATATGTCACAATGATATTCTGCAGGAGTCACAGAGAGTGAGAGTCACTGAACACATCTGGATTCATCTACATTAGCCAATGTGAGAAGAACCAGATTTTAATAACTCACCTTTATACAACCTACAATGGAGGTGGTGAGTGCTGAGTTGTACTGAGTGCACAGCATGATGGAGTACATTAAAATGAAGCTGTAACACATATTTAAGAAGAATTAGACAAAAGCAGCCATGGTGGGTTATGGCTATTAACAAATGAAGTGAACAGGCGTTAGGTATCTAGTTTACCCCATGATACAGGAGAGCACGAACTGCACAACAAAAAGCAGATCAGACCAGCTGGCATACTCCAACCCCTTACACAGACAACAGAAATCAAGACGTGAGACACTATATTTTCCACACAAATCTGTGCTAAACAAATGCACTTACTATTTGAAGGTCTCCTGACAAATAAGCATATGCCACAGTAGGGAAAATCATGATCAAAGCATTGTAGTAGAGAAGCCCAAACTTCCCCAGCTCCTGTGACAGCAGCAGTTTAAAAAAAATTATAAATTAGGTCAAAACAAAGCATCACAATGAGGTAGGACTAGCTGCTCTTCTCACTTTTGAGTCAAGTTTCTGCTTCACGTACGCGCCGCTGGCCGCTGTCAGAACATTGTTCAACATTATGAATATGTATCCTTCAAGGTCAAAAGCTAAATCAGCACTAAAAGAGAATGACAAATATGTTTACAAAAACAAGCAGGCAATCTGATAAAATGTACATAGGTGTATGTGGCTTTCTTACCTGGCAGCAATAAAAGCACCAAAGATCATGGTAAACACTGTCATTTTAACCGATGTAGAGAAAGTCTTCCTGTCAGCACAGGAAACAGTTGCTGTTATTAAAATCACTCCTGGCAGGTGCAACACCATTAAATGGTGCAGAGGAAGCTTAACTTACTTCAGCAAGAATCCCTCAAACACCATGGTGAGACAAATACTGAACCTCCTCAATACTGTAAACATGGGTAAACTAAGGAAGGAAAAACAGTCGGCTTTGCTACTTATATTTGATATAATTATGTTTCAGCATGATAAGGGAAGCGAGGGTTACCAAGCTCTTACTTGAGTCGCTGGGTCCCAAACAGACCTGATATTTGATTTCCAACATACAGTAGAGGCAGCGGAAACATCTGGAAAGACAGGAGATACTGTATGTCAAGTTTTTATCCTTGCCACGAGAACTATGTCATTGTCTGTGTTTTCACCCAAAACATATCCCCCTCACCTTGTGTGGTATACTCAGATCCAAATCTGGAAATGAAATGACACCCAACATCTTCCCAATCCTCAAAACTACAACTGTGGCCAGCATCTGCAAAGTTTTTGAAGCAGGAACAGTTCAAACACTACGTCCGACTCTGTTGTTAATCAAACACCAACATAAAGTAGTGCTGAGTGCACCTCAGAAAAACTTACTTGGCCGATTCCGACGCATGTTGATGAGGGGAATCTGAAAAACAAGTAGACAATGAGGAAAGAAATGAGGGGGGAGGAAAAATACAAAAACACATGCTTTTTAGCTGTAGGTCAATCCTTGGTCCTCTTTCAGGCAATCACGCTCTTGCTCTTATTTGATTATATATGAGTTTACATTCTTTGATAACAATGTTAGCTATGTTGTTGTTTGGACCTGATTATATATAGAATATATTTAAAATCAGACTGTCGGGCAAAAGCTTAAAACTGAAATGTAAATATTTTTGTGTTCTTTATCTACGCTGTACACCAGGCAACAGAATATAAAGGACTAGTGATGGAACCTGTGGTTAATGTACTTTTCTGAGGGTCCTTAATTGATTTCTGTCCTAGATACAGCTTTATACTTTGCAGTGCAGTGGCAAATACCATGCACGTTGCTTTTTTTCTGACACTTTAATTTGTTGTTGATCACTTTACAATTTACAAATAATAAATTGCCTTTTTATACACGATATAACAGTTTTAAAATAGCCCAAATTAGGTTATCTTAAACTCTTAACATTAAAATCCTAACTATAAAGATTAAATAAACACTTTTATTATAACTAATCTAATACTATACGAACACGGAAAACGATTTACCTTTCAGATAAACCTTGGTAAACGTTGAAACATATTAATATAATATATAAATGAAAGTATTTTATGATTAAATTTTTTTAAAGCTACAGCGTTTCCTATTTTGTACACACATCCAAACACAGTAAAGACAGCTTCGTTTTCAAAGGATGAGAAAATTCCTTATAGAAAGCTGCATCACTGTCCGGTACCTGGACGTTGGACTTTGGACCTTTACCTGTAACTGGTGAGGACGCTTTTGTTGACTATAACGATGAAAAACGAACTGATTCCGTAAAATCCCGCAGCCAACAGCTTCACAAACACCGCAGAGCTGTCACCGGATGTTTCTGTTCTGGTTCTGGAAGAGGCTCCTTCAGGCGACAACTTTCCGTCGCCGAGTTCGCCTGTAGAGCTCTGCGCTCGCCATTTAGGGAGCGCCGCCATAATTTACGTATCGACGAGTGTCCCTGAACTTCCAACGGAAACCGACGAGTCACTCTGCGCATGCGTCCAACAATCTTAAATGACGATAGCGGAAAAGCAAAGTAGTGAAACATCTCGAACAATCAACTTTGAGGAGCATTTACTCTTTGTAAAATGATCTATGAAAATAGAGGTGGTTAAGTAATGTACCTTTATACAAAGTCAAAACACTTGTATTTTACTTTATTACGCCCATTTTATGTGACTTTTACTACAGATTTTCAGGTGTTTATACTTACCTACGACTACCTTTAGGACCTTCACAGCGTGTTACTTATTATTTTCAGATTCTCAGGAAATATGATGAGTATAATATCACCAAGATATTATACTATATACTGTATAATATCACCAAGATATTATACTTAATTTTAGATCAAACACACTTCTGTACAAAGTGCAACGTACAAAGTGGTTACGAGGTCCACATTTACATCATTTTTGTTTGGCACCAATTATATTTGCTCTTACATTTAATTTGTTTTTTTCCCTTTATATTGTGCGTTTATTTGCAAGTGTAATATAATTTAAATCAAATATTAAGATTATTTTCATAACGTATAGCTCCAACTTATGATTTTTCTGTTACCAAAGAGTCAATTTCTAAAAGGAAAGTTTTCATATTAAATTCCTGAATGTAAAGTTGAATCAGTACTCAAACTGAACATTACATTTCTTGTTTAAGAGGCACGTGTTTAACAAATCTTTTATATTTGTCATCTAATTAGTTTCTATTTATTTTTTGTGGAATGCTTGTATTTTTGTACTTAAAGTAAAATTTAAAGCATGTACTTAGTACTTACATTTGATTGTGGTATTTGAAGCAGAGAATTTTAGGCAAGTAAATGAGTACTGCATACTTCTGACCACTGATCTACGGCGTAACCCCATAAACTAATGGACAATGCCTCAACAAGTTTAAGAAAAACTTTTAATGGAATACGACTTTTTACTTTTACATCAGTTTAAAGTTTTTCAAAAGATTTTCATCCAGCTCAACTTTATTTACTCAGTCACATTGTATCAGGTAAGGCTACCTACTCACTATAAATTTTATATTTTCTGTCAAAAAATAGTTAAACTACAGTCTACATACACATGGAAGATGGAATAAAACCAATTTGTCAGTTACCCTCCTTTTGTGAAATATGTAATTGCTTTTGTTGATTCAGTTTAAAAGCTAATAACTGTGTTATTATGGAGGATGTAGTCTGTGGTACTGTTTTCTTAAGTTGTAAGTTCATTAGAGTTGTGCTATA
This sequence comes from Channa argus, assembly GCF_033026475.1. Taxonomy (NCBI): domain Eukaryota; kingdom Metazoa; phylum Chordata; class Actinopteri; order Anabantiformes; family Channidae; genus Channa; species Channa argus. The sequence continues at coordinate 9,518,586 of NC_090210.1, read as the reverse complement.
CAGTTAATTGATGTAAATGATAACCTAAATGTTACACACGCACACACACACACACCTTTCAGTATAACAGAACATTTAAGGCACCTCAAAATACATCCTCATTAACCATAGCCACCCAACTACAGAGGTAAGGTTTACTGCAGGGCTTTTGCATTACATACATTAGTTTTAGTTAGTTGTACCCAGTAAGCATAATTTAAACCTTTCCAGAGTGTTGATGATGAACGAATAGCATAGCCCTCAAAACACTGGAGCTTTGTTAAGTTTAAGCAATAAATAACTTCACGTCAATTTACACCTTTAAAATAAAAAATTAAATTAAATTTAAAAAAACGTTACGATTTTAAACAAGCCAGGAGCCATTGGCAGGACATAACACCTCTAAAGTAATTTATTAGAACAGGGATGTTTGCAGAGAGCATTTCACCGTCATGTGGCTCAAACAGTCCTACAAAAAACTGCTCCAGCTGTCTGTATCAGTGCATCACCAGGAAGTCTTTGCAGAACGCAGCATGTAAAGCTTCAAATTCACTCAATTCAGTACAAGCCTCCCACCCAACCCCAATGCTTACTGGATATGGTGACACAGGTGGCTAAAAGCACCATTAGCTCACATTACATTCTGTAGCTCATGATTGTTCCACAATGACAGCTCACATTTCTTTCAGAAAAACTATGCATTGGTGTTGCTGAGCGGATAAAATACAAATAACAATAAATCCATAGATCTGACACAGCATTTGAACAACCAGGTGTTTTTAATGTTGTGGTGGACAGGGGTCAGCATGGGCACTCTGAATGTTCTACGGCTACATAGCAAGCTCAATGCACCGTGCATTCGGACACCTGCCGATCATGGCTAGCATTAACATTTTAAAACAGACTTAGGCCTGCACATTTAAATTAACTTCTGCAGGTGCAAAATTTACACAAAAGGCAAAACACAAAAAGATCCACACTGCTTGACAAAGTTCTATATTAGACTGAAATGTTGCTTTATTATAAAACTGGCTTGGAGATTAGAATTTTGTGTGGATATTTTGTTTCAGCATTACATTTTTCCCCAATGGGTCCCCTGTCCACAACATTAAAACCTCTGAGGGGTTTCAATGTGAGGCTGATCAGTGTGTTGCTTACAAAAAAGGAAAGGAGGAAAAAAAATCTTCAGTGGACAAGCGCTGATAAAACCAAGTGCTTTCAGATCTGAAAGACATTACAGATACTCAAAGAGCAAGATATGTTCACGGTGTATGTATCAATCTCACCTAAATTTCAACAATCACATCTCAAACACATTAAGAACTACTTTAGGTGCAGTAGTTGCAGTCTTGTTTGAAAATGGCAAATTTGTTGCAGAGGATTACTTAAACCCTAAAATTCTAAGTAACTACTTGTCAAGTTCATACACCCAGCCTTGCACGCACACACGCACACACTTAACAAAAAATACCATATTTGCTTAGTGGTCCTGAATTTACAAGTAGTATAGTCTATATGACCTAAAAGGACCAGCCTAAAGATAAACATTAGACCCTGGGACACCCTGAAACACAGGTAGCACATCTGGATCAGGGGATACAAAGCATTACTAACCACTGGTCCACCAAAAAAGGCAAGCTATCAAAAAAGGGAAATGAGGCATTCACTTTTCACTGCACAATAAGCAGAAAAATACCAAGCTTTAGTGGGAAGTCACTTTGCCTGGTTACCCATCCTCAATTTGTACCTCACAAATGGATGGGCAGTCAGGATCTGAGTAATTACACTTGAAAATCCATGTTAAGCCATACTTAATGTATCTAGTACAAGATTTCTATGTAGTGTAGTGCTACCACATCAGTGTGTATTACTGGGGAAAACAACTCCCGTAGAAAATCTAAGACGACCCCATAATACTGAGCTGAAATCGAGGAAAAAATAAAAAATAAAAAAGCACAAAAGCTTCAGGGGAAGAAATAGACACACTTCAATCTAGTTGCAGAAATGCATAAATTCAAGCAGCACAAAAAATATCAATGAAGTATGCATAATCTCTGGAGGAAAAAAAATGTATGAAAACATCCCTGCTTTCATGTTCCTAAATACAAAATTTCAGTGTAACAAGAGGTCCTTTTTCCGCCTTTTTGTCTTTTGTTCTTCTTTAAAACAGGTGAAAATTTAGTCCCCTGTTGGTGGGAGTGGTATGGGATGACAGTCTTTTTCATCAATAAAATCTTTTTTTTTTCTTCTCTGTTTTCTTATATACTTGAAGATGTGGTAAGCATGCAAGCCTCGTAGAGGAGGGGCCCGGAAGGGCTGATGGGTGGGCTGGTGGTGGAAAAGGAGCCATTAGGCCAGGGCAGGGAAAGCCTCAGGATCATCCACATTGGGGACTGACACTCCACTAGCCTGGACCAAAAAGAAAGAATGAATAAAACACGCACACACAAGACCCACAACAAAGTGGTTATATTAAAATAGCTATTGTCAATATATTTGTATAAGCAATTTTCACATTAGTTATTCTACATTTCCTCTCAGCATTTTAGTACTTTTATCTTAGTGCTAAATACAACATTTTCTTATTAAACACCTTTATAGTTTACTTTCTCCACAGGAGCTATACAAATAAAAAGTACGACTTAAAATTGGTTTAATTATAACTATGTTTATGTATAACTATGTTTATACTATAATTATAATATTGAATTATAATTATGTGTTTGATTAAAATATAGCTGTCATGTCAACATTTTGATAAGAGAATTAGCTGTCAACAACTGTGACAAACCACAAAACAGAACTTTATAATCTTTTTTTTTCAACAAATGCTAGTTGTGTACTGCATCCAGCTTCCTGTCATATTTTCAATGATTGTAACTTTTTTAGGATTTTGACAACTGTTCGCACAACACAAACTATTGCTGCTGGGCTTTCATTCCTAAAACTAAGCAGAAATGTGCTTCATGGAGGATGAGGTCACTGGTCTGCTGCTGTTGCCTCAGTGCTCCACAGCAGGTTTTCCAAGTCAGTACTTTTAGAGCCTGTTCAGTCACTGGGCCGAATCTTTTGTGAGAGACACTAAAGCTTTGTTGTTGGCAGCAACAACAGCTTTTCTTTTGTTACCTTTTCGGAGCGTCCTCCCCCGCGTGTTGTCCTGCTGCCTCCTGCACTGCGGCCCCCCCTCCCTCCGCGTGCTCCACCACGCCCGCGACCAGGGCGACCAAGGTCTCCAAAATTGATCTCCAACTGAGATGTGATGTCGTTGGCTGGTTTGCGGAAATGGTGGTCACTAGATTCATCAGTGGTGCCCGGCTGAAAAGAATGATTGGAGATTAATTGTACATTGTGCACAGCAGAGACCATTTTGAAAACAATAATGAAGGGGCAAAAGTGTTTTTGTGCTTTTTCTCCGATTCCTTTTCTGTGGACATCTTCATACGTCATTGTTAACAACTCACTACTTTCTACATAGATTTTTTAACACAACTTTACCATGGACTGTAAAGATTAAAAAAATAAATAAATAAAATAATAAAAAAAATAAAAAATAAATAAAGGCACCTTGTACAGAGTGTGTGGTTCTGCTTCCGTCTCTGAGGCGTCGATCAAAGCGCCAACAGGCCTCTGCAAAATCAACACAAGACATACAAGCAAATTACTTAACAGATGTAAATGGTTATTATCAGGTTACGCATGTTTGACAGACTTTAAACCACACAGAAAAGATACTAGTATATCAGTGAAGTCTATAATGATTAGCTCTTTAAAATATCTTAAAAGGAAAAGACAACAAAGTCCCAATGGTGTCAACTTTTAACGACACGTTCTTCATTTAAATCAGCACATTGAGCTTTATGAGAGACGGTTTTCAGGTGTTTATCTTACGATTTAACCTAATTTTCGGCTTCTTCCTTATCGAGTGCTCCATGTCAGCTTCTCAAAACTCTCTTAATTGCACAAACTTGTCGGGAACCGCTACTTTCTGACTGATAAAATAAACCATCTTAAATTGCTTGTATGTGGCATTTACAAACTTATCTGTTCATATTAGTGGTCACTGCATTAGGCTTAAAATTTAAAACCTGTATCCTGGAATCAGCACATGAGCAGTAGAAGTCATGTTCTTCACCAGTATTCGCATTTCTGTCAGTAACAGTATGCAGCAGAAACAAAAGAGAAAACTGGTCATATCAGAGAAAAATGTTTCCGTTCTTCATAACAACAAATCTTACATCTTCACTCTTGGACTTGTGTAGAACATATCCTTTCTTCCACTGGTTGTCGGCTCCCTCATTGGGCTTACGGATGTTGAACTCCACCTTGGTACGCTCTTTGTCCTGCATGGCCTTCCACTCGTCTAGGGTCATCTCTTTGGGGCCTTCGTTTTTCACCTCCTCGACCTCATTCTCCCTGTAAAGACAGCACACAACAATGTAGGAACTAAAGCCTCAAATGACAATCCTCTTAGCTCTATACATGCTCTCTAATCCTGAGGCCAAAAGGGCAACGGAAATGTTTATCCCATTTGCACCAACGCTTTGGTCACAAAAATGTACAAGCTGAAATTCTGTTTTTGTAAAAACGCAAAGGGAAGCATTACTCTGTGCTGACAAAGTTCGGTAGATTCAATCTACTGTTTTTTCTGAAAGACAACTGTAAGATTCATTTACTTAACAGCAAGATATCACCTGGAAGGAAGTGGACACTCACTTGTTCTCAGAGCTGGTAGGTGTATTTTCCTCTCCCTCTGGGGTCGTCTCAGGAGCTGCTGTTTGTTCAGCCTCACTGGGAACAGAGACACGCAGCTGACTTGCCATTTTTATATTAAACAGTACAGTTTGGACAGTTCATTTTTGAAATAGGCTTCAAGCTGCACCACAATTCCACCGCAACAAAGATTGGCATTTTGGTAAATAAGTACATATTGTTTTCAGTTGAAACAGCACCTCCTACTATACGTATTACCTTACCAAGCTGGCCAAGAGTTTCAGAAATGCACTTAAGGTTGTTGCATTCATTTTAAGTAACATTACTGCTCACGAACAATAATGTGTGTACATTTTAGAATGATATTATTTAGTGTAACATTCGTCACAAACACAGGGTATTCACCAAATAGTATGCTGTGACAACGGGCTTTACTTAGACTACATGCAGTGAGCAAAGTTTGGGCAAATATCACTTGTGCATCATTATCTTGTAGACAGTAACTGTCAGATAAACAGGCCATGTGCCTGCTCATGAAAACTCACCTCACTTCATCCTTCACAGTGCCCCAGTTGTGTGAGCCACTGCCACTGCGTTTCTCCTCACTTTTCTGATTGCTGGAGCAGACAGAAAATAAATAAATACATAAAAAACACACATGGTTGTGTAAAATACTCACAGCCCACATCAGGAGTAATTCTAAAACCAACAACTCTCAAGTCTATATTCAAATATGGATTAGTGGAAAGAACTTGAAGGACTGATCCTCATCTGAGACATCAGAAAGAAACACTGCCTTGAATGTTTTATCTCCAATAAACACAGAAGTTTTAACAGTGTCACGTTCAACCTGACTCACGATTTCTCAATGCCGCTGTGTCTGTCGAAGTCTCGTTTTCCACGGGAGTCGAAGCCGTCTCCTCGCCCCATGCCCCGTCCTCTTCCACCACGCCCGCCCCGGCCGCCACCACGCCCTCTCGGGGGCCTGTCTCCAGAGGGTCTAATGGACACAGACAGACACATCATTAATGAAGCATGTGAGGGTGATCAATATTTATCCTTTTAAAACAAACTTGTATTCTCCTGATGTCAGTGGTGTTCAGACAAATATCAAAGACCAGCTTAGCCTCAAAACTAAAAACTATAATTTTTTTATGTGAGCGAACTAAAATTATATCAGCAGCTGCAAACACTTTATCCATGCACACACCCCCATACTGATCACACCAGACAGCCCCGGCTTTATCAGCATGTTAAATATTCTTATTCATCACTGCTACCCACTTGTCTACAGAGAACTCTCCACCACCCTCAGGCTTGTCCTCTGCTGGTTTCTCAAAACGGCGCTCTCGAGGAGGTCTCCGGTCCTGCCTCTTGTCTCCAGGTCGGCCTTCACCCTGCCCACCCTGGTGCTGGCTACCAGGTTGGCCCTGTTGATCTGGTCTTCGGCCCACTCGCCTGATACCTTGCAAATACATAGGTCAAAGTCAAAATTAGTCACTTCTGTCAACAGTAAACTCACTTTCATTGTCTGTGTCTGTTTCATTTCATGTTTGCATATGCATGTAGGGACACACCAATTGCCATGTATTGCAGTTACTTAAGCTCCTGATGTACTTCCAGTCCCATCTCTAGTTGGGAGCTTAAAAAAGAACAACAAAAGAACTACCAAGGTAGCTGCCCTATTTATCTTTAACTCAATTATTCCACAATTACGAATCTTTAAAGACCCCTTACCCAGTTCTACGTCTGATCGTTTCTGGCAGCACTAAACTCTAAAATGCAGTCTAATATTTGGATAGGTGATGTCTCCATGTAGCAAACAAAGACCGATCTGTCCAGTCTTTCCAGTACAACGTTACGAGTGACTGAAGCACATTTGCTTTGCAAAGCCTGCAGCTGGTGATGGAGCTGCAAAGCCGGTGCATGGAGACAGTGACCCACGACACCACCTTTCTGTCGGATGCTAGTGGAAAACATTTCTGCGACACAGGACTTCGCTGGTGTGCTACACATGAGCTTTGTAGTGACACTCTCGCGTGTGGAATTAACTGCTCCTTCCACTAAAAGCAAAAACTGGGGTCCGTTTTGACCTCACGCTGGGTTTCGTACAGACCAGCATCAGCTAACGAAGCTAACAGGAGCTGCACATGACAGCAAACAGACGAAAATAAACACGCAACGCACAAGCGAAAGAACAGGTGAAATTCGTACCTTCTTTCTTCAGGGGGACTGGAGCCTGCGGCTCCTCCTTCTTGTCCAGTAGCGGGTTCTTCCTGTCCTTCTGCGACTCCTTCTTCGGCTGCTTGGCGGCTTGAGCCGCGGTCTTAGTGGAGCCAGCGGCGGCCCCCTCCTTCTTCTTGTTTTCAGCAGCTTTCAGGATCTCAAACGGGTCGGACTCATCGTCCAATAACTGGTCGAATCGATTGGTTACGACGCAGCCGAAGCCTTCTTGCAGGTGTCCGGGCATGATGGCGCCCCTTCTGCGGGATTCACCTCCGATTCTACGAGGCTTGATGCGAACAATTCGCTGGATGCTGCCACAAGATGGCTGGGAGAGCTGCCCCTTCTCTTCCGGTGCGAGCACCATCCGGGACATCGTGCCGCGCACACCAATCTGAGCACACCGTGGCTCTAATGTTTTTATTTACATTATGTAACGACGTGCTCGTGTCGTCCTGCAATAATCCGGCTTTTAATGCTTCACAGGATGCGAAGTGCAAGAGTAGTCAGCACAGTAGGCAAGTGACTTATGTGGCTGCAGAAAACCAAATCATTTTGTTAAGACGTGATGGGATAAGTAAGAACTACACAATGGATACATGGAACAACTACTCCACGGTTTAAAAAAAAAAAAAAAAAAAGAGTACTCTCTCGCAAAGTAGTACTTAGTAAACTCCACGTGATACATTTTTATTGCTTTAAAGTGATTTGTTATTTAGAGATTATTGCACTCAAGATCAGATGGTTGCAAACAATGCATTAATATTTTAATAAAATAGAAATAGCATAGCAATTTGTTAATGCTGTAGCTGTTTGAAATTGAGCTAATTTTAACTTATTTGGTTCACTAACTCTTAGAAAACAGCAGGAGGAGCAGGAACGTAAATAATGTGTGACCATCTGAACTAAATAAATACATTTGAGTGAGCAAACCCATTGTAGAGGCCAAAAACTATCCACGCCAGACATTGTTGTATTACAAACACTGAGCATTTGTTCTATTCCCAGTTCCACAATTGAGCTGATAACAGATAAAGTAATTCCAGAGAAAACGCTGAGATGATAACCAAAAAAAAAACCCCAAAACATTCACATTCCACAAATTAAGTACACAAAACACAACAAGAAACTGTGTACCTACCTCCACAACTACACACTCAACTTTCCACCACTACCTTGTTGTGCTCCTCCATTACCATGTAGTACCAGTAGCTGTATCTTGACACACCATTAGCTGTAAACAAAACAGTTTCCCTGACAACTGACTAGCAAACTTTAAAGGCAGATAGGTGATGTAATTGATGACATCATCATACACGTTTCATCTTTGCCCCATCACCAAGGTGAAGGACCTCACCAAAGACAGCTATCTGCCAGTCCCAACCCTGGAACTAAGCGTTACCGCCCTCTTCGGAGTGAAATGCAACCTCCGAGCCAGCTCTTCCCACTAAATACGCTGATGAGATCAGCAATTTCTCCAGCACCATCCTTGCCACACAGAACTGGTCCAACAGGGTTGGTGCAGGTTCAGCAGGTGGACCTCTTTGCAGCCCAGGGCAATGACAGTGCCCCCTTCAGCCTTTGGAATTTTCCACCATTAGGGGTTGATGCATTCTTCCATTTCCCTTGGCCCAGACGGCTCCTTTATTTCCCAGTTGCTGGGCCACATGAGAGAAGAGCATTACACTGTCATTCTTATAGCCCAGAGGCAACTGGGGGCACCTTTTTGCCCCGGGTGGTGATTACCAATCAGGCCACAAGAGTGGTTCCCACCACTTCCTCTTATGTTGCCAAGTGGTAATCATTTCAGCGCTGGTGCTCAAATAGGGGATTGTCTGCCCCTTCTTGTGCAGATTGGGAGGGCTGTGTGGGACTCCCTTTTTCCGCTCAGCGTCTGGCCCACTGACTGTGTAAAGCCATTTTTCAGGCTTATTGATCCTCTGGGGGCGGGGCATCAGGGCACACTCCACCAGTGGTGGAGGACATCTATCTGGCGGCATCATGGTCCTCCACTTACTATTTCGTCCAGTTCTATCTTCAAGATGTTTGTGCTTTTCGCGGTTTGGGTCATTCCAGCTGTTTTTTCTGCTCCAAGCTGCTGTATGGCATTAATGGACTGTGAACTACATCCTGCTGTAGCATGTTATTCATTATGCTACTGGCAGAGGTCAAGCAACATAGGAAATTAATGATGGTTACTTATTGTAACCTTAGCTTCTATGACTATGTTGCGCAGCCCTCTGGCTTTTTTGGCACAGCTAGTACCTCTTGCTGGCTTAAGGTAAAAGGTCACTTTGAGGGAACAAGTGCTACAATCACCGCTCTTTTATGGTGCGACTGTCGATGTAATTGAACGCACCATGAGAGCGAAAAGTAGGAACTTTTGGCCCACTCCAAGTTGGCATGAACTGCACTGCTTCAGTTGGCGCAACACGTACAGGGATTGGTTTATTATGCTACAGCCAGAGCCATAGAAGCTACGGTTACAATACGTAACCATTGTTATTAGAGCACTGTTGCCAGGTGACTGACAATAAAAACAGACAGCAACTCCTGAGAATTGAGCCTTCAAGCCTAGTACATAACCACATGGTGCGGATGGATGTTTTATTAACACACGAACTGAAAACACACTCTTTTTGCCACCAAGTTATGTTGGAGTACTGTGAATGCAGCTTGTGTGAAGATTAGCATGGGAGGTCACATTTTCACTAATTTTTATTTTATTTAAAAACACTGCAAATGAATACAAATCATTACCAAATTAGTAATAATTCTTAAGCGCTTTAATGAACATGTATGAATGAATAATGTGTCCATTAGAGTTAGTATTCAAATGCTTTTACAATGATATTCTGGAAGCACTGGCCTTCAAACAGTTCTTCAAAATAAGACAAGTGGATCAGTGATAATTGTGTCAGTGATGCTGAAAAATTTAAACCTCACCCTTTTGGAAAACCATTACAAGAGACTCTACTTTTACTTTGTCTCATTGAGGTACTGCTGATGAGCTTGGTTATCAGCATTCTTCTCACTCAGCTGCCTTCTGACTACTATCTCAAGTTTAAGAAGTTTCTTATAAAGGACCTCAGACATTTCATCGTCGACATCCATCTGAAATGCACATATACAAAGAAATCAGAATTAATTAAATGCAAATAAAGTATCTTTAGCACCATATACATTGTTTTTATCATTTTTCTCTACAAGAAAAATTTGAGAAGTTACTAGTTACTCACAGGTCTAGGCTGAGTGTAATTTGTTCCAAGTCCTGATTTTAAGCTGTGATACTTTGCTCTTGCATCTAAAGACTCTGGCTTTTGTAGAAACAGCCAGTGCTGTGAAATAAATAAGGAAGCTATGTTTATAGTGTGTTATTTGTTAGGGATAGCAATCCTATACACATCTTTCATATACTGTAAACATAAATATCACAAGCTTAAAACATACCAATGCCTCTGCTCCATTGTACGGTGTCAGTGTGAATGTGTTGGTGAAAATCCTGATCTGTTCAGCACACAAGGAAATTAGACAGTTCATACATAACTGCAAAAATGTTTAAAAACATGAACAAATGTGCTAGTTACTAAATTAGTCAATCAATAACAACCCACCAACCACATGATGGGCATAATGATATTCCAGAAGAATGAGGGCAGAATACCATAGGTCAGATTAGTCATCACCAGTCCTGGGCATATTACTGAGGAGAACAGCCCCTGTAACAAAGACAAATAAAAAGACATCTTTAATATAACAGATGAATTTTACACGAAACGATACATTTGGACTTTCTGACGTTCCAATAATAAAATATAGCTTACTGTTATTATTGTAAAGAGGACAAATAACAGATGTGATGACGCTAAAAGCCACTCTCACTGTGCACTATCTGGTTCTTTCTTATAAATAACAAAGTTAATCATAGAGTCTTGATCAGAAACATTGTTTTCAAAAGTATGAAGAGCATCTACAGAGATAATGTGGATTGTAATAAACCTTTCACACTGTAAACCGCTAGATCCTTCTTTCTGCAACCACTTGAGCTGGTCATTTCTGTTGCAGCTCTTGGCTGGCTTAGGTCTTACCTATCTGGACAAACTTTCAAGGTATCTTCCATCCATCTATACATTATATCAACTGCTTATCCATTTTTTAGGGTTGGTGGGTGGGGCCTATCCCAGCTGTTAGTGAGTGAGAGGCAGGTACAGCCTGGGCAAGTCGCCAGCCTTTAAGGTATCTTGGCAAGGGCAATTATCCAGCTCCCGTGATCTCTGCACAGGTGTGTCCCAGGGCTTTGTTCATGACCCTCTTCTATTATCTGCACACATGGCTTTTCTGAGCATTGTTATGCTAATAACACTTATGCGCATGACCTCGCTGCCACATAGGGCATTTCTGCCTGTCTCTCTGATGTCTGAAGTTGGACAAAAGAAAGACATCTTCAACTCAATGTTTCCAAGGTTGTAGTCTTTGAAGCTGAGCCAAAGCTTTGACGGTTCCTTACTGAGTGGTGAACTCAACAGCACCTTCTCACAGCAACAACAAAGTTACAAGGTTGAACAATCTAGTTCAATGTGGCAATTGCTAAATGTAAATGGTAAATGTTCTGCACTTATATAGCGCTTTTCTACCTATTGGCACTCAAAGCGCTTTACACTGCTTCTTATTTACCCATTCACACTCACAATCACACACACATTCATTCACCGATGGGGGAGCTGCTATGCAGCTGGCCAACACTCACCGGGAGCAACTAAGTTGGGGTTCAGTGTCTTGCTCAAGGACACTTCGACATGTGACCAGAGGAGCCGGGGATTGAACCAACAACTGTGAGATTGGTGGACAACCGCTCTACCTTCCTGCGCCACAGTCTCACAAACATCATATTTATATACACCAGTAAAGAAAAAAGAGCTCATTGTGTTGTCCATTATGTCCATGTGTTCTACTGAGTGAAGTGAAAGCAGGGACACACTGAAGACTGTTCCACTTGTCTGCAGGGGGTAAGACAGACAAACCTGGCTGTTCTTGTGTCTGTTGAGTGCCAGGCTAAGCATGTCTGATGCATACTTAGAGGAGCTGTAGGGCTCTGTCCCATTTCTGTGCTGCATGTCCTCAATGTTGAAAGCCGATCGGCGGGCATTACTTGAGGAGGTCCACACTACCCTGGATGTGTGACCTGTCTGACACAGCAGAGGCTCCAGCTCCCTGATCTGTAACACAGAGATATAAATATCAACGTCCACAGGACAAAATTACCATAAGAACTGTTACAAAACATTGGTCTTTCTGTTGAATTCAAGCCAGGGGGGAAAGTAGGCCAGCTCATAATTTTCACTCTTTTCTTTATTGAACTGGGATGTTTGCAGCATTTTTGAGGTTTGTTGTCATATTAGATAATTCCTGTCCTGCTGATCTTTGATGCTAAAAATCATGACTGGTTTACGTGAAACTTAAAGCCTGAAAACAAATTGCGTATTCTGGTATGGTTCCTATGGATTAAAGTCTTACTTATCCAAGAGAACACAGTGTACTTCGTAACAACACAACACATTTTCTGATGTGAAATACCCAGTATAGGGTCCCAGAGCTGTCTTTGGCATTTTGCTCTTCTTTCTTTCTATTATATAGATTTACTTTCCACTGCTCAAGTGTAAACATAAAACTCTTCCTTTATGCCTCAACATTTAATTAATGGCTTATTCATTCATTACTTAGGTAGGTACTCTTACAAATGTATACATGCGAATAGCCTTAACTGAAAATCACTGGTGTAAATCACTTTTCCACTTGTTTGTAGTTATTTACACATGCAATCAAATAACTCACACCTCAACTTAAGTGTTTTACTGATATTGCACAAAATGTGTACTCAGTTTTGTTGTCTACTGTACACTGTATGAACACATACATATAATAATAAGTTTTTACGCTATTATGTATGATTATGGGATTTGTAATCATATTTTAGATTTAATTTTATGTAAGTGTGCAGTCTGTGTGAGACAGTACCATAAGAAAATGACCAAACAGGTTGGTTGCAAAAACTTCCTGCAGACCATCTGAGTTAAGCGTGTCCTGCTGAGTTAAGAGCCCCTCTGCTGTTGCAAACATGTTGATGACATTCCTGCAGTGAGAGGGTACAATATGTTATAACAGCCATTTAGATTCAAGTTAATATTAAACAAATCCAAATAGTTTACCTGGAGAACAGCCCCTTGATGAAAGCTCTGATATCAACTTGTGGATTGGGCATAATTCCTGCATTTAGATACAGAAAATCAATTTTGCTGTACCTATGGAAGACACAAATCAAATCAGATACATTTCCATTTCACATGGTTAGTCAATTTAATGGTTAATAAAGAACAAGGAGCTAACAGAGCAGCTTCATGGGGTCAGTGTTTTAACCGTCTCTTACCTGGCTTTGACTTCCTGAGCAGCAGTGAGCACTGACTGCACAGAGCCCACATCAAGGTGTAATAAGTCTACACTGGCATTGGTGTGACAGGTCAACAGAGCAGAGCGGGCAGCCTCAGCTCGCTGCATGTTTCTGCAGGCCAGACACAGTCGAAGCTGGCTGTCCTCAGTCAGCAGCCTCTCACACAAGGCCAGGCCAATGCCACTGCAGAAAAAGAGAGAGTGAGAAGGACAGATAGCAGACAGTACATCCATGTAAATAAAGTTCCCAGGGAAGAAGAGGAAAACTCCACTGGTACACACAAGAGATTATGTTGGACTAATGATACATAAAAAAACACAATAGCAGACAAGAAACATGTGCTGGCTGTCGAGGTTATTGATATGATTATATATGTTATTGTTGATTATGGCTCTCCTGTTTATTTCACGTAAGTAAAGAATACACATTACCTTATAATGTCACATACTGAGGAGCGGAATATGGTTGCCTAGTTTTTATCTTTCTGCCAAACACACAATTGTTGTGTTTTTTCACTTTAGGACAGGGGCAACAACCGGTGTATTATGGACCAACCAAAGCCCAGACTTAATGTTACAGTGTGGAACATTAATCAGATCTTTTTAAATAGAATTATGCTACATAACTTATCTAAATGTGTAGTGGTGCTATAGAAGTCTACTGTGACACAGATTCACTGAAGAGAAATGGCAGTGGTGCAGATGTATTTGCTTCTAAAAGCATCTTTAGGCTCACCTTACTGACCAATAAGAAAAGAGCAACAATTTCTGCCTGATTAGTAAGTTTATAGATTTACATTTTATTTTAATTTGATAACTATTACTACATGAAAAGAAAAATCTGTTAACCTGAGAGAATCTTTCAGAATGAGATAAACTGTCTAATTTCAGGTATGAGAAGCTTGTAGAGATGCACCCATGAAGAATCAGACTACTGCCAAAGAGGCTTTTTATAAAGTACTGAATTATAAATACTTGTGGTATTGAGAAATTTTAGTTTTTTAAAGGTTTTATTCAATTGTATTGCACATTATTTTGGAAATATTCAGCTTTCTCATTATGTGTTATTGTGTGTAGATTGGTGGGCAAATAGGATCTTTTTCCATTTTAAAATCCAACCCAGTGAAATGTGCAAACAGAGAAGGGGACTGAATACATGACTGTATATGGACAAAATGCAATTTCAGATTTTTCATTTATTTTGTTTTTATACATCTTTTGCCATTTCTGTAATTGATTCTATAATAATAGATTTTGTTTTCTTAATTAACAATAATTGTTTATTTACAAGTGCGTTTTCTCTAACGTTATGTCCGGCGCACACAAAAGACCAAAGGAAGACATAAAAACAACTGGTACGTTTTTCTACTGTTTGGGCGCAGAGCTTATCCCAAAAATCACTTAATGTCTTAACAAAAGGAATAACTTCATGTTAACGTTGTCACGATGTAACAAACTGGGAAACCGAGGATAAAACTCGCTAGAATCCACTTTAAGGCACCCACCTGTTCGCGCCGGTTACAATGACAATTTTCTCCATGTCTGACCAAGGCTGCAGATAAGGCAGAAACAGGCGAAAGTTTTAAACCAGCTATGGTTTTACTGTAACCGGCAATGTACAACCCCTCGTCCGATACCCGAGAAAACAAACCAGCCTATACACAAGCAGATCCGTGGTGTGATTGGATGTCAGCAAACAGCTGGCCAATCAGCTTCCACTACGGAGAGCGGGGAGGCCCAAGAAAAAGAACGCCTAGAAAAAGTCGCTTAGAAAATATATTTAGTGTTAAAAATGGTCTAATAACTATTTTCTGTAAAAAAACAAACAAAACAAAAAACAAAATAAACACTTTCTGTAAAATCACACTAACACTAGATAACAACTATTTTGATTCATGCACAGGCATCTTTGGTCTGACAGCGATTATAAACGTCTCTCTTTGCTACTCCAATAAGTTAATTTATTTTTTCAAAAGCACAAAGATCATCAGGCAACATTTTCTACACAATAAAGAAAAGTTAATTATAGTAACTTTCTGTTACAAAGCAAAAATCAAAACATTTACACACACATCCCTACTGGTATCGGAAAAACGTGCTATAGCTAGAAATAGCTAAATGCATGTAAACATTTTGAAAACATTCACAATTATTATTTAGAAACCTAGAATTACTATAGAATACTATATATAAATAGATATAAATAGCTATAAATAGGCACAGCATAGGAATGAAACAAAGGCAATAAATAAACAGCTGTGTGAATTCACTGACTGAGTAGTGCTACTACTATAAGGCTCTATTGAAGTGTATACATTATCATCAGTTCTCATTATTTACAGCACAACTGGGGCAAGTAAGTATCTACTCAATAAAAAAGTTTAAAAGTTTTTAATTTAAATGTATAAAAAAACATAATGCAAATTTAACAGTGTATAACATTAATTATCTATTATTTCTGCTATTCCAGACTCTCCACCAGCTGAGTGTGTATTTCCGTAAAGCTTGGTCTATGTTTGGCATTTCTCTTCCAGCAGCTCAGCATCAGATCATTGTAGACTTTATCAGGACAACAGGGAGGCTTTGGTAGGTACACCTATGAGCATGAGACAAAATAATCACAGTGCAGGTGTAATGTTATGAGGGCTATGGATGTTGTTTTTAGTTAGATTGATGAGAAATTTACTACAAATACAGTATGACACACTACAATTGCATGATACTTTGTGTAATCACTGTAAACAGTGCATGACTGACTATAGCTGATATTCTAAACAGACTATACTGGTAGCCTAAACCCACATGATGCTTACCTGCTTGCCCTGGTCCCTGAAGAACTCCCCTGTGTTTTCAATGACCTGCTCATCAGAGAGCTGGGAGTAGGGCTGCTCCTTACACAGAGTCAGAATCTCCCACACAGTCACACCAAATGCCCACACATCACTGGCCATGGTGAACTTACCCTGAGAGAACAGACAACTTTATCTAAATAAAGTCTGGCATAGCAAGGGACTTGACATAGGATGGTGGCATCACACAAAATCAGTACTATATATAGTGTTGTCAGGTCAAGACATACACAGCTTGAGTTATTTTCCCCTGTGGTTATGTATTGTTCTACACTGCATGGAAAGAAGAAAAAAAATCTCTTGATTACTGTAATGGAAAATGTTTATGAACATAGTTAAATATGACTTGTTACACTTGTTGTTTTGTGCACTCTTGTCATCTCTCTATGTGAGCTTTTCGTGCTTGCAGTAATCTCTAGTTCCTCTGCCTGGTATTCAAGGTAATATGGCTCATTTCAATGCCTCTGAAGTTGTATGTACTGTGGATGAAACCACAAATGTGATAGAGGCCAAGCTTGTACTCTTCTGTAGGGAGGAACCAAAACTGTTGGAATGCTTTTCTGCTATTACAAAAGGAAACTACTTTCACTGAAACGTTGTCTCACTCTGCAGACTGCTTAGCACTGTGTATGACTTTCTGCCCTTCCATGCATAGAAAAAACTTAAAAAAGACAATTCTCTTGTCTTAGTCATTATTTGAGTTCTCACCATCATTAAGGTATTCTTTTTTCAACAACATTACCCACTGATCAGCAGCCACTTTCAGAAAGCATGAAAGCAATTAGTAGTAATTTATAGTAATGCATTATCTGGCTTTCCAAACTCCAAACATCAAAATTGTAAGCCTTTCCTATGTGATTCATATTACCATATTACCTAGATAAGGCATTCAAATCAGGTAGAAAAACTTTTATATATTGATTACAAAAATAAATAGTCCAAAGTAACAAATAAATTATACTTTGAGGAAAGCTCCTCACAATGACCCTTTGTGGAACAGAAATCAGCTGGACTGACTTAAACTTTTCCTTGACATACATGAAACATGTTCCCAACTCTGCACATCACCCACCAGTAGGATGCTCTCCCAGGACATCCAGCGAATGGGCAGGACAGCCCGGCCCTGGATCCTATAGTAGTCTCCTCTGTACAGGTTTCGACTCATGCCGAAATCGGCAATCTTTATGGTGTAGTTCTTACCCACCAGGCAGTTGCGGGTGGCCAGATCACGGTGGACAAAGTTGAGAGAGGACAAATATTTCATACCAGATGCAATCTGCACTGTCATGCCAATCAATTTTCTATAGCTAAAGGGCAGAGGAGACAAAGAAAGTATTGTGTACTTATACACAGGGTTGTCTTGTTGGATCTGTATATCCCATCCTTTGTCATCCATCTAATTCAAGATATGAGCCTACCAGACAATGCTCTTCCCCTCCTTCTCCTCCTGTTCTGTCTTGTCTTCATCTGCAGCCTCCTTGAGCCTGAGATGGCATAGGAACTGGTTCAGGTCACCATTTTCCATGTACTCAGTGATCATGCACAGAGGATCTGTGTCTACACACACCGCCAGCAGACGGACAATGTTGGGGTCTCTCAGGCGAGACATGATTCGTATCTCCTTCAGAAAGTCATTCCTGCAGCAGACCAAGGACAAACAATTGTAATTTATCACTTGATTGACGGGGAATTAATAATAACCAGCTGGAGACTGATGTGCATAATCACAAGCACTGTACAAATTCTACAAATATTCTGCCTCTTTGATGGGTAAATTATCAAGATAACAAACAAAGCTGTTCACTAGTGTCTTTACCTTGCATTCTTATTGGCATCTTCCCGTAACGTTTTAACAGCAACAAGCAGAGGTGACTCATTGTTTCCCTCTATAGACAAGTCCTCATTCAAAAAGTCCTGCATGCCCTCTGCCTCACACAAGTGCACCTGTTTAAAAAGGCACTTTGTCAGTCCATCATCCACTTGGCACCACTTCAAACAATCTGTTTAGCTTTAATACCACTAAGTGTTGCTTATTTGTCAGCATGCACTGTTTAGTCACTGCATTTCACACTCTGGTGCTTTTGCCACAGAGCAATAGCTGTCATTTATTTTAAAATGTGATCTATAAAGCACCATCAACATAATGATAGCAAAGAGAGAAGAGCCCAATGAATTTAATACACATTTCAAAAAATGTTTCCAAAATTGTAAATCATTGGCAACAAAAAGGAATATACTTCTCCAAACTGGCCCTCTCCCAGTTTCTCCTTGAAGGTGAGCTTGTGTCTGGGGAACTCTTTCATGGATGAATCTGTGCCAGCAAAGAGATTGATGTTGATGGAGTAGGTGCTGCAGTCTGAAGACTCCTGCAGGCTAATGATATCTGCCTCTGCATAGTGGGGGGCACCATCTGAACCACCACCTGCAAGGGCTTTCTCCATATTTTCCAAGTGCTCTGTGGACTGAGCAAACTCAGGCAGCTTTCGGATGAGGCGTGAGGGCTCCTGATAGTCAGCACACAGGGGAAAGATTCTTTCATATGTGGAGTTGGAGGCGGAGCCCCCCTCACTGGACAAAGAGGAATGGTGGAAGGAGAAGGCCTGGGTTTGGACCGCAAGACGAGCTGTGAGTTCATCATCCAGCATGCGTCGAGAAGCCTGAGAAAGTGAATTTAGGTTGAGGCATCACTCTAAGATGTCAAATTTGTAAAACAGAAAGACTTTCTTCCCACTAAAATTCAAAAAATACAGCATTTCTTAAAACGATGCAAAGTTTTCAGCAGGTACATCATATACTATGGTATGTCGGTGGCATTGCCTGCCAGCCCCCTGATGACACGTAAAAACTTTCGTGTGAAAAGTAAAAATGAATTTTCCATTACCCCATCCTTGATAATATGCCTCCAATGGAGCCAACCCAAAGCCTTGACCACTTACTTATTTATTTCTTCTTGTGTATAATCGCTATGTTGTATGTATTGTTTCTCTATGTGTACTGCATATGTGGACAACTGTTCCTTTAATTGAGCAACTGCAACTGAATCATTGATGATTAGACAAGAACATGTTGAGTGAATTGAACACGAAGAAATGACTATCAACCCTAAACATAGTAAAAATGCAAACACAGGAGAAAAAAAAGAACGCTTCTCACCTTCTCAAGCATCTTTTGCCAGACTTGTCGCCACAAGATGATGACTATGATGGCCAATAAGATGGCTATGATGGCCACCAAGCAGCCAATCAAAATCCTGGTATTGCTGTCATCAACTTTATGAGTAGGATCATCCCCTGTTAAATCAAAGAAGTTGGGATAGATTTTGTTTAGATCACAGTTTAAATTCTTATTACAGTATATCCCAAAATAAAAACTATTGTTGTTGCATAATCCGCCTCATGTTTGAATACAACTACACATAGAATCAGGGCATTTATTATCACAATAATAAGACATTTCTGGTGTTGTCAGAAGAGGGCACTGTTTAATCAAAAATGGGGTGGTAACCCACATTTTAGAATGACAGCAATCATTAGGCTTACCATGTTTGACACTAATTCAAGCCAAATTAGTAAAAATCACAAATGAATAATCTTCTGACTACATCTTATAACTTGTGATTGTCTTTGTGGATCACTGTACACTGAAGTCTGTCCATAGCTCATTTACAGCCACACCACTTCCCAGCAGCCATTTATCAAACCAGACTGCACTCTCTCTTGCCAGGATTTTTTTCCCACTGCACTTCACAAAAAATTATAGCTACTGCTTCAAGAAAAAAACAAAACAAAAACATCACAAAGGGTTCATCTGCTGACCTGGTACTGTGTTTGTGGGGTTTCCTCCTTTCCGAGATGTATTGTACACTGCTGAGCCTTAAGTGAAAGAACAAATGAGGGAAAAACACAGTCCAACAGGAAGTAGCTATGGTTTAACATTAATGTATCAAATTAAAGTGTCTAATGAAGCTCTGACTGAAAGACGAAACCCACACCTCACATGTTCTTACCTGATTGGAAGGCCACCTCACTGAACAGCATCCAAAGGTCACTGAAGTGAAAACGGCATTTAATGGCACTGGCTGTGTGGTCCCCGAGGGGCACGGTGATAAAACGGGCAATTTGGCTTGCACGGTCAACAGTGGGCCTAAAGGTCACCGGGTCAGCCTCCCAGTCTGATCCTGACCGGAAGTAGCAGGTGGCCTGTCTGAACATCCTCACCCCTCGGCTGTACATGTTATTACAGTGAACCTGTGGATTAAATGGGTAAGCATTATTAAAGATTTAAAAAAAATATTTTTTAAATAGTCCAGTTTCTAATTCATATCTGTCATATCTACCTATAAATATGTGTTTTTCTGCTGCAGTTAACGGATGCAATTAAAAGATACAAAGTCAGACTCTAAAGAGAAAGACAAAGCACTAGCAAGTGTGGTCACTAATCAATCTTTCTGCCACTGCAAAACATTATCTTACATCCCGGATCTCTACTCACAGTAATTTCCACTGACAAATAGACTTATTATACAGAAAATGTACTTTTCAGAAAAGGAAAGCCATTTAGGCCATTTTGCTTTATTTTTTTAATGCATTTTATATCCCAATTAAATTTGCGGCAGCTATAGAGAATGGATACTTGCCCAGCATGGCAAAGTTCAGCAGAGTGTTGGTTCAGCAATTTTTAACATATTCTACTTTGTCACCACTAAGCTGTTCAACAAATTGCATATAAAGTTTTCCCTGAACTTCTTGCCTTCATGGATGTGAAGTTTCGGACATGGTCAAACTCAAAGATCATCTCCACGTAACCTCTGGGGAAGCTCTTGTTGTTCCAGCCCACATAGTCATAGCCTGGCCACATGCTATAGGTATGGCTGTGGAGGAAATCATCTAGACCCCAGGTTCCATCTGTCAGCTGACCAAGGCCCTTTGACAGCCTAGTGGATGGAGGAATTGAAAAGATTCATGGCTTCTAATTTTGGCTAAAACAAATCCATATCCTCAATGAGTTTTGAATAAAAGTTCTACAATCTCAGACCTTTCAGCTGATGCTCCGTCATATACAGAGTCGTTAAAGAAGACATCGAGACCCCTGTATATCATTTGGTGCCCATCTGGGATACTATAAGACATTAGGCCATCTAAAAGAGGCAATTTAAAGATTAGTGATGCATGTCGGATATGATGAAACTAAACCAAATTCCCAGTATGTCAAAAGCAAAATGAATACAGACTTTAGTAATGAAAAAAATAAATAGACATTGCTAGATGATTTACACATAAAGATAACTATAAAATGGAAAGTGATGACTAACCCAGCCATTCGCAGCCATAGAGCTCCACTCTCATACACACGATCATGGAGTTGTCTGTTACAGGCATAAAGCGAACAAAACGAGCTGTTATGGGAGGCTCTAGATCCTTCAAGACCACATCGTACGCATTCCTGTTCCCTTCAATTACCTGACAGAGAAGAGTGAGATGACAGTAGTAAGACAGATAATGACCTAATGTAAATATATGTGCACCTAATACTATACTGTTAATACAAAGCTGCAGAAAACTGGTGTTGATGACAAAATTGCTATGTGAGGCAGTTTAATAAATCATCAGTGTGATCAAATAAATTGTGAGCCGTTGACATTTTCCCATTAACTGTTATCTGCTAATGATCTTGTCTTTAAGTCGTTTTCTTTTTTTTTTGTCTAGCATTAGTGGTGGAGTAAATGTGAGTACATGTACAATAAGACACATGATATTAAACTTCTCTTTGTGTACATTATGTCAAAATATCTCTTTACTTGTAGCTTATTTACTTTACTTCAGATGACATCCTACCAAACTATAACCACATGAAACAAGTTGAAGTCGCCCTAAATAGAAATACTCCAGCTAAGTGCAGGTAGGATAAAATATTACTCAAATATAGTACTTGAGAAATACTGTAAATGTAATAAATATGTACTTACATACCGCCTCTGGTCTGTTAATAAATTAAATTAGTAATGGATCAGTTTTCCTTTATCAGTTCCTTTAACAGTTTAAAACTATACTGTGATATAAAACCAAACAAGCCACTGAGGCGTAGTTATCATATCAGGGTTTCCTCCGGTTCTACACCTAATCCACTCAACATGTAACAATAATGAGTTGAAGTGTGAGAACAGTCGACAGACAATACTGTACAGTAAGACATACTGATTCTCACCTGCCTTCCCTTCCTATCATGCCAGCCCACCCAGCTGCTGCCATCCCGACTGTATTTAATCCTGTATCGCTGGGCAAACTCATTACCCATTCCGTCGGCATGGCGACCTTGGGTGCCCACTAGCGTGATGAAGTGCAGTGAACGCAGATCAACCTGAAGGTATTCTTTGAGCCCATCTGCGTTGGACATGATGCCAGGACACCAGGCCCCATCGCCATCTCCGTTGTCAAAGTCAAGTCTGAAGGCGAGGTGGAGAAATGTGAGAGGATACAGTGAAGGATTGGAAAGGCAAGGAGTTCAGGTAGAGTGGGAAGGAGCATGAACACTGAGAGGATGAGAAGGGACAAAATAAGAGTTGGAGAAGTATATACCACAGTATGTATGTTCTTTTCAATTTTAATGTATTCATATTTGCATGAGAAAAGCTTCTACTACTTCATGTTGCTGCTGGTCAAATTGTGAAACAGCTCTATTATCATTCAACATATAGCTATAGCTAATTTCCTGCTGGCTCTGGCTTCATTTTTACTCTACTGAAATGTGGGAGCCTTTATTGTTTATTTCTCAATAAACAACTTAACTACATGTATCAAAATCCCAAATTATAATTTTGGGACCTTGGGACCAAACAATCTCACCCTAGGGTCATCCTTCGCTGTTTCAGTAATATGATCTTAATCAGTAGATTGACTTTGCTCTACTGTTCCACGACAACTGAGCCAAATTCATCTACTAATGAAGATCAGACAATTTGATCAAAAACTCCATAGCAGGTATTAAATGAAACTGGAGATGAAGTTGTTTTGTTAACTTTCACAATGCCAAATCTAAGGCAGGTTTCAGGCTGGAAAAAGTATCTGTGCATAAAAGATGCAATGAAACCACAGCAGTGCTTAGCTAGGAATAAGAAGTTTGATATGAGCAGCAATGGCCACCATGGTTGAACATAGAACAGATCAGCACTGAGGAAGAAGATTGTAGTATAGTAATAATTGGGACTAAAGTTCAGTTATCATGCTGTTAAACAAACTCAGCCTACTGTCTGAGGTTTAGCAGGTTTGTAGTATGTTGCCCAGTGCAAAAAAACCCAAAACAAAATAAAACAAAACAAAACAATTAATTAGAAAATTAATTTACAATCAAACCTTCCAAATTTTGCAGCAGTTGACTCAGACCACTGACTGGATGCAGAGATGTCCTCATCCTGAATCTGCCCTCCAGTCATACCAAGAGGATAACGGCAAATTTCTACACACAGACAAAGAATCACTGATACACCTACCACTCAGATTATGAAAATCTCTTTCATATGTTTGTATATTTGAGTGTTTTTGTGAGCGTGGTCAGGGCCTGTCAGTTCATCCCAGCCCCCTTCCTGCAGTGCTGTAAGGCCTTAAAGCCAAACAGAGGCATCACTGTGTATGTGCCAGTCTAAGCAAAATGAGCCGGGAGTGGCCTCGGAACCAGCCTGCTCTTCAATTTTCAACCCTTTTCAAAATTTCTACCAGAGAAATGTTTAAAACCTCGGAATTTTTTTACCAACATTCCTATTAAAAAAAAAAAAAAAAAAGTTGGACAGCAACAACCTTAAGTGACCATGGAGAACAGCTGCTTATTGCATCTACCAGAGGGTCACAGTTTATTCCTACCATCTATACCTGGTATTTAGGGATGTCTGTGTTTTGTTCGCCTTCCCACTGAACTCCCTGATGTGTACTCTGAGAAAGCAGCAGAACAAATAAGCCTTTTACTGTGAAAATATTCTAAGTAGGCAAGTAAAATAAGTGCATGTGTGTGTATGTGTTACCTACAACTATGCCTACAAATTTTTTCTTTCCTTGAATGCTCACTCACTACTGAAAGGTCTGCTTGTTCTGAGGATATTTGCTGTCTGACCATTAGGTAAACCACATACACAAACTCTCACAGGCATAAACACAAACATACACATTCTTACATTTTAAGCCCACCCACCTAAAATTGCTTTCCTTTGCAGTCTTGGCAAGATGCTTTACCTCAGTAATATAAAGAAGTTAGTGTATTGTAAGCTTAAATATGTCATATCCACCATGAGTGAATCATACTTCTTGCTTTGATCATACACTAAAAACTAAAATGATTCATTCTAGGATGGATTAACCAGCAACATGTGCAGTGAGCTTGGTGGACTAATGGTTTGTGAAATTGTCCCGCAGTTGAAAATGTTTGAGGTTTGCTCGTTGCGACAACCAAAAGGTTCCAATATGACATAATTGTAAAAAAATACATATCTACCTGGGTTGACTTGAGTTCGTACAGTGGCAGCCAGTAGAGCAAAGAAGATATCATATGTGATCAGTTTAACCTGCTTGACCTTCATCTCTTTTCTCAAGGAGCAGCAAACCTACAAGTTTCAAGAAAGTTGTTAATAACCTGTATGGTTGTAAGGTTGAAATATAAGACTAGGCTGCAATAAATAACATTAGTAGGATGTGACCACTGATTTTAGAGTTGAATATCCTACAAAGCCTTGTTGACTCCACATAGTTAAATGCAAACACAGTCCTACTTGTAACTAGGAGTCCAGCTCTCTCCCAACACAGTACCTGGATTTATTTAACTCATTACAGAAGTAATACAAACATATGCACACACAAAAGAAAACTCACTAAAATGACTGTGTGTAACTTGTTTTAACCTATAAACATGAAGGAAATAAAAGAGACGAAAAATGTACCCTGAACTAAACATGCTGTATCTCACCAGTAAAGTCAAAACTGTCTGAAACTGTTACATGAGTTACCATTTCTATACAGCTAAAAATGCAAGTATGAATCTAACTCTCATAGTGCCAATTACATCTATTTATTTTAAAGTTTTGTGATGAATATTCCTGTTTGCTGTCACTCTCTATACTTTTTAAGGTAAGTGACTTCGAATTCAACCTGGGCACTGGGGCTAACGGTCACATGAGAGCAATATGGATTTGACTTACGTCTACAAATTCTTCTTTTGTTGTTATGACACCATCTGTCGCAAGGAATATTCCACATCTACTTTGAGTTGATGCCTTCAGCACTGCAAGTCGCTGACCTCTTCCTTGGAAAGTCTTTCTGGAAATGGAAAAGAGAGAGAGAGCGAGAGTGAGAGAGAGAGAGAAGGAGAGGGCAACCAAGGCTGATGTAACAGTCTTTCTCACTGGAGGAAAGAAAAAAGAAAATAACACCCTTTGGGATTTTCAGATGAGACCAAAATCATAGAATTCCACCTGATCCACAAATGGTTTCAATTATAGCCCACAGGGTAGCTGAGAGCAGCAGAGCAATGTCCACCAAGAGTTACTGAAAAAAAAACAAAGTAGTGTTCGTTTTCCTGTAAAGGAGAACCTGATAATTACTGAAGGAGACATAAAAAAACTATCACTGGATACAAATAATATGAGTCATGTCTAGGGATTAGTAGTAAAATGAACAAAGCAGCATATATAAAATAAAACTTACAATATAAACATTTGTCCAGACACTTGACATCAATGTTACTTAAAGGACTCCTCATTTTACCACAGTATAAAAACAGTGAACTCACAAGTGCTTCTACAGCAATAAAAAGTTTCCATAGAGAAATAAATGGCTGGAGCAAAGTAAAAGGACTAAAGACTTTCAGTAGCTGCTACACTATATTCAAGACCACACACGTTATTCTGCAGTAATGATAGCTTTTTAGTACCTCTGATTCTTGACTGGTAATTGCTGATTGTTGAAGATAACATTTACTATCCTAATGTTAATTGTTACATCTTGTAAGAGATAACTGGTATAAAGGCATTGACATTTTGGTCAGTAGGTGTACTGTATAGCATTGTGTTGTTAGGTTCGGAGTCAGTCTGTCTTACTCTTGTGAACATAATATCTCAGAAATATCTTGAGTGAATTTCCTCGAATTTGTCCCTTTTCTCCATTCCATTCTTGTGAATGCAATATTGCGGTAATGCTTTTAAAGAATTTCTTCAATATTAACACAAACATCTAACAGGACTCAAGGATGAACTGACTCAATTTAGGAGGCCGGTGTGATCTTACTTTTCTGCAAATGTTCTGCAAACATCCACTTGAAGTCAAGGATACATTTAAATTTCCCTCCCATTCTTGAGAACATAGACTGCCCAGCCAAAGAAAATGTTGGACACTCTAGTATTGTGTTGTTTATTTGAAGCAATAAGTTAACTTCAGGGAAAAACAACCAACCAAACAGCCTAATCTGTAATTAAAACTGATGGGAAAACAAAAAGCACATTCTGTAGGCAAGATTAGTGGACTACAGACCCAGAAGTGCAGCTCCATAGTCCTTACATGTCTCAGTGGACCATGATGGACTTTGAGTGCTCAGGGATAGGCTAATGAGAGTGATGGGGGAGGGAACAGCAACAGCAGAGGCCTGAGAGACCAGCAGCAGAACACATAATTCCATTATATACATATACCCACCAGTGGGGGATGTCACAACCTTAATGGTATTTCTTCAAATCTGGCAAAAGCATCCACAAGGAAAAAACAATGACCTCATTACATTTTGTTGGTCAAAAGGAACAAACAACCAGAAAACAACACAGTGTATAAGAAGTTATAGTTTGTCCATAGAAGAACTTTGAGTTTTAATCAGTGTAATTCTATGGTTGAGTATTGGCTTTGTGAAACTATAGAAGCATGATGATGAGCATAATTTGTTGGTTTTTATAATGAAAAGAAGTGAATGGAGCCCCTACAACAAACAAATCTTTAAAAAGTACTTTGCACTGTGACTTTTTATTCCAAGAGCTTCAAAACAGAAAAACTTAACTGTGACATGTGAAAGAATGTGAGCACCACAGATATCACAGTTTGCAAACACATTTTCAGAGTCTGTTTCTTGTTTTTTGTCTTGCAGGTAACTTTAAATAATGAGATACTTTAGGCATATTTAACATGTTTAAGATCTACCTTCAGATGTCCAAATCAGGGAGCTTTGGGTTAATTTAGAAGTTTTCTTTGGATTCATGTCCTGGTCCTAGTTTTTAGTTTCTTAACTGGCTGCAGGACATTTGCTTCCACAATGTGCTGACTGATAATGGAAATTTATTTTTTCCCTCTTTGTGCAGTGTTTCTTGTGCCACTGGCTGCAACACAACTCCAAAGTTGAGTATTTCCATTATTGCAGTATTTAATGGCTGGCTTAACATCTTTTTTGCATCAAATGCTTTCCTTGCGAACAAACCTTTGTTGACTCTGGCCAGGGAGCTCAATTGTAACTAATAACATTCACTTCAAAACAAATCTGGCCTATATTCCACATACTGCTTTGTATATTTCAGATGTTGATTTATGAGATGTAGTCACAGGTATCATTTTCCTTCTCTTCTACATGAACCTTGTTTGTGCATCATTGCTGTGCTGTGGAGAGTGGAACCACTACTCTAGTGTCAGCTTATCATTTCTGCAGCTGGATTAGGGTTTTGCTTTGCCTTTGTGCCCTGCAGACATGCAGTTTTGTCTAAAGGCTTTCTCAGTGTTACAGATCTTCTCCTGACCTCCACAGCTTCCCTTCTGCCATCATGCAATTTTTAACGACATTTTAGACAGTGGAAAGTTGAAATCTGGAAAGGCTTTGATATATTTTTAGAGCCTCTCCTGCTCTCTAGTCCTCAATTAGCTTCGTTTTCAGATCTGCAGTCAGTTACTTAGCAGAGCCAGAGGTGCTCCATGCCAGCAGGCAAGGCAGGCAACTGCTTGGGGCCCCAGGCCAGTAGGGGGCCTTCGAAAGATGATAAAATTTTAACTATGTACAGCACTGAGGGTGTGCAAAATTTGCAATGACAGTACCAGTCACAGACCTCCCTAAGAGGACCCCGACTCTCACTCCGTTGCAGGTAACGCATGATTCAACGTAAACAAACAGGTGAAACAAGGAAAACCAGCTGACGAAAATGAAGACGAGTTATGATTCTGGGAGCGAAAAAAGAAGAACGAAAATGATGATTAAATATAATAAACTAAGTAACATTAGCTAAACACTGCTAGTGTAGCTGTACACGTGGTAAAGAGACAGTTGAATAACAGAACTTCCACTGGTATCGCATTGTTTCTTTTGTTTACTTTGACATTTAACATGAGTTACCTTAGCGAACTAAGTTAGCAGAGCAGCCTGATGTGTCAAGCTTTTCTGGAGTCACCAGAAGTCAACTGTTAGCTTAGCTAGCAGGCTGCAATAATCAGCTAATGCGGACAATACTTTTTATGTAGTAAACGGATCAAAGCTGTGTCCATCTACGCTAACTGTCACGCTATGAATGCTAAGTTATGAAATTTAGACTTTGGACAAGTGATCTATAAATCACAAGTGTATTGCTGTAAGTTATTGTGCTATGTGCAGTGTGCTGTGGTGTGTATTTTATTGTATTTTCCATATACTAAGCATAGCGGTTTTATGATGCATACATTTTTGCCTAGGGGCCCAACAAACTCTAGGATCGCCACTGAGCCTATGGTTGTTGAGTTTTAGCACAGAGAATTTATCAGAATCTGGAAATGTCATCATCTGTCAATTCAAAAGACCATATTTTCAATTTATTTTCCTTTCTTTCGTTGTTAGTCCTACTCAATCAATAAAGGGTTCACGAGTGTTTCAAATGAAAAAAAAAAAACAATCAATAAAGTGTTGAGTAAAGAATGAAGTTTAATTTTTTTTCCTCTTACTGCTTTTTTATATTTATTTCTTCACAAACAACAAAATGTAACTTGCCAAGTGGTGACCAAACTTTTGCAAACAACTGTAGATGAAATCAGTTTATCACAATCCAACACATTTGTTAGAGCTGAAGGATACACTGCAATAAGTGCAATAAGTCAAACTAAGTTATTAGTTTTGATCCTGTCAAAGTCGATATTATTTGTACAGGATTATTGCAAGTAAGAAATTAGTTTTTGAGATATTCGAGTCTGGACAGTCTAGTTAAAAAGACACTGAGGGGGTGACCACAATGAAACTCCAGATCATTATTTTTTTATAATTAAGCAAATGAAAAGTACAGGCCAACTTCCGGAGGCCACCCACAATCAGCGTCAGCAGCAGCTGTACTAGTGAAGCTGCAGGGTGTTGTTTTTGGATGTGGGTGGGTAAATGGCTGATGTTATTCATATTTTCTAGCTTATCTTCAGCATTTCATCAAGCTGCTGCTGTAAGCACACACAGCAAGCTTAATGGGAGCTGAACCTGTTTTATGACCACAGCTGGTGAATTGCTAATGATAACAGAGAGCCAGCACCCTCACAAAAGACCTTCCACATGCCCACATCTCATTTTCTCAAGCAGTTATAAATACTAACGAGAAACACCTTCTGAAAAGGTCAGCCCAGGAATCATTGCTGCTCCTCTTTATGTTAGATACATACAGTATTTCACTTTAAATAGCCCTTGGGCAAATTTGGGCAATTAGTAAGTCATACTGAATTAAGTGGATTTCTGTACCATGACACCAGATGACATTTGGAAAAGTGCATTTAATCCCAAAAGAAGAAACACTGATGTAAGCGCACTTTCATTTTCAGTATGCTTCTTGTGAACAGACACCATGTTGGAGAGAAATGCCATAGTGACAAAGAAATATAGATAAATGGATGCAGCAGACAGATTGTGAGTGCAATGGAGCAGGAAATAGGTGACAAGCTTCAGGGAAAATAGGGGAGGAATGTAAGTGAGGGAGAGGAAGAGGGAGAAGGGGGGCCAGGAAGAGATTAATTGATTTTGGAAAGGGCTCAAAAACATGCTCCCAATTCAGTGATTCAAATAGTTGGCTCTCACTCGGTGTGGTGGTGTTGGTGCGACAGCTAAAGTTTCCAATATGCCTCCATCTCTCTTTAAATTGGTCCTTCAGGATTGTGTTCCTGAAGGCCAAGGGAGTGGAGCAACAGTGACAGTGCAGTTTATTGCTGTCGCAGTACGGCAATATTAAATAATACTTACAGTACTGGGTGGCTACAAGCAGCAGAGGCAAAAATGTAACAGCACCTGTTTAATGACATTTTTATCTCTGAGACTCAAGATCATCTAATCACAGGTATTCCTCAGTAATATAAAGGGATGAAGAAACATACAAATAACATCAAGTTTTTATGTAATGCAACAAAGTTATTCAAACTAATAACGTGGGAAAAGAGGAAAAGACAGACAGTGAGAGATACATGCTCAATTTAAATCCATGTGTATTTTACAGATAATGACCATCAGAACAAGCACAGCAAGGATTTAATTTTCACACTCCAAAGAAGATGTTAGTATGTCAACAATTTTGCCAAAAAAGTCTTTACTCTATAGATCTTCATTAAAAACAACAATCATGAACATGTCCATGCTGAATGTGTCACAAATTCATAAACACATGAACAACCACAGTGTAACAAGCCCAGCGAGTGGCAATGGCATCGAATCAGGGAACCAAACACAGTTATCAGACTGACACGCACACAATATGTAACGCACAGAGACAGCAGAGCTTTTCAGTGATACAGAGCCTGAAACATCATAATGTTTAAAGTATCTGACAGGTTTAAAACGAGCTTGTGCCAAATTATGTGAAAGTACATGTTGCTGAAGCTGAGCAACAGATTCTGAGGGTACATTTAATTGTAGCACTTTTACTTTACAGCTAAGTAATAGCAGCCTAGTGGTGGGATAATACCATAGAAATAACAAGGTACGGTAGGGCCAATATTAAGATAAGACCCCTGCAGACCCCTGCAGTGGGGAAATTCATTTGTTAAGCAGCTCACAGCGATGGTGTAGAGTGCAAAAAGCAGTTTTTGGAATATTTACAAAAATTGAAAAGGGGAATACACTTTTCAAAAAACAAAAGAAACAGAAACTAAACCAAAAACCAAAAAGAGAATACAGTAATCAAGCTTGACCAGAGATATTCAGCTGAACTGTTGAGCTGCATAGCCTCATAGCGGTGGCAATGAAAGATCTGCGGTATTGCTCCTTCCTACACTGAGGGTGTATCAGTTTGCTGCTGAATGAGCTGCACAGAGCCTCCACTGTCAGATGCAATTGGTGAGAGGTATTTTCCATAATGGATGTCAGCTTGGCTAACTTCGTCCTTTCACCCACCCATTCCACAGAGTCCAGCGGGCAGCCCAGGACAGAGCAGTGCTGCCTGCACCCCAGTAGACAACAGCGAAGTGGACAACCAAAGCTACCACAGAGTCATAAAATGTCCTTAGCAGAGGCCTACATACTCCAAAGGACATCAGTCTCCTCAGAAAGTGCAGGCGACTTTTGCCTTTTTCTATAGGGCATCGGTGTAGTGAGACCAGGGCGGCTGTAGCTCAGTTGGTAAGGCAGTTGTCCACGGACCACAGGGTCAGTGGTTTGATCCCGGTCCTGGCTTCTGTCTGGCGGGTTTCCGGCTTAAAAAAACTTTTCCAAATCAATATGTGGAGAATGATCTGCTGTGGTGACCCTGAACTCACAGGATAAGCTGAAAGAACAAAAAAATAAATAAAAAATGGTGTCGTGAGACCAGTCCAGTTTCTGGCTGAGGTGTACACCCGGGTACCAATCCAGTCCAGTCCACTATCTCAATGTCCAAGTCCTGGATGTTCCCCAGTGATTGAGGAAGCATCCTTCTTTGGAAGTCTGTCATCATCTCCTTCTGGTTTTTAAGCACAAGTGGTGGTGCACACATCAGTTCACAAAGTCCATGATGACTGACCTGTACAGTTATGCAGCCTGACGTACTTTGGCCTGTTTGTGAGATAATCAATTATCCATTTAGCAAGTTGGCTATCCACTCCCACTCCCTCCCTTTTCCCTCATAGTAGTGCCAGCTGAATGTTGTTGAGAACGCATGAGAAGTCAAAGAACATGCTCTCACAGCAGTTCCAACACTGTCCAGGTGAGATAGTGCAACAGGTAGATGACAGCATTATCCACCCCGATGTTTGTCCTGTTGCCAAACTGCAGCAGGTCAATCACTGTGCTTACCACATAGCATAGATGGGTGAGGATGAACCTCTCCAAGGTCTATATTGGTTTGGCTCCTTGGCGTA
Organism: Channa argus; assembly: GCF_033026475.1. Classification (NCBI taxonomy): domain Eukaryota; kingdom Metazoa; phylum Chordata; class Actinopteri; order Anabantiformes; family Channidae; genus Channa; species Channa argus. The sequence continues at coordinate 9,486,119 of NC_090210.1, read as the reverse complement.
TGCAGTCTTCGAAAACAGAACCACACAGGAGGTCTTCCACAGAACCAGGACCTTCTCGAGACTGAGGCTCAGGTTGTAAATGATTTGACAACCTCACCGAGTTGATCAGCACAATCCCTGAGCAGTCTGGGGCTGATGTCGTCTGGTACTTCAGCTTTCCTGATTTTCAGCCGTCTCAGTTCTCTCCTTACCTGGTCTGATGTTAGGGAGAAGGGGGAGTGAGGGGGGTGCCAAAGATGGACAGCAAGGGGCTGTGAAAGGCTGGTTGTTGAGGGTGGTGGAGACAGGGAGGTGGAGGGAGGTGAAGGTGAAGAAGATTGGGGGATGGTGGTGGAATCCACTGGATTGGACATATGTGCAGAGGGGGGAGGGAGGGTGACACAGGGAGTGGGCTTCGAATCAAATCTGTTGAAAAACCGATTCAGTTCATTGGCCAAGCGCCTCAGCTGTTCCTTTTGACTCTGCTCTGTCAATGACCAGAGATGGACATCTCCACTGTTTTTCTGTTCCAACAGCTCCTTGTTCCAACAGCTTCTTCTTGTAGATATCTTTGGCCTGCCTGATCTTGTACTTGAGTTTATGCTGAACTCTCCTTGTTATGCTGAACTACATCTTGTTCATCCTGGTATGGCACTTCACATACTGGGTAAAAGTGGCAAAGAGCGAGGTGTGATTAAATTCCCCACTGATCAGAAGAAGGGAGTGTGAAGTCTGCATGCGAGTCACCGCTGCGAGCAGTAGTTTATATGTGTCAAAATGTCATATACCGATAGCGAGTACCTCAATGTCCTTAGTGCAGAGTTGTTCCTTAACACTTCACATCAGCCACATCATTCCCAAAAGTTCACAAAACATTAAAAAGCTGAACTCCCAAGTAGTAAAAGTAGTCTCCCTGTGTGCACAGCAGTAACAGGATTGAACCACATTAATGAAAACCATAAGACACTACAGTAAACAATAAAAAAAGCTAAAAAGAAGCAAAGAGCGAGGAGAGCTTCTTTTACTGGCTGCTATTCCATCTTGAAGATGGCGCTGAATATTAGGTAGTAGATATAATGGATGGGGCAATATCTTGTTAATAGCAAGGTAATGGGGTGTTATATTACTGTAATAAGAGTGTAACAGGGTTATGTAGATAATACAAATTATATAGTAAAATCATGCTAATTATTGAATAGTAATAGCTTGGTATCAGCAATGGATATATCTATGTAACATGATTCTTAAAACCCATGGATAATAAGTGGAAACACCAAGAACATTAATTACCTGAAAACACTAATAGTAGTTCCTGTGTAATAACTATGAGCAGAGCTGTAAAATTAAACTGTTTCTACAACCCCACACAAAAGTTGGAAAGATGTGTAAAATGTAAATAAAAAACAGAATGCAATGATTTGCAAATCTCATCAACCCATATTTTCTTTACAATTGAACATAAACAACACATCAGATGTTGAAACTAATAGGTTTTACCATTTCATGAAAAATGTTGGTTCATTATGAATTTGATGGCAGCAACACCTCTCAAAAAAGCTGGAACGGATTGATGTTTACATTGTGTAGCATCCCCTCTTTTTTTAACAACTGTCTGTAAATGTCTGGGAAGTGAGGAGTCCAGTGGCTGGAGAATTCTTTTCTAATGCAGGGTTCGAGCTTCTCAAAAGTCCTGGACTTTTGTTGCTGGATTTTTTATTTAATGATATAGGTGAAAGTTCTGGACTGCAGACTGACAAGTTCAGCACCCGGACTCTTTTCCTGCAAAGCCATGCTGTTGTGATGGATGCAGTATGTGGTTTAGCATTGTCTTGATGAAATATGCAAGGCTTTCCCTGAAACAGAAGCCTGAATGGGAGCATGTGTTGCTCTAAAACCTCTATGTCCTTTTCAGGATTGATGGAACTTTTCCACATGTGTAATCTGCCCACACCATAGGCACTAATGCACCCCTACACCATCAGAGATGACGGTCTTTGAACTGCCCGCTGATAATGAGTTGGATGATCCCTCTCCTTTTTAGTCCACAGGACAGGACAAACATGTTTTCCAAAACAATTTAAAATTTTGATTCACTTGACCACAGGACAGTTTTCCATTTTGCCTCACACCATTTTAAATGAGCTTTGGCCCAGAGAATACGGCAACTTATGGCTTCTTCTTTGCATGATACAGCTTTAACTAACATTTGTGGATTGTACAGTAAATTGTGTTCACAGACAGTGATTTCTGGAAGTGTCCCTGAATTAACCTAATTTGTTGTCAAACACTCCTCCATTTGTTTTGATTTATGGCAGTTAGTTTTCCAGCTTTTTGTTGCCCCTCTTCCAACTTTTTAGAGATGTGTTGCTGCCATCAAATTCAAAATGAGCTAATATTTTAATAAATTGTCTGTTTCAACATTTGATATATTGTTTGTGTTCTGTTGTGAATAAAATATGGGTTGATGAGATTTTGATCATTGTATTCTGTTTTTATTTACGCTTTCATATCTTCCCAACATTTTTGGAATTGGGGTTGTACTTAATTTCATGGTAACATCTGCATTGAAAAAGGTGAACAACATGATAGCTCCCAAGAAATCAAGCCATTGTAATTGTGACCCTTTTGCTGTATAGGTCACAAACCCCTCCCCATCCACAGATGGATTAGTTATCTGATGATATAAAAAGGGTGTATGTTGGTATTGGTATTGGTATTATATCTTGACTATTTTGATTGGCAAGCCACAACAGGAACGGTGAGAGCAAAGCAAGACCTAAATCAATTACATTTTCATTTATTTGCTGCAAACACTGTAAACTGACATGACACAGTAGTCAACTGTTCCCAGAGTGGAATACAGAGTGGAAAAACGGCCACAAAAATTCGATTCAGCATAATAATATTTATCTAAAAAGTTAAAACAGGAAGGGACGGGGTTTATGACTCATGCAGCAACCATGGCTTAATGTCTTGTAAATACAAACATATTATCTCCTATGACTTTGTTATAGATACGATTTTACTCACTGCTTTTAGCTCGATATTACCCCTACATCACTGCATTATTTCTTTGATATTACACCACTATGCACTGTGGAACACTTTATATTTTTCCAATTATAGTGAATGTATGTGTCTAAAAAGACTTAAACATGAAAATCTTTGTCAAATTCTACATTAAATTGACATAGAAATTAGTTCTCAGCTCAAAATTTCTATTTGTGCAAAACAAATATTTAATAACTGCACTTTGGGTTTAGTGCTAATTGTTTTTGTTCAGTTGACACGCTAAAGTAAATGATAAATATGGTACGTATTGTATGTACATGTTGCTAATGTGATGTTAGCATTTAGATTGAGCTCACTGCTAACATGATTGTAGACTCATTTTAGGCAACAGTCACAGGAACCTGATGAATCATAAAAATGTTATGAAATGAAGCCACGTTAAACGTTTCAGTTAATGTTTTTGTATACCTTCAACCTTTCGGTTTTCATGAGGTCCACTCATATGGAACATATTCTGAGAGCAAAGCAAGTGATACATCAAAACTTAAAAGTAAAAGTTTAAACTTTTCCCAGAATGGTTGTCGGTTTTCTGTGAATTGAATGATTTATACCTGCAGACAATGCAGTATAACGATGTCATTGTACATGATTCCTGTGTGATGAAGTCCTCCAGATTGGGCAGACTGGCATTAGTATACAGCTCCCTAGTGAAACTGTATAAGCAAAACTAGACAGCCATCTCATCCCCTAAGCAGTCCGACAGACTCTCTACATTAAGCACATTTAGGAGTCGAGCTGCGCTGTCGGCCCCTACACCCTCTGCTTGTCCCCAGCTGTCACGATCATCGCTCTCATCTGTGTTGGATTCATACTCTGATCCAATCCCTGACTCCCTAAACCGAAGCAGCTCCAGGGCTCCCAACACTTGCTCCCCCAGCATTGAGCACTCATCTGGTGCTCCATCAGTGGGGGTCTCCCCCGTGTCCTGGCCCTGTTCCTGGCTGTCTGGCCTCTGGAAAGAGAAACGGAAGCATTCGAGACGAACTCCACTGCCGGTGAGCCCCAGAGGGCTGGTGTCAGTGCCCATGGTGCCAGGCGAACAGGGTCCAGGGAGGGCAGAGACCCAAGCCCTGTTACTACTCTGGAGTGGGGACTGAGCTGCTAATGGGCCCGTTGATGAAGAGGGGGTGAGGGGTTCAAGGAGCGCATTTGGGGGCTTGGCGCGGAAAGTGATCTCGAGAAGACTGTCTTGGGAGCCCACTGAGCACAGATGAAAAAAAAAGAGATAAAAACAAACAGTAAGAGACAGATTTATAGAATCAAAACAAACCACAGAAAGAATGAAAGCTAGCCTGCATAGACTGGCAACCTCTCCAGGGCGTACCCTGCTTCTCACCCAGTGACAGCTGGGAGAGACTCCAGCCCCTTGCAACCCTAAATAGGATAAGCAGTCAAAGATAATGGATGGAATTAAAGCTATCACATGTAAACAGTGATGTGAGACATGTAAGAAGAGAGGACTGAGCAAAGCAGACGAGATTATGTAGAGGAGGATGTGCTGAGAGGATTTGATAATTCATCACTATATAGCAGCACTTTGCTAGAGGCTAAATTCAGGGAGGGGAGAGGAGAGAACTGAATCCTCTGAGAGGGCTGCCATGGGATAATTAATTGCGTGCCAGAAATGGATGAAAAAAGGAGTGGTAAAGACAGGAGCGAGAAGAGCAAGGTAAGAAACTGATTAAGAGAAAAGAGATGATGAAAAAAAAGATTTTATGACAGAAATTAATGGAACAGAGAAAGATCCAAGGAAAGCGAACAAAATAAAATGAAAAGGGGAGGAAGAATGATAAGTCAGGAGCAAAGCTGATTTCCACTCACTAGACGTTAACTGGCCAGAAGCTTTGAGCTCCATTTCCTGGATCTGTTTGACCAGCAGGGAAATATGTTGCAGCAGGTCCGTGTTCTGCTGCAGCAGCCTCTGTACTCTGGCTTGGGCTTCGGTCCTTGCACATACCTCCACTGACAACTGGTCTTGAAGTACATTAACCTAAACATACCAGTAGACACACAAACACACACACAGTAGGCATTAGCTGGTGTGTGTAAACCAAAAAATGAAAGTAAAAGGTAAAGTTTCATTATAGCTTCTTATTAATTTTTATTATTTTTATATAGTGAATCATACCTTAGAACACATCCTGTTGGAAACTGATTAATAAAGTTCCACAGTGACTGTTAAGTTCAGAGTTTGTTAAGTAAAATGTTTCACTATGACTTTTAGGTAAGGCTCGGGGTTTTAGTTTAGAAGCCACATTGGAAGAGAACTCATCCGTGTTTATACGAACCACCTTACAGTGAAATTGGCCAAAATAAGCTGGAAACCAAAAAGGACTTTCTTCCAAATCATTTTCTAAACCTCAAAACCACTGCTTATGCACATTTAGTCTGATGTGAGAGTGTTCAAACATTGAATCAAAGTGCTGACAATTTAACACCCTAAAATACCTAGCCACATCCTATTTAACACACCACTGATTGAAAATGGAAGTAGTGCATCATTATGATTATCCTTCTCCAATTTAAATGAAACTGTGACTCTTTCCTGAGTGTTTTTTTAGGATACCAGATTTGTTCTTCATTATGTGCTTGAAAAATTTCATTTCAAGCAATGAAAGATTCCAATGATCTTAATTAGGGTGTTTTTGTGCATTTTATTGCCACTTGTCTGTTGGGAATTCCATCAAACATGTTTGTTAAATTCAGATTCTTGTCTATGACTAGTAGGTGCAACCATTGTTGATGGACAATATTTTTATTTTTTATATTTTGTGCAATATTAAGCATAAATATAAATCATTCAATTTGATGTGCTGTACCAGAGGTAGCTTAAAAGACATTTTTATCTGCATTCATAATTGTGGCATAAAGCTTTGATTTATTGAAAAAAAACAGTAGATGTACCTGTGCTGCAGCTGCCAGGGCCTGCTGCTCCTGCTGCTGGAGCTGTTTCTGGAGGAGCTGGACCTGGTGCTCTGCAGAGCAGGGGCCCTCTGCTGCCACCTGAACCAGCACAGAGGCTCCAAGGATGGGAGAGCTTAGTAGAGGTGTCGGGTCATTGGACACCTATAACAGAGGTGACAGCAAATTGGATTTTACTCTATGAAACAGCATTGTGAAATTTCTTCAAATATCTGTTTTACAAAAGATGGTCTTGGCAGCTGTTGTAACGATAGCCCCCACAACCAGACAGTAACACTGACAGAAGCTCATGTTTCATAAAAAAAGTACAAAGATTAAAATAAATAAATAAATAAAATGTTCTTGGTTGCTACAGAAAACCTCCACAGCAAAGGGCAATGCTGCTATCAAAGCTTGCAAGTTATGATAAATATTTAAATAAAGCAAACATGAGATGATCTGTATGTTATGCAGAATTAAATGTAAATTAAAAGTACAAAGAAAAATATATGGCGTTTAAGAAAGTGATTTAAAAAAACAGCTGCTCTCTGTCACTTGGACCTCTTCTAAGAAGCAACTGCAACGAGACGCTGTGCTGGCAGCAACAAGCTGCTCTTCTTTTTTCTTAGCTGAAAAATCCACAGATGGATACTTACAGATATCTCTACAAGATCCTATCATCCCTTCTTGATGTTTGATGCCTTTGAGCTATAATTTAGTGATGAATCGTTATGATGTATGCACTGCTCCAACTCAAGCACCAAAGTCAATGCTACTGTAGTGAAGGTCGACACAGTAAAGTGTAGTGAGCTTTTAGGAAGAGAGAAGAGACAGCTCACTGCTATATTTACTATGTCAAGCTGTGTAAATAAAGAATTTCAAACCAAACTCAAGAAATAAACTGTGGTTGCTGTTTGACAGAGGACCGTATTGCTGAATGCTTTTGAAATAGATGTCTACTTCAATTACAGGTAAACTGTGAGATGAGTATAGAGCTTGAATTTGAGGGTCTGACTTTGATGAATGACATGTAATGATGTTTCAGGCCTTTCTGCGGCCACAATCACATCACATTAGGTCACAAACATATAGTACATAATCCTACAATACAGGTACATAGGGGCAGCTGCAAACACAATGCTGACATATGGTTAAGGTCAGATTTATATAGTAAAGTATAGTCAAAGTGTCAGAATGAAGTTATGCGTCTGGTGATCTGAGGAATAGTTTTGCTTCTTTTATTTCTTCTCTCCATTAACTCTTGACAAAAATATCTGATTCTATAGAGAGCGGTGACATTGAACCAAAACAGTAAAATAAAATCAAAACAATGAGCTGAAAAACAGTGTGTAGGGCTAAAGGGAATCACAGAATGATAACTAGATGATAACGGTGCATTTTCATTTTTCTCTGTATTGTTTGTTTCTTTGATTTAGTATTATAGACATGATCACTGCCTGGGCCTGGCCTTAGAACATATACACAGCATCCATTTGTACAATATAAAGAAAAACTATGTGAACTCTTAGCTATAAAGAAAAAACCCAGTAGCACTGTGGAGTGAAATTTCAGTGTTTTTTGGAAGCAGCAGCTTCCTCAGTGGTGTCCTGCCATGGACACCGTTTGTCTGTTCAATCATTTTCTTATAGGTGACTCCTGAACAGACATGTGGATCCTTTCCATTGATTCCATATTAGCAGTTTGCTAATATGGGCATCACACAGAATCTAAAGGGTGTGTAGCTACAACTATAGCTACAGATTGACTGGACGGGCTGTTGGATGGTGCAACCACAAAGTTCTTTTAGACTGTTACAGTGAGAAGAGCAGCTGGGAGCATCAATACTTTTTTCTGCTATCTGAGATGGGAGATCAATACTGTGAACTGTCTTTTCATTAGTACTAGACTGTGAAGGACACTTGACCTTCAACAGGAGAAGTGGCATGTGAACCTATTGTTTTAATGTGGTAGAATTGCTTTAGGCAAGGAAAACAAAGAGCTAATTTTCTCTGTTAACCTTCCAATTAGATGTAATATCCAGTAAATTCAAACTAATTTAGTCTTTATCAGTACACTAGTTTTGTCTCCCGAGTAATGAAGCTCACCGTGCTGCAGAGACCCCTTTGGGAAATAGGTTGACACATGTCAGGCAACACAGCTGCTTGTTTGACATGGCAGGATTAGCAGGCAACCTTGCTGTCACACACACACACACACACACACACACACACACACACACACACACACACACAAAATATTAATTTGTGTAGTTTTGTGGACATTCTTAATAAGCGACTTAATAAGACTCATTGTACTGTACATCCCTCAGTGGTGTCTTCAGATCTTCACACGACTTTTAATGAAGCAAAACTTTCATCATGTCCCCTGTGAGCCGTGAGTCTCCCAGAAGTATTTATTAAGTGGACATTTTTAACTTTAAGGTCAAACATTTATAAAATATTGGAAACTATGCAGCGGCAAAATAACCCCTGTATGTCCTCAGAAATTATTTAATTGAGTTAAACATAGATCAATCCTTTTGTCCTGTTTGAAATTAAAAAACTTGAGTATGACATGTTGCAGCTTTGTTCATTATTCCTTTAAACTGGCAAACCAGCTGAAATCATAGAGATGGGGCAGTCAGAAGAGACAGATCAGTCCCGAGTATGGCTCAAGCTCCAAAAACACTGGATTCTAACATAATACAACTTGATAGCATCTTTTATTTGACCTGACATCAGCAGGCTTATTTTATCAAGCTTTAGAGCTTGAGAACTAGAAGACATCATACAACTGTTTTCAATTAAAAAACAATTGAAAACAATTGTTGTTACAACACTGTTGTAATGATGGTAAAATTGGAGGAATGACCATAATTTTTTAACAGCAAAAATGTAGTTGTCGGAAAAATAAAAATGTGAAATAGTCTATGAAATTAAATGAAAGATTTCTGGCTTTTGGACAATTGATTAGTGATCTAAAAAATGTGTTTGAGCTTTGTAAAAGTGTACTTTTTATTGACCTTTGGAGACTTTCTTGACCGAGAAACTAGCTATTTTTTTGTAATTGTTAAAATAAAAGCAGAGTAATTGATTATGATAAGTGCTACACTTTGCAGGGCTTTATCTCTGCAGGGTTTCTAAACCTTTTCCTGCTGGATTGAGAAAATAGAACAGCTTTGTGTGCGCGACACAGAAATGATCAAGGACAGCCCTTATACTCTACCTTGCCATCGTTAACGAGAGCCTCGTCCTTTTTGTTCTTCTCCAGGTCAGATGAAGAAGCACATTCAATGCTCTCCTCTGTAGTGGCTTCAAGGTCCGTCTCTTCTGACAGTGCAAATCTCTTCTTTGCTGCAGAGAAACCAGATACATATATATATATGAGGGGGTGGGGGGGGATGTTGTCTGTATTGTGTGCTTTTTATGGTTTACAACACATCTACAATCAGTGACAGGGGCTGCAGAAGTGGGCAAAGAGCTGGCAGAAGACCATAAGCAAGGTCTTTGATCAATGGCTCACATGGCACATCAAACCAATCTGCAGTGGCACCATGGCAAGCTACTAAGAAAACAATCTGCAGTGGATAATGACATCTTTTCTCAGAGAGGTGTGCTTTGCCAGTGTTTATTTCTACAGGAGGCTCTGGGTTTTTGTTTGTGTAAAGCAAGAGTGAGAGAGGAAGAGAGGTCCTGGGGAGTTTATGTGTGAGTAGAATACAAGAAAGTGAGTTTGTGTGTGTGTGTGTGTGTGTGTGTGTGTGTGAGAAAGAGAGAGAGAGAGAGAGAGAGAGAGAGAGAGATACAGAGGCAGCACAAAAATGAGACAGAGAAGGGAACGGACTGGATATTTGAATTTAGTGTGGGACTGTGTGTGTGTGTGTTTGTGTGTTTGTGGGGAGGAGGTGTGAGTCACCTGGCACAGCCTCAGACTCCTCTGCCCTCCCCTTCTCCTTATCCTCCTGGTCATTGTTTGTCTGCTGCAGGGTCAGCTGGTGACACACATCAAATGCTTGACCCACCGTACGCACAATCCTCATGGCCTGAGACTGCAAGTAAGTACACAGAGAAACTGTGTTAATGTGTTTTTGTATTTGTGTAAGAGCCCGGCTGGATGAAAGCAGCAGCAGGAGCACAGTAAGGGAGGGTGCAAAAATTAAGGAACACAGTAGGAGAGAAAATGAGGTGTCAGAGGAGTTGCACAGTGTTTGTAGTTCTGCACAGGTAACTAGAAAGAAGATACAAAATAGACACAACAGTAGAAGGAAGAAAAAGGGGGACGTTGGAACAGAATGGGAGGTGAAAATGAAGAGAGAGGAAAACAACAAGGGAGACCAGGACCAAATAACAGCAGAAGATATCATGAGCTTTAGCTGCTTGTCCTGCTCTGTATTTACTCTGCCGTCAAGCTGATGGATTGGTCTATTTCAGAGGCAAGTAACTTTGATGGCAGTGGGAGTGAAGATAAAGTTTGTTGGTATTGAAGGAGGCTCAGCAGGCATATCAGCATCATCAAATGATCAATAAAAGAATGTTTGATTTGCATTAACTCAAAAGTTTGCCAGTGGTCAGAACTTTCTTGCTGTGTTGGGAGAGTGTACCTCCACCAGAATGTTGTTCACGTGGTTAACTTAATTTAAAAAAATGTGACATAGATACTACATACACACTGAAAGAGGAAACATGGATTTGGTCAAAAGAAAAAAACATGTTAAGTTTAAGTGAATCATTATTGGTTTTCTTTATCTTATGAGTTGTTAAACTTTCAAAATTTTTAGTGTTAAAGTTGTTCATCAGACTAAATAAACAATTTACAATTTATAACATCAATTAATTTGGGCTCATTTTTGTTTATTTTTCACTGTTGATGACTTACACAGACCAACAGATTTAAGTCCTTGTCTTTTTGTGTTGGTGTTTGTGTTCTTTCTTTATTGTTTGTAAAGAATTAAAGTCCTATACAAATCTTTCTCACTGTGGTTATCAAATTAAGTGTGTTTCATTAAGGCCTTCGAGGCACCAGGACTTCGCTGATCAATTTCAGGGTTTCCCTTTTTCCCTAAAGCTTTAATATTCCATCCTCTCGTAGCATCCTAAATCCTCTCAAATTAAACTTTATCCAGTGTGTCCTTCCTCAGTCTCACTAAAGGTGAGTTTTTGTGTTTTCTTTATTGAATAGTAGCAGAAGCAGAATTGAAATAAATTTATTGCTGTCTGCCTCAGGAGAACTAGCCTGCCTCTATAGGCATTCAGTCAATATGCCAAGGTAACTCAAGCTTGAAAGTAGTTCAATCAAGTGCAACAGTTAGAAAAAAATAGGAATGAAGTCATGAGATGGATTTTCTTTGCTCCATAAATACAAAACATAATTTTGTTTTAAAACTGTCAAGTGAAAAAGCCAGCTCTCCCAAGGCCAAACAACAAAAGGCTGTGTTGGTGCGCTGAGCTGACATCTAAGCCCTGCTGGGCTGCAAGATGCCATGATGAAAATAAATCAAATCTCCTTTTATCATTTGGTCCATCTCCTCCTACTCAGCACACATGCTTGGTCTGCAGCACCCAGATAAGGCACCAGATCCCCGGGGAGGTAACAAAGCACTACTGGCCATGTCCCTGACAATGTGGTGGGTGTTTTCATTCAGCACCAGTGAAAATATCTAAGTGATGATGGAAAAAAGCCCCTCTTCTTTTGTCTCTTCACAAGTATGATTAGTATTCAACTTCACTAAGACACTGTCTGGTATCCATGGTGAAGGGACACGAGTCAACCTTACGGATGCTCTGTCTTTGTCATGGAGGGAAAAAAGGGTCTGTGCCTAATGTGCAGATATGTGGAGAAAAAAATGTCTTTCATTTTCATAAGCATGTTACCACAAGATACAAAGGATCCAACTCTCTGATGAATTTGTCTTTTGTGTGGGCAGTGCTACTACAATACATCACTACAACAGTGGGCATAAATACCAGGATTAGAGCCTATGTATGAAGCATGGAGCTCAAAACAAAATACAGTGACAGACTTGATGCTGTCTGTTCTTTGCAGTCAACTTTAAAGATAAAGCTTGAGATATTCTGTGCTAAAATCAACAAAATCCATGTTAACACTTACATTAACATGTTTCTTCCTTCATATTTTGTAATATAAAATATTATAAAAATGGGGAGGGGGTGATTCTGTATGAAGTTACCTTAAATGTACCTTTAATTAAGTTTTAAACAAAAAATACAATAGAGTGGTTGAAGAAAATACATGCTTTAGTTGTTATTCCATAGCTTAGTGTACACATCATTTCAAAATCATTAAACCGTTTTGAACGATCAAAAGTTCTACGGCGTTCGGCTTGTCCCTTCAGGTGTCGCCACAGCGGAATGTGTTCCACACGTTGATTTGGCATTTGTTTTTATGCTAGATGCCCTTCATGCCGCAACCCTCCCAGCACCAAGGTGGCCCTTGGTGGTGGGGTGGGTTTCGAGCCCGCAGCCCAACCCCATGCTACCACTGAGCCACCAGGCCACCTTCATTAAACCATTTCAAATATTTCCGTCATATGTAAGATCACTTTAAGAGTTAGATAATGACCAAATACCACTCCCATATCTGTAGCTACAAATAGCAGCTACTTCCTGTGTTTTTAAGCTAAACAAACAACTTGTCATACAGTGCAAAGGATTGACTCATTAATGTGTTTTCAGTAGTTTGTAGATGGATTCATCTTTTAAGTAGGCCCACTTAATGGGATCCAAGTATGTAAACTTACCTTCCTCTTGGATTTGAAAACATTGCAGCGGAATATGTTGCTCTGTCCCTCTCTCGCTATGTAACTGAAAATCTTCAAGTCTTGAGCATCATGAGAAACGTAAAAAATCCTGTTGGGGTAAGACAATACGTGAAAAGTTAGTGGGTCTTTATTGGGGCTGTCCTCGACACAAACTGTCTATTTTTTGCCTTCTGTGTCATAGCTTCTGATTTAACACCGTTAGAGGGGGCCCACACTAACCTGTAGATGGGATCCTGGGTCACCAAGATGGTGTTCTCATCCCATGACCACCCTTTTCTCTGTTACAACACAAAACCAAAGTCTTGACAGCATCAGGTGTGTTTTGAAATTAAAAAAAGATATGATTTCAAAGGATTTGTACATTTTTACAGCTTACCTTTTTCTTTTTGCGCATAAGGACTTTGACAAAATCGGTGGATACAACAATGTTTACCTTCTTTTTCTTTATGTTCTTCAGTTTGAATTCATACTGTGGAGGATGAAAGATATTCATATTAACATTCAACGTGGGCCAAATAAGTGATGCAAAAGTTCAAGTGAACCAAATGGATTATTTTGCTATGTGGTTTGACTTGCATAAATATCACATCGTGCCGCTGAGATGGAGCTCTGTAGACATGTTAAATGATGTTTTGGAAACGAGAGAAGGGATCATACAGACAGGGAGATCTTCTTCTCAGGGGAGATACGTGATTGAGTAAACACTGAGAAGCTGTCAGTTTCTGGGAGCGTTTTAAGCTTTCAAAGGCAGACTTCCCAGAGGGAGGCAGACGTGTGTGGGACACTTTCATCCTTCTCCATGATTAATGCTAAAGCCTGTACCCTGTGCCTCCACCGCAGGCGCAGACTCCAAATATCAGGACGCAGAGATCTAAGAACGAGGTTTTTGGTGAAATAATGAGGCTCTGCACAACAGAGCTGGATCGTCTCTGTCTGTCTTTACTTTGGATTGTGTAAAAATAACAAACTAGTGGTGCTTTTTTATTTTTACCTTCTTTTCATAAATTTTTAGCGATTTCATGTTTTAAAACATGACATGGTCTTTAACTGATGATGTTAGCCTGAATGAATCTGGAGCATTTCCTGTAGTTTACAAGACTGTGGCTTGCACACTCAGCAGAAAAGGATGGAAACAGAAAAATCAGCTCTCAGTTACTGTTCTTGTCATACGCTCTTATCCAGTTCAAAACACACAGTGTGGCTAATGCAACCCTACGTAACTGGGGGCAATAGAGTAATCTATCTGCATACACAAACACACAAACACACACAGTTGTCAGAGGGCATTGAGATGGAGCACAGGAAGTGTTCATGCCACATTTTCATGCACGTCAGCCTCAGCACCTCAGATTGACACAGCCACAGAACACAACCAATGGTCTACAGTTCAACTCCTGAAAAGTCTTATCGCAAAACCACTTTGAGTACTTGAGGGCAAGTTAGCTTTTGAATATTTAGAGTCTGTGTCCTCCAGGAGCCAAGAGTCTTTATTAATGTTCCATTACAGAGCTCACAAACACCCACGACTCTTTTATATACCTCCTTTTGTTTATATGTTTTAATCAAGTCCATGTTTAATATTGTGTTGTGCAATTTATTTCAAGCAATATTTGTCTCAATGTATTTTCTTTCCCCACATTTATCTCCTTTTAAAAAAAGCACAGTCTGTAGATGAGAGGTACATAATACATATACGTAATTCAAATCTGTATAAGCACAGGTGAAAAAGGTACAATATACAAACCATCTAAAAAAAATCAAACCCACAGCACCACTAAATCTATGCCAATGCAATTAAATGGACATTAGTTTTGCACTGTACTCGAGGGATGAGGATTAAGTTCTTCCTGGGTGTCACTGAGGATATGGCCAACCTCTGAGTGACACGATAACTTGGTTGTTAGATTAGATTTAACAGCTGACAAGCAGCTAAATCCTCTCCCTGTGCTTCAGTAAAACTGCGACGATGTATAGTGACAGAACATCACAGGGTTTCCAGTGGCCTTGTCTGGTCTAAATAGGGGGCTCGAGTGATGTTCGTTTTTGTATATGTATCACATATAACCCTGTGTGTCGTAGTTCGCCTCAACTATTAAATAAATAAATAAATACAAATAAAATATCTGCCCCATGAATCCTGCAATGAGTGAAACCTCTCCTGACAGCCCACTGAATCTGCCAAGTGTGTGGTTTTACGCAGACTGGTGATTTATCTATAAAGAGGAGGTTGAGGCACTGGAGTTAAGCACCGTGCACAAGGTGAGAGAGGAAAAGAGACAGAGGATTGATGTATGTGCCCCACCTTACAGGTCATTGTTAATGCGTTTGGACTGCAATTATCACAAGGGTCAAGTTCAGTGGTGCAGTTCTTCGGTGTAAGTGTCTTACTCTAATTCTCCTCATTGCAGCAACTATCTCCATCCGACTGGCGGGGCGTCCCACCTCCAAACTGCCAATGTACTGCAAAATGTTAAAGAAATGAAGTCAGAGATTTTTGCCATTGCTATTCCACACATATGTAAGATATTGGACTGGTAGAATTTTTATTGTTCTTGTGTTCACAACCTTTTTTTACATTCTTGGCAATTTTCCCCTTCATATGGAGAATTCTGACTACACGCTTGGGACCAGAAGCCAAACATTAAAACTTTCACTGATTTAAATATACATACTGTCTTGTTCTCTGTATAATATAAAAAGGTAAATAAATTGTGTCATCAGCTATACAATAATTTTCACATGCAATTATTGTAAACATTTAGGGATAATGATTTTCATCATTGATTCATCTGCTGGTTTTAAATTATGCTTCAAATAAATCAAGTGAATTAAAAATGGAGAAAAATGACCATCGGAGTTTGACAGACAAGAGATTCACATATTCATTTCAATCTTGTGCTTGAACCACTTAATTCATCACACGATTGCTTCAGCCTTAAACACGATTAGAATTATTATATTAGAAACATTTGAAACTCATTCAAAGTAGACAAAAATCCAAGGGTTGTAAGGTCAGAGAGATCCTCTGAGATCACGCATGCACAGAAGTTAAAACATAATTATGAAAAAGAGGATGACACAAGAAAAACACAGTCCAATTTGTTGGTAGTGAGTATTTTAAATCACAATGATACTGGTTCCCAAGCCTCCTGCCACTCAGAAATATCTGTTGCAGAGCGTCCTTACCTTTGCCTCGAAGGAGACCCCATGTTTAAACACCTCCTCGTTGTGCATGGGGATCCTCAAATCGTGCGCGTCATCCACTAAATTGTACTTGGTTACCCCTGGCATCGCTCAGACGACAGCTTACTGACTTGCTCCAGACTCTTGTTTTACGACAGCGCTAGAGACCTGCAGATATGCGCATCTCCTCCGGCACCGCTCCCCACGCTCTGTTCAACGCGTCACTCCGGAGGTCACTCGGGTTGAGGCTCTCCGCTCGCGACAGATTGATTGGCTGATGGATGCTGTAAATACGCTGATCGATGATCAGGTGTGTCCAGTCAATGACTCCTTTACTCCGGTCTGAGGCACGACGGAGAACCAATGCGCTCCGCTACCGCCGCCGGGGTCGCGATGACGCAAGGTTCTCAACACATGGTTGTTTTCTCTTGAAGCACCGAGCTGTCGGTGTGTGAAGAGGTTTATCGGGGAGAGGAATCAATATGCATATGCTGTGGGCGCATGTTTGTCATTAAGATCTCAGAGATGAAGACAGGCTGAACAGGGCAGCTTCAGCTGGTGTGTTTGGTTGTGTGACATCTAGTGGCTTCACAGGGAATAGACAAATCCCCACATCACTGTCCCCAATTAATTCCAGGAGCCCCCAGGGGTCCTTAAAGGGCACCTAATAAACATTTAATATATCCAGAAAGTACAGCACAGCACAGATGATGTTGATTCAATTACACAAGTTCTAGCTGACACAGAACGGCAGGATCTAACTTGGTGATGCCCAAACCTATAAGGCACATTTTGTGGTGTGGATCGGGGCTGCCACAGTCTGCATCTGTAGCTCCATCGGAAGGGAGGGAAATTATTAAGAAGCAGAGCTGAAACAGTGTACCTCCTTTAGGTCAAATGGTATGAAAATAGATCAGAGGTAATTTTGGAAAAGAGAGAAAGATATACATTTCTAAATGTATATAAAGATGGGGGCGGCTGTAGCTCAGTTGATAAGGCACTCGTCCACATACCACAGGGTCAGTTGTTTCTACAGCGCAATGCAGTAAAGCATTGAACTGGCTTGTTGTCAAATTAAACCCTTTGTGCAGATTTTGGAACAGTAGCAAAGAGAACGATATTTGATACTGGAGTTTTTAAAAGACCAAAACCAGATCAACAAAAAGACTGCGACTGTTGGACTGACATTCATCAGGTGGCTACAAAGATGAATTAAAAGATTATGCTGCTCCATTTGTATTCACTGTTAAATAAACAACTGCACATGAAGGGAAGAGGATTCACTCTCTTAGCTTTGCATCAGCCTCTGAGGAAAGTATTTGTCCCTTAAGTGGCTAAATGGTATGAATGCCTATTAGCTAGACATACTGGGCACCATGGTGAGTTATTTTTCACTGAAAACATCTGCCTGTTGCTGTTGGAAAGTATTTAGATACAGGAAAATACATGAGTTGATTGCCATGTGTGCTTCCCATTATCTCTTTTCAGCCCACTGAACCAGATTATTTCAGCCTCAGACTGTAGAAAATTAGTTTTTCCCTCCAGATGATGCTTGCTTTGCTCTCACCTGTCAGTGTGCTAACACATTTGCAGTGTGATCAAACGTCAGTCACATTTTCTGTCCAGCAGGTGGCAACAGAACTCTTTGCATTATAGAGGATGTAGCAGCACAAACCCAAATTGAACAAAGTCAATCATCCCCTTGATGTGTTAAGCCTGCTCCTCTTTATTCTCCCTGTTCGTTCCCATTTGGTGCTGCTTGTATTTCACTGACCCATGTCAGGGGCTACTCAGTGATATTGTTGTACTCCCTGTCTCACTTTAAGGCACAAAGAGACTCCATAATGTCCAAATACTCCGAGTGCTCTGTCACCTTAGAAAATCACCTCCCTGACTTGGTGTTTTCAGACTACAAGTGTTTAATCACTGTTCTGTGGGCACAGAGTGTCCCAAGGTCATGTTGCAGAGATACTGCATCATGTGCTCGAGGAAGTAAATTGTCTTATTACCAGTGTTTGCTCGGTGCATCCAGTTCATGCAACCTGAATGGTTTCTGCACATCCCATCTTGTCTGAACAGCTATAATGGCTGGAGAGACGATGCCACGTATTTATATTTTATGTTCATTTGTGATGCTGCCTACTCGCTATCTGAGGAAAGAGATTTACGTTTTTCATCACTGATGATGTGTTCGTATAGCGGTGTACACCGCTGGGTGGGCGTGCACTCACGTACTGTAACACGTACTGTAACACCTTCTTTCTGCCCATTAGTTTTGTAAATGAACAAATGCCAGTGGCAGAAATGCTTCGTGTTTCATTAATCCATTCTTCTTATGTCACATTAACGTCTGTCTACTACAAATCTAATACTTGTTCAGGTGTAGGGAAGGTGCTGAATCGGTTTCACTGTGCTGACTGTCAGAAACATATTTTTGCCCTTTGAGATGTATCACAAAAGTGGACATAAATTCTCTTTGTGTTTACTGACACGATAGCAAACACGAATCAGGTGTTGAGATCTACAAACTGGCTGCCATGAGATCAGCTGCTTTGAGGCATTTGTTGCTCTTTGTAGGTCATTAACTCAGCTTGCTGAGTACAAAGCTGCCCTTCCCACAAACTCAATTATCTGGTTACTCTGGAAGCCACACAGTTACGTATAGCCACAAAACACTTCACTTAGTTGTGGTGGACGTATTTCCTGTGTCTTCAGTGTGCTCCACATACAGAAGAGACCGTCCGATGCGCACTATAACTTTCAGTAATGAAGTAACAGAACTACATCAGTAGTTATAATAGTTACAATAAACAAACACTGACAGTAGTTATAATAAACAAACTGCAGGGGGCGTGGGGTATCTAAGACTATCTGCTTATTCATGCTTCTCTTTTCCTAAGAATCTTCAAAGTAGCAGTAGTCTTAGACATTTCCTTTATAGCGCAGCATGACGCTGCTTCCCTTTTCTGGATGGATGAGACATCAGCCCTTGTGAAAAAAAATCTGTCAGTGTCAGAGGAGTCAGAGGAGTCTGGTCATGGGGAATGGGGGAAATGTAAAGCATACAAAGTTTAGACGGTAGAGGACACTGTGCTCAGAATAACCTTTTGCATGAACTTGCATCTTATTTACATACAATTTGCATGACAAATATTTAGCCACAGTCAGAAGATGGTCCAACACATCCTCATCAGTCATAATCTGATGTATAAGCACTCGAGTAAATCTATTTTTCAACATCTTCCCAAAATGTCAAATTTTTCCTTTAGTGAGCATGTTGGCCTTAGTTTTACTGGTTGCAAATAGTTTCATTTGTGGCTGTTCTCAACTCAGAGCTTTATCTTCCCACTTAAATAATCTGCTGATGAGGACACCATCAGCCAACTTTGATCCTAACACTATTAACTGGACTCTCAATCAGTGTCACATGAACCTCTTTTGTTGTCATTGGACATTTAGTGGTTCATGACTTTCACTGTATTACTTCAAGGCAAATCCTACTAATGGATAATAAGTAAAGAAATAGTAAACAACTAGACAAATACATGCTGGGAAGTGTTTCTGCAGGCAAACAGTTCAGTTAGTGTAACAGTTACTCACTTAATTATTTGAATGTTTAAAGTAAACTCCTCAGAAAGACTGTGGGAAAGGGGTCGGTGCAGTCATTTGTCTTGAAGTTTGTTTTTAGTAGAAAAGAAGAACATTTGCTTATTTCATTGCTTCTTGAATTTACCATAAGGAAGTCATATAAATTACAGAGACAGAACATCTGCTTGGGTCACGGTAATTACCACATCAGGAGATTCTAACATGAAAGGCTCCTAAAAACAAACACTTCATCTTAAGGTTTGTATGCTTTGCATGCATATAGTTTTAAATATAAATGTGTCATAGAATGCTTTTAGGATTTCTGCCTACTCTGAAAGAGAGGGAGACCCCCTGCACGGGCAAAAAAGACAACCACATCACACACAGTACTCCTTTATTCGTACCTCTTAATTTCCCCTGTCCAGTCCATCTGGTTTACAGATCTTTGCACTGTATCAGCATGTCCAGAAGAAGACTTCACCAACACAGGAACTCCATCTGCATCATTTTCCTAGATGTTTACACTTCTAATAAACATGTGGCTTCACCATGAAGCGAGTCATCTTTATTTACTGTATATTGCTTGATTTGTCAAGCAATATTCATATGATATCAGGTAATGACATAATGCAGACCAGATGTTGACATAACAACATACGTGAGTAGTTATTCCACAGCAGAGGTTTCAAGAGGCTATTTCCAGCAAGTGGACGTAAAGGAGTTTATTTGTAGCCTATTTTTTCTTTGGGAAACCAAATGAAATGTAAATGATTTTAAGCACCCGTAGCATAATTTAGAGTGAATTTTGGCATGAGACCACTTAGCCATGATGGGTTTGTTCCCTTGGTAACCTGGTAACCATGACTGCAGATCTTTGTTTTTACACCACTCTACCAAGTTCAAGCACTGTTGGCGACAGTATTAATCACCACTCACACTGGAAATATGTTTTAATATGATGGTACTGACTCATTTCTACCAGTGAAGTAGACCCAGAGCCACAGTTGAACAGAACCCCACCTTTTTTGTGCCACATTATGTTCCTGCCTTTGTGACATTTAAAGCAGTCCATTTAAACTGATCCATGCTTCAGAAACACTAGTGTAAAGGAAAAGGAAAAAAAAAACAAACGAAAAAAACAGCCTCTCCCATGCCAGCTCATTCAGGTGTGGGACCTGACTATGTTAACAGTGTAATCCAAATTGTTTAGAACACGTGTATTGAAGAAAAACTTGTTCTTCTTGTTTTTTATAATTATGCAAACGCACCATGTCCGCACATTATGGCGATTTAAATAACAAACTAATTAATCATCTTAGAACTAAATATTATCACCCAGTCTGCCATGGAAACACACTGGACCACTATTGTACATTAGAACCTTTGATTGTGGCTTTGTGCATTTATGAAGATTATGTTTTGTATGAAATCTCAGCCAACATTAAAACACTGTGTTGGCACATTATGCATTCATTCTAGTTTATGTAGCTTTGTGTATGGGGAAATAAATCCCTTCAGCTAGTAACACCTACATAAACAGGTGTTTTGGTTTTAAAATATTATTGTTATCAGCTTTAATCTGTAAACTACACTCAGCTACTGTAAAGCTGTCCATAAAAAGTCATCTGCCTTCACATCTTACTGTAAGTAATTATGAAAAGCCCCAAATGGATTTTCCATTTTTTTAATTTGGCTTGGCAGATGATGTCTTGTGCCAGCAGAAACTCCAACAGCTCAAAATAGGCCAACAACACTGAGCTCCAATCGTGTACATTGTAGAGTGTATTTTTGTTTTTGGGTGATTTTCCTATATATAAGTCCAAAGTTAGTTTGTTATAAGTATGTAAATGGACATATTTAGTTAGCCAATATGGCTGGAAAAAGAGATGAAAAAACAGCAAGCGGAGGATATGAAATCAGCTGAAAGTCCAGTCACAAGCTGGCATTTAAGTCAGTATGATTCACCTACAATTTACTTTTTTCAGATTCTTTTGTCCACCCATCTGTATGCAGTTACACACACCACACAAATATTCACTGTTTGGCATCGTAATTTTCCTCCCTGGATTTATTAGTGCAGGAATCCTACAGCCAGAAGTTCAGCTTTCTGGTTTTATTAGGTATTTTTGTTGCCACAGTGAACTTGTTTTCCTCCAGGCATAACAAAATCAGTTTAATCCATCTGGGTAGATTTGATTATTAGTGTTATTAGTTTTCACATACAGTATTTCCAAAAGGTCAAAATGTCCAAAATTACCTCCTCGTGATGGGACAGTCACGTTACTCTAAAATAAGAAGCCTAAAATAATTTCTTTTCATCCACACGCAGCCTTGCCTGATCAGGTCTCTACACGCCTCCTTCTTACTGTTCCAGGGTATGATCTGACATTTAAAAGCTTAAGCTATGAATGAATCATGAACATCTGCCCAAACAAAATGCTGCACACAAAATAAAAATAATTTTTTAGTGCACAAAGAATCCACAATGAGACTGAAAAAAAGTTAAAAACCATGTGTTTCTCGACGAAACGAGCTTTACTTTGCTGAGCCTAAAAAGACACCCGGGGGTTTCTTCAGTTAATTTCAATTAGTTTACTGTATACTGAGATTCAGAAGAGACCTTATTGCACATTATGTCTGGGTGACAATGCCAGAGAGGACAGATAGCCTCATTTCCAACGAGTGTGAGAGAGGCCGTAATGACTTTGCCCTCTTATCTTTAGGGTTTGTGTCTTTAAACAGTCCTCAGTTATAGCTGTAAAAAACAAAGAGCGTAGGAAAATGAGTGTTCGACAAGAGAGGTGAGGAGGTGGAGATGATGGATGGCATGAGAATAAAGGAAAGGGGCTGATTTACAAAAAGGGAGAAGAGGCTGCTGTGAGTAACAGGCTGTGAGTGGCGGCTCAGGTAGTAAACAAACCTGCCTGTGGAGGTTCTCAGTAGGTGGCTGCTGTCTCCATGACGACTGGCCTTCATACTCAGATGCTTCCTGGCAAAATGAACTTTTCTGGACACACACACGTGCGCATATGCACACGCACTCACACACACACACACACACACACACACACACACACACACACACGCACACACACACACACACACACACACACACACACACACACACTCACACTTTTATATTTCCATATTCATTCTCTCCATGCCTTAATTCAGAACTGAATCTATGCATATATTTCATATATTTTTACCTAAATCTACTAATCCTAAAAGAATAGTTTAACATTTATGGAAATTTGGTTGTTTGTTCTCTTGCTGATAGTTTACAAGCACATATCAATGCCATTCTCAAGTATATACCTTAGTAAATGTAACTACAGTACAACCAAAAATCTTCTTCCTATTCAACTTTTATTTTTTAGCCCATCAGTTCTCCCCTGACTGTATAAATATATGTTATAACATAATTATGTTTCAAATATGTTATTAACATTAAGTGTGATTGTTTAATCAGTCTTCATTGTCTATTTAGTAACTGCACTGGAGCTTTTAAATATTTCACATGCTGTAAACTTCATTAACAGATGGACTATAACATGTTGTCATTAGATTATTGTTTTACTTCCCAAGTAAATAGTTTGGTGTTTTGTTTCATTAGATGAGAAGACTGATGCCACTTATGAAGCTACTAAACATGAAACTAGAACAAGGAGCACAAAATTTAAACAGGTCCCAAAATCCACCTACCTGTGTTGTAAATTTGTCATTTATATGCCTTCTGTTATGACTAGCCTGACTTGTCTCCTGTTTGTGACTGTAGCTAGGTGACCAAAGTTGTTTTCCAAGTGGTAATAGAAAAGGTGTTGCCTATGATACGTATCTCCCATAATTCCCTAAATATGACCTCTCCCTTTATCCTTCTTCATGTCTCAAAAATATTTTATCTTACACTGATAAAATCACAAGAGCTGACACATATTCACACATGTTCACGCTTGTTTCCTATCTCCCATTCACTGCAACTCCAGCAAAACAGAGTCATTCATTAGCCCAGATGTGAAGTGGAGCGACTGAGGCCACATACAGGATGAGACAGCACCCACCGCAGTGGACAAGAGGAACCCGTCCACTTCATTCCTGCTACATTTTCCCCACCCTGAGTAACCAGATCCCTGCATATCCACGTCTCTAACTGTATTTTGCAAGGAACAGAACAGTAATCTTTTGTCTCTGGAAAATACTTCATCATTTATTCCATGCACTTATTTTCAGATACAGGTCTTACAGACTGTATACTGCACAGATAGAAAACATATAAAATACAAATATTGCACATCAAACATTCACAATCAAATTAATTTAAAATAAATAAAGAATAAATAATCATTAACATTACAGAACAAAACATATAGTCTCTTCCAGTGGTAGTTGTGTTGTGTGAACTTTTTTGTCTCTCTGAATTTTACATTTTGTGCCAGTGTGGCTGCTGCACATACAGACACGTGTCTCTTTCAGAGACAGACATTGTCTCTAGCTCAGTCTCCTCCCACAGCGTCATAAACTCTTTAGCTTCCAGCTTGGACTCCAACCTGTGTGGAACCTTAACAGAATAACCACAGCCTGCCATGGAACTCCTTAGACTGAGGTATTTGTTCCGCATGAACCTTTCCAGTCTTCGCTGTGCATCAGTAAACATGTTTTGTCCTTTGACGAGTGATCATATCACATACGTTCCTTGCTGGGCAGTTATGACAAGACACTGTCTTTTAGCCTGTCTTGGCCTTTCTGGAGAGCTCCAGGTAAGTGGAGGATTTGAGGAAGCGTGGGTAGCAGTCCTTTTCCATCAGGGAGTAGATTTTGGCTTGAGCCAGGTCAAAGCAGGACTGGCAGAGTTGTTCCATGTTCTTCTTGGTGGCTGCTTTGGTTACGTGGTCCAGATTTACCTGCAGGAGAAAAGTGGTTATCAGCACTTCAACGAAAGCAACGAAAAACCCAGAGCATTCCAGTGTGTTATTTGATATCTACCTCCCGTGGTGCATCTGATCCAATAAACTCGTCGTAAATCTTTTTAGCCTTGGTGGAGAGTTTTGTGGGTTTGGTTGCTCTGAAGTCCTCACAGGCCAAGTAGAAGGCAATGTTTTCTTCACTGAACTCTGAGACGAGGAATGCTCGGAACAGGCACAGGCCATCTGGAAACAGGTGGAAGAGAGAAAAGATAGTAGCTTAACATCCCAAAGCATCTGCAGTGACTGAGACATTTACACTAAGTGTAATTTGGAGGACAGTACTTACTTTGGCTGCACAGCAGATTGTCAAACGACTCTTTCCATTTCAGAGGCTCATCAACACTTAACCTGTAGCGGCAGAAAAAAACTTCATTAGGAGAAGCTCCAAAAATCACCATTATTCACAGTGATTTCTCTGACATGCTCATAAAGGGAATTTTTATCTATGTCTTACCTGTGTTTATCACTTTTCTTTGACTGCCCAGGGAGGCTGTGATCTGACTTCTGTAGTAAACTTCCCAACAAGGCTCTCAGCTCCTTTGCCCTGCAAACATAAAGACAACATGTTGGGCACGGATACAATTTAAGGTCAATTAAATCCAAATGTCTAATTAGTCTAGAAATGTAAAATAAAGACTTTTCCTCTAATATTAAACACACCAACAAAGCAACCACCCTGACTGATCTCACCTCTCCAGGCACGTAAGGGGCAGTGATTCGAGTCCTCTGCACATGATGAGCTGCTTTCTGCTCACTGGTGGATATTTCCAAAGATTTAACAAGTGTTTGTGCAATAAGTTACACAGCTCCTTCCTTGTTGTGAGCGAGTTAGCTCTGAGCAGCTCTGCCGTCAGTGTGGCAGAGTGACTTTTTATAGGGTAGTGCACACTGTGACATCAAACCTCTCAGCCAATGAAACTAGATGTGTGGGAGGACAAGGAGACTCCTCAGCTCTGATTTTCCTCCAGACTACTTCCTGCCCTATGAACAATGTGTGATAGTAATGACTGATTAAAGTCACAATTTTAAAATTTCCTTGCGCACATTTAGGGTGGGAATGTGTGTGTGTGTGCGAGAGAGAGATATTAAGGGGTGTTTGTGAATAAAACATGCGAGGAGAGCCACCCATTCTCAGAAGAACAGAAAATCCCCAGAAGTGAGGACAATTTGACTGTTTCTGACTTTGTAGGAACTACATGTAACCTTGTGACTCAGGTCATATATCAAAATTACTAAACAGGCTGTGAATTACAAAATGACCCGAATGAGGGAAATGGCTGAGCTGGACCATTATCAGGTCCTTTACGTCAGTAAAAGTAGTAATACCACAATGTAAAATACTACTGTGCTATTCTGTAAAAATGCTCAACAATGGGACAATTGTCCAGATTCAGGTGCTTGAGAAAACAGCTTCCTGAAATTATTATAATTAGTATTAATATTAATATAGTATAATTCAGTAATTATTATTTACTGAATTATAATTATTCAGTAAATACTTTAAAGTATTAATTTGAGTATATAGTTATTAACTAGAATACTGATTGCAGATTGCATAAGAAAATTTAACATAAAACAAAGAACAGCAGAAATGAATGAGCTCTACATTAGACAAAGCACTTCATTTTTCCATTTACTGCTCACCTGAGATAATAATACCCTTTATTGCACTCATTTGGTCCCGAAGTGCCTTATTTTCCTCAGTGCAGGGAAACCTTTTTCATTGAATGTGTCATAAGTAAGAGCGTCCATCCTTCTTGTCTGGATAATATTTCCTATTTGTTTTTTTTTAACCGAGCATGACCAATTTAAGACAAATGTACCTTTAAATATCCACAAGGTGGAGGACACTACTGATTATTATCAGCACAATCTATATTCAGACTGGAAACGGAGCCAGCTAACAGTAAACTCTGTTATGTTTTTTTTTTCTCAGGAAAGACAAAAGAAGTCAGCTGAATGAAAAGACAGAGCACTGACCGAAAGTGCCTGAGCCAGCTTCCTCCGCCAACGGCCCCACACAATGGTCGGCCTCTAACTGCCAGATCCGGGTGTCAATGGCAGGTCACTTTGCTGTAAAATAATGAGCTGTTATTGTGCCTCTGCCGCTGAAGCACATTACAGGCATGACAAGCAGAAGAGAACTTCCCTTAAGGAAAATGCTCAACAATGGGACAACCGGGAGTGAGCTGCATGTGGATTCTGAGAAGTACAAGACAAAGAAATTCAGCTTCTTT
Source organism: Channa argus (assembly GCF_033026475.1). Classification (NCBI taxonomy): domain Eukaryota; kingdom Metazoa; phylum Chordata; class Actinopteri; order Anabantiformes; family Channidae; genus Channa; species Channa argus. The sequence continues at coordinate 9,459,417 of NC_090210.1, read as the reverse complement.
TGAAAAGTATGGAGGGGGTGTTAGCTGCAGCTTCCTACAAGGAAAGTTCATACTCTAATAAGTTATGTTGTTTCGATCCAATGTAACTACAGAGAAAAGGAAAAGCTACAATATGACACTGCCTTTACCAGTAAAACCACAAGAAACGCTACAAATAAATTCCCAACCGAATAGAACTTAGCAAAACATACAAAGAAAAAAACTGAAAAGCTTTGTGATTGTTGGTTAGACAAATAAGGATGTTTTTAACAATGACACAGTTTTCACACTCTTCTAACAATCAGTTAACAATATGATCAGCACAGTTACCATCTGAAAATCAATTATTAAAGATGTAAATAATGAGTTGAAAATAATAATTCATATTAGATTATTATTATGTCATTATGTCATCAACATATTAATATTATTATGTCATCAACAAGAGAAACTTTGTGCTTTGTCAGATGCACACTTTCACAAATCTCAGTACCACGAGTAAGATGGAGTTTAGAACCTGAAGAGCAGATAGTCTGTACTTTCTCCTGGGTCAGTGCTTTTCAGGACATTGTGGCTCAAACATGTTCCATTCCTCAGCCAGTAAAGCCTTCCTTGTTGAAAATACTTGACATACTGTAAACTTATTTTCACTGGCTGTTTTTCACCAGCGAGTAAAACTTGATGTGGATGCTGGATGTGTTTCTTTTTCTCACAACATGACTAAATGTAAAGTTTGTGTTATTCATATCACAGCCCTGATCTTTCCATTCATAGATGCAGTGTGTGATCACTGCATGTGCTTGACAGTACTGTGAGATTTACAAAAGAATATTTCCATACATGTTGCTGAACTTGTTATAATTGTCTTGTTGTCTTAAACTGCTATGTTAATGCTCACAACTGATAAATCTGCAAATACTTGCTGCTGACATACTTTCTTTTAGAACCTTACAGCAGATATTACACCGACTCCTGTAGGTGTAATATTGTTAACTAATGGCACATGTCTTTATATAATTGAAGTTATATCACCAGAGGGTCTGTGTTATCTAACAGCAAAATAGGATGTTTACGTACTCCAACTTTTTGTGTCCTGTGACAAAAATACACAGAAAGCTTGATAAACCATTTTACCTATTTACCTGGGCATTGGGTTTTCTTCTATTTGTGTGTACTTTCTGTGTTGTCATTATTGGTTCAGGTCCAATCTGGGTTACTCGGATCATATTCTTAGGCTCACTGGAGACACAAAGGTGGCATAACAAGGCTCACAATGTGACTACATTAATAACATTTAGGTCATAGACTTTTGTCCAAAAACTGGATCAGTTGCAAAACACGAGGCCTTTACCTTTCATTCATGGTTTTTAGGACCTGACTTTTACAAACACAACAATGCAAGATACTTCACTCAGAAATGTGACATCTTTTAAAAAAAAGAATAACTGTCTAGAATATTCATAATGTTTAATGATTAAAACCATTTTACTCTGGAGCCATAGTTGATAGGAAAATGTTCTCTAAACTGTCAAACAGCTTAATACATATTAAGACATTTATGTAAATGAATGTACATCCCTATCACCGAACGTGCATCAAAACATGAGCTATGATTTTTTTTTATTTTTAATTCTTAATTTAATTTTTTTTGTCCTTTCAGCTTATCCCGTTATTTCAGGTCGCCATAGCAGATCATTGTCCGCATGTTGATTTGGCACAGTTTTTACACTGGATGCCCTACCTGACACAACTCTCCCCAATTTCTACTTGGGTTGGACCAGCACTGGGGATGGAAAGGGGCTGTTATGGGTTCGGTGTCTTGCCCCGAGACACTTTGGGCAAATAGGCGGGAACGAGGATCGAACCACTGACCCTGTGGTCCAGGGACAACTACCTTACAGCTGCCCCTATAGCTATGAAATTTTACAATAGATAACATAAATGTAGATCTACCCTTAAGGGATTTCTTTTATTCATAAAAATTATATCAAAATGATTTTAGCAAAAATATATCAGATAGTCATGAGTCACTGTTTGAAAAGTACGAAATCTATTTATAATTCTCATTCATTTAAAAATAATATTTAATAATAATAATATTTTGTAATACGCATTATCTTGACCCACTCGGGGCTGACTCTGCTTCCTGGCCCACTCTGGCTGTTATATTTTTTTCAGTCAGTGGCAGGAAGTTTCTGGAAGTGTCTTTCACATACGGGAAGTAGTCAGCAGCCTGGAATTCCCAGATAGTCCATCTATTTCCCAGCCGATTTGACCCCAGCCACTGCTTGGAAGACTTCCAACCAGACTGTTTCCTTCTTCTCATCTCCTCCCCCCTCTCTGCCTCTACTAAGGCTCACATATTTAGATTTGATGTTTAGAGTTTGTAAGCAGCATAATTCAAGTCTCCAGCTTTGGGCTGCATCTTTTGCATTTTGCAGTATTTAGGCTACAGATACAGTTTGAGTGGCACCATCTGGCAGTGGAAAGAGAATCCACGATCTGCATATTCACTGAGCTTTCTATCTCACAGAGCAGGTGGAGGCTTTCCTAATGTATCCAAACTAAAAAGCCCGGTGATGCGCATGATCCTATCTATGTTCCATCAAATGTCACCGGACCATTGAACATCTGCAGATGCAGCAGCAAGGATGACAAATCATGTTAACTAGCCTAAGTTTCAGTGGAATATCAGTGGTTGCACAGAGTATCTGGTGCTTCTGGAGACACTCACCTGTCTCTGTAGCTTTAGTACCTGCCAGCTACTGAAGATCAATGTATTTTAAATTCTGGCATGCTGGCTTTTATAAATACATTCATGAGTATGAAATGGAATTAAGATGCACACGTTTGTCTTTGCAATCTGGAGAAAAAGATCATATCATGTTGTCAATTTAGTGCTCAAATCAACTAGCTTAGCTCACTTCTAATCACACCATGTCCATGATCACAAACAGTGCCTTTTATGACATGTAGAGCTTCTCTTTCTTTCTGGAATAATTACAGAGGGCAATAAGAAAAAGGTGATGTCATTTTTTCAAAGAATACTCTGCAGGAGGGTAATTAAATTTGCACTTGCACTGACACAAATATGCCTGCAGCAAGGCTAGCAATGCACCAGCAGGACGCCAGTAGGCACATGGCTAATTGGGTACATTGTCAGAAATCCAGCAGCGGGCAGGAGAAAGCTGTTTTATAGGAAATCATCAGCGACACTAAAACCAATGTGATTTATCTTATTCTGGAATATAACTGCGTCGTGAGAAAACAGGGTGAGCGAGAACGCAAGGTTAATGAGGCTGGTAAACAAGACCGATATGTCAGGTCAGTGTGATGAGGGCCCTGATGTCTTTTCCTTATTTATCATATCACGTATTAAATTTACTAGCACAAGCCAACAGGTTTGGCAACATGTTCTTTTAATGAAGCACACGAACAAATAAGACTGATACACAAATCTGAATAAAATGATAATGACAAATTAACAAGCAACATCACAATATAAATATTAATAAATCAGTGATAACTTATGGCTTTGGAAATGAAGTCTTCCTGATTCATTAGTTCCAATTTATCAACAAGCAAAGGGCCATAAATAATGCAGTGAGATGTTCACTTCAAACTTCAACAAGACCAGAGCACACAAGAATGAATTATGAGATCCCCAAGCATCAAAAACACCATCGTGGGGTTTTTTTTCTCTTTCCATTCCAACAAAGTAAGTGCATGTTTGTCTGCTTTTAGGCACTGGGACATTTTGGGGGAAAGGTGAAAAATATTCTGGGACAGGCCTGTTTAAGGATTTTGGCAAGAGCATCTGTTGAGAGCTGTGTCTGCTTAGCAACACTCAAGTAGGGAAATAGTGGCTGAGCTCTTCTCAGAAATTAATTTGGATGTTGTTCGTTAGAAGACCAAAGCTGGTCCAAAGTGTATGTTGGATGGCTGGATACGTAACTGATGGGCCTGACTATTCCTGTAGCTTTCTGCCAATGTTTGCCTTCTTCTCAGTCAGTTAGCCAGTTTCAATGGATGGATATATTCACAGCCGATGTTTGCATTTGTTTGGTTTACATTTGAAAAGTTAGGGGAAACATTTATCTTTGATTTAATTAATTTCTGGAACATTTATGAAGATTATAAGCAATGAAATGTAAAGGTTTCAAGTGGCAAGGTATCAAGACACTAATCTTATCATAACCTTAGCCAAACAAACTGTAGATATTGTCCTGTAAGAGTATAATTGGGTAGATAACAACATGACAACATGGATTGTCAGTGAATATATTACAGCTGCGCATAGTACGAACACTTTCTCAATAGAAAACATGATCCAGTCCAAATATGTTTCAATTCTAAACCTATTTGCAATTTCTACAAATGAGTTAATTTCCAGAAAAACAAAACTCTAACCTAAACCACATGTCTCAGCAATCCATCTCATTCTGTTTGGGGCATTTCACACATAACCAAAAGTGAGTAGGATACACTGTCTGGGAGTTGAACGAAATTATACCAACATATGCTGCTGCAGCACTGTAAGGTTAGAGAGATGGTTTGCAAGCATTTATTTTGCAGGTGGTTAAAGAAATAAAAGCAACATCAATTAGCAAAACACTGTGGCTAAATATTAAATAAACTAATAAAATCAGAAAGACTTAATGTGCATAGTGATTGTTTCTTCAGCTCCCTCATGAAGCTTAGCTGGGAGCATTGCTGGTAGCAGGCAGGAGCTCAAAGGGCACATTGAATATTAGATCTTTCTCATTACTATGCAACACAGAGTTGGACAACAACAAGCTGGTATCTAATTAGCTTTGCATCTAACCTAAACTTACAGAAGAGATGCACATGTTGTTGAATATTAAAATGGACAAGACAAAGATAATCCATTTCAAAGCAGGGAAGATGACTGGAAGGCTGCTCACAGTTATGTTGTTTTACAAATAATTACTTTCACAAGGTAATTACAGATTAAATAGTAGAGAAAACATATACAACAGTGCAGACATCTCGTGTGAAAACTGCATTTATTAGTGTTTGGTGCAGAACATCCAATGAATTCAAGGTGTGCAGACAGCAAACGTAATGGGGCCTGGTGGCTCAGTGGCTCAGAGTATTGCGTTGGGATGCAGAAAGAAGAAGTTTCAAATCCCAACCCACCAGGTGTGGCCCGGCTCACCTCAGGAACGCCCAGGTGGCACCCAGATGGCAATCCTGAGCCAGGACAAAAATGGGAGGGTTGCAGCAGGAAGGGCAGCCAGTGTAAAAACACATACCCGATCAATGTGCGGAACACGTTCTGCTTTGGCAATCCCTGAAGGGACAAGCCAAAAGCCGTCAAGACTGTGAAAGTAATAAAATATGACCTTTAGCTGCTTCTTTCTCGACTGGCTGCATATTAGAGTTTCACATTTCACTGTCTGCTTGGTTAATCTTTCGATATCTAAGAGAGCTCAGTGGCTGTGCTGACTGTAATCAGTTTTGTCAAAGCAATAAAGAAAGCATGGATGTCTTGCACAGCATGAGTAAATACCATATTATACACTTTATTGTAATACTAGTATAGGTATATAATATAGATAGTTATATTAGAAGTAAATATGTATATATATATTCACTTCTAATAAAACTATCTATAACTATCTATACTATATATCTATATATACCTATATATATATGTATTATATTTGTGTCTGCCTTTTTACTTTACATGCAGTAGAAGAATCTTACCAATGAGGAAGAGAAGACATTTCAGTTATGGTTTCAAAGCCAAGATGTATAAATAAGTAAAGTACCCCAGTCTTACTTCAACAGGAAATTTATAAAAGATAAAAGATTTGTATTCATTTATAACAAAACCCTAACCCTGATGGTAATGACTCACACTAACTGTATCTGTGGTGATGACAAATTGTTGAATAATACCAGCCAAGCCAGAAATACAGAGGGTCCCCAGCTGCAGACATTTTACGATCCTCTATGATGGAGTTCTGACAAAGCAATGACAAAGGGGTTTTAGTGTATTCACTTTTCCTCTGCACTTGACCTTACTTCTGCCTCTCTATTCATCTTTACAAAGAAAATGTAGGGCACAGGACCATAGGGGCTTTGAGTGGGTGGGCAGGCTACCTGGATTGATTAAAGGTCATGGATTACTTAATAATTACCTAATAGTAAATTACTATAGTTATCAATGTACATAGTCTGGTGGAAATACAATAAAAAATGCACCTGATTCTCCTTTTGAATTGTGTCTGAAATACTCCCACTTGTGTTGGAAGGTTTAATACAACCCCTTTGTGGCTGTGCTCACAGAAAAGCCTTTCCAAATCTTTGTAACAAGAGAAAGTGTTTCACATGTGAGTGAAGGTGGTGGAAACGGTAGCTTATTAAATGGGCATAATAACAGTTTCATGGTACGCAAACCCCTGTTTGAGATGCAGGAAGCCACAGCACAAACAGTACAACAATCAGTTTAAATGCTTTAAAACCCGCTCAAGGCTGCTGAATGCCAGCGTGAAACGTCCACCCACATAGCAACCAGCGCTCAGCTTCCTTTAAGAGGCTCCGCTGTCTAGAGCTGCAGTGAGTCATTAGCACAGGTAGTCAGGGTTCAAACTGAATAAAATCTAATAAAAAAAGCTTCCAGATAAAAAGAAATGAGAAAACACAAATGTGAACAGTTGCCAACTAAGCATTTACTATGTGGAAGATGAATGCAAATTTATATAAGTGGCATGTAGTATAATGGAATGATTTAATGCTCAATATTGATTATAACAGCAACTTTACTTTACATGCAGTAAAGTAAGAGATGCAGCTTGTCTATAATGTAGTTTTAGTATCTTGCTGATCAAGATGTAAATAAATATCAACCAACAGCCTGGTGACTGTGTGATTGTGTTCAAAAAGTCTGTTCAAACAATCAGTAGAGATGTTAAATAATGAAGACTGTATTGTAACATTTTCTTTACATCCAAAACCATTTGTATATTAGTGAAAGTTGGTCGTGCTGTTTTTTGAAATATTTGTATTGTACACTATTCAGTCAGGTACTGCTGATAGAAGTTTTACCTCAATATTAATTGGTCACTGTGTTTTGGTAGTGTCATTATTACAGGTAGCTTCCTTGTGTTTCAAAGCCTTTGAATGATAGTTTGTAGTAAAACCATGAATCATTTCACCACAACACATTTGTCAAAAAAAAAGAGTATTTTTGTTGTTTTTAGATTCCCTTAAATTTGCTGTTTATTTTATCATTTATTTGGGTTTAAGAAGTTGGGTTGGGTTTAGAAGAAAATGTTATTTGAGACATATTAATGCAGATTGTGCACTTTTAATGCACTTGTCAAACATTTTAGAGGTTCATGATTTAAACAATTAACTGATTAGTTCAGAAATGTCTGTGGTTTATGTTGTAAAGGAAAAAAGAATAGAACTAAGCAATATGGCTGAATTTGGCTTTTAATTTCCCAAAATAATGATGCGATAGGAACATCCACATTTATTCTCCTATTCATTTAACAATTTATGATGTTTATACATATCTTGTTAGACTTAGCAAACCTTTTAGAGATAATAAGTATTGTCATTTGGGTCCTTTTTATCATTTAAGTATAAATACATATAACAGCGATGATTAACAGACTTCCCATGTTGCAACATTTCTGGCTCAGCAGATCCCTCAGCATCCGACTGCAAGACACAGAGTCATGTGTGGGAATTTTGTGCTCCTCACGGGAGCAAGAGCATACATCACTAAATCTGTTACATGGGCTGCAATATTTTTAATGTGAAATCCCATCTCAAGGGGAAAGTCCATCTGAATTTCCCCCAGCTCTGTACTCCGAGCACTCTTGGCTACATGCCTCCACTTAGAAAATGCATTTCTTATGAGTGACTTGTCTGAGCCAAAACATAATGGACAAGGATTAACTTTAATGGTGCACCTGACATCCAGGTTAGGTTTAAAAGTTAGCTGAATTTATACAACAAGCTTCTGCTATTCCAATGTTTTACCCTGGTGCAAATTTTATATGTCCTGACCATGTGTTCATGTGGATGACCATGTGGTTTCTCACAGCAGAGCATAGTCCTTTGGTGATAGAGATATTCTTGCAACAGCAATGATGACCAAAGGCCAAGTAATGAAAATAAGTACATGGTCTCTTGGCTCTCTCTTGTGTTCACCTCAGAGGCCACTGAAAAAACCACACGTGGCTGAAATTGCTTCCATAATGTGAAAGCACTTTTTTTTCCTCTTCTATTCTATGTTAAATTAGACGTGTTTGCCAATTGATACTTGAAGCTACTTAAAGCAAAAAGAAGAAGAGAAACACCTAAGAGCAACTTTAAGTGATCCCACAAATATTCTACTGTATATGTTCATAGCAGGATAAGCCAAACACAGACAGAAAGAGTGTATCTGCTTCTTTTTGTTTTATTCATGAACATATACTGTTTTGGGGTTAATAAAGCTAATGTAATTGCTGCAGCATTCTTAATACATTTGAGAATACTGTTGGGGTCTCATCCAACCGGTGAGTTGAGTCTTGATTTTCATCTTCTAAGAGTCTCAGACTATGTTTGTTCCCCTCTCCCTGTCTGCTGGTGGCACCTGTAAGTGTCCTGGATTTTCCATGCTATAAATTAACCGTGTTGTTCAGGACTGTACACACATCTGTTGCATGTCTGTTAGCTCTGGAAGATGGACGAACATATGTGCTGTAGATGCTCTTCCTGAGGATTCTGACATTTTTTGTTTTTTCATTAAAAAGTTATTTTGGTGCAGTTGCTGTGCAACACACAACACAGAGGGTGTTGTGTGTTGCACAGGTTGTGAAGACCCTTTGTCATATAGGGTTAAATAAATATTATTAAATATTAATAAGTGTTATTGGATTTGTACGTATTTATTTACTAAACTAATAAATAAAACAGGTCTGGTGTGTCCATATTTATTTGAACAGCAGATGGCAGCAGTGTCCCATTACTGCGCTCTCAGCTGAGCTCGCTGTCACACCCTGACATCTTGCAGCCCCTCTTATTAATGCATCACTCCTCACTTTCCATTAGTACAACAACTATCTGTCAGCTGCATTCAGTCTTTTAAGGTTCAGGGTGAAATGAAAACGGACCGGTGAAGAAATAAAACAAAGCTCTAATTTACTGTTGAGGCTAACATTTGGCATTGATATGTGAGAACTTAAAAGCAAACTGCATTCAATCCTAACTGAGGGTTGCATTGAACTACTACACATAGTAAAAAGACACTGGGCACAGAGCACAAATGAACCATTAAATTCAAGGCCTGAGCTATTTAGCACGCTTTGTGTCGTATCTAATGGGATTGTGCGAGTATGTGTGCCTGCAAGCTACTGAATGTGTCTTAACCAATGTGAACGGAAGTTGTGCATTATTGTACCGCACAAACAACTTTCTGCAGATATGAGAGATGAATAGTAACAGACAACAGAATGATGTTTTTGTTTTTTCGATCAATTTTTTTCCCCTGCAAAAAACCCCTGGATAGCCTACTTTGTATTGCATTTGTCTTGCATCTCCCGCCTGAAGGGCCACATTATCTTGCATATTTCCATAGTAGACAAGAGAGAAAATGTTTAAAATGCTTTCAAGTGTTATCCTCTGGGTGCAGATGTGCATGTGTAAGCATATTTTATCATGTATGCCAATGTTTTACTTTAAATAAATCCAATAATTTTCAACTGACTCTCTTTTCTCTGAATTCTCTCTAAACAAAAAGCCAAGGTGGATACTGCACCAGCATGACCAATGTTCTTGCATGAATACATTTTAGTGAGGTAAGTTTAACACAGCTTTGCTATAGGTCGCTAGCTACCCTCTAGACCTATTTTGACTACTGTGATCAGTGGGTGTGATTGAGGCCTAATGGGAATGGATGATGGCTATAAGAACACCTGTCTCAAGAAGATAGGTTAAATCAGCATTCTCTCTTGCAATGAGAAGTGGAAATAGGGGCAGCAGTTAAGGCAATAGTGATGTCTGTCCCTTGGTCTGTGAAATGGTTCAATCTCCTTGGCCGATTCAGTGAAATCAGTCATAAATCTTGTGGAATCACATTATCTTGGCACAACCATCACTGACGACTGTGACTTCTGAGGCAGAGAGTAATATAAAAATACAGAATACATTTTCACAACTACTAATGCCATACTTGACATTTACAATTTCTTCCATAGAAGTAACTAATCCTTTTTTTTTTGGTAGTTCTTCAGTTGTTGTTTTATACACAAAATTTGTGGGAATGGTTATGTTCGCAAATTTAAGATATTACAGCCACGCTTATTGTCTGTACAAAATGACATTTAAAAACATCCGCAGAATGTCTTGGATGCTTTGATGCTATTCATGAATGCTTTTTGTATTATTTCACTCAAAGTCACTCAAAGTATTATTTCACTCAAATGCGCATGTCCACATATATAACACAATAATAGAGCACAGCTATGTTAATTGGTGAGACAGATAGGAATCGACTGCATTTATATGAGAACAAAATATATTTTGTTTGCTTTACCACAGAGTGTCACAGTATGTTTACAATATGTACTGCTCATGTATCTAATGTAAACTATTGCAAGTTGCCATTCTCAGGCAGAATGCCAAGTAATTTTCTTGACATGTGAAAAGACAATCACAAAAAGTTTGGGGGAAGGAAGAAAAGGGAAAAATACATCTTGAGCTCAGTTTTGCTAAGTTTTGGGCAAATTCATCAAAGCACTTAAGCTAAAAGGGTAATTTCATAAATGGAGATGAAAGCCTCTGAAGTGATTTGACTACTTTCTAAAGAGATTCTGATGGTAAGACCACTGTGCCTCATATACACAACATCATTAGCTATAACAGAGAAGTCTTTTTCAGCAGATGACACTAAGAATATCACTAATCTTATATTTACGTAGCAATAATGAATGAGTTTATGCTTAGAAAGCAGCACTAAGGATAACAAAATTATTATAGATTCCAAAGACTTCATTAAATATATATCAGTTTGTTAAGAAGTCCAAGTTGACTAAAAAGGCTTTTATCTTTCATTGCTCACATTAACGTAATGTGACCCAGATGCAGCAAAGAGCGAGTAGGTATAGCAAGTACTGTAATAACCATCCTATATTTATGGGAACTTTGTATGTTTTCAGCATAGGGAATGAACCATTTTAATTAGAAATTAATTTAAGAAGGATGGAAAGCAGTATTTAAAGATTCATACAGTCAGGTCATCAATCAGGAGCGCTGATAGAACTTTAGGGCCGCTGTGAAACGTGACACGAGGGCCCATGTAGCCTCAGTTATTTTGTCTTCACGCTGAATTTAAAATGTTTCTGAGCTCTATACAGATAGAAGGTTGTTAAATTGTCTCCATCCATCCACTTTGCAGCCCCCCTGCCTGGATTTTTTTTTATTTGGTCATTATAAAATATTTATCATTGTTGAAGGTCATTAACCATCTGCCATAGCAGTAATAAAACCTACATATAGTTCACCCTACTTTGTAATTCACAAAATCTTTAGTTGCCAAATTAGCATATGGTAATGGTCCTCTTGGAGGCCCAACCCAAATGTGAGTTTGTTAATTGCAATTCAACTTAAAATGGCAGTTTCTCAGGCTGGATTAAGATGAAAACTCTGGAGAGCTTTAACGACCACATCGGTGATATAAATGCATGTCCCTTCAACTCACTGGGGTGTCTCAGCCATCTAAGGACAGACTGCTGAGGACAAACAAGGGCAGCAGGAATGAGGCAAAGCATAAAGGTAATTGTAATCCCCCCACTGCATGTTAACTCTCACTTTACCCAGGAGAGCTCTTGTGGCTTATCAAGACAGAAGTGAAGACTTAGCCTGTGCTGATCATGTTTAATTAAGAATTACTTGTGAATTTTTGAGTTCTGTGGGTGTAACGTCTCACTAATTGAGGATAAAATGCCTTTAGAGACTGAGGTCATTTTGAAACTACCTCTCATGACATGATGTATAGATACGAACCGTTTCCTGATGTGCTGGGTAAAGGTTATATACAGGTTAATAATAATAGTCAGTCATCACCTTTAATTGCAACATTATGCATTAGTGAACATTTATTTCAGTAACTGTCCCAGTTTCCATCTGTGAAGGATGTGTAGTTGTCTGAAAGAGAGTGGAATTGTAATTCTCTCTGTGTGATCAGTTTTGGTAACTTCCTGTAAACAGAAACATAGTTTATGCAGTTCCTGGTGTGTTTGTGGTGCACTGAGTCTTACTGACAATGTGAACATGCTGATTTATATCCGATTATCTTAGTTTTGCATGTCAAACTTTTTAGGAAGCCCTGCTTCAAACTGTTGTAATAACTTGCACCACCTTTGCCACAGTGTTGCCAGTAGCAAAGAGCTACTTTTCAGAGAGTCAAACATGTTTTTTTTTACATTCTTATTTATTGTATCTCCATTTTAATGTTTTGCTACTTAAACAATACAACATTTTTTTCTAAATTGTTTTAGTAGAAATACGGTCCAAAACTTCAGTCTTATTGTGGAGATGTGCTTTTGATGCCACCTTTAAAGTGAAAAACACAGAGCAGGATGTGTTTAAGCATGGCTTGCTCAGCTTGATTTTAGCTTGATCAGCAAGTGTTACCACAGTCTCATGTTTTTTAAAAAGGTGATCCAGAGCATAGCATATAGTAGAAGAGCATAGCAGAGCAGGGAGATGGAGGGCTGGGCGGAGCAGAGTGGATTCATTGTAAAGTCATTCTTGTACTGTTTAGATTTGGATATAGCTTTACATAGTCTGTCTTTGTCTGGTATGTGGTTTTTGTTCCTCAAGCAGAGGTCAACACTTGCTGCACTTGCTGCACCACAAACGTTAACAGAGATCTGGTTAAAGGTCATTGATTCGGACACCACACCACATATTCCACAGTGCACTGCATACACAAAAATTGTGTATTCTTGCAAGGATTCTTTTGCAAGGTCACGTGCCCTAAGGCTTCATCTTCTGGGGGCTGTGAATGTGTGCAGTGTGTTCATAGTAATACAAGGAGTGTTAAGCAGTATTGGTTTTGTTGATTTGATTTGTTTTAGTCTGGACCTGTGTGGTTGACTGAACCACATTGGAATCTCTAGAGACATTTTAAATAATTTCAAAGCTGAACATCTGAATTAAACTAATGAGTGATTTAATAATGTAAATCTGATCATCATTACTTACACTTACATCAGTAAATGCACCCATAATTCTGCTACTTAGGCCCCTCTTTATGCCTTACTAAACATAGATTTTAGAACCCCATTTTTAATCAAAGAAATTTATTCATGGGTGACAAGACAGTATTTTAACTTATGTTGCTTGTCTCTCTGTTTACCATAGCTTTCAGTCTTGGTTTGTAGAGAACAGAAATGACAGGCCTACAGGGAGGCCTTTATGTAACTTGGGAGCTTCTCAGAGCTCTGCTGGAGGTCTGTGCTGGGAGACTTGTGATTTAACAAATATGCTGAGACAAAAACTGTGAAAATCTTTTGTTCTTTTGTTTGAGGCTTTATAAGAGGGAAGTTTTAAAAATTGGATTTTTCCAAGAATGTTTCCAACAACATTACATAAATAGTAATTCTGCTATTTTTCTTCATCGTTAAAATCAGCCATGGTTAGCCAAGAGTATTTTATCAAAGATGCTTTAATCAATACCTTATTTCAACAGTGGATTTAATGGAGAATCTTAGTTTCTATCAGCTTCTGATTTTGATCTTCTGTTGCAATTTTAATTCTTTGTTTTAGTTTCTACTTTGACCAGTGTCTGTTACACCCATTGATCTCAATCCCCAGACCGAACAAACCTCCTATATACCATCTGCCCAGCAAAAAATGGCAGACAAAATTAAAAGCTAGCTGGTGAGCAGAGTAATGCATTTCAAAGCCAAACAGCCAGATATTTCCCTTGAGAGGTGGTGGAGAACAAAGCAGAAGTAAAACAGATTTTATATTGAACTTACATTTGACAGGTGGCCAGAACAAATGAATATGATTGTTGATGAATGTCTGAATTGGCAACTGTTTGTGAAAACGTCTGTCATACTAAATCATTAGGTTTATTAAGCACTAACAAATGGCACAGAAAATAAAATAGTATTACATGCATAGAGTATATTATTATAGATCAGAGTTTCTGAAAAGTAAGTTAGTAAACAAGATTGAAATACGGAAAAAGATTAATACAGACTAATCAATAAGGGAGACGGGATTTTGTCGGTGTGACAATTTAGACAGTGGATTTATTTTCAACATTCACACAGTCCATCACTCCTCAAAACATATTTTCCCTTGACTTTATTAATCTCTTTCAATACATCAAGTGGAATACCCATAACAGGGGATTTAGGATATCAATCCTAAATCACTCTGTCATCTTTTGGAGGATTTATGAGGACACTGTCTCTGGGAAGACCTGCTGTTGTCACCCTGCATGTCTTTGATGCTTTACAGCCCGTGAAATAGAACCTGTAGATGTTGGTGTTTTGTGAGCTGGTGCTACCTTCTCTCTTTTGTTTTTACCCTTGTCTTCTCTGATTCTTTCATTTGCTTTCCTGTCAGCAGACAGTGAGCCACATGAGGCAGGATGACCAGTGACATAAAGAGAAGAGACGAGGTTATCAACTCTGTCAGACAGTCAATCAGGATGAGTAATGGTCTAACCACATCAGGTTAGACCATCAGGTAGACTCGCATTCCAGTCCTTGTTCCCTTAAATTTGTTTTCACTGTCATGTTGTGCCACAGACACAGCAAGAACTAAATACATATAACAAATACGTATATTCAACACAAATGCTTACTATAGTAGATCAGAAGAGCTGAACTCAACTAGTTTAAATGTTTGCTGTGAGTCAAACTTTAAACAGAATAGTCCTTCAGAATAAAAGCTTTTTTAAAGCAAACTTTAATATGGACTTATTTTCATAATCTTGTTATTGCTGTAGTTAGTGTAGTTTTATTACAAACATTTTGCAAGGAGATTGTGGGAATGCAACATGGCCTTTCCATTGCTATGATGGTTGTCTGCAGTTGGAAAAAAGCAATGGTTTTACAATAGTTTCAGCACCAAAATGCACCTCAATAACATTTTTATTGAGGAATATTTATTTTATTTTCATAATCTTTGTTCAATTTATTTGTAATTACAACCATTTTGCCAGCAGATTGTGGAAATGCAAAGCACTGACTTCTTGTACAGCTATGTATGGCAACACCACTTGGACAAACTACTATACATTGTAGTTGACAAAATAGCCTGCACCCACCTTAGTTCACACATTAAAAGAAAAATTCACTTCATTATTTCACCAGGTAAAATTAAATTGAATTCAAATGTCATTTTCACTAGAGGTCTGGCCAAAACAGCAACATCAACAACATAATTACAAAACACTATAAAACACAACCACACATTCACACTGACTCAGTAGTTTTAAGTAAAACACTTATGTTTAAATAAATTAAAAGATGCCAATAAACAATTAAAATCAGTAACACTTCCCAATTGATTAAAGTATTGAAGATCTCTTCAAATTAACCCATGGTTGCTTTCTCCTTTAATTTAAAGTGCTTTCGAAGTTAATTGCAAGTAGCAGGAGCAGCAGTCCTTAATGCTGTTTTACCAAACTCTGTCAGAGACTTTTAGACATCAAACAGGACAAGAAAACATAAACAGGATTCATAAAGACCCCTAAGTTTGGTGGTACCTGGATGCAAAAGTCAGCCAATGCATTGACCTATGTAAAGCCAGAACATTCTCAGTTTTTATCAGTGTATATAGGCTATACCAGAAAAATCTGAATGTTGGAACATTACATTTTATCATTAGAAAATTTCAATAAATGATTTGACGCTTGTAGTGGGAAATATGTACTTTCTTAATCTTTGTTCAGTGAGTGTAGAGAATATTTGGTTTATTGGTTATTTTAGTTATTTTAAAAAACGTTCGCTTTTTTGCCATCACTCACTGCATTGCTTTTTTTTTTTTTTTTAAAGTAATGGTTACTGTATAAACAAATTGATCAAACAAAGTTTTCAGGTTTGCAGACACTTAGATGCTTAATTATAAAATCGACAATCAGCCAATAATGCAATAGATAGGAAGAAGGGGTTCCCACCTCACTTTGCCACCTGAGGTCCTTCCTACATACTCACATCCAAACAGATTCAGACACTGTAACAACACTGGTGCAAAGAAAATACTGGCCACGCATCATACATATGTCGTTTGAGTGTTTATTTTCTACTCTGTCTCTCTTTCCTCATCAGACATCGAGAAAACTACAAGAAAATAAAAGGACATTTTTTAAAAGGATATTTTCCAGTCACATCAACATCTCTCAGGCTAGTGTCCGTACAAAAGCACATCAACATAAATAGAGCACAGTTACCATGTTCGCCTCTTGAACCAAGTGCAGAATAAGGTTACTTTGGGGCTCTGTGTCTTTCCACTGTATCCACGTTGACTTCGACCCATAATGGCACAGTGTTGCCCCTCACCAACTCTAGTCTAGACCCATCCATCAAAATAAAAGCTTTAAAAAGTCAACTAAACTTTCAACCAAACATTATTTTAACATCTAACATGAAGTTCCAGTTGTATGAATTTATAACAGAACCATAAAAATGAAAGAAAAAAAACCCATGTCTTTCAGACTATTACAGACACGCTACATGACATCATCACAGCAGAAGCTGAAGTGGATACAGAATAGATGAGATACCTCATCATCTAACAGTGCATTTTATAACTGATCCAAAACTGGTTTCATGAACAACCACTATTTTCTGTCCAATACTTCATCCTCACTCCTTCCTTTAACTGCATTGATGATTCTTTTGGAAGGTTTACAATCTCCATCCATTTGTCATTGCATAGTCATCCTAATTAGCTCTTTTAAACTCCAAGGCAAAGCTTTGAGACTTTTGCTAATTTCCAACATTCTGTAGTTATCTATAAAGGAAAAAAAAAATTACAGACCAGTTCTTGAATGTATTGGTACAGGCAGATAGGCAAGTAGGCCATCTTAATCACCACTGTGGAGAAAAGACACTGAATATAGTAGTTTTTTCGACTAAGAAGTTTTCCAACGCAGAAATCGCTCGTGAACTGGAGTTCTTCCCATCTTTTTTACATTACATATGCAGAACAGTATACATTCTTAGAAGAATATTTCTTGAATATATTTGGTGCCCTCTAATGGAAGAGGGAAAAAAATATGCTCTGAGGTATATGATGCAAACACTTGGCTCCAAGGTAATGGTCTGTGTAAATGACTGATATCGACATCAGTCATGTCTGAAGATAGAGACAAAATGTCTCTATCTTCAGAGATGACAGCCTAGCAAATTTTTTTTCTTGACGAACATCTTGGATGCCTTCAGGCATAAATTCCATCGCCTAGAGTAAGCTTCCAAATCAAAAATCTGTTTCTCAGAGAGAGAAAAACACTTACTTTACTTTATCCTGTTTTGGCTCAGTCTATGTTGCTGTTACAGGCCTCAAGCAGCAGTGACCTGTAGACAGGTTATGTGTCCTGTTTCGGACAGGAAAGAGTAGAGACAGGAGATGTTAGTTCTGTCCATTCAGTCTTTAATAAACAAGCATATTTTGTTCTTATTTGACTCTTCTGTTTTGTTTTTGTGTACTCGTTTCTCTCTTTATTTTAATTTCACGTTTCCATTAACATAAGCGGCGAAATCAACATGCGGACAATGATCTGCTGTGGCAACCCTGAACTCACGGGATAAGCCGAAAGGACAAAAATAAAAAATACATTAAAAATTTTTTTCCATTAACATACATTTTGATTTCTATCTCACAGATTAATATACTGTAAATAACAAATACAGTTTCTGGAAAAACAGTTCAGTTCTGTTCAAAAATAATAATACTTCACCAAAGTCTGTTGCAAAGTATACATTTGCAATAATACATTTTAGTGTCTGCTATACTAGCTTTCACTACACACTACACTAGTAAACCTGTTACTGATTTTTATTCAGCCCATTGATTGATTTTCTATGTTTTACACAACATTTACAAAAATATCAACGCATACTGCACAAAATAACACACTCGTGACAATTTGCAAATCTAAAAATCTAAAGGAATTATCTCAAATGTTGAAAACTATACACAACAGGAAAAATCAGGAAAATCAGTTGTACAAACAACATTCCTGTCTTTATCTCACATAAAATTTAAATAAACATGAACTGTAGGTTTACAATGGTCCAGGAGTCATGAATTTATCCATAAGTACTAAAAATAAGACCACCATTCTTTCGTTCTCACCCACAGGAGCTAGCAAAGCTTCATTCAAAAAGCAGCCAACGTTAGACTTTAAACTGCTCAAATCCATTTTTATCTTCCTAAACTTAACTGGAGTTACATCAGAAAGGCTTTAGACATCCTATGGAGTATGTTGTGATCGGGTGACAAATGCTACTAACCTGTTTCGGACAGGAAAACCTAACAGTTGTGTCCATTTAATCAGGCTTTTTTCTGTCTGAAAAAACATGCTTCAAGTAGCGAATACTGTAGCTGTGGGGATTTGTAAATTACAATATATAGCTTGGCTCTTAAAACCACAGTAAAATATATACAAATTTGGCCTTTCTTCACACAAAAATACACAAAGTAAAATATTAACTCAACACTCATGACAAACCATTGGTGGATGTCACATGCCAAGTGACATGTCTGGAGGAAACCAGGCACCATCCCAATCCCATCCCCACAGTAAAGCATGGTGGTGGCAGCTTCATGCTGTGGGGATGATTTTGAGCCGCAGGAACTGGGAGACTAGTCAGGATCGAGAGAAAGATGAAGTCGGCAATGTACAGATACATCTTTGATGAAAATCAGTTCCAAAGTGCTCGGGACCTCATACTGAGGCGACAGTTCATCTTTCAACAGGACAACGACAATAAGCACATGGCCAAAATAATAAAATAGTGGCTACGGGACAATTCTGTGAATATCATCGAGTGGCTGACCCAGAGCCAAGACTTGAACCTGACTGAACATCTCTGGAGAGACCGGAAAATGGCTGTGCACCAACGCTCCCCATCCAACATGATGGAGCTTGAGAAGTACTGCAAAGAAGAATAAGAGAAACTGTTGAAAAAACTGTCAAGCTTGTTGCATCATACTCAGAAAGACTTGATGCTGTAAATGATGCTAAAGATGCTTTAACAAAGTATTAAGTAAAAGCAGTCAATACTAACAGACATGTATGTTTTTCATTTTTAATAATTTTTGGAAAGATTTTAAACAAACTTCTTTCATGTTGTCTTGTAATGTCTCATGTTTGTAGAATTTTGAGGAAAATTATGAATTTAAATACTTTCGGAATAAGACTGTAACATAACAAAATACGCAAAAAGGTTAAGGGCTGTTTCTGGATGCATTGTAAATTGTGTTATGATGTTGGTGGAGAGTGTGATGAGTTAAAAAGACAATCATCGTAGTCTCTTAAAAATGATAAATACATTGTGAGTTAATGGTCTGTCATGAGTTAAAAATCTAATTAAATTAATAACATTATACAGTTAAGAGAAACAATTCATAAATATGTTTGTAATTGGGGTTAAAAAAGTCAGACACGGTATCTGTATGTGTGAGTGCTAACGTGCCTTATTTTCACATTATTATTTTTGTTATTTATTGTTTAGCTGAAATTGTGAAAAGCCTTTTTCCGTTTTCAGCAAAATTGTCTTAATCCGTTGGTCTGGGATCGATTGCTCTTGTCTCCGCAGATACTTGAGGAAGTAGCGTTTCTAGTAGAGGAATTATTTTGGAGTATTTAGAGTAAATTTAGTTAAACAAAGTTTTTCGAGTATGGTGGAGAGTGTGTGGGCAGAGTCCAGCTACTATTTTACTGTGATTTCCCATTTTTATCTATGTGGTTCGATACACTTTGCACTGTGTTTGTAGTATGTTTTGTGCACTTTGGTAACGTTTTATTAAAAAGTTTTGAGCAAACATTACATGGTGTTTAATTGAAAGACGTAGCTCTTAGTAGTAATGCGAATTGAAACCTCCTGAGAAAATGTAGCATATGTTGTGACTAAAATAGAACATGCATTCTCCTACTACTCCTATAAATGTATGCTTTTTTTGGGTTGTTATTGTTTTGGACATTAATTTGAGTAAAGCTTACGTAGCAGAAACCTCCCACATCGCTCTCCTGATTATTTCTCCCCATTTTCAGGGGCGTATCACTGAATGAAGGTGAAGGTTATTACCAAAGTGGGAGAGTGAGCTTGTTGTGTTCTCTTCCTTTTAGACATCATTTCAAGAGAAAGATTGCTCAGAAAGTCTTAAAATAAAAAGAAAGTTAAAGTTAATTAGTAGAAATATGAATTGCTTCTGAGCTGTCAAGGTGCCATTTTAAGCCCTCAATTTTTTTGTTTCTACTGACAGAAGCTGCTGTCAGCTGATGTGGCCACTGGCCAGTAGAAAGGAATAAGCAACAAAAAATCATAATATTAGTATCATAATTTTACAGGCCATATTATAAGATTAATGTGTTTTGGACTGAAGAAGCTACTGTACATTTCGTTATTAGATGTGTTGATGTATTATTATGTGTTGTGAAAATTCAATCACCAAAACCAAACAGAGAGATAAGCTAAAGGAAGAAAAAGGCAGTGACCTTGCTCAGTGTCAAAAGCATGACCACCTGTAGAACATCAATGTCGCCAAACAGAAACACACAAAAATGTTTTAAAAATCCTAGTTTTCCTGTATCGCCCACGTGAAAAATAAAAACATAACGTGAGATTTCAAACACATCAAACCTTCAGTTTAATAAAGCTCACATGTATAAAAATGAGTAAAAACTTCATTTATCTCTTAATTCCCTAGAAGCTGAGAATGATATTTGCTGCAAGAAAATCAGTGTGGGGCAGCACAATACAACAGTCTGTGTGAAATTCACCACAATTTGTCTCAATTTAACCATCCAAATCCTTTGAGCATCATTGGGATCCTATTAGTGGAAGTCTGTGGGTGAAGATGACTTTATTGAGCTGTGGAGAGGGAGGATCTGACAGCTACGTGCAAGTTTTGAATAGTGATTGGGGTGGGGTGGGGTGCCTAGGATGGAAATGTGCAGGAAGGTATAGTGAGGGAAAGGAGGGTGCAGAAGACACCTGAACTGAGAATAATGAATCCAGAGAGAAGCACAGACATCTCTTTCATCTTCAGGCAGACTTGAACCGCTCTTTCATCACCATCATCTGAAAAATGTGCATGCTCATAGAACAGACGCATTTACCTGCAGGGAGGAAAGACACATTTCACTTTCAAAGAATATACTCTTCCACTTTTCGTCTTGTTATTGCTTTTCAGGTCCTGCAGTGTTTGGGAGCAGAGTGAGGAGTCATTAAAAGACACGGCATGCGCCCAGGGAACACGGGCAGGTGACAATTATTTACCCTGAAATTAGCCTGGTTATTGTAGCTGATGAATATGAGTGGAAATTAAGAGTGAAAGCTCTGAATGGTAGCCTTACAATTCAGCATAACAAGGGCACAGGAGTTTCAGAAGAGTCTGTCATCAGAGTGACAGAAAGCAATGTGAAGGGCTGCAGTTTCTTGTACATTTTGAAAGCTGAATATATTTGAAGTGATGGGAGCTTCATTCCTATGATTTCTTTTCGTCTGTTGCTAGAGTTCAAGTCGAGTCACATCTAGTGAGTTGTACAATATGCTTATTGGCCACGCTAGCAGCATGGTTCTATGGATGGAAATGCTCGTCTGACGGTACAGTAGGTCCAGTACTTTTTCACAAAACAAAATATTGAAACAATTACTTTAAGAGTACAGACATTAATTGTCCCCAGACGATAAAATCCTCCTGCCCTCTCATCCAGCGGGTCAGACTTCTTACCTATTGAGCTAAATACTTCATATCAACACCTTCTACGTGGACCAGCAAAAAAGTTTGAACAGGCATTAATTATCTTCCAGATATTGCATCCCTCTGACTTTAGCTATCTTTAGCACCACCATTATGTTGACATTTGTGATTTTGATGTGCCATGACATTAGACTCAGACATTCATGCTCCCTTCAGTATGAATTTTTAATATCTTTACTCCCCCCTGACATTTGCTCTAGCATCATCATCAAGTACAAAAATGTATTTGTCCAATTCTTAGTTTTCTCACCCACCTACAAAACTAATGATATGCCCATCAGTCTCATCTGAAGGCTGCTGTTAATGGCAAATTAGAAAGTGCTGGAATATTACCATCAAAAGTGTATTAAGACCAAAAGCAAAGTCAATCTTCACCATATGATATTCATGCAAATGAGATCCGAGGTCAATCTGTCAGTTTGTGAAGATCTTGGTGTGCTATTGTGCCTGTATTTAATGTAGCCTCTGAATGATGCCAGAACTCACCAACAACTATACTTTTTCCCTTTTATTTCTCTTAAGTATCTTTCGTGTTTCATCTGGTCTCTCTACATTTGTGAAGTAGGTTCATAAAAATTTTACTCAAGTTGAAACATTAAAAGCTCATGCAAACACGTCTTACACAACTCACGCTGTGCTACCTGAATTTGCATCTGTTTGTGCAAAATTCAAGGCTTTTCACCGACTGTCATATTTTGTCTGAATTCACATTATGACGGCAAACAGTAATTAAACGTAAATATGATCGCAGCCTTGCAGAGCTACTACCATGGCAGTAGACTCATTATTTGTCTTTCTTGGTATCTCTCAATTAAGTGAAAAGGCAGGATGTTAAAGAGCGTACAAGCCAGTGCTCTCATCTCTTTGTTCCTACTCAGGTAATGTGAACCTGGTTTGTCACTCGCTGTGTGTGCTTGCGTGTCAGTCAGTGTGTGTTGTTGAATCAAAGCTCAGTGGCCTTACTCGATCCACAAGCATGCACCATCTGACTGCATTTACTCTGACCCAGTTAAGCTGAATCCTCGGCTGCTGCCGCTGCACAGACAACCTGGCTTTGCTTTACTAAATTCCTTCTTAATTGAAGAGACAGCTTAGTGAGGGAAGACACAACAACTTTCAAAGGGCATTTAGGTAGGAGGTTTATTTTCACTTGAAATGGCCTTAGTCACTGGCTTAGTCATGAGTAACGTGATATAACCCTGCTCCCCTCTGCTCTGCACTGGAATTACTTCAACAGTCATTACTACAATGGCAGACGTATAAATCTAATCTAAGCAATCGACCGTCTACATCTTGATCTGCTTATTTATTCTGCTGGTGAGTAGCATTCCAAGAGATGAATGGCTTGTGATTGTGAGACATAATTACTACATTCAGCTGAGGTTTTTGGATTTGTCCTTGGATATGCCATTTTTTTTCGCAATAATTGGCCAAAGATTCTCAGCTGTTAGATTACTGTTTGACCGGTTATGGCGGCTTCTGCTTTTTAGCGATCCCCAAAGGCCGAAAGTGCGGATTCTAAGTGCTGTTATAAGAGAAGTTATTCTCTCTTAATCTCAAAACAGTCTCCAGATGCCTTTTTTTGTGTGTGAGTCAGCCCCAGTTTGATTAATGTGATCAGGGAGTGCTGAAAGTGCTGCCAGGCTCAGAGGTGTCACCCAGCACGGCTGAATAAATGAACAGAACTAAATGTTTGTTTATGATTTGAAATATTAATAACATTGAATTTATGAGGCCGTCAGTTGAAATCACCATTTGGGACAAATATTTGCTGTGACTGGTGTGGCTTTGTATAAAAGTTAACAGTAACGGCATCAACAACTCAGGCATTACGACACAACTCATTTCATGAATGTTAAGGCTACATTAGTTGTACTTTGATTTAATTATTCTACTCCCTTAAGAAAAGCAAAACTGTGTCTATTTATAATTAGAGTAGCTTACATAATGTTTTTGGGAAGTTTCAGGGGTAAACATTTGAAGGGGAAACTGCTAGAGATGGTAGCAAAGATAGTGCCATTTGTTAATGAGGTGATGAAATATTCTCCACCAACTTACTGCACAGTGCACATGTGCTTCACTTTGGTGGAAGTCATTCACAGAGAAAAACAAATAGCAATGCCGTCACAGCTACAGTTACATGACCATAGGGACCTTGGATGCAAGTTAAAGTGGCCCTGACGATTATCATTAAGTATGATCGCTCTTCAAGGATCCTCAAGTTCCTAGCTGACATGTATGCCCGAGCCTCTGATTAATGGACTATTATAAAGTATGTTCTCCTCTGCAGCCACTTAGAGGAATCATCAGGGTTTCCAGAGGCGGTGGGATAATGAGTACTGAGACCGTATAGTGCTTGTGTGCAAGCCCTGAAAATCCAAAGCAAGAGGTTTTGTTCAAATGTTACAGTTTGAAGCTCTGGTGGGTCTCATCAGGATTTCTGCTCTCTGCCTTTCTAATGCTACAAGTTAATAGGCGACAACGCTGAATCAGGAGATTAAATCCTAACTCCCTGGTGGTGCAAACCCCAGGCTAAGTTTTGTTTACGCTGTGCTTTATCAGTGATCTTGGTAGCATTGTAAATCCTTCACATCTCCTCTTTCATCTCCATATAGCACCTTGATCCCTACTGCGTCATTAGTGCTGCAGTAATGATGAGAGTGTGGGATGAAGAATGGTAACCTTCTGGTTGCATTGCTTGGAACGGCATGTGCTTGTGTGTGTGTGTGTGTGTGTGTGTGTGTTTGGGTGGGGGGGGAGGAGCACTGTCACTACTCATTATAGGAAGACTTTCTATAAATCCAAAAAGCCTATGTTGTTGTTAATCTTGGTGAGAAAGCCAACATTTTATTGTGCTACACACAGCTCTCAAAATGAAATAAGATGATGATGTTGATTATGGCTGATAGTTTGGAGCAAATAGCCAGGTCTGAATTATTCTGAAACATCAAATCTCAAACCTCATATTGTTTTATCGCACAATGGAAAATATTCCTTAAGCAGCAAAACAAACCAATATTATATTAGTTTGCAGATGCTCAGTATAGTTTCCCTTTTTGAAATATTTTATAGCAGCAGCCATTAAACTGTGTCTAAGTGTTTATGTGACAGCTACGTTCTCAATTCTCTAAAATCCGAAATGACTTGTCAGTCATGATTTTTCTCAAGCTTTGCCTTGCTAAAATACTTCATATAGGCTACCTCAGTGTTCCTCTAACACTGAATGTCAGGGTTGTCACCCAGCCACACAGACAGAATTTCATCATTCTACTAGTAACGGTTGTTTTGTGCTGATTGAAAGGATTTTTCTACCTTGTCAAAAGTAAAATCCTGTGGCAAACATTTATTTGCTACTTTTGACATGCAATTAGCCACATTTAACAGATGTGTTGTTGGCAATGTGACTGCAGTCTTAAAATACCAGCATTGTCTTGAAAAGGCATCAGTCAAACTCTAAAACAAAGCTGGGCCATCATAAGGCTCAGTTTAGAGCAACTGTGATGAATATTTTCACATGCTGTGTCACCTTATTCAAACAGAGGTGTGTCGGATCTCATTTGGTTTCCAAGTGTCATATTACTGTACTGGCTTGGCATCGCCTTATCTGATGTCTTATCATTATTCCATTCTACATTAGGTCCCTTATTACTGCTGGCAGAACATAGCCCCACTCTTAATTTTCTAAATTAACATGTCCTTATGCTAATTGAATGGAGTTTTAATAGCTCTCAGTAGACAGCATTTAGAGTGAAAGTGAGAAAAGCTATAAGAATGGTCCCACTGACCACCCGCAACTCCTTAAGATAAAATGGGTTCTTATTATTGGACATACAACACGATACCAATGCACAACACACAGGCAGCCAGTAAGGCTGTGCCAAAAAAGTAATATAATTTAAAATACAAACAGGACATATATGACTCTAAATTGAAAAATAATGATCAATAACCTGTTGCCTTTGTGTGCTCTGTTTATCATAAAAATAGAAATGTCAATGTGCAGTTAGTTTCCAAAGGAAGGTTCCCTATTGGCTTTTAAAGCAAGCTGTCCGGGTTGTTCTGACATATCGTCAGCTATTATTTCTGATGCCTCCCATGGGGTTGTCCTCTCCATAAACTCTTCCCCTTCACTGGGCCCCTGCCTCCCATCACCAGCATGGTTATTAAACAGACACACACATTAGTCTTAACTCATGTTGCCTCTGAGGCTCACAAGCCTGCCAACCCAAAGCTCCTGTGTTTTTGTTTGTGTGTGCATAGCTGCGTGCACATAACCAACCTCAGATAAAAACTCTGGAAGCGTGTGTAGTTATTTTTTATCCCTGCATTCTGCCTCCTAATCTGGTATGTTTGGTTTAAACTGTAGAAGATTTGACCCAGAGTCTGTTAGCATGGAAGAACATATGCAAATTCTTCGCTTCAATAAAAATAAAAATTCCCTTATAAATAAGGAATCTTGTCAATATAAAAATTCTGTTATATGGTTTAAGTTATTATCACAACAGGTATTCAAACGTCAGTGCATAACTTTCTCTGCAAGTCAAAAGCATCAATGTATGTGCATTTCCTCAAAAGTGTGAAGGTCAAGCACATCAAATCTATGCTCAAGTAGAAAATAGATAAACCCACCCCAGGGTGAGCCAAGCAACTCTGAGCAAAGCCAAATCAAAACATCGGTGCGTGAAGTAAATCTGTAGAACTAACAGAGGATGTGTTACTGGACCCTGTGAAAGTCAGTGCAGGGGAATATCCTGTTTCCCTGGTCTGATAAAAGCATCATGCTTTTTTAGTGCTCCAGTAGCAGACCATTTCACAGCTATTAGTAAGAATATAAACAGAGCAAATTTCTTATTGTTCCAATCAAAGCTTAAGTAATTTAGTCTAATGATTCTCTCGTTATAGTCTCAGTTCTTTCCAGATGTAACAGCGAATTTGCATTCTGGCCGTTATTTAAAAATCAGTTTTTGTTAGTAGTTTGTTGGCCACTGTTCCTTTTGGGAATAGTCCTTTTGAGTGTATTTTCATTAAAATTTCAATGTGCATTTAAGGTAGTGCTAGCATGGGATTTCAATTCAGTCCACTCTGCTCCCGCTGCCCTATTTCTCTCTGCTCTGTTGTGGTGTGTTACAGTCCAACACACTGCGCCCAACTTTATGAAAGTCGCAATTCTAAAATTACAATAAATTAGAGTGCTCAGAAACTTGCTAATCAAGGCAATTTCAAATAATTAAAAATCTCTGAGTGGTTACAAGGACGAGCCTCACTCCAAAACCTTTAGGAGCAAATTATCTTGGCCCTGACGTCTGTACTTTTCAGTGTGTCACATGAATTTTGGACATCATCTCTCCACATTAGAATATATTTTAAAGCAATCAGCATTTCTAACTTACAAACACTGCAGCTTTAATGAAGAGGATTTTATAAGTTGTATGTTATGAAAAACACTTGCTACATTTATGAAGAAACTACCCGAATCTGAGGTTCAAATGATGATGTAGCTTGCTAAACTGAAAAATAAAGCTCCACTGAAGAACTTTCTTAAAGTAAAAAGAAGGAAAGGTTAGTTCAGCAGCCCTTTGTGGATCCATAGTCAAGATAAGGAAGGCATGTAAGGTTAAATCAGCACAATATAAAAGTCACGGTTTGTTTTCCATTTAGTGATTTATGGCATTAAACACAAAATTTGAAAGGAATCGAATAGGTTAGATAAACACTAATTGGATAAAAACTGTTGCCTAAATATGAGGCTACAAAGATCTTTATAGCTTAGCCTTAACCTTGCTCTGCCCAGTTGTCTACCAACAAGTCGAGAGAAAAAACGTTATGTTTTCTTGGTTATAGCAAAAACAGCACATTAACTCAGTCTTTAAGTTAAACTGTGTCCGGTCATATTTAGGATATGAATAAGAGTGGCATCAATATTCTAATGTAAATCTTAGAAGTGAAAAAGCACATTTGTGAAATTAGGGTAAAGTTATTTTGTAGACTGTCTTTGGTTGTGACTTTGTGCATACTGTTTTATCCTTGAGGATTTAATAAAACTCTGAAAAGGTTTGTTTAGATGTTTTTATGCAGTTTCCTTGGAGTATTTTATTGTTAATGCAACAGTGGCAATAAAACCTTTATTTACTTTTATTTAGGTTTTTCTTTTTCTTTCTTTCTTTCTTTCTTTCTACAAAATCCCTTTCTACTGCAATACAAAAATTTAGCATTCATTTCTATTCAAATCAATCATATGTAAATACTCAGCATCTTCCCCAGTGCTCAGTCCATTAACCTTTTGCAAAAATTCTGCCCTCTTGCCTTCTGAATGAAGCTCAACCAAAGATAAGAAGCGACTTAAAACTAGGCTAAAAGAGAAGGTGAATATCCCCAAACCAAAGACTCATCTAAGGCAGAGCTGCTTATAACAACAAACTCTTTCTTCCTGTCTCTTTTCTGTCAGACTCACCCCAGAGGTACAATGGAGTGCTTCCAATAACACTACACCACATTTTCACACTCTGAGGCAGAATATTTGCTTGTTAAAGTGATTTTAAAATCACACCAGATGCTCACTGTTTAACCATAGGAATTAACTATTTACTGGGACCTGATCCAGATTTGTATCTTCTCAACACACAGATTTTTTCCCCCTTGCAGGCAATTATGATCACACAGTGCAAGTTGGTAGAGTTTGGAAGTTAAATGTTACTGCTGTAAACACTTCCAGCATTTAACCTGCTATAAAGTAAAATGACTTTTAAAACTAGAGCAGAGCAAGAAAGTAAAAGGTTGTACAAAGAATGTTTTATAGGGTCAATATGATATGACTGAACTAGCCGTATGAAACACTCCCGTGATGTCAGATACAGTAAAGGATTTTTGCCGGGAACAGCCTGGAGACACTACAGTCTCTTAAAATCAGTCAATTGCCATTGTAAAATCAATGTTTCTATGAAAGATGCTAAAGCTTCTAATGAAATCAGTGCTTTGAGCATAACTTCATGTTTTGTGATGCTATACTGTCCCCTATAAACTGAATTTTACTGTAAGATTGTAGAAAAATGCACTTTGAATGACAGTAGGGTGGTACTAGTATTGCCCTGAGCCTCTTCTCACAATTAAAACTGCATCAACAACCTCTTCACATACATTTGAAACGATAGCATCAGAGCAAACTGTATCTGGCTTTAATCTCAGGAGGAGCATGTCTGGTGAATTTTAATGAAGCCGTATCTTTGCTACGAGCTCTTTAGATGGTAGTCTAATCAAAGCCACGCCATGCTACTAGCCTGTGTCTCCACTGTCAGCAGCCCCTGGGGAATTAAAGCTGATTTCCCTTTTTGTTGTAGTCACTCTTGTGAGGGTCCATCTCGCTCCACTGCTGGGTAAGAGTACTATCCTTGTCACTGATACCAAGCTTACTGTTGTTTGATGCTAGGCATGTCTCTGTGACTCCCCAGCTCATCTATCACAGTAACTGTGAATGGCGGACGGGGACGGCGGAGGAACTGAGGAAGGCTGCTCCAGGCCCTTCTGTTCTCTCACTATTTACTTAGATTTCTCTGCCAAGGTTGGTCCCTCAATGGAGAATAGAGACCTTGTGTTCTGAGGCTCCAGATGGGCAAAAACAACACAGCACACAGCACGCACCACTACGACTGTCCACCGGGATAGATGCTAAAAGAGGCTAATGGGTTATTTTGATTCATGCCAGCCACTTCTCTAAAAATGTTCAAAATATTTGGTAACATGATAATAGTATTAAATGAGAAATACTTTTTTCATTCACCTTGTTTCCACAAACAGTGGGCCTCCCCACAATTTTTAGCCAAACCTGTGACAGATATATACTCATATTTCTAATGAGGGATTTCTGTTTTTTGTTCTCCTTTTCTCACTGGTTTGAAATCAGTGAGCATCAGTTTGAAATAACTGTGCACTAATCCCAGTTTAACAGCTTTTAAAGTAAAACAAGGTAATAATTGCAAGTCCGTGTTATTAAGCCAAAGTTTGGATGGTTTCATAAAATCTGATAAATAGTCCCGATGAAGCAGATTAGCGGAGTTCTTTAATTTTAAAGGATTAATATTATATATATGTTATATCTCAATATGTTTTATCTCAAATATATTTTGACAGTTTCTTGTTTATTCTATTCGAGAGAAATACTTAATAATAAAAAATTAAATCCAAGGGTTTAAATCCATAAACTACAACTTAGCTTATAAAAACAGCAAATTTAATGGCACACAGTGTTTGTACAATAAAGCCTTGAACAACATACCACACACTTGACACAAATGGGTCCAGCAGACAAAGGGTACAGGCCTTTGTGTGGCAAAGAAAGAGTACAAAACACCAAATCGTAGCCACTAACTACACAGTTTATTTGCCTCATAGTCCACATAGTTTGGTTGTCTGGCACTGAAAGCTTGCAGGGCAGTGAGTATCCTGGTCACATCTGTGCTGGACAGTTTGAGTCTGTGGCGGAGCAGACAGGCAAACAGATCCACGTGTGGGGCTCCAGGGGGCGAGAGGCGGTTAACCCTGTAGCGCAGCTCCACCAGCTGCAGCAGGGCTGAGTCCTGTGATCCCTGAGTGTACGGGTAGTCTATCTGCAGAATCAGGTCCTGGATTGCCTCGGGGTCAAAGTGCACGCTGTATCCGAACAGCTGCATGCTGTTCACTTTCATATAGCCGATGTTGTTTGATGGCTCTGTCTCCTCCAAAGGCTCATAGTACATCGTAGCGTTCTTGTTTCCTCCTGCTCCCACCAGAGAGTCTCTGATACGGCTCCTCAAGTAGAAATGAACCGTCTCAAAAAAGCTCTTCCATCTGTTTCCTAGAATCAATGTCCAGTTATAGCAGTCCAATGGAATGTCCAGCTTGGTTCGCTCCCAATCAGGGTATCCATGCTGACCTATAGGCATGGTCCAGCTCTCTGAATGACTGCCCCCAAAGGGATTCACAAACAGAGACAGAGCCGGCTCCAGAGTGCTGTTCCTAGTGAGGCAGAACTGGAGAGCAAGTCCAAGGAGCATATGAACACGGTTGGATTTTACCCGGTTGCTTTTGAGGGTGAGCAGCATTCTTTTCCTCCAGGATGGGTCAAACCAAGTGTTTACACGCACATCATTGCTCACAAAAACAGCATGCAGAGAGATGCGTGGGTCACGGCGCTGGAGCAAATAGCGCAGCTCCAAATCCTGCAGATCTCTATCGCTCTCCAAGCCCAAGTAGGGGTCTGTGGGGTCGGGCACAGCAGGTCGACAGGCTCCTTGGGTCAGGGCGAAGCTGGGGTTACAGCTGGAGCATCGTGTCCGGTTCTCTGTGGAACAGGAGGCACAGCGGGGTCCGTCGCCCACGGAGCAGGGAATGAGGGCCTGGCAAGGAGGATGTTTGTAGGGGCAGGAGCAGCTGCGACTATCGTCACTGTAAACACCAACCTGGTTGTTCTCACTGCAGTATAAAATGGACAGGGCATAGCTCAACCAAAAGTGCAGAGGCCTGTTGGAGAGACAACAGCTGAGTTAGATGCTTTGGGTTAGGAGTTACTATACTGCTGTTTTTGCTATTACAGAAATGTATTTGTCACCAGATCTTTTTCATGTTTTCTGAATATGCAATGAAGTGTTTTGCACAAGATTAATCTTGGCTTTCACAAACAAATGTGTTGTTTTGATGTGCAGGAAAAACTATTTGAGCCAAATTCAGACTCAGCTGGAGTTACAGCAGCAAAATCGGATAAAAATAAATGTTTAAATCTACCGAATTCCCCTTCTGTGGTGCAGATGGGTGTTATTAACACACATGGACGTACACATACTTACACACAAAGAGATGCACATGCCCACACTTTACATACAGCATATAGCACAGGATAAACTCTTGTGAAAACACATATCATAGGGAATATAAATGAGCAAGTGTGTAAAAAAATGTTTTGTCTCACAAAAAATCTGACTAACTATGCAAATCTAAATCTCTTCGGGTTTCTTTTTCTTTTTTACAAGCAGAAGGGGTGTAATAAAGAAGTGTAATTGGATTGTGGACTAAGGAGGGAGTTGCTGCATTTGACTAGCACGCTGATGGAGTGTGTCATTTAGCTAATTTCCCTGCCAGAAATAGCTATCAACATAAGAGTGTTCATGGGAGAGGCATAAATCTGAATGAAGTTATGACCACAGTGGCCTCTGATATGCTGCTGAAATAGAGCACCCAGGTGGGAGCAACTGTAACAATAAAAAATCCAGTAATAGATATGAGCAAAGTCTACTATTGTCCACAGAAAGCTTCAATTCCTGGATGTGATTCAGGGGAAATAAATGCACTATTACAAGAGCACTTTTAAGATGCTGGATTGATTGTAATAAAGTTTAAACCTGCAAGGGGTAAAATGTGTCTGTCAAGCCAAACATGATCCCGTTTGTCTTTCCTCCTACTGAAACACAGAAGCAGCTTTGCTCCTGTCAGCACTTTTCCCCTCACTCCACAACTACTTTTCCTCAAGTGCCTTCTAATAAGTACCGTCTCGCTCTGCTGCTTTCACCCAGCGCCTGGTGCATAAATCATTTTCATAATTATAAGTTTTGGGGAGCACCTTGGGTTAACAGGCTGCAGCATAAATATTCCTCCCTCTTGTTCCTGTCTCGCTTCTTACCTCGGCCTTTGCAGGACTATTTTGGGCTGTTTTGTGCATCTCTTGCTGAGGATGAAGAGCTTGTTAGCGGTGCGGCGAGCTTTGGTGAGAAGCTGGTTGCTACTGGTCTCCAGCTGCCTGTAGCGCTGGAGTAGGCTGGCATCCGTCCTCCACAACTGTTCCACAACAGATGTGTTTACAGCGTAATGGGTTGGCAGTTTCCCAACAAAGCTTTGGAACTCCTCTGGCAGGAAGAAGAACATGAATAAGTAAACTCCGCCTGTAACAATATCCAATAAACTGTCAACTCCCCATTTTTTGTCCCAGAAAAGGAAACAGTTGAACGGCAGAAACAGCTGCAACATGCAATGAAACGCATGTTTTGTTATTTCGTTTGGAGAGAGGATCTCATCAGCATGTCATATTTTAGTTTCTGTGTAGAAATTTTATGATGTTAA
The DNA here is from genome assembly GCF_033026475.1 of Channa argus. NCBI lineage: Eukaryota > Metazoa > Chordata > Actinopteri > Anabantiformes > Channidae > Channa > Channa argus. The sequence goes on along the minus strand of NC_090210.1, from coordinate 9,426,378 downwards.
TCACCACCTGTTGTTGCCAGCATTCAACACTGTACACATTCAACGCAACTAGTCTCCAATTAATCATGAGTGACACTGAAAGCAAAGTAGCTGTAACAACGTGATAGTGTGTGTGGAGGTGGGTTGGGGTTGCCATGGCAACATTAATAACTCACATCAAACATATCGCGAAGGTGTTTCAGAAAAGTTATTTGACATTTTTTGATACAGTGAGAAAGTTCTTCAGTCTTGACACAGCTGCACTTCACCTCTCAGTAGTACAAAGTCTTTGCACATGAAAGCAGTGCACTCTCTCTGTCACTATCTTTATATTCTTTTAAATTTAGAAACAGGCTTTATATATAATCCAAAAATACACATCTGAAATACTCAGCATCATTACCACAGGCATCTGTGTCAAAGGTGCACTTCTGTAGCCTTTAAACATCAATGCTTCCTGCCATAATAATGTACAGTATAACATAACCTTGGCATAGTGTCCAATAGCAGCAGGTTCTTCCTACTGATTTGTGCCACACGACAATCTTTCAGTTTTGCAGCAAACAGCTGCGTAAATTGCTGTGTAAATGCTAGTTGAGTCTACAAATCTTTTTGACAGTGGTTTGGTGTGTTTGTGGCAATTATTACAGAATCCCAAAATTTATGTAATAGTACATTATTAGGTGTTGGACACAGGCCAGGCTTTGTGTGGCTGCTGGTTCATTTATTTGTTGAGATGTGTTTTGTAGTTTGTAGAGCTGAGTGGAATTGTTATAGGACTCATGAATGGGGATCATACAATGTGCTCTTATACATCAGGACTTGCAGTCAATATCAGACAATCAATGGAAGAGCTCTGCACTGTCCAACACGGACGATAAGCTCAGTGGTGCTTTAGGGGTTAGGTCAACATATTAAAGTAATAACTCAACATTTTTCGATTTAATATCCTTAGCTTATTCCCTTTATCATCTTATAATTATAAGTATTATTATATCTGTTATCTGTTGATTTACGTTTGTGTTCAGACACCATGCAGACATAGGACTTTTCATTTTTGACATAACTGTTATTTCAATCACCAATTTAAAGTTATAGTTTAACATTTTCCATTTGCTTACAAAGAGACAGATGAGACTAAGACCCCTACCGTGTATGCATGTCTGCTGCTATACATGTTTGTGTTTTGTGCCATTTTAGCCACAGAAACAACTTTAAAGCTGATCTAGTCATAAGGTCTCAGTCACAAATGGTTGGACTGTTTTCTGCCTCACTGATTCTTCACAGCAGTTTCATCAGAACAGATGGACTTTTAAAGAAGCCTTTCTTTTTTTACACACTACAACCTCAAGAGCAGCAGAAACATCATTTGATTTGACACGGTGACACAGTGATTGACAGTTCTCTTGATTCAGTATCTGGCAGCTGTGAGTATTTGACAGCCAAGAATGAATTTAGAACAAAAACTAGATGCATTCTGGTTCGTGTTGGCTGTTATATACAAGTTCATGTTCATTATTTATTTATTTTGGTAAAAAAACCAAAAAGGTTTTATAACCCAGTGTTCCACCTGTGGGCTTATTTGAAAGAACCATTCAAGCTGACATTTTGGTCCCATTTTGGACCCTGACAGCAAATTAAAATTCCCAACTCACCAGATTCTTCAAACTCCTGGTTGATCAGCCTCCAACCATCTTTGATGTGGAGCAGGTTGTTTTCCAAAGTGTCCAGGTCAGAGTGAGGACAGTTACACTGAGGGTAGTCTGTGCTGCACTCACACCAGCAGTCACTGTTCTGGCAGATGAACTGGCCCTCGGACTTACAGCCAATGTAGTTGAGAGCTGCCTGAATGAAGCGGCTCTGCAAGTATCCTGGTAGAATAACCTGCAACCCTGTGCATGAGAAAAGACAGTGTGAAGATGGGGTGAGGTCCCATCAAAGAAACAGGAAACGATTATAAATACCTCAAAAATCTTAAAGACTAGTAACATTATACTGTAGATTTTTTTGTGGTAGCCAAATCCCACAATAAAACAAACAAAACAAAAAAACAAAAAGCAAAACAAGAAACAAATTGATTGCACAAATGAATCTGGTTTGTGGAGCCAAACCCTACCACAGCTTAGTCATCTGTCTAATCCACATCTAAAAACAATTAAAACACAGTCAATGCCACATAAACAGTGATTCTGCTGTGAAACCTCACAAAAAAACCAAACAAATGTGTATCAATCTGCCGCTGATGATTTATGTCTTTAAAAGTAAAGAGTGGGTTAGGATGGAGTTTAAGGTTTGGACAAACTATAAGTGAACACATCTTATTTAATTCTTAGATTAAATTTGAATAATAATGCCAAATGTATCCTTTAAAGCAACAGTTGTTTTCATAGAGAGAGTTTTATAAGAAGATTGATACGTATCCCTGTCATTTACTCTATATTTGGTGAGTTATAGCAGCCTGGAAGCTTAATTTTGTGTGAAAATTGAGAACAGGGCAACAGCTGGTCTGTCTTTGTCCAGAGGGTAACCTGCCTACCAGCACCATGTCTGTATTTTATATGTATAGAGACTGTGAAGGTGACGTTTGCTTCGTCACTCTCTGCACAGCTATTTAGATTGACACAGTTATTCCATTAAAATAAATAAGAATGCTCCACAGCTTGGTAATTAACCATAAACCACCTCTCTTCTCTTCTCTTCTCTTCTCAGAAGGACGACCCTCTCATAAAACATTATAAAAGTGAATATCGCAGCACTTCTGCCAGTGGTATTCAACAAGTCTGTGTCAGGCCAACAGCATCAGCTTCGGCTTCGGTGCTAATTTATCAACAGCAATGGGAAACAACAAAAGCCACTGTCATACAGGAGGCAGGTTGTACCTTGTAGCTGAACCTTGTTTTCTGGACTGTGAACAAGCACAGAGCTGACTGTGTCCAGATTGTCATAGTTGCTGCATCCGAGGGGCCCAGTTCTGGTTTCTGTCACCTGCAGTGATATTGAAATGGTATAAATGACATGTGTAGTGACTCGTGTTTTTTCCTTTTGTGAAACACAGTCGCACCTCAGTTATGCTGGCTGTGTATACTGTTGTGTTTGTAAGAGTTTTCCCCCATTAAATATGAAGAACAGACAATGTATTGACTCATTTTACTGGTGTGTTTATAAAAAAAGAAAGATAAAAAGCCCCATCAAAGACATTTTATGCCTCAAATGAATATTAAATGCAATGAGTCACTGTGAAGTTATACTGAAAAGGTCTTCAATCACAAAGCTTTCTCTCAGCTCAGACTGAATTATTTGTTCTGATCTGAGAGAAGAAATCAACTTTAACGTTCCTTTCACTGGACAACTTTAAAATGATTCACTTCTCTGCTTACATCATTTCTAACAGTAATTACTCCTGATTTTAAAGTTGAAAATTCTGACACACTGATACACAAAAACAACATAACTTAGTTACTTTTGCAAAAGTTGAGGCTCAGAATCCCTTCTATTTCTCACAGAGAACCATATGTGACTTTAATGAATGCCCGTGTATCACAGGTGCTGCTTTACATTCCTCATAAAATGCAGTATTCATCTCCCTCTGCCCCTCTCTTTCTCTCACTAAGATCTTCAATCTGCCTGAACTCCACACACGCTGCAAAGTGGCAAATGAATGGAAGTCAGCCTGGCTGGAAACTAATGGAATGATATGTTTAATCCATCAAGCTGATGCATAACCAGAGGAGCGTGTTCTCAGTTTTATTTATTTTTTTTTTTTGGATGGGGGGGCACTTGTCTTCATCAGTGGCTACTCCCTTTAGCATCTACATTTGCCCCTCAGGCTGATTAATGCGTACACTCTAATAGCCACTTCAGATGATAAAATGGATGATTGGTGTTTTATACTACGGAACGCATGACTGCTGCTTCTTCACTCTGCTCTTTAAAGAATTCTACTGGGGAGTTAAAGTGTTAGAAACTCTTTATCTTGTAGTATTGCTGTGCTGCTGCTTGAAAACGGTCTGTTTATTAGTCTGCAATGGTGATTAGCAAAGGCACGTTTGACCATCTTGCCCTAAAAGCTCAAGGAATTCATTTAACAGAATCGAGTATGATGGTCATTCCCAGTTTCTTCTGCACATATACGTTTTCCATGAGAATAAATTACACTGAAGACAGAGAAACAGGAGAGAGAAGTGAAACAGTCTTGCTGGACCCCTGCAGCTACACCAGGTGAATCTCTGACTGTCAGCCAAATTCTGCAAATAAGCATTTGTTCTTAATCCTGGTGATTAAATGAGTTATGGATACAAATTCCCTGAGCTGGTATTAAAGGATTTGTTATCACATGTAACCTTCAAGTTGAGCTATCAAATGCCATGAATTAAAACTTTACGTGCATGTCAATATCGGAAAGAAACATTTACATTTTCTACTTTATAAACTTCTCAGATTAGGGTTTTCATATAGTATATCATCTCTGTGTTAAATATGATGCGGCGTTAGAGATTCGACCGCTTGGCAGTATGTTCAAATTGGCTTTTAAGTGCTGCATACATGTTAATACATCAATAGCAGTGATCCAATAATACTGATTTTGAATCATCATTTCAGATGTTGCTTGTAAGAATTTCGTTCTTTTGCACTTTCAGTAAATCTATTCTTAATGTCTATGATTAAAGTCTGTCCCACTTGTGACCACAACCAACGGTGATGTAAAACAGTGCACATTACTGCAGCAAGGCACGATGTTTTTTAGGTGCATTTTCTTACATAGGACAACACTCACATAGTATTTTCATAGCTTGGCATTGCTATTTTTACTAAAAGAAACAATCGATGTAAACATTAAATCCATTAAATAAATTTATTTTGTGTATCTCTGACGTTCATGTACGTTCATGCTTAAAACCACTGGGTCAAAATAGCACCAGTGCTAGTGGGTTAACTTAATCTTAACACGAAATGATGAAATGAAATGAAATAAAATAACAGCAGCACAGAATCGAAACAATCCTTTGGCACTGAGTAAATTTATCCCAGTATTTTGTTGCCGTTATATTGATGCACCCTTTCAATTTTAACCTAGTGATGTGTGTATGCTTTTATTTATTCATCAAGCCTGAAACTATTCTCCTCCCCTGAAAACTGTCATTCATTCATGTTCAGTATCTTCAGCTCAACCCAAAACCAGGCTGCCTTCAGACAGTCAGTACACAGCATCTCATTTCCCAGCAGATCAGGACTGCTAATTGCACTGTTGACTTCTTGTTGTATTTTTATCATACTCATTTTGAACGTTTAACTATCATTACTTCTATCATTACTGTTCATTGCACTGCACCTCTGTCTATGGCACACCTCATTTTATTCATCTAAAGATTTTTTAATACTAATGGATGGATGTTTTTTTTATTTGTATGACTGGCTCTCTCCCTTTTTATTTCTATTTGAGCACCAAACAGCTATAATAAGGCAAAGCAATTTCTCCTTGGGATTAATAAAGTTCTCTGGTCTTGATTGCTGCTGTATTTACAGTTTACCCGTATGGCAGTGGATGCGATCTGGAGGTGGTGCAGCCTGCGTAGCGTGCTCTCTCTGTCGGTGAAGTAGGAAGCAGCCAGCTGGTGGAGGGTTTCCAGCGTCACTGTCCCGGTAGTATTTGAGTTCTTGACGCTGCTACGACTGCCCTCGGCCACCGAGGGCGAAGACTCCTGGCTAAGCTTCCTTTTGTCCACGAATATTGTCAAAGACTCCTCCCCTGGTGACAATCAGGCAAGGGGAACGAGAGCTTCATTAGCTCTAACAGACGAGCACTGAAGCACTAATCACCTTTCATTAGTATCTTTTCAGATTGGACAGAAAAGCACAGTAGTGATTAAGTACTGTGGGGGAACTGATGGTTTGGATGATTGGAGGAAAACTGCATTAAACTCCTCAGGAGCTTGTTCAAGACCATTGATCAGGTTCCCCTAATTATTTTAATTATCTTAATTATATTTGCCAAAAATTAAAATCATATCTTAGGTCAGCAGAGACACTTGAGAGACATTTCTAACAATTGCAATTATTACAAGAATAATACAAAAAAATACAAAAGAAAGACAAAAAAAAAGAAAAAAAAAGAAAAAAAACAGCAAACTACCACTGAGACTTATTAAGTCTTTTCACACTTTCAACATAATGTTTGAGATATTTCGTTAAAGGACTATCCTGAACTAGAAAACTCCTCAGGGTTTTTTGTGATCAAGAAGTGTAGCATCTTCTTTTTGGTGTAGTTGCTCACATTCATGCAACTTACCTCATTTGCTTCTATTAAACTCATTTATTTCTCAGTAAAACTTTCAAACGTTCTCCAGAGAAACAATGGGAAATTGCTACCTTCACCAGTGTGTCATTATATTTGTAGGTAACAGCAATAGCCACAGCACAGAGTCCACACTGTGACCTACATGACAAACAGGTCATTGATACGTCCAATTACTTTTTGCAATGACAGGCTGAGTTACCAGGAAATTAAGGCCACTGCCCAAGATTTCAGTCAAAAAAGGGAAGAGTGCATCTTAAGGGGAAGATGGTGCTCACAATATATGCTCTTTAGCAAAGCTTAACAGCATTAAATCCTCTCTTAACAGCATGCCGAGGTCATTTTGTCAATGCAAATCTCACTCGCCCTTTTCCCAAACTGGTCCTCTGTCAGTAACATTTAGAGAGAGCCACTCCAATGATAGTGACATTTGTAGCTGCAACCAAACCTCTGCAACCCCCCAAAAAAAATGGGTAAACTGAGGACGATACCTAAAAGCTTTTTTGTTTCCTAGCAAAACACCTGAAAACTACCATGTCACCCTATGTAGAGGGTGACATACCAGACAGAACAAGTCTTGATCAAATAAACATATGACATTGCCTGCTGAAATCACACTAGATTTTTTTTGGCCTTATGACCTCATTGTCACATTTGCCTTTATTGTCAGTGGCTTTCCAAATGTCACATAAGATCAGTGGTGTCAGCAGCTGTAATCCTTTAAAAAAGGCATTATGATTTTACTGCCATCATGTAAGTGGCATGACTGGAATTCATAGCATGATCAGAATTTCTGGTGCTTAAAGACCACCAACAGAGAGGTGTCAGCTTTTGGTTGCATATTGCCTATCTTTGAAATCAGCAAATACTGCCACTACAAATGTTAGTTTAGGCATCAAAACTACATGGTGATTATGGTGATCATTACAACATGGACACAGGGGAGTGCTGTTAGAGTGAAGCTACTGTCTCCTAGCCTAGCCCTCATTATTTAAACTCAATTAAACACCCTGCTCATAATCTCAAAGTCTGAACATCTCGTAACAGCAAAATATCAACAATTCCATGTTCCATGTAAGACCAAAGCAGACTGTTATTAAAACGTTCAGTGGTACTTTGAGATTTGTTGAGCCTACAATTGTATCTTTGTCATAACTGTGATGGATCTCTGCCCAATATTAATAGTGAATCTATAAATGAACTTGTTTCTTTAGTTCTGAGATGCTGACTGCCAAGCCTTATGTTTATTGTTGATATTTGGCCAGTTACTTAAAAAAATCTTTTGCAATTTTATGTTTTATGAGATTTTTTGTTGGATAGGCCGTTAAAATAATTACTATTTTCTTATGACATACACTTTTCAAACCTATTCTTTAATTTCTTATAATGAAATATACTGTGTGATAAGGATTTGTTAAAGGAAGAAAAAAATACTGTAAGCCACCTGTGTATAAATGATAGTGTTGTACCAAAGTGATGAAGCTCTGTTTGGGGAACCATGCTGTTTTGACAGCCAAACAAAAATATTAAATCTGTCTTTTTCTTTTTTGTACACAAAACCAGAGCAATTTAAGTTTTTTATGATAAAAAAACAAAACAAAAAACACTGATCCAGAAAAATGACATGCTTTGTTGTTTAGAGAGCAACAGATGGTAAAAATCTGTCCCATGTGCTGATGAAGAAGAAAAAAACCACATTAGAAGCTGTGTGAATTATTGTTGCTTTGAAGCTCTGCACACTCTACTATACCTCCCAGCGTGGCAGAGAGGAGGACGTGGGTGCCGTATTTCTTGATTACACTCTCTGTAATCGTTTGGAGGGTTGGCCGTCTCCCCAGCTGGCGGATGGTCTGCATGAAGTCAGGGTCAAGGGGAAGAGCCAAACCACCACTGCCACCGAACTTGTCCCGCTTTTCTACTGCCAGGCTGTTGACCTTCCATCGACCAAACTCCCTGAGAATGCAACACAGACACAGGCACACACACACACACACAGTCAGAATTCTCTCAATTCAGAGGACAGTTCATTGACTGGCATTAATTACGTGGACACTCACTTATTAAGCCTCACTCTAACTCTATACATGATCACTATTTGTCTCAAGAATCCTTGACTCAAGTCGTCACCTTACAATGTCACAATAGTTCCTAAAACAGATGTAGGTTCCCGCATTCTGTCTGTATAAACAGATTTATGTACCCACAACATGAGTAATACTAACACACACACACACACACACACACACACACACACACACACACACACAAAGGAACAATCTGCTCACTTGGCTGAGGTCTTTAGTTGTGTGTAAGGCCACTGGCTGCTGTGGTGAGAGCAAAGGAGCATCTCAATGTGTAATACACACTGAGGCACATACACCAATCAACCACAATATTAATACCACCCAGTGGCGCTAATGTTGTGGTGAACAGGGGTCAGCATGGGCACGCTGACCAGCCGGTACTACAAGCTGTAAAGTATTGAGTGTCCTGACAGCTGTCCATCATTGCCAGCATTAAATTTGTCCTGAAAGCTGTGGCTGATCAGTGCATACTGTTCAGCTTACTGACCACAAACACATTCACTTTGAACACACAATGAAGCTGTAATGTCTCCTCTGAGGGGCTCTGATAACATGCCTTTGATGTATAAGATAATTATGTGGTAACTTAAGGGACCATAACATAGGGTGGGCTTTAACTCGTTCAAGTTTTGTGGTTATTAATTCATTCATCCATAGTCCATTTTCACTTGCACTTTTATTACATAAAAAATTAGATAAAAAAATTCTCAACCATTTTTGTCAAATGCAGGGAAATTGTCTTTTTTCAGCAGATTCAGTCATGTTTGCATTTACTACCCCTTTGATCAGCACAAGCTGGGAAAGAGGGGCTTTGGATAAGTAACTTTCAATAAAGTGATTCCACTGTTTTTCTTCTGGGAAGCAACACTTTGAAACTGCATTTAAACATTCATGCTGAGTTGAATAAAAGGTGTGTAAATTTTCCTGGGAAGAAAACATGGTTCTGAGACAGTACTTGTGTGTGTGTGTTTGGCTTTGTTTTTGAGGACGGGATCAGCAAGGACATCAGCAGTGGCACAGCCCCACATGCAGCAGAAAAGCAAAGCAGTGTATTTCAAACTATTACTTTAAAAGAAATGCTCCATGTTAATAAATCAGCATAGCTTCATTATATTAAAACAGTTCAGTTAAATATGAATGTATATTTTCCAAATTATAACGGCTAATATTTCAGATTAGCGTAGCTACTCCACAATCGTTACCTGCTTGAAGGAAACTGCAGAACTACCTCCCAAATATCGAAAAGGCCTTACGGTTGTCACCTTTCACAGCTTTAAATAGCTCCTCCATGGGTAAAACAGAACTTGTAAAACAACTCCCATAGCAACAGAAAGGCACAAAATAAAGTCCCACATCATCAGCTGTCATCATTTGTTATCTCGTGCCCTTTGGACAAAAGTCTCACTGTACTCAAGATGCTCACAAACCACCTCTCTCTGTTTCTCCCTCTCTTCACAGCATCAGTTTATGTCTACCTCTGCCTCAGTGCTGCCTGCTGCTCTGTGTACCTCACTCTCCTTCTGGGATGGCAATCAAATCACTGCCATAAGAAAAACGATCGGCAGGGAAATAATTGAGGATCCGGAACAGTGTGGAGTGTGTCATTACAGCCAATCATCATAATGAGGGACAGACTGAGTGTCCGACCCCGGTGGACAGATGGGCTGTGTGTATCCAGCCTAGGGTTAAGCCTACAGCTATTCCATCTGCAGGCACATATGGAAAACAGAGGAGGGTTTGCTGCATGAATGTGTTTTGTTATCTAAACATGAAGGTTCACTGTATATACTGTAAGCAATCAAAAGGTGATAAAAACAATTTGTTGCAAGGGAAAGTATGGTAAAAGAAGCTGCTGTAAGGAGCAAAGTGACGGTATAATCACATGCAGCTTGACTGACAGCCACGTGATAATCTTGGTGGTGTTTGTAGCTCTTACACAGACTACAATGATACAAGAGCAGTTTGGACTCCCAGGCTGTTTAGGGGCACATATGTAATTAACTGCAATTCTGTGGGGACCATTTAAAGATAGTTGTGGTGCATTTTTACAACTGGTGCATTTTTACAACTTATTTTTTTTGTTGATATTATCTCTGTAGGGCATTAAATAATGAGCCAAACCAGCCAGTGGCACATAAAATTGGTTCCAACTGAATTTCCTGTCAGCTACAATAGGTAATTCTTTTAAAACTGTAGGTCTCATCCTCAAATCCTCAATCCTTCCTTTGGGTTAGAAATGTGAGCAGGCAGTTTACAGGTGGCAAGATCAACTGTTTCAGGTGAGATGTCAGTCAGCCAATACACATGGTGGTTGCTTTAAACTGTCCAAGCTGTTCATTTTGTCACTTTCGGTGATTTTCGGTAATTATGGAAAAGGTCTGGCAAAGAAGAAGCCTCAAGTCAAGGGGACTACTGGGACATTTATGCAGCATGTTCAATGATAAAATGTAGGTGTCACTACAAGATAAACACTACAGTCTAAAAGGTTCTTGAGAGGAGATAATGGACCAGCGGATTTATAGATGCAGAGCATAAAGTAATTTCTCACTTAGTGAAGTAAACATCTGGTGATATTCCTTAACATAAAGGAAATATATTCCTGGGGCTGAAGCATTGATAAACCACACAAGACTGAAGTAACAGTAACAAACAAATGAAATGACATCAAACTTTAGAAAAATACACAGACACAGATTCTATCAAATTCAAACCCATCTGTTTTAACGTGTGTAACTTAAAGGGCATCTTCACCAGTTTAAACTTGCTCTCTATGGCTTTAATTTAGGGTGTAAATGTACATTAATGCTTTTAAACTGCCCTCTGAGCCTTTATGAATTTCTTTCTTTGCTAATAGGTGAAAAACTCCTTTTCATCATAATGAGTTAAGATGATGTCATCTGGAAGAGCTCTGGCAAAGCAGGTTGACAATGATTACAAACTCTATAGTATGAGTGACGAGATGACATAATCTGAACTGTAGGTTCCTCCAAGTGTCATCTGGAGACATTTTTCAGATAGAAGTAGAGAGCTATAGGGAAGTTTGCGTAACATTTATTGAAATTTATTTATATGTTCTACCCAAACTGGAACCAAAAGAACCAAGGTAATTATTGGATTATTATTGAAGGCATCCTTTAAAATGTATGTGGAGCCTGAATGCATCAATAGACTAACTGGACGTTTCACTGTTGCAAAAAGTCAGGAATGTATTGCAAGCAAAAGAATACAGAAAAATATTAGATAATGGGGGCAGGAGTTTAGTGCAGCTCAGGGACATGCAGTATCACACATGATTATGGGGTTAGAATCCTGCTGCAGAGGTAATTTTGAGACATCACAGAATTATCAAACGCAAAAGCCTGAAAAAAAAAAATCTGAGACAGGTATAAATATTTGATAGTCTTCAGAGGACAGATCCGTTTTCAGTGAGAGTCCTCAGAGACAGAAGCAAAAGGGTGGATTTAGCAGTGCTACAGTAATTTGGATCAGATGTGACACCTGAGAGGGCAAACCTGAGTGTGCAGGTTTTATTCCAAACACTACAGCAGCTGCTTTCACTGATTAGTTCCTCTCTAGCTCAAAGTACTCATCAGTGAAATTACCCGGGGCCATGTTTGGAGGAAATGAAAGCCTGCAAACACTCACAGCCCGAACTTGAAACTCACACAGACCAACACAGCACACATGCAGTAAATATTGCCCGCCTACATCCGTCTCACCTGTAGATCTTGTATCTTGTGTTGAAGCCCTGCTGGTACCTCTCTGCAGCCTCGGTGAACTCCAAGGACTGGTGAAACGGTCCTTTATCTGACAGCAACCAGCCCAGGGAGCCGGGAGCACCGTCGCCTTGTCCGGCGGCGGCTGCTGCTCCAGCGGCGGAGGCAGAGGTGGCGGCCCTGGAGGTCCAGCAGCAGCAGAGCCAGAGGCTGAGAGCCGCCCCCTCCCATAGCAGAGACAGCCGCTTATGACTGATTCTCTGACAGCTCATGCTTCACCCAGCGACACCTCATTCTTTCCGGACTGGGAGGAGGACAGACAGTTTCACACATTTCGGTGGTGAAAAAGTAAGTGCGGATTTTGGGCACAGAATTCGGGAATTTGACGCAGCATTTACGCAGAGTTACACAGACTAGTTACATGATCATATGTTTTATTTTAGGCCTGTACGGAACGGACACTTACCTGATTGTGCAATAGGGACCATATGATGCGCTCACAAGAATAACTGAACTCTTCCGATCTCGCAAGAGCTGCGAATAAAACCTCTCTACTTCAGTGGTCCGAAAAAACTCATTAATTTGCGATGACTCCCTTCTTTCAAGCGCTGCTCCAACTTAATGTCTGCTTTCCCTCAACTTTATTGCGTGAGACGATTCTCCAGCATCCGAACATCCATCCGCTCTTCGACGAGAAGTTGCCGCGATAGAGACACGGACACAACGCATTTCACAATGAGGATGTCCATACTGTCAGAGATGGTTCCAAAAGTCAAAAAAAAAACATAGATATTCCCATCCTGAGTGAAGTCCCTCTATGGTACTGTATGGTCCTTAAAGGGGCTGCTTGTTTAAAACAAATCAGTGTGTGAGCTGTTATTTCCGCCCCCTCTGCTGTGTGAGCTGGTGGATGAATGAGCGCCTGCCTCAGCACAGAGAGCTTTTCTTCCCCAGTTTTTTTTTCAAGTGAGATAGCAAGAGGGCGAGCAAGTGCATCATGATGAGGCTAAAATATACAGTTTGAGTGGATTCACGTTTTGAGGACAGCAGGATGATGATTGTCTATCAGGACAGCTTCCATCATTCACCCTTAGCTTCACATAAATTCATCCTGGTTGTTTATCATTCCAGCGTTTCCCCCTCTTTTTGAACGTGTTAAAGGAGTCTGATAATAGCCCAATTATCCCCTGGTGTGTTTTCTTTTCCAGTTATTGTCCTGTACCACAGCTTCAGAGCCTGCTGCCTGCATGACTAAATGGCCCACACAGTGCACATTGGTGGATTAAAAAAACCCAAATAATTACAGCCGATTATCAGGGAACATCTTTCTTGGATGATGTTGATTTAAGTTCAGTAGTGCACCTAGTTTGCCACCTCCAGGCAATGTAAATTGCATTTGAAAAAACAGTCTGCAATTTAGAGATGCTTAAATTTCAAATTATGCAAAAGAAACTCTTGACCTGCAACTTCTAAACAATAAACTTTGCCCACTCAGGAGCATTTTAGTGTGGAACCTTGTTACTAATGGTTTTTGTTCAGATGAGGCGGGAGTACGAAGAGATCCCGGTACAAACACTAAGAAATGCAGTTGAAAAAGCTTTTAAACATGTAAAATCTTAGGAAAACGATCTGCCACAAGCGTTCAAATTCTGCGGGAGGAGTTTGTTGTTCGGGGATGGGGGTCGACAATTACAGTTGAATCTTTAATAAGACTTGTAAGAATTGTATATGCTGTTTTTTGGGTCACAGCAATAAATAAGCAACATTTTTGAGCCATAAAATGTTTGATGTTTCCACTGTTATACCTGTGTTTGCCAGGAGAGTCCTTTGTCTCACTCTTTCAAGTCATCTTGTCATTATGCTCGCCATTCACACTGAAAACCTGATTGACAAAGGCCTCCCTGTGTTAAATGGGCTGTGAGTAGAGTGTCTGTTATCCCTGATGGGCTTGAATCAATAGTCTGCTTGCACTGATTCCCTTTTGCTTTAATGTTATTTGGCAAGCGCCCCTCAGGATGCCAGGGGATGTTTCTTTTCTTTTTCAAGCTCAAATTAAGACAGTCAATTCAATAACGAGAGGTCACATCTTCCAGCTCTAAATAGCTATAATCACTGTCACAGCTGCTGATGGAAGTCTGGATTGTCTCAATCAAATCAAAACAGTTTGAAATTTCAAGCAAGACAAGGTTTTTCCTTGGGTCCACCAAGAGAATTTGCCTCCCCATGTAGCTGATCTTGACATTCAGCACATGTGTAAAGAAGGGAATCTTCGTTTGCTTGTGCAACAAAAGGAACACATTAAATATTCCAAATTGTAAGTTGTGTGGAGAAGGGATGGAAGAAATGAAGGAGGCTAAATGAGCTTTTTCCCTCTGGGCTGCAGACTGTTATATTCTCTTGAAATCTGGGTCTTTGTTGTCTGTGTGTGCTGTAATTGAAAAGTTGCAGCCCTCTGTTTCTCTCTCCCTCCCTTTCACATTGCTTTGCTTTTCTCCCGCGCTCTCCCTAACTTCCCTTCCACCACCCCAAACAGCAGTCTCTCTTTCAGCCTCTTTGCTTCTTCCCTCCATCTGAATTCTCTGTCATCTCTCGTTTGACTCATTCTATTCCCCTCCTTCTTCCCTCCCCGGCCGCCTGCTGAGCTTTAGGATGAATCCAGCCGATTTTGATCATTTGCGCCCCAACCATCTGCTGAATCAACTTCTTCCCGCAGATGATAAAAGGGCGGAGCAAATCTGAATCGTCCGGGAACATGATGTGAAAAGGCTTGACGTGGCAGTGGTGTTAATAAGAACACAAATGCCTCTGAGCTGGTAACATGCAATGTGCCAAAGTAATCACAAGTCAAAAATGATATTGTTATTTCCTCCCACATTAGAAACAGGGAAGAGGTTTAGCTTCACCTTAAATGACATGGAGCTTTTTACAAAATGCAGGATTGTGCATCTTTGACTGTGTCCAAGTAAAAGCTTGAAATTACATTAAAATGACAAATGTTACCCAAACGCTCTCCCAAAGCATTCAGCAGTTTTTCTGTTTCAGGCTGTAGTTTTCCCCTTGATGACAAATGTGTTTTACTGAATAATTACTTCTTCTGCACCTTTTATTGTGAAAGACTGAATTGTAGTAGTCAAGCACCGTGTAGAACAGATCACGGCTGCACTGTGTGCCCGTTATTCTTTAAAAAAGTCTCTCCAAAATAGAAAGGTGACGTCACTTAACAGGTGCTGAATGGGAAAGTGCGAACAAATTGGAATGGATGACGATGAGGTCTCAGCTTTGCTAATTCCATTTGTCCCAGGAGGGAAGACAGTGTTTGGACCAAAACCCTTCTCTGTGAGTAATTGGACAGACGTAGAAAAGATGTTTGGAAATGTAACAGCAAAGGCTTTCAAAGGAGTGTGAGGGGGCTGAGGTACATTAACAAGAGTTTTCAGCACATTGAACATGATCTCAATGCAGAGATTAATTAAAATGAATGAAATTAGTTTAGCTTTCATGTACAACCTTTGTGTTTGTTTGTAAATCTCTGAGTGAGCAAAATATTGCGTCAGCTCTGCAACTGCTCTTACTAAAGTCAGAAGATGGTGTGAAAAGAAAATAGTGCTATTTTCCAATGCATTCAAAGTGTACCTGGTCCAGTGCTCAGCGGCTTTCTTGGTTATTCAGGTCAGGGAACACACATGTCCGAGCCTTTGTCAAAGCTTTGGCTTCTGTGGCCTGGCTGCTATTTTTGCTTCTTTGCTGTACATGCCCTTTCATTCTTGAGTCACACTGGAGCAGTGGAGGGCTGACCTAGAATACTGAAAACCTGTCACACAATGAACATCTGTAGAGAAAAGGTAGCTAAACAGTGGCAGCACTCAGGAAACAAAACAGCCATAAATAGCTTTGTGAAAGCAGCGCTTATGAATGCACTTGAAGATGATTGGTGCTTTTGAATGACATTGAACAGATATATAAAATAAATTCCTTTCATGGCCTGGATAGGTAATTATTAATTGCAATGTTTGCTTATGACGACTCAAACAAAGTGGTGGCACTTTTTTAAGCACTTAAATGTTTTTTTTTTTCATCATATGTTTTTCTGGTAATGTGATAAAAACCAAGCACACTTACTATGAGCTGCATATGGTAAACAACTACTAGGTAACACATTTATTTTCCACTGAATTTCTACTTTTTTTCATATTGATAAAAAGGCAGAGAAACATCTCCATGTATTGATGATTTATATTTTTTTAATGTAGGCTTTCCATTTTGTTTGGCTAAATAGTGTTAATCCTAGGCTGCTTTCTGCGTCTTACATTTAAAGACAAACACATACTGACAAACCATTTTTAAGTTTTCAAGTGTAATTATTTTGTTAAATACACTTAATTTGTGTTCTGAGGTATGAAGAGGTTGCTACTATTCATCATTCTCTGTTTTTTCATTTACTAACAAGCTACAGTCCAGAGAATGTTAGCTTAGCAAGTAGTAGTAGTATCAGTAGTAGTAATACTCCATGCAATGTTAACAAGGCCAGTTAACAGTCATTATACCCATACTCTTGGTTTTGTAAGCCACTTCCTACGTACGAGGAGTCGGTTTTTATCATATAGTAAGTACAGCAATCAGAAATAACCTCACAATTACCTGTGCCATCCAATAAAGGTATAATTTAGGATTATCACCTTTCTGACAGTTTTAACCTAAAAACTGAGATATCAGTTCATAGGTCATAATGTTATGCCTGGCCGGTGTACGTGGGTGTGTTAATAAAGCTGGATACTTGAATTAAACATGGCACCGAATCTAATGAAAATTTCTTGCCCGGTGCTTGAGCCAAAATGTTTTCTGATTTCTGGGTTTGATTCTGCAAAGTGTGGCTCACTGCACATCACAGTAGTGTCCATAGATTAAAAAAGTTTTTAATAAAAGCATAGAAAACAACTCTGTTTATAATTTAAAGTCTCCTGTCAACAGTTTTACAGGTTTCTCTTTTATCAGTTTTGTCAATAGAGAAAATGTTTTTTGGACCATGTGGAGATATTTTGTTCCAGTACCGCTGGTGAAATTGGCTAAAAGGGTAAGAGGTGATGTAGTATCCAGCTAGTTTAACACAGCCATGAGTGAATAAAACAGCAGTAAGAGGTGTAGTCAGTGACATACTGTAATTTAAAAGTGACAGTCTATAAATAGAGGAGTGGTGGGTAACAAAACAAAGAACTTGAAATGAGAGACACCAATTTGTTTTCTGTTTCAATCCAATGGTCAATGGTATTATTTTATTCTTAGCCAAACCCTGACCTTTTCCCTAAATTTGTAGTTTTTGTTCCCAAATGTAACAAAGTTTTAGCTCCACATTCAGTATTGTTACTATGAAAACTAAATGGCATGGTAATGACCTACTGACAGAATGTGAACCTATTCCATAATTATGGTATGTATGGGCTTATACCAAGAGAGGGCCGTATGGGCCATAGAATAAGTGGATAACATCCAAACTGGCTGACAAAACTTACTTGTCTTAGTGACACCTATACTCACACCTCATCTCTAATATCTTGTTTTAAAACGACTCATTAGCTTGGTGTTTGTCAATTAACCTTCTCCTTTAACTTACTATACAGAATATAAATAATACATTGATCCATTGCTTTTCATCTATCAGACGGATTTTTTTTTCATTGAAAGGAATAATAAAGATTTTGGAGGGTCTATGTTGGCTTTTTATAAGGGACTTAACAACTGCAATTGTATGTGATTTTGGGAAAATGCCCGATAGAAATGGGACTAACAATTCTAAGCACATCCAAATCCATCAAAGCAAAACATTTTTTGAAAAAGCTGGTTGGCAAGTTGTCAACCCAGCAGGTGGATGAGATAATTTCAAAAAAGGTGGGACGATTGGGACGAAAAACACAAAACAATTCTTAGAAAATCTCATCAAACCATATTAGTTTGCAATAGAACATAAACAACATATCAGATGTTGAAACTGAGACATTTTATCATTTCATGGAAAATCTGCAATATATAATATCATCAAAAGATTCAGAGATTAAGCAGGAATCACAAGGGACAAGGCCGAAGGTCAAAACTGGATGCATGTGATCTCTGGGCCCTCAGGCAGGTCTGATTCTTTACTGGACATCACTGCATGGGCTCAGGAACACTTCCAGAAATCACTGTGTGTGAACGAGATTTGCGGTGAAATCCACAAATGCAAGTTAAAGCTGTATCAAAGAAGAAGCCGTATGTGAATATGATCCAGAAACGAAACCGTGTTCTCTGACCCAAAGCTCATTTAAAATGGTCTGAGGCAGAATGGAAAACTGTTGAATCACAACAGATGAATCAAAATTTGAAATTCTTTTCAGAAACCATGGACGCTCTGTCCTGCGGACTAAAAATGAGAGGGACCATCCAGCTTGTTATCAGCAGACAGTTCAAAATCCTGCATCTCTGATGGTGTGGGGCTGCATTAGGGCCTATAGTACGGGCAGTTTACACATCTGGAAAGGCTCCATCAATGCTGAAAAGTACATAGAGGTTTAAAAGCAACATATGCTCCAATCCAGACATCTCTTTCAAAGAAGGCCTTTCATATTTCAGCGAGACAATGCTGAACTGGCCTTCTTACAGTCCAGACGTTTTACCAATAGAAAATATTGGGTGCATCATAAAATGAAAGATCCAGTAACAAAGGCCCAGGACTGCTAGAATCCTGCATTAGACAAGAATAGGACAACATTCCTCTCTTAACTCCAGCAACTGGTCTCCTCACTTCCCAGACATTTACTAAAAGTTGTTAAAACGCGAGGGGATGTTACACAATGGTAAACATCACCCTCTTCCAACTATTTTTGAGATGTGTTGCTGCCATCTAAATCAAAATAAGCTAATATTTCCCATGAAATGGTAAAATTACTCAGTTTTAACATCTACATCATTTTACATCATCGTTTTAACATCATCTGTTGTTTATGTACTACTGTGAATTAAACATGGGTTGATTAGATTTGCTAATCATTGCATTGCTAATTGCATTCTGTTTTTAGCTATGTTTTACACATCGTCCTACTGCTTTTGGAATTGGGGTTGTTCTTGCCTACATCTGTGATTAAACTTGGGAGGGGTTTAATCACAGATACCACTAAATTGGTCCTGTGCAGCTGCAATAGTTGTCTCAGTCCATTGTTTGACATGGCCAGTCTGATATGATTGTTTATTTCATAGAATTCCCAACATACATACAGGGATTATCTCTTTAACAGTGACATGATTATTGATATTTCTGTTGATGAGAGACAAATTACTTGTCTAGCCTTATGTATTTAAAAGTTGTAAATGTGAGGTTTCATAGTGAATTTGGCTACAGCGTTTATTTGCCCAAAAATGTTTAAATACAAGTATGCAGCAGTTCGAACACTTTACTCACATTAAAGTACCAAGCACACACATTTTAAAAATGTAATAAAAAGTACAAACATACAAGTACTCCACTAAGAAAAAATATTTAACAAATCTGAAATTGAGGACTAGACTAGACTTGTTTCGAAAACAAAGTTTGTGCAGAAATATAAAATACCTTGGCCTTAAGTTTAATTCATGTAGAATATGTATAAAAGACAAAAAAAAGATAAGATAAAAAGATAAGTTTTATTTAATATTTATTGTGAACACATCTCAAAAATGCAAAAGAGTTTTAAAGATGACAACAGATATTAATATTACCATTAATTAATTATTAACATTAATTAAACAAGGTCAAAAATCTATGCTATTATAAAGACTTGGTGATGATAAAGATGAAACTAAGTTTAGCAACTTTATGAACATACAGTTGGTTAATCCGTCATTTCGTTATTATATTTTGTGTGTCTGATTCCGCAAAGTACCAAGTAACTTAAATATATTCAAGTAAAAAGTACAATGATTCCCTTTTATTTGTAGTTGAGTAAAAGTAAATACAACATAAAATCCCAATAATTCTTTAAAATACAAATATAAAATCAAAATAGTACTTCAAAAATTTATTTTATAGAAATATGCTCTAAAACTAATCCTAATGTAGACAGGTGTTGTTTCTTACTGGCCAGTGAGGGAATTTCAACAACTTTCTTTCTTGACTGGTACATTGCATTAGCCCCCTTATTAAATTGTGACCACCACACTTTACTATGTAAATATGTTTGAAAGCTCTTTGCGTAGCTGCAAGTGTTGCTGTCTGGGTAGGTCACGTAGGGTATGAAAGAGCCATAAGTATTGAACATATTATTGTGAAATGATTTGGGCAGGCTGGGGGGAAATCCCCCTGTGTGTGCCAAGGGCAGAAACCGTTGTTGGTGTCCCTCAGGCAGCACTGCCTGAGGAACCATCATTCTGCGTGCAGTCCAAATCTCTTCTTGTTGATAATGTATAGAGCATCATTGAGAGGAGAATCAGACTACGGTTACCAAAGACTGCCTGACCTAATCACAGGTTTAGTTTTTATTGCATTTTAGAAGTTTGAACTTTTATTAAAAATGGGGTTTGTACTTTCTCAGATAGAAACTAGGTAAGAGGAGACTATAAATACGAGGCATCACAGAAATGGTCAGACACGGTTACTGGCAATATTGAACACCCCTGTCTATACCTTTACATTAGCTGTGTTTCTTTCGTTGTATTTTGGCCCTTTCACATGCTACAACAGATCGAACAATTCATAAAGACTCAGAACTACAGTTTGTCTTTGATTTTATTAGTGTGCATGTAAAAAGTGCCTCTTACAACTTTGTAATCTATGTAGAAAACAGAACCCAGTGAAATTGTGAATGATCTTGTTTTTTTTGTGGCTTTACAAACAATGCAGAAAGTGATCATATTGTTATCAACATACTATTTTATTTTACCTAATTTTTAAGGGTTACTTTAATGTAACTAATGTATGTAGATGAAACCTGCAGGTGAGCCAGCTCTATATTACTGACAAACATTCAACTTCAAATTAACTTACGGCGAATAAAATTTACAGTAACTTAACTGTGCAGAGGAATAAAATAAAAAAAGATTGTTAAAAGCACAAAGTTTAACTTGAAAATGAATAAATAAAAACTGCACTGATACTATGCAAATAACGGTTTCTCAATTGAGGTCAAGACATTATAGTAAGTTTGAGTATATTGTGTATATATATATATATATAAAGTTATATATAAATATAAGAATAGGCGTTTCTCACACGTCCAATGTAGTAATTTAACCACATGTAAGGAAAAATGAAAAGTTTTCATAAAGCCTCTTAATTTCATTCATCCATTCACCCATCCATCCTTTATCTGGAATCGCTTAACCTGTTTAGGGTCGCGGGGGGCTGGAGCCTATCCAAGCTGTCAAAGGAGAGAAAGGCGGGGTACAACCTGGACAGGTCAACAGCCTGTCAGATATAACCAGGCAGACAATTAACCTAACATACTTTTCTTTGGACTGTGGGAAGAACCAGGGTATCCAGCAAAAACCCGCGCAAGAAAGGGGGGAACATGGAAAGTCCACATATAAAGGCCACGATCGGCCGGGGATGCGAACCCACAACCTTATAGCTGTAAGGCCCCGCTTTATTCCTCTTTTTTAAATTCATTTTTTTAACTGAAACATACTTTAGACAGAGTAATTGTAAAGTAATTAAAAAGTAAAAAACAAAAACAAAACATTTTATGGTGAGAGTTTAGAAAAAAACTGAGATCATTGTGAGCCACCTATTAATTAGACCCCATTATTACTTTAAAATGGGACCAAATTAAAAGAATGGGCTAAATGTTCGCACTAGATGTCAAGCAGTCTTGTGAACTTGAGTCTTGTAAAGATTGAATTTCTTATTGTTTCATTTATAAAAGAAATTTAGCACTTGCCTTGAGTTACACAGCAAAAAGAAAAGCAAAAATAATAAAAAAAAGCAATCATGCATTTCTGGAGCTGAACTTGCATGTTTGACACAACCAGAGGGGGAGTAGCAATTAACAATGGTAATCACTTTACCCAAATTCTGTCCTTTTTAATTTCTCAGTTGATTGGCAAGATTAAATAATTAAAAAATGGTACATAGTGACAATAATATTACATTTTCTTTCAGTAGGTACAGGGGGTTTTGCCATAACACACCTCACTAAAAAAGGCTCTAACTTGTTTTTTCCTGCTTCACAGTCAGCCACTTAAATAAATTGTATATCAGTTGCATTTTTTTTTTTTTATCCTTGCCCAGATATTGTTAGGGTTAGAGGTGGAGTTGACACAAACGCTATTTTTCTTTGCTTTGTTCATTTTATTTTTTAGGTTTTATGTTTTTACATAACCCAATTTATAAATGTATTGTTTTTAATCTATCTATTTATCTATTTTGGAAGTATGTTAGAGGCAGCAGAAAGAAGAAGTGAGCTGTCATGCTTTGTTTTCAAGTTATTTCTTCTTTGTTTAGTTATTTGCTTCTTAAAGATTAATCTGCAGATACCTGAATTTGCTCGATAGAAGAAATCCATCTCTGTAAATATCATGTATACTTTTTTATTTCATGCCCTCATTCAGCCTCATGCTAAAAGTCTTTAAGTAAGAGCAGTAACCTTGACAAAAACAAAGGCACATGCTGTATCATTCACTTTGATGGATTATTGATCTCCAGCAAGACAGAAGTATCTGCAAGTTGGTTTTTCTATCAAAAGGAAAACAATGGAAAGAAATTGTCAAGTTCGCTGGTGGAAAACACACAGAAATATCTAGCACATCTCTTTGAAAATGGCTGGTAAAATGCATAGTAAATAAGTAAAAACATGCAATACAATGCTTTAACATGTTTTCTGTAACACATGTAGCCCGCTCAAGTGTGGGGTTTCTTTTTATTTTTAACTATTTCACATCATTTTCTGTCTGAGCGGTAGCTGTGAAACACTAATGAACTTGCACTTCCCATGCTGGGCCACTACACTGATCAACACATTTGACCTAAGAGTGAGGCTTGAGCTGCCCGGGCGATCCAGTCAGACACCAGGCCATTCACAGACACAACGAGAGCCACTGAGAATTTTTTGATGAACTATTTATGTCACCTTGGAAAAACAAAGTCATCATTTGATTATTATGTAAGATGAATGTGCCAGTGCAGTGATCTGACAACCCCATGATGCTCCTCATGCATCATAATTGCTCATAATGTGTTTGTGTGTGCCTGAGCAGAGAAAAAGCTTTAGTGAATATGTAATGATTCCTCGGTCAGTGGCGCATTAACACATGGAAAGAAAACCTCATGAGCCTATTGCTGGGGCACTGTCATTTGAAAACATCACATCATTTCTAATCCAAACAATTGATAATATGTCCATCCTCACTGTGGGCAAAGCTGTGTACACACTCTGAAACCTGTTGCATTGTTTCCAAATAAACCAGTATGTGGAGGACGTCCAAACTTTTTCAAACTGTACAGGTGGCAGTTTTCTGTAACAAAGCATGACCTTCAGCTATCATTACATTGTTTTACTAATTTGCTTGAGATGGGAAGTTCAGTTGTCAAAAAGTATGTGAAATCTGCACGCTTTTTACGCCATAAGAATATTAAACAAGGTTTTGCAAATGCAAGGTCAAGATAAAAGGTACAAGTTATCATGGATCCTCTGATCAGAGAGGACAAATTAACCATTTCTTCCTCATGACTTCTCTTCAGTGTTGCCTCAGCAGTAGAAAGACCACTGTGTGTACGACGGGCGACTGTGGCGCAGGAAGGTAGAGCGGTTGTCCACCAATCTCACAGTTGTTGGTTCAATCCCCGGCTCCTCTGGTCACATGTTGAAGTGTCCTTGAGCAAGACACTGAACCCCAACTTAGTTGCTCCCGGTGAGTGTTGGCCAGCTGCATAGCAGCTCCCCCATCGGTGTATGAGTGTGTGTGTGATTGTGAGTGTGAATGGGTAAATAAGAAGCAGTGTAAAGCGCTTTGAGTGCCAATAGGTAGAAAAGCGCTATATAAGTGCAGACCATTTACCATTTACTTGTTGTTATGCTGCTAGCGTGGTCCCCATGATCCTCTAAGGATGAACCTTAGTGATTATCCATCGACTTCCCTTATACAGTAGCACTGCCATGAACTGGACAT
Source organism: Channa argus (assembly GCF_033026475.1). Classification (NCBI taxonomy): domain Eukaryota; kingdom Metazoa; phylum Chordata; class Actinopteri; order Anabantiformes; family Channidae; genus Channa; species Channa argus. The sequence continues at coordinate 9,402,202 of NC_090210.1, read as the reverse complement.
TCTGAACTGGATTGTCATGAAGACTTTCAGGGTCCCCAGAGGATGAAACCTGAAATAAAATAAATATTACAAATTTCCCTTTTTTTTATTTTAGTAGGTGTTGAAATTAGCAAATACTAACGTAATAATGTCATGACAGACTGTAATTGGTGCTGAAATTGACTAAATTGTGAAAAACAAAAGAGATATTACAAAAAACATATTTTATGTTACTGCATGTTAGCATGCAGTACATGTACAGTAGCATTAAGATCCAGGCAGCACTTTGTGTAAGTACAGCGTCACAGACCACCTGCATCCTGTAGAGTGATGCAGAAGAAACAAGTCTAAGGGTCTACACTGTAGACCCTTAGACTTGTTTCTTTTATTCCAATAAAACACTTGCTTTGTCTCTACAACACAGGGTCCTTGTCTCACTACAAAAAGTAGGACGCGTTTTCACCATGTCATGTAACATTTTATGTTTGGCAGTGAGTGAACCATGTTATTGATGCGAGGAATTGTTGGGTTTTGTGCTCAAAGACAGACATGACATTCGCTCTGACCCTCTTGCTGTCAGGATAATCTGCCCTGTCAGCTTTCATAAAGCAGGAAAGGACACAGAAAAAAGTCCATTGACTGAAAGTAAGCCTCTTACTTGAATTTTAAGTGTTTGCTCTTTTTTTATGTGCTCTTCTTCTACCATTCACTACTCTCCATCACTGTGTTTATCTATCGGTCTACTTATCTGTCCACTTACTGGTATCTGTGCACATATGTTTTCTTTCATTCATTGCTTCTCCTCACTGCTTGCTGCATGGAAATCACTTCCTCTCTGATACCTGTGCAGAACTGATGTCCTGACCATGCCCTTTAACCACTCAAGTTGTTTTTGTCATGACAACTTTTGCATCACACACAGGCCACACGAGGACACTTATGATTTTATGTATTAAGTTAGGGCATTGAGTTAGACATCGGGTGGAAGATTATGCTGTCCACTGGATGACGTGTGACCAATTCCTCTGCCTGGAAAGAAGATCAAGGACTGGAGCAAGCACTATACATGTGAGTGTTTGTGGACTAAGTTTTGCTTTGCTTGTGTGTGTCATTTTGAGCTTTGGACATTTTTAGGAAGTAAGGTCATTTTGACCAGTCATTGCTTGACCCAGTTCAGCTGGTGCTTGAGGATTAGGATTTTGGATTAGGGATTAATTTTAAAATTAGGTTTTTCTTGGGAGAGTTCATGCAAGAATAAACCCAAAGAGAAGTCACATATAACAACACCTGCTCATGGAGATAATTTACATACAATAATATTATAATAATATATTACTCTATATATAATGATACTATAATGATACTGATAATATTATATGGTTAAATATAGATAAATAATTATTTTAATATGTAGTTACACATAATGTAAGATAAAACTATATACTGTATACTTGTTAGTAGATTGCAGTATTTAAATTACATCATGGTTTAATGAGCTGAGTTTACAAAACTCATCTTTGTCAAACAAAATGTAGCACAATTCTCCAATGAGACAGGAAGATGACAGCACAGTTAATCTTAGCAATTTTATGGCAGTTATTACTACTTAGTAAGTAGCTATATTACTTACAATTACCAACAATACTTGTTAAAAACATTGACCCACAGTTGTGTTTTATGCTAACACTGTTAAAAACAATGTTTATATGTAGTATTCAGCACCAGAATTACAGTAAAGCCATGTCTGTGGAGTTTTACAAGGGAATTTGGATTCAGTGTTTTAGAATGTGTTTTGGCACATTATGGGAAATTTGTTGTCTAGATTAGATATTAACAAACTTGATGATGTGACAATGATGTGAATCCAAAGACATGCATTTAAGAACATCAACATAATCCAGACAGCAATTATGTTCACTCCAAACTGTTCAGTGTAGTGTGGCAAATTAAATTTGTATTAGTAAGTGTATTTTGTAAAAGACTGAGTGGTTTTGTGTGGGACCTCTATCTTGCCCACTGGCCTCTGCGCCTCAAGCTCTGTTTGTGTTAATGAGTCATCATAGTCCAAGCAGAGCAGTCTGGGTCTACAGCACATTAGCTGGACTCCACGCTGAAGTAGCTGCATTGTTAAGGACATGTTCTTAAAATTCCAACTATCTTTCTGAATTACTGTATGATACATGCTGAGGAGTGAGTTTGAAGCAGCTGGTGACACATTGTCATCAAATGATGTTCACCATTACTGTGAGAAGTTCAGATGATTAGTCACTTTTTAGTATTATTATTATTTTTTGCCTCTGCATTCTTGATAATGGACCTGAGATCACGGATTTCCTAAGGGGCATAAACTAAAACATCTTTCTACTTCTAAAAGAGTGGAATCACACAGTAATTTGATATATTTACATTTTGAAATTAAAGCTCTCATGCATAAAGTCAGCTTCACCAAAGGTGTCTTTGATGACTAGTTGTTGGATATTACTGCTAATGCTTATTTAAGTGTGCATACAGATCCTGGTCTGGAGGCAGTGATGCTGCATGTGTGCCAACTACCAAAGTAGCAGGGATTAAGAGTCTTTCACATTAGTGATGTCTCTCATGTTAATTTGGATGAATGAATCTTTGTGCCACAAAGCACTTTGGGTTGTTGAGAGTTTAAGCACAGACTTTCACATGAAAGAAAATTTATTGATTGCAATAGTATGTGTCTGCCTGTTTACAGTAACCCTTTGATTAAAAAGGATTCTAGTTTTTACAGCTTTAATGACTAAGATGAGCAAACTTTATATTTCAGGGCAAAATTCTAGAGTGACTAAATAAGCCGGGATGAAAGTGATTGTTTTGGTTCTTTGTTCTGAAGCAGGGTGTTTTTTTATATTACCTGCATCATTCCATTTGTCCTTTCTTTGTTTTTCTGTATTGTATTTTAATTGTGTTTCTTCAAAAATTTTAAAAACCTGTTAACCTTGACAGAACACACTGACAGAGTGGAAACACAACAAAGTAACATAAATCTCCCACCTAACTTTCAACCTTTTGTTTAAGATGCCACTCTTGCAAGTGTAAGTACATTTCAAGGACATTTTGCGCCATAAAGCCACAGGCATTATACAGAGCGACTATCTAATTTCACGGCGAGTTTGTGGTGTTTTTTTTTTTTTTTTTTTTGAATCCCACTCATTCGTTGGAGGCTGGAGGAGAGGTAGTAGAGACTGTGAGAGCAGGTCAGGAGGTGCAGACACCATTATCGATCCCTCTCATTCGCAGGAGTTCTGGAGTGGAGACATCTGAGAGGAGTGTGCATGTGTGTGAATGTGTGTGTGATGAGTAGGTGGGTACAGCCTCACTTTCAGCGCCTTAAAATAGAGTGAAAATCCTGTTGGAGCATTAGAACAAATATTAGTTCAGAATATTGTGAACTCAACAGCTCAGCACTGATTTTTTTCCATAACTACATACTGTGAGAAAGCAGTTTGAAATACATTCCCCTGAATGAATCCACTTTGCAAGGACTTTGCAACTTATCACACCTAATAACAAGATTTTGATCTGCATATTGGGAAATCCCCAGTCTGAGCTTATTAAGGCTGTTCTATTGGTCTTTGTCGAAATATTTCTGTGTCTTGCCTCTGAGCACCATATCTGGCATAACAGAAAGCCATTCAGAGACCAAAGCCACACAGCCAGTGCTAAAATACCAGCAGTGGAGTCCATCTTTAATCCAAATGTTCAATACAAATGGGAGAATGAAATGAACACCGGTGCAATACTGAGTCACCATGCTTCAATAAGCTAAATAAAATTAATATTTTTTAAACATACACATACATGCAGCATGCATACAATTACATTTTGTCGGAGATGTGAAAGAAAAGCATCAAAATATATTTTGGGGCTATGAAAGTCTTAAAATTGAAGTCAATCAAAAGTGGTGGAGTGTAAAAATATGAGAAAAAATAAAAATGCAATTTTATTTTTTATTATTTTAAGGTGTTTATCTAACTTTTTTTTATTATTTTTTGACAACTTCAACTTTGTTGTTCAAGGAATCTGCATCTTACATTGTAGTACAGGCTTCATATCATCTAAGTTTTAGTTTTATTACATATTCATTCCTCCACCAAAAAAACAACATGGGAGCAATAGATTTGACAGCAGCCACGTACTCAGAAGTAATGTTACGCACGGTCTCTTCAACAATGACAATAAGTACAGTTACTCAAGAACTGTACATAACAATAATCTTGAGTCTTTGTCTTTTGTCTTAACTTTTACGCCACAGTATTTCAGAGGACAATATTTAACTTTTTACACAAAATATAAAGATCCTCATCAGATCATAGATCTAAACTACAGCAATCAACTCAAGTTTTAGTTCCCAGCAAGTTTGGGCCAAAGAGTAATAATTATTTGCCAAATTTCAGATTTGTATGAATTGTTAGCAATTGCACTAAGGATGGTAAACCTAACCTTAACCACAAGAATTTTGTTGCCATAGTAACTGCACGTTTGGTTTAATATTACAGCAAACACTCCTTACACAGCTCCTTTGTTCAGCACTAAAGTAACTAAACAAACTCATGTTTTAATAAACTAGTCAGTGAAACTTATTTCAACCCTGATCTGCATTTTGCACACAGCATAATCAGCTGATGGTGAGGAGCAGGTTGTGTGCTACCTGTAACCTCATTGTGACTGCTCCTCACCCAAAATTTTATATAGCATGTTGATGAAAAAAAGGATGTTTTCTTTAAAGGTTCAATCAAATGTGCAGCCCAGTATTAAGAGAAGTGAAATAAAATGTTGCACAACTTGTCATAAATGTTTTTTTTGTCTTTTGCCTTTTAAACCTCAGGAATCACCAATGCCCCACGTACATCTTTAGGCCCTTTGGAGGCGGCCTGAACTGCAGGTCCATATCAACACCCAACAGTAATAAAACTAATGAACTTCAACCAAAAAATAAAAACACTGACGCATGATTACCAACAATCTAATAATAATTCCTTTAATACTGTGAGAACTGCATGTTCTATTCATATTTTTCTCAAGTAAAGGATCTGATTATCTCTTTCACCTGTGCTCTTTATTATTTATCCAAATGACTTCTGTTGAATGGATGCAAATGATGTGGATCTGCATGGAAAGATGAGTCATTATTTGTCATTGATTGGACCCCATTGTCTTTCGAGTCATGTTTGTGTCACAGTTTGACAAACACTTAAGGTCTGACATTTACATTCACAGGCACAGCAGACAAACACATCCTTTGACTGGTCATCACTGGAATCAAAGCGACGCACTTGGTTCAGTTTTTTGGTCCCTGCAGCAGGTAGTTATCAGAGCACAAACAAAGACTTATTTCCGATATGTTTGCCACTCATGCCCTGTTGATTCAGATTGATTTGGTATCTTGCATAGAAATGAGGGTGCTTAATGTGATTTTGCTAGACAAAACAGACCTTGATGGAAATGTATTTGCAATTAAATGGTATGTGATTTAAAAAAATTGCATCCATTTTTCTGAAACAAAAATGTTGCTACCTCTTTTAAAAAATCTATTTTGGCTTCGCCACCAGTTTTCTAACTAATTAAACAGCAAAACATATCAAACAAGTTAATTCTGGGTTTCACAAGCTGAATACAAAGGCATAAATGATGAATACCAATTGTAAAAATTCCTCATTGCTTGGCCACCTCATGGTCAGAAAACACTAATTTCGAGAAACATCTTGTTTTTTATTGTTGTGTCTTTCACAAATGTTTATTTGCCAACTGAATACACACCTACTTGTAAACTGTCCATTATACACACAGACACAAAATATATATATATATATATATATATATATATATATATATATATATATATATATATATATATATATATATATATATATATATATTTCATTATATATTCATTATATATATTATATATATTTCATTTTCATTAAAAAAACAACAGCCAGGGATAAGAAGGGATAAGAAATAAATAGCTGCACATAATTCATTTCAACGAAAAGAAAGTCCCATCTCTGTTCTGACTCACTGGTAGCAGTAAAGTCAAGATAACAACCTGATGGCAGCGATTACAAACCACGGGCAGTAACAGAGGAAACAAAGGAGCTCAGCTATAATGACGAGCAAAGAATGAAGCAGATTCCTCTCCTCAGATCAGTGTCAAACAAGTCTGTCATATTTACAAATTAAACATACTGGCTATTATAGCACTTCATACAGTATAATTTACCATATTTCTTTCTGATAATGCACTTTGCAGTCTCATTAAGTGCAGGGGTTACACACTGCATTTTGTCCAGAATTGACTATCAGGATAAAGAATGCTAAAGCTTTCAATTACGGTTGTCTTGCAATTTGCATTTATTATGTATAAACAGATCATAAATGCAGCAACCGTACAATTATAATGACTGCAGAACTCAGCTCTTTATGTGACTTGTGTTCTGTGGGAAGTGCGCTTTTAATGTGACGGATGTCAAAGTTTCACTATTAATTAATGCATTGTGATTTTATAGCTTCACTGGCTTGGTAGCGCTGTACTTCACAGCACCATACGTTCAACACTGAGATCTCATGATGAGTTTACAGCTCTAAGTGCGCAATAACCTGGGATGGACATTATGTGGTAAATGGCTGGAGTGCCTCGGGAATATACACAGCCGTACCTCTGTGTCACTGGGCTGGTCAAAGTCAGGGCATCACCAGATAATGCATTTTTCTCCTCTGACAGACGCAATAATCTACTGTTCTTTGAGCGATAACTTGGAGGTCAAAAAGTCACTGACACTAAAATTGAAAAGTTTGAGTCAACTATTGCTTCAAAGCTATAAAATGCAGGGCTACTGTTGTCTGTAAAGTAGTCCAAATGAAAATAGACTGCTGCTGTACTGCCAGTGCAAAGTCAACACACTGAATGTTCCTTTGGTTGAATTACACTGATGTTTAGTGTCAGCTCTCACCTCTGAATTTAAAATTAGCCACTTTCATATCATCAGCATTTAAGTGACCATGTTAGCAAACAATTTCCTGCATCCAGTATACTGCAAGTATTTTCACATTTTACTGGATTTCATTTGATTTTCAAATGGAAAATATAGCATTTTTATGTATTTATCTACACACAATAACCCATATGGTCAAACTGAAAAAAAAGGAAAAAATGTGAACATTTTTCACACTTTCAAAATTACTCACACACTTTGTTGTGGTACTGCCAGTTGTCTTCAGGCTCATTCTGTCTCTCAAACTTGACTGGAGTCCAACTGTGGGGTAATTTAATGGACTGGACATACTAGCATTTATTCTTTTGATTACAGTAAACATGTATTTAAGCAAATGAACAACTTAACTGTCTTTGACACTGACCATATTCTCCAGAATTTACCTGAAAGAGAAAAGGGAGGTGATCGGGAACTCTACAACAATTCTTGCAAAGCTTCAGAAGTTCTGGATAGAGATGGGAGAACCAGGCAGAACTTATTAGTAACACTCCACTAGTCAAGCCTTAATGACACTGGTCATATTATCTTTAATATTATCTCTATAATAAGGCAAGTTTTAGATTTTGAATACGTTTCCCAACATTTCCAGAAATATGCTTTCTCACTCATTACTGAGTGTAGATTTTTACATTTTCAAACAAATTTACAATGCACAGAATGAGTAAAAAGAAGGTATATAAATACGTTCATAAACCTCTATATGAAGCAACATTAACATTCATTTAGACTATCAGTTGGTGTTTTAACTGCTAAATGCCAACATATGTTCATCAGATATTGACCTACTTTGTAAGCTGTTTGGTCCAGAGCAGGTCCTCTCCTGTGGGTTTGGGGGGGGGGGGGGGGGGGGGGGGTTGCTGAAAACAGCTGCCTGCTGAAGCAGAGGGAGATGTGGAATGAGACAAGCGAAAATCACCTGTTCAAAAGCTCCTTAGGGCAAAGGCAGATTTAGATAATAATTAACATGTTTCATATGCAATTTGTCAAATCAACTGTTGTCAGTGTAAACCTATGGATCATAACCACTTTGAGGTTCCTATTTGTTGATGAAATCAAAAAGTTATGTTGTTATTATTTTTTGTGTGTTCTGGCAATGAATTTGGATTATATCTATATAGATCAGTTGTGCTTGGACAAACATATCTCTGAACAGCAAACAGATGTGATAAACATACAGTAAACATGTAAGATAATATTTCTTGTACATTGACATGAATCATTGCACGGTGAACGTTGTGGTGGTGAAAACAGAAAATCATGTTTTAAAAAAGAACGCTTAATAAATTAATAATTGACCAAAAAAATTTTTTTTCCTATCCTACAATCCACATGCTTCATACTTAACTTTAATGGAGACGATTTTACAAAGCAAAACATGGTGTTTTAGGTTTGACAGGTAACCGAGATAGTGTACTGAGCATAAAGTCTGGCTTTATTTTTCAAGTCAAACTAGTGTAATGTTTCATCTTAATAGAGTGTGTTACAAACCAGTCAAAATACTGAAAAGGACAGAACTCTAAAACACCACAATATCAATTAAAAATTGTTAGCAGCATAAATAAATTTAAAAAATATAAAAGAAACATAAAAATCTCATTAATATATTGGTGTTGTCTTGTCTTTGGCAAAGAAAGTTGATTTAAATAACATATTTTAAGCACAAAAACAATCCAGGTGAGATGTAAAAACCAAGACCTAATTAGGCAAAAAACAATAAGAAGAGAAATTTATTCAAAAGAAAAAACAACTGAAAACAAAACTGTGTAGCTAATGATGAAAGTGTATAATTTAGTAAAAGCTGGTGAAAAACATGCACTTAAAAAGTCGAGTGTTAAAATCATCACACTGAAAGTTTTTTTTCCAGCTTTGTGGGGCATCACTGCATCTTCATGTTTTGTGTGGACACATGGTCCAGGAATGTGTTTTTATTCTTTAAACATAGGTATTTATGGACATGCAGCAGTGTTTTCAGCTCTTTTTGTTGTAACTCAATCAAAGCATTTTTGTTTTATATGTATATATATATATTTTCAACTTTACACAGTGAAAGCAACACTTTGAGTGACTCAAGGTCCTGAAAAGCACTGTTGCAAAAGTTCACTTTGGCATTTATATTGCTAAGAAAACGGTGTTATTGATTTCATACAGTTAATAAAAATTGAATTCATGATTAAAGCAATCTTTTGATTTTAAAAGAGCAGAAGTCAAGAAGAGTCCATGTCAGTCCTTTTATCCCCTGCAACAAAGACAGTCTCGGTTTTCTCTGTGTATTAGCTGACAAAGGCTTAGGCACGTTCACACTCTGATGTGTGCACTAGAATATATTTTAATCATTCCAAATTGTTGCACATGAATGGCAGGATATGCAGTTGGTATTCAAGCAGAGAATAGACTTGAACTTTACACCATCCAGACTGATGGAATCTGTTTGATGTCAATCTATCTGTGCTGAAATCTCAATATATCTTCTGAGTTTTGAACAGCCTGTAGAGAAAATTCCACTGATTCATCAGCAAGAAGATGCCATTTTCTTCTCCTTGAACTTGATTAAAAACCGTTTTGTATTCAGTGGTTCGACTACAGACATCAGTTAGAACATAATGAAAAAACACTACGGATAAAGTTTAATTTCATCTTGCTAAATTGACAAATTTGCTGTAAAAACCATTAATTATGTGTTCAGTTAAATATAAATCGGTCTAACCAGCTGTACGTGTGTCAAAGGTCCCAGAATAGAGGGATGTATTCCATCCCTGTTTCTTAAAATGAATATTTTTATGAAAATATGTTTTTGTAGTTTGTTAGATAAATAAGGTGCAAAAACTGATTTCCATTTTCAGCAACATTTTCAAAACCAAAGTCTGTTTAAAAAAAAGAGAGAAAAATGATCCAGTAAATTCAGTTGTCTATTTGGAGACATTTTCAGGAGTAGGCGCCACTTTAGTGACCTCAGGCTACTGAGGAGTTTAAACTACATGTTACAGCCCACATTGGATTTTGCTCATTGATACCACTTTAAGTGGTAACCAATTACAATAAAATGTGAATATCTTAGTAGTGGTGGACATGATTATGATGGTTTTCATTCACCCAAAGCTATTAGTTTGTCTGACAACGACACAGGAGACTTGAGCTTTTATAATTCTCCACATTAATCTACATTTTTCAACCTAAACAACAGATTTTACTTTGGCACTGTGGCATCAAGGAACATTGTAGGTTACTCATCTCTTCTTTAAGCACTTGGATAAGAAGGCTGCAGCATGTTGGATGATTTTTGCCACATCAGGTAGAGGCAGAGATTTCAAGTCTGACCAACAACCCCAAAAATTACACCACCGTAGTCAGAGAAAAGCATCAAATTCTTACATTGGAGAGGTGTTAATGGATAATGTTTGGACTTTTTAAAAACATTTTTGAATTCTTGATTCCTCAAAATAAAAATAAAAAAGATCTTTCTTCTTCAACACAAAAACTATAATTTACAACTGTAAATCAAAGTCCCAATTGAACATGAATCCAAGTCAAGTCAAGTCAAGTGGCTTTTATTGTCATTTCTACTATACACAGTTGTTCACAGTACACAGTAGAAACGAGATAACGTTCCTCCAAGAACCAAGGTGCTACAAACAACACAAGCTATAATAAAGTGCATCGAGTGCAACCAAGTACAAACAGTGCAGACGAAAAAACAGTACAGACGTACAGTGTAGACAGACAACACAAGTAACACAGGACAGGACACAAGACACAAGACCCAAGACAGTGCCGACCAGTAAACCTACTGTATACTATTTTACAGTACAGTACAGTTCAGTTAAGTGTGCTAGGGGTGTTAAAAAAAAAAGAGCAGCATGTAAACGGTATAGTGCATTTAAATGTCCAGCATGTAAAAAAAGTGCAATTGCATTGGAATGTGCAAAAAAAAACAGCAGGTAAACAGTGTAGTGCAGTAAATGTAGAATGATAAAAGTAAATAAATAATAAATAAGTGGTGGTGGAATGAGATGAGTAGTGAGTGATGAGAATGTGCTGAGTTCGGTTTGCAGTGTGTTTAAGTTCTATTTAAGTTCTGTGTGTTGAGGAGCCTGATGGCTTGTGGGAAAAAACTGTTGCATAGTCTGGATGTGGTGGCCCGAATGCTTCGGAACCTCTTTCCTGATGGCAGGAGTGTGAAGAGTGTGTGTGATGGGTGTGTGGGGTCGTCCACAATGCTGTTGGCTTTGCGGATGCAGCGTGTGGTGTAAATGTGCATGATAGAGGGCAGAGAGACTCCGATGATCTTCTCAGCTGTCCTCACTATCCTCTGTAGGGTCTTGCGATCCGCGACGGTGCAGTTCCCAAACCAGGCAGTGATGCAGCTGCTCAGGATGCTCTCAATGGTCCCTCTGTAGAACATGGTCAGGATGGGGGGAGGGAGATGGGCTTTCCTCAGCCTTCTCAGGAAGTAGAGACGCTGCTGGGCCTTCTTGGTGATGGAGCTGTTGTTGACTGACCAGGTGAGGTTGTCCGCCAGATGAACACCAAGGAATTTGGTGCTCTTGACTATCTCCACTGAGGATCCATCGATGATCAATGGAGAATGGTCACCCTGTGCTCTCCTGAAGTCCACAACCATCTCTTTAGTTTTGTCAACGTTCAGAGACAGGTTGTTTGCTCCACACCAGGCTGTTAATCGTTGCACCTCCTCTCTGTAGGCTGACTCGTCGTTCTTGCTGATTAGACCCACCACGGTCGTGTCATCAGCAAACTTGACTATGTGGTTTGAGCTGTGCATTGCTACACAGTCGTGCGTCAGCAGAGTGAACAGCAGAGGGCTGAGCACACAGCCCTGAGGGGCTCCAGTGCTCAGTGTGGTGGTGCTGGAGATGTTGTTCCCGATCTGGACTGACTGGGGTCTCCCAGTCAGGAAGTCCAGAATCCAGTTGCAGAGGGAGGTGTTCAGGCCCAGTATGCTCAATTTCTCGGTCAGGTGCTGAGGGATGATTGTGTTGAATGCTGAGCTGAAGTCAATGAACAGCATTCGTACGTATGAGTCCTTACTGTCCAGGTGGGTGAGGGCCAGATGGAGGGTCGTGGAGATGGCATCGTCCGTGGAACGATTTGGACGATACGCAAACTGCATGGGGTCCAGGGAGGTTGGGAGTTGGGTCTTAATGTGCCTCATGACGAGCCTCTCGAAGCACTTCATCACGATGGGTGTGAGCGCGACGGGACGGTAGTCATTGAGGCAGGAGACAGTAGACTTCTTAGGCACAGGCACGATGGTCGTTGCCTTGAGGCACGTAGGAACAACGTTGCTGCTCAGGGAGATGTTGAAGATGTCTGTGAAGACATCCGCTAGCTGTTCTGCGCACTCCCTGAGCACTCTGCCAGGAATGTTGTCTGGTCCAGCAGACTTCCGTGGGTTAACTCTGCATAGAGTTTTCCTCACTTCAGCTGTGGTTAGACAGAGCACCTGGTCACTGGGAGGTGGAGTGGACTTCCTCGCCTTCACGTTGTTCTGTGCCTCAAACCGGGCGTAGAAGTGGTTCAGCGCATCTGGGAGGGAGGCGTCGCGGTCACAATCAGGTGAAGTTGTCTTGTAGTTCGTGATCGCCTGGATGCCCTGCCACATGCGCCGGGTGTCTCCGCTGTCTTCGAAGTGGTCGTGGATTTTCTTTGAGTGTGCGCGCTTTGCCTCTCTAATGGCACGGGACAGTTTGGCCCTTGCTGTTCTCAAGGTCGTCTTGTCCCCTGTTCTGAAGGCAGCGTCTCTTTGTTTCAGCAGCCAACACGCTTTCTTATTTAAACATCTGCACGATTATCTTAACAATCTGTAGTCTGTAGAGATCACTGTCAATGTAGATGCTTTGTCCAGAAATCTCAGCTGCACTAGTCTAATCCACTTATCTACTTAAAATATGTTACTAGGATGGTTTTAGTGTAACCAGGTTGTTCCAGCCCATGGAAATATAACTTCAGATTTCCTGATTTTTCTATGTAACATTGTTTATTATGTACATAAAACTAGTTTGCATCTCTCTTGTGTTTGTATTGTTTTGTTATTTCACACAGCTGCAGTATAATTTAAAATAACCACACTGAAATGTCAGGATCTTACCATGTCTTTGGAAAATAAAGGAAAAAGAAACAACAGTGAGACTAAACAAGACACTTTCTCGTGCTCATAACTATGTTAGGTTCTATTACACATGCATGAACACACACACATTCACCCAGCACGAAACATTAACATGTAGGCGTGTGTATTTTATTACCATCTGCTCCATCATTTCATGGGAATATAAAAAGTGGCAGCAACCCTCATACATATAAACATGTCCTCATCAGGTATTCCTCCGATGCAGGACTATGTTAACTTTCTGGACCCTGAGGTAACTTCCACCTTTCCCTGTCTCTGCTCATGGGTTCGTCCATGTACTGTTAATTTAGTTACTGCGCTGACAACAACCCCAGTGCCGCTGTGATTTGTCACAGGGTGGAGACCAAAGCTAAACTTGCTCTGATACGACTCCCCCGACATGTCACATCAGTCCACTCACCAAGTTCTCCTTCTTTTGACCCACTTTTGCTGATAGTAAGTTAATGTCTTTTGAATAATGACATTGAAGTGATGGATGCAGCCATCAGTCACACACTAACATTCAAGTAGGCCACTGCCCAGATAAAGGCTTCATTCATCAGTTGTCTCATGTTGCTGTCTAATGACAAACACAGATTGGAAATTGGGATCCAACTGACATAACACGTTGATTAAAGTGAATGGAAATGTGTGAGCGTGCTAATATCATTGCTTTTATCACTTGTTGGTGCTCTGGTGGTCTGGTTCAGGTGAGTCAGCCAGTTTCTGCTAACCATGAGTGGGTTTGTGTAGGTGCACCGCTGACTTGATCCCCGCTGAAGGAGATGTGATGGATGGACGTGGACAAAAAAAACAAGGTCTCCTGATGTGTATTCTCAATGACACGCGGCTATGTGTGCAACATGTGGTCATGTTGACATGGCGGGAGTGAAAGCCAGTCACAAATGACAAATGACACTGTAGAGTTGAAGGGCAAAAATGTCATTAGTCATTGTGTGAGTTTTACAGGTTGACACTGAGATCCATCAGCTGCTCAAGCAGTCTAATCTGTGACAGAGATTATGGCATTACAGTTTAATCAGTTTCAAGTAGTAAAACAAGGTTAAACAAGGCAAATAAATGCATGTCAGAGTCAGTCAAACATGTATTAACTCACTCTGTTTGTATTTTTCATTGTGAATCTTTCTAGAGGTCCATTTCCTTATGTTGGCCTTATAAAATATAATGATGTTCCATCATTTCATAGCTATTTATCATTTTCACTTAAATAAATTTTTTACCATTTGCGTTTAAGTGTATCTTTTGACAGTTTCTAATATATCATACCTATTTTCTTTAAATGTTATGAACAAGAAAGCAAAATGGGCAAAGACCTTCTAGTGGCTCGCCTTTAGTTACTTTGCAGTTAAAAAGCAAAGTTGATTTACACCTGCTGAACCAGTGTGCAAGTAATTATACAAACAGTTTCACATTGATGGATTGTCACCGTAAAAATCTCTCTGTCTTTTTATGCTGAAACTGTTGTCACAGCCACAATGAACAGCTTGATTTATGATTTATACAGCTGTTCTGCCTGTACCAATGCACAAAAGTTATGGGCCTGTTAACCAAAATGCCTTTGTTGTCTAAACAGGATCCTGAATGTGATCCCAGTCTATGTTACACTTCCAAACTTAGCCCACCTTTCATCCACACAACTTTCATGTGCCTTCCTTAAATAGTGAAATGTGTTAACCCATAAACATAATCCAGCCAACTATGATGTTTGCCAAAACAACTTAAAGGCAATAAATTATTCATATTTAGCCATCCCCATAAAGACACTAAAACCAACAAAGAATTACCTCTATTCACCTTAGTGGCAGTTCATCTGCAACCTGGATTTGCTGGTTTATCTGTACATTTGCATTGTTGTCTAAATATGTTTTTATTCCCCATAACATTGCACATAAGGTTAAAGTAAACCTTTAAACTACACCTGAACATCATTTACATAAACTAATAATTTTTTAAATAGTAAAAAAACAAAAATTGTGAATGACTCCATTCTGTCCAAAATTGTTAAATAATGTACAATGTACAATGCCAATTATTGCCACTTATTGGAATTAATGGAAAAGATTGGCCCTATGTTTATTCAAAAAGAAACCTGTCACCCTATTGAGTGGTGTGTCTTTCTGATGTGTTTCTGAATAATTTCTGGACAACAATGAAGACACAGAGGAAAAAGCTAGTCCAGGTATAAGACTGATAGTGTCTTTTTTGATAATACGATTAATTTAGAATTTTGGATGTTATTCTACACTGTGAATACAATTCATAACATATAAATAAAATATATTAAATGTATATATACTTGCCACAATAAAGATACAGGGTTGATGTTGTGTTTTTTAAAATAAAAAAACATTGTTTTATTTTAATACTAAAAACTTAACACTGAATATTTTAAACATTTAAAAAATAAATCTCTATTTTAGATGTTTTCAACTCAATCAGTCCAATATTCATAACGAAGAATAAGGAAAGTTAGGATAGGAAAGGAAACCAGAAAGCACATCTAATTCTAAGGAACAACTACAACACTGACAGCATGTTCTACCAATGTTTTTAAGAGCTGAATTAAAGAGGATGTGTCTTTGTTTTAGTGGGATTTCCATCACATTATAGTTACTGGTTTGATGACTTCTCTCTGATGACTTGGTAAGCTTGTAAGCTTCTGTTTTTGACTACAGTTAATATAAACCTGACACCAAAAAATAATATTACTACTCTGGTCAAACAGGAAATCTGATAAATATAACCACACTGGTGTTTCTTGGAGTTTTAAAATATTTGTGCTTGATGTCAACTGTTCAGCTAAAAAAAAGAAAGAAATAACAATCTCAGATTTTGAATAGATCCCTGGGACAGATGAAGTGGTCACGGCTGATTAAAGACAGAATGGTGTCATCCAGGCAAACAATTTTAATGAGACAAACTAAGACATGTTTGAAAAATATGACGTCGTGTGGCATAAAGGTTCCTCTAACATCTGTGTGTCTCTGTGTGAATGCTAGTGGTGCTTTGGCAGTCTTCATTTAAAATAAAAACTGTGGTGGAATTTTCCAATTTTAGGATCCTTTTACCTGCAGATGGCCAAAAATAAACTTAAGTATAACATAAAATAAATATTAGTATTTTATTTTGTAATTTGCATGTGCTTTTTTTTTACCAAAGAAAATGCGGGATCCACAGGAGACACGGTTGCTGAAGATTTGACAAGTGTGACATTTACAAATAAATCTCTGGGGGCCGTGAGAAAGCACAGACACATTTCTTTCCTGACAATCTTTGATGAAATCCAAGAAGACACAATTGATCTTCTCCCTCTGCATGTCATGGCGTTTGTGTCGACATCTGTTTCCTGCATCAGTTTCCTTCTTGTCACTCTGTGTCTTGTTTAGTGCTCACCTTCAGGCTGGTGGACAGCTATGTGTCCATGTAAACTCTTGACATCAAATCTGTGAAAGCAGTAGAGATCAAGGTCTTGATTGTTTGTGCTCTTTCCAGACCATGATTCACCAGATGGCATACCCTGGTACACCAGGAGCTCTCTCATCATGGTCCCAGGGCTTTTTTTTTCCCTTTTCTGTTGTAATCACTGGATTAGATGCAGTACAGTTTCAACAAGCTTTTTTATGTGTATCCTTTTATATTCCCTTGTTCTTATATATTTGGTCAAAATCATACTTTTGTACAATTATTATAAATATAGTCTAACAAAACAAACTACATGCCATGCAATTACTTCTGAGAGCCATCCTTCCCTACCAAATGAAATTCATGATTTTCCTCCAAAATGAATAAAATAAGCCCAGCGGGTTAAGGGTAGCCTTATGGGTTTTCAATAATCTAAAATTACAATAACATTCAAACTGAGTATCACTCAAAAGGGAATCTTATGAAACAACGAAATAACACTTTCAATGCATGCAGAGCCATAGAGCCCTCAGGACTTGTTTCCAGGAGGTAAAGTATGGAGACTGTCCTTTAAAGAGTACACTTGGTTGGCTGAGGTGCTGCTGTACCCTCAAGCACATTTACCCTGTAATTTCTTCAAAAAGCTTTTCTAGTCATGTGGCTCCTTGGCTTAAAACTACAGAGAAGCAATCATAAATGCATCAAATGAATTAATTCAAGAGCTGAAAAAAATGTGGAATAATATATCAGACTTTGCAAAGGAACAAATTTCTTCTTGACCCCCTGTGAGTGTAATTTACACAAAGCCTCAGTAACATGCTACATTTAGTGCACGTAATATTGGATTCATAACAGGTATTTGTATTTCATTTAGGCAGTTGTCTTCTCCAGCAATCTGTCACTGCATCCACACTGCGATTTTCCTCATGCAGAAAGATGGGGTCATGTGGCCGTGTCCCCTTGCCTACTGCCATCTGGAGACCCTGTCAACTACAGAATGACTGTAGTGATTTGAACTAGATATCCAGACAAACAGGCATATTCTTTTTTTTTATTTTTTATTTTACTGTTTGGGCATGGGCCATGATGTTCGACCAGATGTTCGGAGTTAATGTAGAGGAGCAACCTTAACCCAATCTGCCAGTTTCTCGATCTCCACGAACACAGCACTTTTAACCTTTCCTGCCACGCTGTCAGCCGTGGGAACAGAATCAGACAGAACAAGCTAAGAGTGCATGGAATATACCAGGTGGCCTCCTGCTCCCTGAAATTCCCTTTTTTTGTAGGTGTTAGCTTTTTTGACCTTAATGCCAAAGCACAGTGACATGAGGCACAACTAATTATTGCTTACTCAGTCAGAGACTGGTGTAATTATAAAATGTAATAAAAAAAAGACAAAATAGGCAAAAAAAGAGAATGTAAATATCGTTTTTGTGTTTGCAAAAGAGATAAAATACAGTGGTAGGAAACATGGTTTAAAATTTAATGGCAATTTACACGTCATGTATCTTGAGTGGATCTGAAACCTTCTGACAGAAATATAAATGTATCTAAAAACCACTTGATAATGATTGAAACTTGATATTAAAATTACATAGGTTTTTGTCTCCCAAGTCAGACGCTAAAAATGTGCAAATGCATCATAAACAATCATTTCTCCTTCCAAATGTATCATCACTCAAGAATTTCTAAAAACAGCCGTTAAGGATTTGTTATCTCCTGTGGCGAATCCAGACTATTTCGATCTTTTTCAAATAATCGGTTCAAGCTTTCGTTAATCATTCAGTGTTACTGAATTGACAAATGTATTAACAAAATGTTTTAGTGTATGTAAATGTTATTAGCAACTTCTCCATACTGTACTAAATAAATACACTGTAAGCACTGAAGAGTCAGCTGTTGTACACAAGTGCTTCTCCTTACTATTTTATGTCACTGGGGTCTCATTATACCCTCTACTGCAAAACTATTTCCAAACAGATTAATATAACATATATCAAAGTTTGGTGTAGTATTTTTGTATAACGTATCCAACATGTGGAGAGACACCAGTTTCAATATCCTCAGCTGCGATAGTAAAATAGGGGCAATACTGTAGTTGTTTATATTCACAGGACAGCAGTACTAGCATCATTTTAGAGCAGCATGCAGCTGAAATAAACATGATCAACGCATAATGAAGAGCAGCTCCAGTCTGCAGGAGATAACAAGGATGAGAATTACAGCTCAGGTGTTCTACCTATGAGAGCACAGCTGGAAATAATGAGGATGTCTTATATACTGTAGATGGAGTGTAGATTAGAAACCAGCACACGCTGTAGGTATCGTTTGTCCCTGCAGAAAGCCCCACCGGGGAAATGAAAACATATAAAACAAAGTAGACAGTGCCATCTACTCATCAGAGACTCTGGGAACTATTGACAGAACAAAAGTCTATAAATAGAGAAAGGTTAAGGTTCAGGCGCACTCAGCTCAGTCCTACTCTCTCTGTGCATTCAAACCTGTGCTCAGCCCTGAGGCTCAGATGTTTCAGTCTGAATCAGGGCAAATTATGATAGGCCTGAGGCTAATTTTGTACATGCAGATTTCCCTGTTTCATTGTGGTTTTATATTGTAATTTTTATAGAATAAGAGAAACTGTGTGCAGAAGATAGGGGGATTTGAATTTCTCTCAATAGTTGTTAATTTTTATTATCAGGAAGGACTTAATTTTAGGTGGCCATCTGCATAGTGCTAATTAGTCCTTTCATTTTTATCTTGTTGAAGGAAGACTCCAATAGTGTCAGTCTGGGTTAAAATGATTTGTATGCATTTTTATGCATGTCTATGCTGTTTATGTCCTTCAAGTACAAACATCCGAAAGCTGTTTACCCTACAGAGGACAACATTGTTAAGAATGTCTATCTACAGAAAAACCTTCTGTACATAATTTCCCAAGGCATGATTTCCCTGTTCTAGAGCTGCAGCATGCCATTTGATTATAGCTTATCTATCCCTCACAACATAGCACAAATCAAATTAGATTGGGTTGGATTTTATTGTTTGCACACAGTCCACCTGCTACACAAACAAACTACAGTATGATTTGGCACAGACATATGATCCCTTTCCAAGTTGATTGAGTGAACATCTGAGTCCTTGTATTTGAGCAGCTTGAACAGTAGGAAACTTTTAACATCATAAGCCTTGGTGCTCTAGGGAAAACAGCTTCTAAAAAGTTATACTTATTTTGCCTTACACTGTTTCTTAGCAGGACTGTGTTGTTTTACTTGGTATGGCATCATATATGTGGTGGCGAGATCTCTCTGGAAATTAAGAAAATAGGGGGAATGGACCATAGAGTGGTTCAACCTGACCTCCCTCATCCAGGTGTAGTGTCCCTTTCTCCCACAGCACTGAGAACCGCATCTGGTGGTCCATACACCACACAGTAAAAGACCCCAAGCAAAGCCTTGTCCTGTCTTTCACTTATGTCTAATGAAACTAAAATATTTTTTTATGTCATCTTCCTGACTTAGATTTTTTGCTTGCTTTATACCTCGCGTTAGATAAAACCATCAGCCAAATGACTAAATGTAAATGTAAATGTAACCACAAGTGTATTATTTTGACAATGATGACAGCCATCCTGCAGCATTTAGGAAAGGCCCAAAACAATGATCTTTTCTTACTAACCTTAACCATATAGTTTTTGTG
Organism: Channa argus; assembly: GCF_033026475.1. Taxonomy (NCBI): domain Eukaryota; kingdom Metazoa; phylum Chordata; class Actinopteri; order Anabantiformes; family Channidae; genus Channa; species Channa argus. The sequence continues at coordinate 9,381,958 of NC_090210.1, read as the reverse complement.
CCTAAAATATACTAAACTATAATGGTTCCACAATCATAAGCTTATCTTTATGTTTTTAAAATTAAGAAGGTCTAGTATGCATTATGGTGCAATGATACCTGCTAAAATAGGGGCACTATGGCCACATTCACATCATCTCTTTGAACTTTTATTAAAAGAGGTTGAGTGCAATCCCCATTACAATCAAATAATATATCTAAAGCAATAATTACTAAGTTAGTTAGTTATAAATATGTTAGGCTACCTTTGTTGCAGCAAAAGTGCAGCAGCAACATCACATGTGATCCTGGACTCTGAGAATGCAACTTGTTTCTATGCAAACCCTTCCCATTCTTCCCATTCCGCTGGCCTGATGTGAAGGCAGCACATTCCCCCATATTTCAAGAAAGACCTGGCAACCACCGTATGGATGCGATTTCAACAGATGCCTGCTGCCATAGGGGTGCCATTTCAAAAGATGCTACAATGGGTCATTGGGAGAGGCCAGGAATGAATGACCTTTATGGGTATTAGGTTGGAGGACTTGGAGCTGGATGTGGGATGAGCTCTTTTGGCCAAACTATTTTACATTTTAGAGATTGTTGTTTTTTTGTTTGACACATAAATGTATTTAATTAATATCCCAACTATTGTCATTGTAGCATCAGACTGGAAGCCACATTACCCTCAGGGACCTCTCAACCACTCACCATGCATTATATGTTCCCAAACCAGTCCCCTTCAAACAGATGAGTTGTTTGCTCCTGCGAACCCGCGAGGAGCCGCTACCTCTCACTGCTGCAGTGAGGAGAGAAAATAATGACACGTCATCTGATAATGGCTGCATTGCTGACGAACTAGCCCTTTTAATGGATTTATAATTAATGCTTGTGTGTTGGCCGATGCCACTGATGGCTGCGGAGAGGCAGGATAATGTTCTGGAACTACAAAGTCATTTTAGATCAGTGTGGTTCAAGCCAATGCCACAGAAACAGAGATAAGAGGGGCATTTTTATTCCATGAAAGGTGCTGGGCTGGCAGCTGCTGCCCAGAGAGCTTTCTGTGCCTCTTCTCTTTCCCCTCTGTGTATTACCCCTCTCAGTCAGAGTCATTAGAGGCCAATGACTCTCCAGGTTGCTCAATACTTATCACTTTAAGGAGTGAAGGTTGTTATTGTTCAGGTTTTTTGAGGTCAATGATTCATTCCTGAACAACACAGTCCCATAATTGGTCTGTGTGGCTTGGTGAGATTTATCATTCAGTAAAACTTTATGTCCAGATTTGTTACAAGCAGAGTCAGATAGTGGGGTTTGTGTATTGAGGTCAGAGGTTGTGTTCTGGGCTTCTACACTGCACAAAAGCTTGTTTTTTTAAATGAGTGGACATCAAAGAAACAGGCAATAAAAGAGTTCTTTTTTTATGGCCATTTGGTGACCTGTGTTTGAGTACAGCACAAAGACAGACTTGAGAGGCTGGTCGGTTCTGCGAGTTTGCTGAGATTTGTTACAACCGCTCTTGGGAATAAATGAAGGTTAACTGGAAAGTGCCACTATGTTTAACATTTAACACGGGCAATGTTAAGTAGGGGCATCTGTGTCAGTTCATAAAACTAGAAAACATCTAAATCCAGTGAATATAAAGACTTGTACATGAATGGGTTGTCCAAAATGTCTATAGTGAGTCAGACACATGCCAGAACACCCAGCCCGTTCTTATTCCAGAGGCATCAAAAAGTGTAGATTTGTCCAGTCCCTCCTGTGTTACACGTTGACGCTTCAGGTACCCCTTTGCTTTGGTGATTGACACCAGGAGCTTTCGCTGTAGTTAATTACAAACCCCGACACTTGAATATTTGACACCTAAATCATTGAGGGAAAAAAATTTGTTAAAAAGTCTCCACGAGGTTGTAGATGGTACAACAAGACACAGGACTTTTCTACGGGAGAACAGGGTTTGATTCTAGTGTGAGATGTTAGGCACTTTATTTACTATTGTTTCACAACGTGACACACGTTGTTACTATAACAAGGAAATATGTGTGTGCCACCACTGTTTGTAGTGTTTTTTTTAATGTTTCTTCTAACGTAATCATATCTGATGATTGTGTGTCCTAACCGTTGTTGAGTCTTCACAAAACGTTACCCTGAAGTTATTTTCCCTAACCCTAATGCCGTTTTTTTCTGTATATAAAGTCGTTCCTGTGCCAACGCCAAAGTGCACCTGCATCATCAATACCGGACAAAGTTGTTCCCAGGGCAGCAAATTGTAACCATTCCGGAGCGTCCAATAGTAACGCCAAAGGGTAGCTGTGGCGTCAATATGAAACACTAAGTATGGTACAAAGTTGCACAATTTGAAGCTCTAGGAAGTGTCAATATCTGATGCTGTGGGATGAGAACTTGTTGGAATGCCACAAATAAGTAAGTGATTTGATAGTCATTAAATACTCCATAAGCTGGATGTTGTAATTACTCATAAATCCATATTAAAGTAACCATATAACTAATCAGACAGCAAGCTAACACAATCAGAGACTGGATGCAAAGTTAGTTAGTAAAATATTTTTGAAGATGCAGATGGATTACAAGAAATTACACGTATAATAAACCTTTTACCTTTCCAAGATCATAGTTCTCTCAAAGGTCATCAAAATGTTTTGCAGTATGTCAACAGCTCAAATTTGCATTTCAAAGTTCATCAAATTTGTTAATTTGTGAAAGCTCAGTGCAGATTAATCCAATCAACTGACAAATCAACTGAAATTCATTAATTTTATTTCTTAGTAAAGGTAATAATTAATTTGAGGGAAGTGACAGGTAAACCACTTTAAAATTACCCATAATTATGAAAGGAAAATAACATGTTTTTCACACATCAGTTAAATAATTCAACTGAGACAGAATTTCCAATTAAAGACCTTGTAGATTTATAATGTTTAGTGCAAGTCTGGGAATCACAGGCAGACCAAGCTTGAACAAGGACATCCCACTGTAGCAATAGAGAGCAGTTATGCTGATTTTTGATTAAATTCCTAGATTTGTGCTTTGATCATTTAATTTTAATGTTTACTTGACCAGCGAGGCTGGAGGCACAAACTATTGCAGATGTGGCATATTAACTTTTGGTGAAATCATTTGCTCCTAGGTAGGTATTTATTCAATTGTAATTTTCTTTTAAAGATATGTTAGTTTAATCAAAGCACCTCCATTTAGAGGCAGTTCTGTTGTATTTGTTGGGTTGTGGGAGAAATCATGTGTGTTCTATTTCACACACAGACCATGGGTGTGTTGTTCCTGGCTCCACAAGCACACAAACCTTTTCTCTTTGCACAAGGACCCCATCTGTATTGCTAAGTCTCAAAGATCCCCCACTTTTTCACATAAACTTATTTTCAGATCTTTTGGATGATGTGCCCTCCTTTGATGCACAACAGCAAGCTCGCTCTTTTTATGACTGAAGGAGTGACAGATGTGTAAATGCTTCCCTCTCTCATCTGTCTACAGCATGTCAGATTGGAATGAGGAGTGCCAGTGTCACTGCCGGTCAGTGAGACTCAGTGAATCTTTAAGACACTTTTGCAGTCTTTTATCCTGTGTTGTTGAGACAATAATGTCAGCAGAGACCCTTATATCCTCACCCCATCTGAAAGAATACGTGTATTTTATCTACACAACTTGCCACATTTCAGCATTTGAGATAGAAGGTTGCATCACTTAACTTCCTCAAAACAGCTCAAAGGCTTCATCATTTGATTGGCATGAAGACGCTACCACAGAGTACAGCAGTGACATAAGCCTGCAATAGGAAATGAGATTTTTAGCTGTGATGGGATGCCTTGTTAATGAGCAGTGCTACAAGTGGAAGGTGGAGGGAGTCTGGCTGCTTCACTTACCCTGCCCACATTTTTCCATCAAGTCTGAGGAGTTGAACAGACAACCTTTGAGCCTCTGCGCAGTTTCTCTCACCTGCAGGCGGCCGTCAGTCAACCACAGCGCATTGTCTATTCATGGTATCACATTCCAGCAGGAGGCATCAAGATGCTCCCAGTGGAGATCCTTTCTAGGACGCACACGCCATTCTACATCAAAAAGACTACAGCAATTATTTGGCCCTATAGCAAAACACTTTTGTTTCAATGCTTCCCTAACGATGAACAAAGGAAAAAAAAAATAAGCAGGGCATACTTCCAAATTTAGCACTTCAAACATTTTTCACAGAGCATTTGCTTTTTATAACAATAGTTTTTAAATTACTTGCGTGTGAACTTTACTCAACATTTGCTAAAGTGCCTGTTGTTACTCAGTTTAGAACATATTAATATATCATTAGCCCTCAAACAAAGTTCAACTGCACTTATATACCCAATTTATTCTGCAGCTTTTGTACAGATTCAAACTAAGAGCTCTTCAACTAAACCCATAAATTTTATATTTAGTTTTTTTCACTTCACTTTGTTCTTATCAGTTTAATTTAAAGGAGTAACAGGCAACGGTTTACAGTCCAAAGCTCCAACGTACTAGTACTCCTCTAAAGGTACACAGTGGAGCCTTTGGCAGCCAAAAAGACTGATATCTCCTTTAGGAGTATGTAGAGACCATATATACAGCTACAGTATGAGGAGAATATTGAGAGTAAGAAACACAACACCATGCTAATGTTACTGTGTGTCAGCTGAAAGTGAAAATAGGCAATTGTTTGTGGATATGACAGCTTTATAAGGTCAATGTTTGCTCAACCTTTATTGTAATTCACCCAAGCGGCAAAAAAACATGCAGGTTCAAAGTTCTATATGAAATTGTCAATGTTAACACGTTGTGAAGTTTGTACAGCTCTAACATTAAAATTAATCAGCCGTGTGCCTGAGGATTATGGGTTAAGTTGCTGACCATGAACTGCAGCAATCGACTCTCCTTCTCCCTCATTTACTGTCATCTCCCTGCTTTTACTATCTAATAAAGGCAAGAAATATCAAAGGACCACTGGCAAATCCTAATTTGAGCATTTTTTGAGACAAATAACGCTGAAATAGTAAACGTGAATAAAAAGCGTTTGCAGTTTACAATACTGGTCTGCTTTGTGGCAACTGCAATAATATGTTATGTAATAGTTCTATATTATAATTAATGGAAGTGTTGTAGCTGTTTAATATATTGTGAATTCTCCCCGTTATATAGCGACAAAATCTGAAATAATTCGTTTTGGATGAATGAAAGAATCTTTGATCAGAAAAAGCTGCAGAATTTCAAGACACTTCTGAGCAGTTTTTAAAAATCCCTTTTTCACTGAGGGATATACTGTAGAAATATATTATTAATGATAATATATCATTCATATTGCTTTTTTTTTGTTATTTGTAAATTTACAACTACCTCTACAGCACATTTGTTTCTATCCTTCTTTGTATTACTGTCCTTCTCTTGTAATAAGTTCCTATCATACATTTTTCATGAATAGCAAATTTCTTTGGAGGGTCTCTGAAGAGAAAACAATGCATGGTGATTTTCTATCAGTTGTTGTTCAGACTCTGAGGTTGATGCTAAGTGATTTAACTTACAGAGGCTCAGTCCCAAGTTATCAACCCTCTGTTTTCTTTTTGAGTAGAAATTGAACTGTGTGTGAGAAGATGGGCAGCTCTGGAAATCTGCAGGAAAGATTTAATTAAGTTCTGCTCAAAACTTAACTAGATATCTTGATTGCTTCAGTTTTTGTAAATGGGTGATTAAAAATTGACAAGTGAGTGTAGTATTCACTCTGGGGTGAGAAGTTAATTGTTAATTCAGTCTCACTCACACGACCCTCAAATGGTGTCAAATGGTCCTACAAACATTATTGACTGAATACAAAACGTATCTTGTTTTTTGTCTTGTTTATCAGTTGTCAGAAAGTCCTGGCTGAAAAAAAGCCATTGCGCTGATTTAGGTTTAATGCTGATCTATTGATCGCTCTCCCTTCTTCTGTCAGTGAGTGATATCTCTGCAATTGATCTGTTCCTCCTTCAGATAGCAAACACCTGAATTACTTATTCATTACTCAAGTGCTTTACTGACGCACAGTTTGAAGTACTGACTAATTCACTTTGCCAAAAATCTATTGGGCACAAACTGACATTTTCAGGATGAGTGGTCTCTGCAAGTCTTTTGAATTGAATAGAATGAATATTTGAGGCTGAATGTTTTTCCTGCCTGTTAATTAGTTCTTATAACAGGAATGTGGGAAAGGAAGTGTGTCCTCTATCACACCCAGAGTTAATCCCTATGAATATTAGGAGGGAGGTAACTTGACAGGTCCCTCATGGGCTCACATGAATAACAAAGATGGACTTTGTTGAAGGGAAGAATGCCCGACCTATCCAATTTCCTGTTTTTTCTGATAGCGGTTTTCTCCATTGAAAGAAAATCCCATCATATGGTGACCTCTCCTATGCAACTCCGTCCATATACACTGGCAAAGTAACATATGAAAAGGACAAAACTAGTTGAGTGGTGCATAAGTGAGCTCTGAAGGGATTCTGTCCTGTTTTGGCTCAGTTGGCCAGACTCTTTAGTTATACAAGTGGTAAACCACCCAGGGTGTTGTTCTTTTACCCTTGAATTAAAACTGAGAAGATTGTGTCCTGAAGACAAATGAGGTTGAGTGCTGGCACAGAATAAAAGGTATCGTTTAATCTTGGCCTTGGATACAATCTATGTGGGTTAATTGGGGCAAAACATCACTCCTGCTACCACGGGGAAGATGTTATGTTTGTACATCCCAACAAGGGCACAATACAAGGTGCATAGTTATGGGGAAGATTTGCATAGGTACTTTTCAGGTTTTCAAAATGGAATCTGAAGACCTGCTCCCCACATGTCACCTGGTCAAATAAACGGTCAACATGTTCATTTTGGTGGAAGCTGCATGTTACAAAAACTAATGACTGGTTCTTGTTCCAAAGTTTTAGAACCAGAATCCAACTTAAAATGACCATTTCAGCAAAACACTGGATTACTAAAAAGTGCAAAGAAAACCCTTTGGTTAGGGTTAGACTACTAAACATCAAGGTTAGGTTAGGGTTACAGTGGGCACACACTCAATGACTGAACAGCCAATTGTGAATGTTATTAGGTCGTGATGACTGGTCCTGGTCAGTGCCTAATTGTACTGTATGTGGCCTAATCAGTGCTGACAGTTGGCAGAAACAATTGTAAGGCATGTGCTGTATAAAGATTATAGTCCTTAGACTTAACACCCAGTCTGTCAGTTGTTTGACAAAGCTCGGCAGCTAATGACATCACAACTGAGGCAGACCTACAGTAACGCAAAGTTTTACCTGCAGTTAGTGTAATTTTATGAAGTTATCTTACCTTCATTCCCCTCTGTAGGCTCTATAGTCCACATTGTTCTTGCCTTTACATTCATGATTGTGCTGCTTTTTTAAACTTTTGTTCTAAAAAGTCAAACTATTGATTAGTTTTGGCACAATAACATGTAAGTATTTCTCACTCTTGTGGATTTTGAGGGTGTGCCTGTCACCAGGACTTCCAGTTGTTACCCATAAGTCCCCATGTGTTGTTAATGTTGGTCATATTTGCCTGCATATGCAAATGCTCTAAATAGTCATATTTTACAGGAAGAAAGTCTTGACAAAGTAATGCAGTATTTTAATAAACTGGATTAAGCAGTATCTTTTCACTGCTCCTCCATTCAAATTTCAACTCATGAGATGAAAAATGTCTTATTTCTTATAAAAGTTACATAGTATCACTTCAGTGCAGTAACTTTAATTTACCCAGAGAAAATTGACTGAGTGTGCAACATGTTGGGAATTAATATCCATTCATTCTGTGCAAGGTTGTGGGGGGACTGCTGGAGCCTGTCCCAGCATACAATGAGCTCAGCCTGCTACAACCCTGCCAAGTTACCGACTAAAGCATACAGTACAGATAGAAAAGCGTGTAAACCCACATTCACACCTACATGCAATTTAGAGTCACTGGTTCACTAAACCTGCATGTGTTTGGACTGTGGGAGGAAGCACCTGTGATACATTTGAAATAGGCAGAGAGAGAACATGTTAATTCCTCATAGGATGTCTCAGTGAACCTATGGATTCAAACACATTTCAAGCTCCATACTGTCAGGGTATTTTGTGAGCCACCGAGCCATCATGTAAATTAATTTTAAATTATTTTAATGGAATAATCATTCAAAGGTTGGCACCCAATCCACCTTCTGTATATCTTTAGTGCGTGTTCTTCTGATTTGTATCTCCTTTGAATCCTCTTTTGCACATAAAATATTTAATTTTACCAATTGCAGTCATCTGCTACTGAAGGCCAGTGACCATGCTGCTGAAGCAGTTTGAAGCAAAGTGCCTCACTTAAAGGAAATTTACTTTCAACACTAGTTCTCGAGGAATATGAGAGTCTCATTTATTCACTATCCACAATATCCAAATCACCACACTCCAATTTAAAAGCCTCATTCTATGAGCTCCAGGCTACTGTATCTGCTAACAGTCACTGTAGTATCTTTGAAAGAACTCATTCCTACCATGCTCAGCTCTTCTGCAGCCATGAGAACATTAGCTGATTGTAAAAATGTGAAATGTGGCACCTCATTGCTTTGTAGATGTTTTACATAAATGTGGTGGATTTTACAAATACAGAAAGTTGCTTTCTCGGTCATGGCAGTATATTAAAATCATTATCTGTTCAACTTGTCCCTTCTTAAAATTAGCAGAACACAAAACCACATTTAATTTGCATGAACTGTCAGAAACAGAAAGTTTCTGCATTTAACATGGCTTACAGTAAATGACAAGCCAACAATAATAATAATGTGTCTTGCTAATTTAAATACATTACATGGAATCATAGCTAATTCCATTGTCAGGTCAGGTCATTAACCATTTAATTCCCCTGAAGCAAATTGGGTGTATAATGTTTTAACATTTGACAAGGCTGCCTCACATATAGACATGGTAGCCATAATACAGTAATGTATGAGTAATTTACAAAATATCACAAGTCATCAAGAGTCACGATAGTTTTCCCAGACACACACACACGCACGCACATTAGACAGAATAACTTGTGGAGCCACCACGGTTCTTTTTTTTCTTAAGATTATAATTTTTTTTTTTTAATTTAAAATGAGGAGCACACTTTAAACAAGCCGTATTCAGCTTGGTATGTTTTTGTTTTTTGAAAGTGCTTTGTCCACATTCAGGATAATCAGCTTGGATCAGCCCACACTTTGATGTCTGGTAATTCTAATGATATTCTAAGCCATCACAGGTCACTACCAGAGCACACAGCAGAGCCCCTTTATTCATTAAAAATCTTTAATGAGGCCCAAATGAGTTGTGTTAACTAGAGCACAAGCTATTCAGATTGACCAATAAAATTTAGTACTGTATAGTGCACTGGCAAAGCAGACAACTGCTGTGTAAACATTATGATGCCCTCTATAACATAATGAGCTAAGCTGTTATTAGCTGTTGTAACAGGGTTGAGGTTCCTGGTAGGATCTAATGTTTCTCCATAAAACAGACAACAAAGCTTATAAACTTAATTTAAAGGTGAGTTCACATCTATTTAAAACGGCTGGAGATTAATCCTTTTGCCATATCAATAAAAATAAAAGGTCTCCTTTCACATAAATAAGTATGTTATCGAATTGTTATTAGATCATTTTTTATTCATTATTGTATTTACCAGAGTAAGGTTGCAACTGGTAAAGACAAAGATTATGTTACTGATGCTATATGTTCTTTTCACAACAATATGTTTTTATTTGAATATGCTAATTATGAGTTCAATTGTTTAACATACTGTTTGTCTTGTAAACTTATCTTGTTTTAATAACGACATTCCAAAAGATTAAATATGTAACTATAGTAAACAATTAAACGTAGTGGACTAATATTCAAAATGTGAAATACTTAAGCAGAAATACCGAAAAATTTTACTTAAATAAAGTACTGAATTACATGTAGTAAGTTACTTTCCTAATTACTAATGTATTGTGTAGCCCAAGAAAATAATTTAACTATGAGCTTTTTGGCTTTAGTACACTCTAACTTCCAGCTATACTGATGCTTACATTCAAATATATAAAAAAGGGAGCGAGAAAATAAAATCCAACTAAACTTTTCTGAAGACTTTCTTAAGACCAGGTTTTATTGATTTTAGGTTTAGTCAGTCTTGTTTTTTTTGTTTTGTTTTAGGCCATTTGAGAACATTTGAAAATAAAACATTTGAACTAGAAGCTCTTTGACTTGAAAAAGTGATTTGAATGAATGAAGTTCTGTAAGTTCACTCAACACATTGAATGATTTTATTACGGGTACAAGAGCAAACTTCCCAATTTTTGTGAGTTTGTGAGTTTAAACATTCCAGAGACTTTTCTTTTCTTGTTTTCAAGAACTCGAGCTTTCTGTATGGCTTTAAAATATGTTCAATTAAGCTATGGTTGTTTCTTTTGAAAATAAAAAACGAAAATAATAATTTGAACCATGGTCAAGGTTAGTGTGCTGAATTCAACTCTTAGAATTTAACAAAGTTACTAGAAAGACTCTCACATGTACAGTAGTCTTTGTTTTCATGGGCACAATAAATCATCCCTTGCAGCTGAATGTTCATCAGATGAGGAATTGATTCATTGCCAGGTCTTATGTGCTAAAAGGTTAATAATCTCTACCTGGATGAACATTAAATTACAACAAGAAACTAAGAAATGTAAAAAGAAGGTTTATTAATCTGGAAAGACAATTTCAGTCAATTAAAAATTGTATTTTTATTGACCTTGTTTTCTAAAGTTCAATTAACTGGGGTACGTTTGCATTTTCAAAACTAGTGAGCTGTTCAAGAATCAAGAATTTTATCTTTATTCATGAGATTTAAAAGTTAGAATTTTTAGTACTGTGTTGGCAGTAATGAAGCATTTACAATTCTGGTTGCTGAGTCACTGAGAAAAATTTTATTCTTCAGTGACAAATAATTAATTTAGTCACTTACGGGTTTCTTTTAAAACAGATGTTCACTATTGCAAAAAACAAATAAAATGTATTAATTATTAATTTATTATTATCAAGTAAACAACTGAACTTCTTAAAGATTAGAACTAACTGAACCCTTAGGTAATTGGCAGAATTATTCTTATAGAGACAGTGCTTCACCTCAAACTTCGACGTTTCTTATGTGAGGACAAAATGCCCCATCAATTAGACAAATACAGTCATGCCCTTGTAGGAGTTTGACCGATGATAGGTTTATCTGTGACCTGGTTTCGTTGCATATTAATCACGTTTCTATCCTCGTTGGCTCCCAGGCAGAGGGATTTCACAGATAACTGTCTGTTTATAGTACACTGATAATTGGTGCAATGTGTTTCACAGACCATCAGCCAAATAATTCACTCTAATTAGACTTGCTTCATACAAAGTGAAAATTGGAGAACAGGGCTTTCAGAGATTGTGGACTGTTAAAGACTGGATGAGAGACAGAAAGGGAGTGGGGAGGCGAGAAGGAAAGAAACCTCAATGATGAGTCATGAAACATTCAAACCTTCAAGAGACTTCAGAAAGACAGGGGGAGAGAGGACAGTGAGAAAGCAGGTGGTACTATGGCAGCATTTCATTATTTACCATACATAGTCTAAATGAAAATATGAAGATGGATCCTCTGTAATTAGAGATACAGAAGCATGCAGTTGAATGAATGTGTTACTCATTCTCCTACATGGCAGGTAACACAGATCAGGAGTCGCAGGAGAGCTCTGTGCACAGCAATAGTGTTCGATTACAACTCATATTAGGTGGCATAACACCATGGGAATGTGCACAGCATTTTTATTTTATTTAGAATAACACATTCACTCTATAGAGCTATGTCTGAAATACAAGCTGTTCGAAAGAACCATAATTAAGAGTTCCAGAGGTGCCTTCTGGGCAGTGGGATGGCACATTGAGTACAGTGACCTTAACACCAGAGGAACCTTTATAACAGAACCTCCTTGACACTGAGTCCCCATCCAGCTCCAGAAACATTGGCCAGTAGCCGACTGTGACCTCTGACCTCCCAGCAGAAGGAGAGCAACTGAATCTTCCTACTTTTAGGCTTGATACAATATGTGCTTTTCTCCCCTGGCTGGCAAATGAGATAGCAGCACTGGTCAATTAGATTCAGAGAGAAGCAGAAACATTCAGTTCATCAGAATTTGCAAGTATGTAAGGGATTACCATTCATAAAGTTTTTAATTTTAGAAAGGCTGCATTGACACACATAAATATTCATACTTAAAATAACCATGACCGAAAAAGCACATACAGTACAAATAGCAGATTTCTGGCTGTAATACTTTCACCTTAGTAAAGTGCTACCAAATTGTTATTCCATTAAGACTGACAAGGAATGAATATGTTAATTTTTCATTAACAAGCAAATATTACACAGATATAAAATAGGACAGTGAGGGATTGTTCAAACTGCTGGTGCTGCAGAAAGGTTTTTCACATTCTGAAGTTTAATCTGTGTCACAGCATGAGTTTTCTTATAGTCCAGCAGTCAAATGTGTGTTACATTTCTACATTTGGACATACACTGAGGTCCATTGTGAAATATCACTTTTTTAGCAGTCCAGTGGTGTTCAGGCATTCTCCAAAAACGCTTTACAGATGAAACAGGGCAACTTTCTCTTCGTCTGTAGTGAGGAGCATTTGTGTCTTTATTCGTTGGCATAATCAGCAAAAGCAAACGCTTCCAGCTAATTGATTAAAATGATCTTTTGAAGCTGCGTCATTAACATCCCTACAATTTTGGCAGCTGTGTATCTAGCTATATTTGCTTGGTGTCTGACAGTAGCAGCCGATTTCCACGAGAGCTTGAATAGAAATTAAAATCCAGACATGCTGATGTGAGAAAACAATATTTTGTTTATGTGCATCGACAGAAAATACATGACAAACGGCGGCCTCCTGAGAGGTCATCTCAATTACGCATTTTCTCATATATCAATAGAAAGTTTTGATGCGATTACGAAGACAGGCTTCCAGACGCAGCCTCTCCTCAGGAGTAAATGTTTATTGATCAAAAAGGCTTGGGCATGTAAATTCTGATTTGTATGTGTGCTTTTTCTGGTGAAGGGTTGCTGCACAGAAGAATCCATCACTATTGGCATGTGGACTTGATTACTGGAGAGAGTCTGAAAGTCTCATAGACCTATGATAAAGAACTCTGTCCAGGCCTCTTTACAACCACATCACTCAGGGTGTCTGCACAAAGGAACAGTGCATTGCAAAATAAAAGAAAAACTAGTTGCAGGCGTCATCTTGGCACAATCACCTTTACTTGGCTTTATACCAGTAGAGATTTTCATGTTTGGGCTAAAGGAACATATTTAAACTCCTCAAAAAATATTGCTCCAGAGTATTTTAGGATCGAAAAACAAACTCGATTGGGAAAAGAACCTAAATTAAAATCACATTAAAACATAAATGTGTTAAAAACTGTGAGACTATAAGCAAAAACAGATGTAATATTCATGGGAAGGCAGTGTTGGAATCTGTCTTGTATTTGGTTCACATTTAAAATGCTTGTAGGATACAGTAGCAGCCAATTTGTCTGTGAGAGTAGGCGGGGTGGTCTGATTTGAAAAACCATCCTGGCGAAAGCGAAGAAATAAAATGTGAGAAACGATCTTTCCAGCAGTGAGTATGGTAATCAGGACAGAGTTAGCATTTTGCAACTGCAGGAAGAAAAACCCAGTCTGACAAATCTCCTAGCTCACAAAGCAGGTATGGACAGTGCTTCTTGTATGTGTATGATAACTTTTAACACCCAAAAAGGCATCATTCTTTTTAACATTTATTCAGCCTTCCCACTGAGAAACGCATATGCTCCCATGAAAACTCATGTGGATGTCCAGCTGAGTTCTTCATGTTTTCACAAAGCTGTATAATGATTCTTTTACATGTCATCAGGTGGCAGCATTGAGTTTACTTTGCCTGTCAAAACATCTTCTGCAAGGCTGATGTGTAAACAAAATAGATGCAGGCCTGGGTTTATCGGTGGAAGCCATCAGGCAATGTTATTCATTAGAAATATAGTAGATGACCACGGATGAACAGCACGTGTTCATACATGACTCATGCTTGAGAGTAAAAAGTTCTTGAATCCCAAAATGATGTGATCAAATAGTTTTTTTTTAAGACCAATACTTCAAAACCTAAAAAGATTAAGTTAAATGGATACTGTGAAATTTGACCCCTATGTGGGGAATCACAATATGACACTAGCAAACACTTTCAGTCACAAAGCTGGAAGCATGTTTCTCACAAAATGACTTAAACAATTAACCACTAGAGCAGTAGCTAGTTATTCTTCTCATTAACCATTTTATCAAAACATTTAAGACAAATATTACGAGAAATTTCCCGAAAACTGATGTTGATGTGCAATGTAAGAGAATCAACTTACTGTGAATGTGTGCTCATGCATCATTTCCCACATCACAGCCTATTTCATGTTAAACCAGAGCAAACATTTTTTTGACTTCATGTACATTCCCCATTCACATCTTGTTGCAAGCAGACAATTCACACCGGAAGGCAGCACGCCTTTCATCTGTGGGGAGCACCTGTGTGACTCACTGACAGGGAAATGATGTCATCCGTGTGCAGCCATGTTGCTGTGTACAACCTGCTGTCTGCTTCTCAGATACATCAGCTAAAAGTAGAGCTCATTTCCTGGAAACTCTAAGCCTTCTTGTAAAGTCCAATGAGGGAGATCCCACGGCTGATTGCAAAGCTGTGAACCCACCAAAGTTGTGAAAACCATCATAGATGCCGAGTAACACTTGAACAGTTAATTGTGTGTTTAACAGCACGCTGCATATTTATTTTAATGCAAATCTAATTCTATCACATATGTGAATTCAAATGTTTGGTTGTTATTTCAAGATTGTATTAATTTCCTCTCAGTCAGGTCTTATTAGTCAGGGTTATTTCTGTAAAAATGCTTTCATCATTTATACACAGTACTTGTACACAGCCTGTGAAAGTGAAAATATAAAAATCTCTGGACCCCCGTTGTCTGTGGCTCTTACTTTGTCTTCTTTCTCTCCAGATATTCCTGCTGCTCTGCTCAAGAAGCACAATGGTTATGCCCATTATGGAGCTACAGTGTTACAAATGGAGTATACATTCAACAGCCAAGAAGAAAAATTACCTTTAATAGAAATCACATCTTCTCTACTTTTCCCAGATTTTTCAAAGATAGAATAAATGTAAAAGTAAACTGTAGTGTCATTAACATTACTTAAGTTACCAGTTTTTCACTATGCAATACATGTTACATTTTTCCCCAGCATGTCTAAGTGCTTCTCTCTTTTTGTCCACAGACTACATAACACAAAAGCACCATAATAGTCAGCACATGTGGGTTACTAATGGAGCCAAGAAGATCTTCATGCGGGACTGTATATGAGTAAACCCCAGGCCTCACATGGACTATTTTTGTGTCCTTTAACTGGGTGTATGTTTGAGATAAGATGGGCCCAGTTATCAACTAACATATACTGTAATATGGTACTTTTTTGTTTTGCATTCACAGCACAAGCAATCCAACTACCCAGCAGGAGTCATTAATGTAGCAAAGACATCTGCGCAACTGCAAGCCTGAAGCTGAAAAAGCACCACAACTGGGCATTGAATCCAGTTTACTGCAGTGGTGGACAAATGTTGTTCCTCTGCACCACACAGGCACCGACCATAACAATAGTAAGCTGAATTTCATATGCATTCAATTAATATTAAAAGACAGTGTGGGTGAGAGTGGTGGAGAATTGATTTGCAATTTAAATTCCTACACATGTTAACACATAGCAACTCATGTTTAATGTGTAAGTCAATGAATAATCACTTAGATAAATGATTAAAATGATAAAGAATTCCACAGTCACAAAAAAGGTTGAAGTGTAGGGTAGTTTATTGCTCTTAACATACATTTTACATAGAAAATACAGACCCCAAAGTAATAGCAGTCACTGCGCCTGTGATTTATAATTCATGCTAATTACATGAACAAAGTTGTGGAAGAATCTGTGAACACTACAGCTTTCTCAGATTAGACCAGCTTTGTGTCTAATGCCACTTGGCTCCAAATAGAAAGATATTAAGATTGCAGAAGGTACAAAAGCATCAGTAAACTAGTGAGCCCACAGTAAGCTGTAACACAGCTGCAGCAGTGCTTTAAAGCAATAGGAAGAGCCATACTGGCAGAACCACAGTGGTTGTCTGAAAAATTACACCATGTTCAGTCCGCTATTTACAAAGTTTGCATTGTAAAACAGAGAGATCAATGTTTCTAACCTGGCACAAGGATTATTTATGGAAACATTGTGCAAATGCTGTGGAGATGACATGTTCAGCCTGTGCTATGAAAGAAAGTTTGTATATCAAAATATCCTGAATGTAAAGATGACTTCCAGTTTTAAGGCACTTAGCAGGAGATACACTTTCCAACATGGCAATCATCCCAAACAAAAATTACACAACAGCTTATAAAGAAGAAAAGAGTGAAAATCGTGACCTGGCCAAGTATTTGCCCTGACTTGAATCCAACAGAACATCTTTGTAGTATTCTTAAGCAGAAGGTAGAGCAGCACAACCCTGGCAGCAAAGAGCAGCTGAAAAGAATCATCTGTGAAGAATGGAAGAACATCTCTCCGCAGATTTGTGCAAGACTGGTATCATCCATGCCCAGGAGGATTGAATCAACATCAAGCTCAGCACAGCAGGGAGTGGGGGGGATGATAATAACTTTCCCTCTGGGGAAGCAGGCTTGGTGCCGACAGTTGGATGCTAGAGATGAATGAGTGAACTAGCTTGCAGACTTTGCTAGATTTATGGTCAGAAGTGGAAGTTCTTCTTAGTACCTAAGTCTATTGCCAGGCTAAAACTTCAACGTTGGATGATGCTGCAAAACCTGTTATGTTCATTGTTCAAAGCATCTGTAATGGGATATGGTTTAGAAGGGAAACAGATCCTGATTATAAGAATATAAATATGGGAACGAATGGTTAGGATGAGGCAATACCAGGTTACAAACTCTGGCCTGTTTATGTCACACACCCTTCTACCATACGGGCACAGCCAACGAACACTGGACACATTCACAGTTCCTAGAATACTAAGCTCTTATTTGATGTAAACTAGACCAAGTCCATTTCTAGATCATCTTTATCCTAATACATGTATGTAAAAGCACCTAATTTAGTACCCCACTGTAGGGGAACTTTGAAATGTGATTCTCAAGCATATGTGTTCCTGAATTTTCAATGAATTAATGATTTGGATAATGGGATACATGTAGGTGCGCGCAATAATTCAAAGCTGATGCCATTAACTAGATTGTATAATATATTTATAATATATTCAGCAAAAGTTCTTCAAGTTGTCTGCCCTGGTTTGAATAACTGTGCCATCTTGGGAAAGATCAAGGCCTTATCAATGCCTGGCCTCTCCGCTGAGGACCCAAAAGTCTTTGTCTTTGTCACGCCTGCCGTGTCCCATTTTTAGATGAAAGCAATCCCACTGAGACGGATTGTTCGTTTGCTATTTGAATACAAGAAAACAAAGAGAATATTGAAAATTATTCTACATTTTCACAAAATTTCAAACCTTAACTTTGTTTCTATGTTTGCATGTGGTTTCCTTTGTCTCTCTATCTCTGCCTTTTTCTCTCTCTCCTTGTCTGTGTGTCTGTGGTATCTTGCTGGTTCAGTATTACTCTGACATGTTTTGAATCCATTTTTTCTTGCCTTACCTTGCTGTGTTTTCACCGAAATGACAAAATGTGCAGACATACCAGGCACACTAGGCCTACATGAACAGATGTTTTCAGGCAGGAAGTAACAACACCCCTCCTTCCACCCACACCCATGTCAGCACTTTGCAGTTTCAACTCCATCACTTCCCCTTTCACCAAGCAACATCCATAATGTGCCCATAAAGATCGATTTGCATTTTATCACTACCACAGATGTACAGTTCTGTTTGCAGATGCAGTGATACATGAACCAAAGCAGGAAAAGTACACATTTGACGTTAACAAACATAAATCAACCGCAAATCATGTGATTTCATACTAGTGTGATTGTTGTGCGCAGCAAAATTATTTGCTTAGTTCAGGGACACTGTCACAGGGAGAACTGGTTCAGGCCTGGTTGTGTCTGAGTTAAACTGCTTTTACAGACACTTCTCTCTTGGCACTAAATGCAGAAGAACAGTCATCTTCCTGTTGTCTTTCACCTTTTGCTGACAACACAATGTTTTAATTATGCTCAATTTTAACTGTAAATGGGCATATTATTTCAAAAGGATCAACCTCAAAAATCCTCATCTTTTGTGCCCAGCTGACATGAACACCTTTATGGCTCTGTGTGTGTGTTGATCGTGCTGGTTCTCTCATCTGGTTGACAGGAGGCAAATACATACTGCAAAACTAAACTGCTTTCAATGATTCAGCAGACCAGTTTGCCTGAAGGGAAAATATACTATAGCAGCAGTTTAACTGGCCACTGAGCTGTAGTTTCATACACATGATTTGTCTCTTTTAATCAATAGGAGCTGTTTTTAATATTTGTGTAGTTTCTGTGGGACCTATGTGTTTGTGTGTGTATGTGTGTGTATGTGTGTGCACGTGTATATATGTGTGTGTGTGGAGTGTATCTACTGTAATTGTGTGACAGCCAGGAACTCAAATCTTCCCATATTTTTCGATCCTTCCTCCTGTCTATGAATTGTTAATGAACTGAGATATATGTTACATTTTGACTCAAGTTGAAATGTTTTCACCATCAACGATGAATTCCCACCCATTCACACATGTTTTACATGCGCTTCAAATATACCAGTCTGATCACACTGTGGTGTGGAGACATCCACAGATTATATGACCCCAGTCATGGATGATCATATGTAGGTTTCAACATACTGTGAGAACTCCACATTCATCCTTTATTACTTGTTTTAGTATTCCTCATGACAATGTAACAGTGCAGAGCTTGACATTTACTTTTTTGTTTTTGTGGTAGGTTATCTTAAAAATTCTTCAACATTTCTGCTCTGCATGCTCTACCACTTTTACCACTTCTCAACATAGCTATATGTATAAAGTTGTGAAGTGGAATGGGACACCAGTCCAGTTTTATATGATGTACAGGGTGATTGTAGTGCCATATTTTATTATGAGAAATCATATTTCATCCATAAGGAAAGGCTAAAAAATACTACAATGCCCATGGTCACCATTACCATGGAGAAGAGGACAGTCAGAGGCTCACAACACAGCTGTTACTATTGAAGCTACGAACAAGGAATGGTCATTGTTAAATTCCTCAAAATTGAATGGTAAATTAATTTAACGTGTATATTGTATTTCGTATATTCGCTTAAAAACTGTTAGCTTTAATCCGCCAGTAGCGGCACATGTGACGCACATTTAAGCTTTGGGACTGGACACTGTAGTTACCATCTACCTCAAAGAATTTATTCCTCACTCAAGCTTGTCATTTTAACGTTTTATCAATGTAGACCTGATTTAAAATGCAGGTGTTGTATTTTTACACTGTTATTTGAACCTATTGAGTTTCATGCTAATCAAAGTTGGCTTGAAATATGAATTCCACCAAAAACATTAAATTATGATTTTCACAATCGTGACTTTTATTCTCCAAGTATGTGAACTAGGCTTAGGGTTTAAATGCTTGTGTAAGTTGAGTATTCAAGGACCAGGTTATCTTGAAGTTATGACTTGTTTATTGGCGTTGGCATGCTGTTTTTCTTTCCAAACTTTATGCATCTCTTTGCTGTCAGTCTCTCTCAAACAGAGACATCACATTTGTCTCCATCTGCCCCTGAACACACCTATTCCCTGTTGCTTTCCATTGTGTCACATTAAGTTTGTCTTTCTCCATTAACGCTCTGCGCCAACACATTTTATTATTCACTACACTTCATTCTTCCCATCTCTGCAGTATCTGGCCTTGCTGTTGGTGCAAGTGGAATTCTCACACTTAAAGAAGAAATTTGCTAACAAACTGATTGCATCAACTACATAATCGAATTGCAGCAGTGAAAGTGCACACACACAGTACAGAATCCACAAATTCTTGTTAGGTTACCTGGGTTATTAGATCATATGTACTTTATTACATTGTATCATAACTTGTTGTAAATGTATCCTAAAAATCACGACAAGATATGACCTGATGAAAACCCAGACAGACAAACAAACAAAACAAAACTGTGAATAAGCACAGCCAGCTGTCTCGTTCAAACTTCTAAGTAAACAGTTGACAGGATGCTAAACCCAGGGGGTTTTCTCTGTTACTGATGAAGCTGTTAGCTGTAAGTGGTTACACTATAACAGGAAGTAGAGCAAAAGGTATGGGAAATGAAATGTGAGCAGGGTTTATAAAAGATGAGATGGCTCATCGAATGATGGGTTAATTTTTTTTCAGAGAGCTATTTGTGGCCTGCCGCCTTGCACGCCAGATAGACACAGAACAGCATGGAGACGCTTCTTTTTCTATTTCCTCAATTCAACTACATGGCCCCGAAGGAGGAAGCATATTTCAAAATGCTTGGTCCAGAAGACTTGCAGGCACCAAAGATGAAGGACGATACTAGCAGGTTGGTGTGTAAATAGCAGTTTTTAATAGTTGCTTGTGTGTTGATAGTTTTATAATTCACATGAGTGCACTGTGCATTGATAAAGGCAAATATGTGAAATCTGGGGAGTGTAACTTTAATCATGAGAAAAGAGATTGAGCAACAGTTATTTTTTTCTAGATAGATTAGTCTCAATTTACTAAAGAGCGACTTGACATTGAGATCGGTGATGTTTTTATAGCATATACAGTAATAATTTGGGCGAATGTGACTAAAAAGCCACAACTCTATGTAAGACCCGTTGAAGCTGCTGTCCTCCATCTTCTGGCTTTTTGTGAACCATGTGTGCACACGTAACTTGGCTTAAAATTTAGGTTGTGTTGTACAACAGCGATGTGCAATCTCTGGCATGTTATGTAAGCCACTTTTGAAATGTGTCTACAAGAAGAAATTCTCTGATAAGTTGCTGAATTGGTAAACAGTGTTATAGCTGGTGGTGGAACTTGATATATATTCTCTATTGTTTGCAGACAGAAAGACAAGGAAAGGAAGAGCCGACTGAGCCTTTTCCTCACCAAATCAGGCTCTCATGAAAATGTCAGTCCTCATAAAAAGACAAATGCAACATCCAGCAAGTGAGTTTAAATCCAATAATTATATATAAAGGCAATGTTATTTTGGACATGTTCATTTTCCAGTTCCATCCATGACTCATTACACATTAGAGAAACATGGAATTTACACATCTCATGATGATCCAAACATTTCATGCTGACTAGATCTCTTTCTCTCTCTCTCTTTTTTTTTCTTTTGCAGCATCTCAACAGAAGTAGCGTTGCAATGGAGTGACTCGTTTGAAGAACTGCTAAAACACCCAGGTCAGATTAATTTACCGAACCTCACAAAACCATTGTGTGAAACTGCTGTCCAGCACAGTGTCTTCTCATACTGTATCAAACTGTTGCTCCATTTGAATTGCAAAGTGTTAGAGTGCTAGAGGCAAGCAATAGTTAATAAAGAGAGAAGAGAGAGTTTCACTACATTTTTCAGTGTTTGTTAGCTGAGTTAGAAATACAGAAACTGTGCAACTTCCTCATAATAACAAAGGCTGCACTTTAATGCCAAACTGAAAACACCGTAGGCCACTAAATAGGATAATTTGTTAAGGTTTGAAATAGTTAATGCAATTCCGTAATGATAGCAATACTGTCTAAAGTATAATAAAGCTGTTGGAGTTTCTTTTATAATTGTAAGTAAGTTTCTTTGGGATGAGGAAGTTGTAGAAAGTGTATTCGTCCTTAATACATTTTTTAAGCTCAACTTATGTGACTGTAAGTGTCCCTCTGTTAACTAACATTCTTTTTGTGACTGTTTCTCTACATCAGATGGAGTAGAAACCTTTTCTCAGTTCCTCAGGACAGAGTTCAGTGAAGAAAACATTGAGTTCTGGTTGGCCTGTGAAGAATACAAGACTATTGATTCTGAGACGAAGCTGCTGTCCAAAGCCAAATGTATTTATTCAGTATTTATTGAATCTGAAGCACCCAAAGAGGTATGGAATGGTATGTTTATTTAATAAAGGCTGTATAGATGTAAAGTTGCAAAACTTGCTATAAAGTGTAGTTGCAAAGGCTCAAACAACCGTTGAGACATAGCATTTTCTGTGGCTGTGGTAGGTTTCAAATATTTATGTCACTACATTAATATCATTAGTGGGCGAATGCTGAAGAGCTGCATAGTCATGAGCCTGCAGGATGTTGACCTTTGTAAACAGTTGTCAGGAGCTGCAGCTCGCTAGTGCACATAGTGCAAGCACCACTGCAAAGCAGGTCGGGTTATTTCTGTATGAGACAGCTTTGGTCTTAAACGTTTCCATTCCGCTTACAAAGATGGTGCGACCACCATCAGGGCCTAGAGCAGTTTTGACCGTTATAGTGCATGTGTCTGGTTTGAGGTTTTAGAGGTTCCTCTGCAGAATGCGAGAGATAGAGAGTCACCCACACACTTTCAGTTCGATGAATGTACATGTGAATATGAAAGATGCTGCAGGAACATGAAAGCTTATACCAGTTCGAGAGAGATCCAAGTGTAAATGAACGTGAGCTCCAATACTGATGTTATAGATACTTCATATTTAGTATATTTTGACAGCCGTGTCTTTCACGATTATTTTTAGTGCTGTAAACAAAGCTTCCTAAATGTAAGTTATTCAAAGAAAACATTCTTGTTTAAAACAATTCACAGTCTACAACTTTCCTTGTCTTTATAAGTGTTTTTAAATAAACAACTAATTTAAAAAATTAAGCGCCAGAAAATTAATGTTGTTATCTGTTATGATATCCAGGAAGCTGATGTGTGTTGTTGATTGCTGTTACAAACCTTAATATAATATTATGACCTCAGTGTTTTACCATCATCTGTTGCTTACAAAAACAAAGAATCTCCCCTCATCAATAACCTTGTAGCACAGTCCATAACATCTCACCCTGATCTATTACAAAATGAAGAGGCTCATAAATGTAACATGGTTTGCATGGTTGTAGCTTTACAAAAGACAAATCAAAGTGCACCAAGATGGGCTTGTCTCTTGAGGTAAAACTACTGTAAGCACTGTCAAGCATCCTTACAGTTTGAATCCTACTTTATGTTTCATGTCATGTGTGTAACATTTTAAAACATGCAGGTGTTGATTTCTTTATTTTACACTGCTTCTCACTGTGGATTTTGGGGTTGTCCCATTCTAATTTTCACTATATGATGTAGCAAAAACAAATCTACTCCATTTTCAACAGCACTGTTCTAAACATTAGTTAGATTTACAATAAATATAGATAACTTACACATTTAGATTGAGAGAAGAGTGTTTATCATAACATGCTACAGAGTAAATGTATCTGATGAGTCACGGCTGTCATTCAGTATAATTTTTCATCACATCCTATTTCCTTTCACTCAGGTCAACATTGACTACAACACCAAGATGGCCATTCAGAAGAGCATAGCCCAACCTACACGGAGCTGTTTTGAAGCAGCTCAGACGAAAATCTACAGCCTGATGAAAAGGGACTGCTACCCCAGATTCCTTCAATCTGAGATTTATCTGCGTCTCACTAGGAGGAAAGGTCCCGGAGCCACCATGTTTCGCAGGAGATCACGCTCCTGTGTATTCAATGAGAGAGGCGAAGCCACAATGGATCCATCGGGGTGGTAGTTGTGTAGTAGCTAACTCTGTTCATTATATAGGAGATAATCTATGATTTGAAGCATAACTGTTGAAATCCAACGTGTGCTGCTGAGGCTTATTATGCACATGGTTGCTTCTGCAGAGTGTGTTACAATCACTGGGGTCACAGTGCTTTATCCCAGATGCAATGTAAAGAAATAACTGTAACGAAATGCACATATTTTTGTTCTTGCAAAGAGGTAAAGAAGAAGACTGATGTCACTTTTATGTGGATAAAAACTGGAACATGGGGAAACAGCCAATCTATCAGCACTTCTAAAGCTCACAAATGACGTGTCATCTATTTATGTTTAATCTGTTCAAAAAGCAAAGAGCAAAAAGGACATGTTACTTCCTGGAGTCTTTGGCGGCCATATTTAAAGCAGTTTAGTCAATTGCTCTCGTCTTTTCACCAGTAGGTTAAGCAAACTGGCTAATCTCTACCATACACATATACTCAAAGAAATTACTATTGTAACTTTTAGCAAGAAATAATTTATTAAGGAAGGTTTGGAGACCATCTCATCAAAGCCATGTGTTTTGTTTTGTTTTTTGACAAAAATGGACAACCTCTGGCCAATCAGAATTGAGTGCTGCCTGTGGCTGCAGTATGAAACCAGAGTATTCTACAGCACATCCTATCAATTCTCTTTTCCAGAGGCACTGCACTGCTTGTAGAGTGAGCCTTTTTTGATGATTTCTATATTTTATCAAAGCTTTCAAATCTTGAATCACAATGGGATGTTTGGAGACAGAATCTAAGCTGAGGTGCCTCAAAGCTACTGGAAGTATCCTTCCATACTAAGGAAACTATTAAAAGTTCAGAGACATTACACTTCAGCAGCCTTGCCTCTAATTCAGCACCTTAATACAACCTTAATACAGTTGATATAAACATGCAAGAAAATTTTAGCCATTTTTACCATTACAATTCACAACTGCCTCCTGAAACTAACTCACATTGAAAACCTGCAGAAATAGCAACTGTAAAGCACTGAAACATTTTCATGAGAGATATGGATCTTTCCTTTCTGTTGTTAATTTATATCTATATATATATATATATATATATATATATATATCCTTTTCACACATAGGACACGCATCTATGTTTTTTAATACTAAATTACAATATTTCAATGATAACTGCATTTTTCAGTTTGCTAGCATCTAATATAATTTATCTATTACTATGATTATATGTGTTGAGTCACTGTTGTAAAATGTACATACCATAATGTGTGGAGTAACTCAAATAAACACTGTCTTATAAAATCTGTAGTAACGAGTTCTTAACTGTCATAATTTATTTTAAAGGACCAAATCTAAATGTGACAAATGGAGCTATAATTTGTGCATAATACACTGGTGGGGGAAAGTGTACCTCTCTATTCCAAATCACTGAAATATTAATAGACTTTATCAAGTCACACCACTCAAACACAGAATAATTCATGTTACTCTATATGTATGAATGATCTATGCATCTTACAAAGACAAATATGCATTAACTTGGAAACTGCCAGGGATTCCAACAAGTTTTCCCCCAAACCTTTAAAAAAAAATTCCTTTACACCGGTGTGCAAAACATAAAACCCAGTAGGCTGGTGTAGCTGATTAACACAGATATATCTAGTAGTCCTTTGAGAAACAAAGTCCATCACGGACCACATTATTATTATTATACAAAAATCTGAGTAGAATATCTCACATCTCACATTAATTATGTATCCATCTAGATGGCAGCTGCATGCGTATCCTGCAGTTCCTGCTGTCTTCTCACACAAATACCGGAGGAGGGGGAAACATAATGATGTGTTAACAAAGGTAGGAGCTCAGCTGCCCTGCCAAATTCATCACAGCTTAAGATTAGGTGCCCGCTAAGAATCTGCTGGCAGTTTTTTTTTTTTCTTTCCCATTGGTATTTAAATTTGTGACTCAGTCTGGGCTAAAAGCTTCTGAAATCATCCACAATTTAAAGATGTATTGTAAAACATGTGAAGGGAAACAAAAGAGTAAGAAAGCAGTTTGTCTGAAGATTAAAAAAAAAAACGATTTGTATGGTGTCTAATAGAGTTTTATACAGATTTTCTCAAACAAAGAGGGTTTCTTCTTAAAATATTCCTCAAATGAAGCCAACATCTGTAGTTTTGCAACCTTGGACTCCATTCTTTAAGCCTTTACATCACAGGTTCTAATTTTTTTGATACTAAACAGAATACAGTGCAGTTCAGGCAGAAGAGTGTATTCAGTTTGAAAATCTCAAGGTGAGAGTTTGTATGTTCAGTTTTAAACTTAATACTTCAACTGAAGGGTTCAAAACAGATTTTGAAGCCTTAATTTATACAGAAAAAAACATGAGTTCCTTTGATTTCCAAAGTATTGGCATGTCCATCAGTAAATAGATGGCAGCTTTGTGGAGGCTTTTCATTACATTATTAAAATGGTTTCTGCAGGCTGATGGCTGAATATCATTGTTGCCAATTATTTGACAAATGGTCTACATATGTCAGTTGTATTGGACAAACATTCTAATTAATTATTTTGTGGCATAAGTTATATGCCACATTCAATCACGGCAGCATGTGGTTATCTGGTTACAAGCTATTTATTAGTAGGAAGTAAAGATACAGTATAACAATACATTTTCCTTCTTTTTTGGAACACAATTTTTTGTATTGTTTTCACCAAGGTCAAGAAGGTTCTTAGCCAACAGTTTTGCTACTGTTTATTTGATTTGATATATTGTTTATTAAGCAGCAAGTAGGTACAAAAACAACAGAAGGTCACTTCAGGATCTCATACAAGTTGGGAGAAAGGAATTAGACAGGAGAAGAAATCAAACATTCAATTACTTTGATGGACATGAAGTTACCATGTTTTGGTTACACCTTCAAATCTTGACCTCTAACTGTGTAGTCAGGCCCTGAGCAGCTTCACCAGAAGACCCTGTTTATGTTTAAATAAATAAAGGAACAACAGCAAAAAGAAAAACAAATATTCAATGCTGTCAAAAATTACAGAGGCAGGTGGACACATGGGGGAGTACTGTGGGAGACCTCAAGAGGACTAGAGTGCCACCTTGTGTGTGGTGAAATGAATGCAACCTTGCAAAAAAAAGAGTAAACTGCTGTTCAAGAGGTGATATGCTTTACATTGCAGAATGAAATGGCATCACTGTATAAAAGCAAAATTAGGCTTTTCAGAGTTTCAGAGAATAACTTTTAATTTAAGAATGTGAAAGTCTAATTCACAACATCTTGGATTGTCTAAAACAAATGCAAAATGCACTCATCAGTAGAGCCCTCCTATAGTTCTTGGCTGTGCCTTTTTTGAAAAACAAATTCCTCAATCTGTTGCGTCCACATAAATGCAAATAAGGACAGCCCGGGTGTTTTCCATCGCCCATTGTTATTTACATTCTCGGTTTGTTCAGCCAATCATGTCTCCACCAGTGGTCAAGAAGGTCAGGACAAGTTAAAATGCTCTGAACATGCTTATTGTGATATATGTATTACAATTCACTGTGTGCAATGACCTGTCTGCAGCCTGTAGTCCCAAAACAGCACAGAACAGTCCTATACATATAGCTCATGATCATATGACTGAGCATTATGCCATACTCTGTTACTGTGCAGTGGCCAGTCAGACATAGTTTTCTTGTGTTGATCTTTGTTAAATCCCAATATGTAACTATGCAATATGGAAAAGTAACCTATGCTGCTTTAAACTGAAACGGAAAATTGCATATTGGAATTTATGTAGTTAATTACACTGCCGTGAATGTTTTTAGCATAAGCACTGGTAAATTTTCAGTGCATTTGTTTTTCTGAACTTCTCCAACTGAAACATTGCCACTAAGGTTGCTTTTGTATCTGCAATAAAAAACTATCCACCAGCTGACTGTTAGTACGTCAAGAGTGGCTTGAATCCAACTATTAGATGGATTGCCACTAGATTTGTGGTCCCCAGAGGAACAATGCTAATTATAATGGTGATCTCTTGAACTTTCCTCTACTGCCAGCAACAAGCATATTCAATTTGGTCAATGCAGATTAAAGTATTAATTTATCCTGTAACTGATCACAAAATGTACTGGTTGGATAGACACAAAATTTGGCATACAACAGACATACACATTCCACTGAGGATGAATCCTATTGACTTTGGAGAAGATGATTCACATGTTTTTGAGTGAAAAGTCTTATTAGCTGTACTTTTAGCTATTGGATAGTACAGACATTCAAATTCCCCTTAGGATGAATTACAATGAATGCAGTGATCTCTTCTCTACAGACATCTATTTATTTACTGCTTTGCTTTATTACAAAACTAACTAAAGTAATGACATTTAGTCAGCATCAGCTGTACTTTTTCTCTAGAACCGATTAGATGCTGGCAAGATTACACACAAAAAGGTAATGAAAATGTTAAGCATTTTCTCTGCTAAACAGTATTATGTTAGCATTGCTACATAATATTTGGCTTAAAGCACCATTGTTGTGCCTACTCTAAGTGTAGCCTCACACAGTTGCTACAACAGCTGGAAATTCTTCAGCTGTATTTGGACACAGTAGGCTTTGCAGGGGGTGATGAAGATTTTTTTGTGTGTGTCCCTTGTTTATGTAACTCAGTGTCTCTATAGCTCAATTGGCTACATGGTTATATGTCGAAGTGGCTCTGGGGAAGAAAATGAACCCCCAACGGCCCATTCCCCTCCCCAGCTGTGCAGTGCCGGTCCCAGCCCGGCAGAAATTAGGGAAAAACTGTGGCAAATCAACATGCGGACAATGATCCACTGTAGCGACCCTGAACTCACAGGATAAGCCGAAAGGACAAAAATAAATAAATAAATAGTCTCTATATCATTACAGTGAAAGTACAGGATGCAGTAAACACATTAAATGTGTGTACTGTTCAGGTGGGCTTTTGCTCTCCTGATGACATAAAAGGGACATAACCAGGCCTTGTTCTTAAATATCAATAACAATATGCAATATGCAATGTTCCGACAGTAACGTATTTGTATTTGTGATTATAAAAATCACTTTCACATTAAAGTCAGTTTCACACAAAAATTTTATGTATTAAAAATTGAAGGACAAATGCTTTTATCCACATGATAAAAAAAGGGCTCCTCTCGAAAATACAAGAACATTGCTCTGGATTTAAATGGCAGCAGGAGCAACGAGTTCACTGAAAACCAGTGGGCAATTGTGGCTGTAATTATTACTAAAACGAGGCTGAAACATTTTCCTAGACACTCTAAATGGAATTAAAATCACTGACCAGCACTAGTAATGTTCAAGTAATCAGACCTTCCCTGGAGACATTCAGCTCAAGCTAGATGAGGCTTTAGTCATATTCACATGTGCAATGGTGATTATTTTTTATTTCTTTGCTCTCAGTCAAGATTTGCACCAGAAGTTGACAAGTATGTTTCTAAATCACAACTTTTATATCAGTGACCCCTCAACTGAAGGCATTGTGAGACATATTGATAAATCTGTGCTGGTTTATGCTTTTGTCAGTGTACTGAAAAAGGAACACTGCAGATATGCAAATGGCAGGATGGCAAGCCTTTTTTTCTTAATAGTGAATTTGTTTAAGGCTATTTGTTTATGGTCAGCATATTTCCTGGAGCTTCCTGACCATTGTTCAGTGCTTTAGTTTAACCTTATTCTGAATGTGACATGTATTGATCTACCACAGCTGATAATTCTGTTACCATAGCCCCCACTTTAAACTTGACTATTGTTCTTACTCAGTAGTGAATAGAAAATTATCTGTATAATGTTTTTTATGTAAATCATCTTTATTATATAATATTATATTATAACTTCTTATTTCTCACTACTGTAAACTGGCACCCTAATAATGTCACATCCATGTTATCAGTGATCACTGTTTTGGACAACAAGTGAAGTCACCCTAAATCACAGTTGAGGTCTTTTCCTTGAGGTGCGACCGATGCAGAAGGATGCCCTGTCTCTCCCAACAACAACACTTTGCATACAGATTTCCATATACTCCATTCATGTTGGGTGGGGGTCATTTAGATTTTTTCAGTCACTTGACTCTCTCATTTCCAAACAATCACAACCCCATCTTCAATCTGGCAGGATCTTATTTCTGTCTCCATTGGTAGAGGACGAGGAGATGGCGATAAAGTGAGTTACTGCATATTTGATTATTGGGCCTTTACCATTTTCAGCAGGCAACAGCTTAAGAGCAGCCATGTGGAAAATACCAAGGAGGTTTTCATTCACTGTAAGTCTCACTTTGTGTTGTGCTTTTACTTCTGACCGAGCTTGAAGATGCTCAGTGTAATAAACTTCTAAACAGTTTTGGGTCATTTTGAAACATCACAAACTTTGAATGATAAATACATTTGCTTGCTAGTGTGAGTTTCTTTGCAGTTCACAGATAACTGGGCTAGTCATAGATCTTAATGCTCTTTTCAAGGGTAGATTGTGTTGCTTTCCCAAGGATCCCCTGGAGGATGTTGAGACTTGGAGTGAATCTGTGGACAAAGTCCTTGGTTGCAAAGGTGAGTCTTCTCCAATACATTTGATTGTACACTGTGGCCACCTGCCACCTGCTTATGTCATCTGTGATTTCCAGCTGGACAGATAGCTTTCCGGGAGTTCCTGAAGTCAGAGTACAGTGAGGAGAACATACTGTTTTGGCTCGCCTGTGAGGATTACAAAAAAATCAAAACAGTGCCAGAGATGATTTCCTCTGCCAACAGGATCTACTCAGAGTTTGTCCAAACAGAAGCACCCAGACAGGTAAATGAGTACAAGCTATAAAAAAGACAGAATGTTTTGGAATTCAAAATGGAAACATCAACCAGGATTTCAGTGGTTATAATATGAAATTAGTAGGTCTATTGTGATATATCTGCTTCTATAAAAGTGTGTTTTTCAAGCTGGTAAACTGTTTAAACTACACTAAGATTGTTTCCCTCTCGAATATTATAGTGAATAATGATGAGAAGAGTTGCTGTAATGTGCCCCGGGTGATATTGTTTGATTCCAGATCAACATAGATTGCAGTACCAGAGAAAACATAACAAAGAACATCTCCCAGCCGACCCTGACTTCTTTTGATACAGCACAAAAGCTCATCTACAGTCTGATGGCCAGGGATTGCTACCCGCGGTTCCTAAAATCTGACATCTATCAGGGACTCCTGAGAAGAACCGCTTCAAGGTGACTGTTTTAAAACTGACAGCCTCTCTGACAGAGGCTCGCAAAATCTTCCCTCCAACTTGGATCTGCTGTAGCGTGCTTTGATTTAAGTGTGGATAACAGGTTTATGCCATACAATCCAGATCCTAAGTGTAGCAGAAATAGCTTTTCTCAACCTGTGTGATTCATTAGACACTTACGGCTTAAGAGAATTTGCAGCTTGTATTATACTTCATCCCTTTAATTCTGTTAATATAAAAAAAGAAACTGTGCACATAATTCTTCTAAAATTATCTATTTTCTTTCTCCATCCCATGAAGTTAATAATTAAAACAGTTCCTGTATTGTAAAGTATTATCAACACTTTATGTAATTGATTATGCCAATATAAATTCTAGCATGCTCTTTTAAATTCAACTTTCACATGCAAAATAAATATGTGAGTGTATTGTTAAACATCTGTCTCACTTTTGTGTTTTATCAAATGTTCTTTTCATTTACACTGTCATTTTGAATGAAGTTGAATGAAAATTGGGTGCGGTCCTCATGAATGCAATGTAAATCACTTTAGCTTGTCCGAGTTATCAATGCACTTCAACCACACACACTGGTCACATAGACACCAGAGGGCAACAGAGTACTTCAATCAATATCATTCAGTAAACAAGAAAAAAATGTGTTTTATGCTCAAAGTCAGTACTGTGGCAACTTCCTGTAGCCTTATGTGGTCCTGGAACATTTTAGCAGCAGTTAGAACTTTGAACATAAGAAGAAGGAGGAAGTTTATGAGCCAACTTAGTCTCGAGTTAAAGTGCAGCGTAAGGGTAGCGTTACACTTTCAGTGGCTATTCATTTGTTTCATGTTGGCAGACAAGTTCATTCATGTAAAAAATATAATGACAAATTTCAATCTGATATGATGAAAAATCTAACAAAATGTTAAATCTTTAAGACAAAGGTTGACATTAGTTGTCTCATGCATGAGTTTGATGCAATGCTATTTTCCTTCTCATCAGTTTTTCTTTTTCTTGCCACCTAGGACATGCAGTAGGAATCTATGTAAATAGCATGCAAACACAAACATGTGCAATGACACAAGGTTTCCAATCTACTTTTTGACTCAATGTTCAGATTCACAATGGAGATTAAATGCACAGAAAAAAAAAGAATTTCTTGTAAAATAGCAGAATATTAGGAATAAAATGCTGCAGTTAGATTGTTTTCCATCCAACCTTAGCATTCCGCTTTTAATGCTTAAAAAAGTGGAAGCAGACATAGCGTGGTTTCAACATGTGACAACTGGGTGACAGACAAACAGTCTCTTCTGTTTGTGTTGGTGGCGTTGAATGTACTGATGATTTATTTTAAGAGCTGTTTCACATGTTTGGCAGAAGCTGCTTAGTGTTGTGCAGGCAGCTCACCACAACTTCCTCTAGTTTAGATGGCTCTAGCAGCACTCACCCTTTTGTGGGAGGAGGGTTGAGTTTGTTATGTACTGTTAAAGAAAATGTGCATATTGAATTTGCACTAACACTGTGATTATAAAGCATATCACTGTGTAGTCTGGGAATACTGCAGAAACTATGGCTTGCAGGGTTATTAACAAAAAAGAGTGACGCCAGTCGATGGAGGAAATGCACAGATGAGTGTTGCAACTGGTAAAGTACACGTTGAAGATATGAGTTTATGTCATCACAGCAAGCCGTCAACAGCTGTGCTGTAGCACAAAACATTTCCTGTAAAGCAACACATGAGCACAGAAAGACAAATTTAGTGATTCAAGATAATAAGAAACTCATCAACTTTACTTTTAACACTTTCTGTTAAATGAGGTTATGCAAATGTTTACATGGGCGTACTGTGCATGCATACTGTACATTCATCTGTATTACAGAAGTTATAGCACCCCAAATATGCTACTATTTATTGAATCAGAGGTTATACCAATAAAAACGTTTTCTAGAATCCGTACTTAAATGACCCTTCTGCCCCTGATCTTTTTCTTTCATTTCTCATGAAAAGCTTATTTATTCTTGTACACACTGAAACTGTATTGATCACAGTGGACTTCATGCCTGTATCTATTGGTCTAAAAGTTACATTGTTAGTTTTCAGTTATGCAGTTAAAATGGCACATTGATTGAAAAACAAAAACAAATCAATGTGATACAAAAGCAGAATATGGCAGAAATGTAGGATTACATTGAAATAAAATGTAGGCGAAATAAGATGCAAAAAAGGAAAAGTGTTAAAAGAACGCCAAACAGCAAGTGTCACTGTAGAAATGGGTTTTTTGATGAAACTTAAAAGATTTTTCAGGTTTAATCTGTAAAAGGTGGTGGTCATTCTGATATAGATTGCCATGAAATTTCATGGAAATTCATGATACTCTATATTCTAAAGGCACTGCATTTACTTAGCACTTTTCTAGGTAACGCTTTGGATTACAGCCTGCAACAAACAAATCGCTACCCAAAGTTGGTGCTCATTCACCATTTACACACACACTCACACACCGATGATGGCTGAGCAGCCATGCAAGGTGCTGCCCTGACCCGACAGGGGCAACTTGGGGTCTAGGCTTGCTCATTGACACATGTAAATATGGACAAGAGAAGCTGGGAATTAAACTGCTGACCCTGTGATTGGGGGATGACTGCTTCCAAGCAACAGCCGACCCAAAGAATAAATCCTACAACTTTGTTAGGCCTGTAATATTAATTCTAAAACCACCAGCAAGCTGCAATTTTAGGCGTTAATGAATGGTTTAAGAGAATGTGAAGTTAACATTACAAGCATTTGCATTGCCTACATGAACAACAGATGGGACCAAAATGCAGATGAGAACTGGGGAAGCTAGCAAAGGCATTGTGATGCTTTGGGCACATGTACCACCTACCTAAAAATTGTTGCTGACCACTTTCACCCCCTCATTGAAACGATAATCCCTGTTGGCAGTGGCCTCTTTCAGCAGGATAATGCACCCTGCCACACTGCAAAAAAGGTTCACAAATGGTCTGAGGAACCCAACAATGAGTTAGAGGTTTTGACTTGGCCTTCAAATTCTTCAGATCTCAGTCCAGCTGAGAATCTGCAAAAAAGTCCAATCCATGGATGCCCCACCTGGCAACTTACAGGACTCCAAGAATTAACTGTACATGTATTGCCCATGAATGAATGACCTTATGACCTTCTAAGGCAATTCAAATGATGTGATATGGTCAAAATATAAACAAGCAATAACAATTTTCCTTAATCTAAGTACTGAAGGACCCCTATACTGTAAGTACCTTGGGGGTAGAGGCATTTTGTTTCAAGGTTTAGAGCTGAAGGCTCCTGTGATAAAAGCAGGAAATTAGGGACAGCTTGAATAATGTTATCAGCTGAAAAACTTTACCAAATATTCTTTCAATGTAAATTAACACTAAAAACGGAACTATGAGACATGGAAATTTCTGATCAGAGTTATTTTTTATAGGATGGAGATAGAGCATAAAAACAAGGAACTACATTTGACAAATGTACAGTTGGTAAAGCTGAACCTGAAAAAGTGAAGGAAAGTAAAGCAAACTGACACAAATACTGATCATGCTCCTCTGGAATTTTATTTTTAAATTTTAAGAAATCCTCAATATTTTCCAACAGATACAAGAGGTGAAACCTTTTGTTTTGTTAAAATGTCCTGTCTATATTGAAGCAGGAAGTTTCTTAAAAGGTAATAACTCTGCATATGTATGTTATATCTACTGTATTTTAACAGCCAAATGAAATTGCATTATAACCTGTATGCTCGCAAATTACAGTTCTGTCTAAAGTGGAAACAGCGGGGCATCTTGTCTAGTCTAAGATTCGAATCATGTAACCACAGTGTCCCTGCTTAGGTTCCAGTGGGCGACCTTTGCTATATGTCATGCCCCCCTCTGTTTCCCCTCATGCTTCCTGTCTGCCTCTGCTGTCAGAGATTGAATAATGGCTGAAAGATTTTCAAATAACAGCCAAGACATTATTAAAGTTGTGTGACAAGTCAGTAGCAGAAAGAGAAAGTTCAAATTAACCCAAGGCTAGACTGAACATTGCTGCACTAGATGTTTGAGGCTATATATTTCATTATGAGACAAAACAAGACTAACTCAAGACTTTGTCCTACTGAGTAAGTAGTCAAGTGTGAGTGCAGACAAATCAAAGGAAAACAAACGGAAACTCAGATGCAAATGTACTACATGAAGGACAAACATGGTTCTATCGACAATTTCTCCTACCAACAAAGGTTCACTGAGATAAGCCAAGTTTTAAAGTTAGGCCTATAGGATGTTGGTGAATGTTAAAACCACAAAAGAAAAGGATAAGATGGAATAAATTGCTGTAAACTTAATAGTTTATGTTGAAAGACACTGTAGTAGTTTAGGGATCTTTTGAGTCAAATGAACTGCTTCCCTCTGCTTTCAGTGTTTATCCAGCACTAAGTTGCTGCCTTTAGCTTCATACTTAGTGTGCAGACATGAAAGAAATATTCATCTTCTCATCAGACCATTGGCAACAGGGCAAAAAGACAGATTTCGCAAAAGAATACATACTTATCTGAAAGTGTTTTTCTTTAACTAACACCACCTGTTTACATGTTTAACTTGAAGGTGAGAGTGAGTGCTGGCCTCAACATTTAATTCACAACATGTTAATGTTCACATGCTGAAACCTGATACAGTGGCATGGCTCCTCTAACAAACTGGGACAGAGTCAAGCATTTGCCTATCTGTTGCTGAATTTTTCACTGACCCATTTGCATCCCCTAACTTTAAACCAAACAGGTAATGATCCAGGTACAGATAAACAGCTAAAGCTGCTGTGCCTGCACGTCTGCGTCATCCCTAACTTCCTCTTTTTTTCTGCGGTTAGTTTCGAATGATATTGTGACGCTACTCCCCAACCTCACTTCAGACGTCTGTTCTGTATATATGAGTTGACGCGGAGTGGGTTCATCAATCAGACACACCAGCTGCCCATCTCACACACATGTACAAAGCATTGTTGCCATGCCAAGTCTAGTCACATCACAAGCAAGGGAGCTTCAGCATCTCAACATGGACACTGAGAACAAGAAGAAGACAAAAGACAGGTAAATATTTTATTTGAATCTATCCATAGTGCCTGCTACAAAAACGCTAGAATAACATGAGTATGACAGTAAGCAATTTTTTTATTATGTGTTTGGGTAACCAGGGGAGGAAACTTGAAGTCTCGACTGCAGTGTAGATCGTCTCATGCTGCTAACACCGAAGGGTAAGTAAAATAATCCTTTCCACTGGACACTAAACATGTAAATTGTTAAAATACTAGGCAGTTGTGACAGTGTGTGTGATAATGCTCCCCTCTTTTGCAGGCTTTGTTTTGAAGAGATGTCCCAGTGGTCACATTCACTAGAGAGACTTCTATCATCCAAATGTATGTTAATCAACTTGTTATCCCAAAGTCAAGTTTCACACGCTACTCTTTCACAACACTGTCTAACTGCTGCTCACTGTTTTTTACTGTTTAGATGGAATGAAGATATTCCAGGCTTTCTTGAAGTCAGAGTTCAGTGATGAAAACATTGAGTTTTGGTTAATGTGTGAGGACTATAAGAAGATCAACTCTTCCTTCAGGATGTCCTCCAGGGCAAAAAAGATCTTCAAACGCTACATTCAAGCTGAGGCTCCCAGAGAGGTGTGTACAAAGGTTTTATTGATACATGTATGACAGATTTACAGTGTGTTATTTTCCACCACTGCCCTGAATAGTCTGTTTATCAGTCCTCATTATGTATCCTCTGCTTCCAGATCAACATTGATCACAGGACAAGGGAGATTATCAGGCGGAACATTAAGGCGCCCACCACAGTGTGCTTTGATGATGCTCAGAGGATTGTGTATGGGCTTATGGAGAGGGACTCTTACCCACGTTTCCTTAAGTCAGACATTTATCAGGCTCTAATGGACTCCACATCAGAAGAAGTGAAAGTGTAACAAATACCAGAGACATTGTATTTGTTAAAGCTGGACTGTAAAACTGAGCCATGCTGGACAACCTGAGAGACGTGGGGGTGTCTTCCTATTATTTTGGAGAAGTCAAGTTTTGGGGTTGTCCATAGTGACATATGACATATGAGGAGTAAATGGTTCTGAGGAAAATGAAGAGCTGAAGAACGATTGTTCAGAACTAACTTGTGTGATGGGAAATTATGTGTCCAGGTAGTTAAACAAACAGCAGCTGCTGTGATACGTGGTGTACAGCAATGGATTTCCCAGAGATGCCACGATTCTGTGAATGATTAGTAAAAATGCTGGGGACTTTCTGTGACAAAAAAAGCAGGAAGTATACATCGTAGTACAAAGAACACCTTCCATCCAAGCTGCAAGAGCAACATCACTAAAGCAATAGATTGCATCTAGGTGTCAATTTTTTTTTGAGCACTGCACTGCATTATGTATGTTTAACTTTTTACAATATAACATCAGTGCCAAGCTTAAATAACTGATACATTAAAACTATAATAATCTATTATAAGCTATAGGTTGAAAATACATTTTCTAGTTTGTGAAAACATTGTAAATGTGAATATTAAAATGGTAATGTTTTCATTCAAAATGTTACAGTTGCATTGAATTTTACAAAAAATAAATTATTTCAAATGCTCTTTGCATAGTCTTGCTGTGACTACAATCTGTTCTTATCACATAACCTCATAAGTTTCCATGAATCTTATACATTATCTTAAGAATCTTTTATCTTAAGATTTAGTCACTACATATTCCATTCATTCATTCATTTTATTCTTCATTCATTACTCAGATTAAATCTTCAAACCCCTGTTGATTTTGTAACCTTGTGATGTTGTCTGTAACCTTGTGATACTCACTTAAAGGGACAGTTACAGCTAGCAGCTGGTTAGCTTATCTAAGCATAAAGACTGAACAAACTAATTTAAATCTAACTAAACACCAAAGTGTATCCTGTTTTTTTGTGTGTTGTTTGTTTTTGTTGCTTTTGTTTTTTATTATTGTTTTCTTTTTGTTTTTTACTTCTGTATTAAACTGGATACCTTTGTTACTTTACACAAGAATAGGCAAATACCATACCATACTCTGTATTCAAATACTATTAGTCGTTTAGCAGACCCTTTTCTTCCAAAGCGACCTACTGTACAAGTTAGGAGCACACACCCAGGGCAGGTCCTTGGGTTCAGGGTCTTGTCCAAGGACACTTCAACATGTGGCCAGGAGAAAATGAGAGTAAAGCCACTGACCCTGCTCTACCCACTGATCCACAGTACACCTGGGACTTACCAATGACTTTTAAGGTTGTAAAAGTCATCTTATATTACAGTCTGACTCTATGACTGAGTTCTTTTTATCAAATTTTCTGTCGTCTTGT
The DNA here is from genome assembly GCF_033026475.1 of Channa argus. Classification (NCBI taxonomy): domain Eukaryota; kingdom Metazoa; phylum Chordata; class Actinopteri; order Anabantiformes; family Channidae; genus Channa; species Channa argus. Next base: position 9,343,500 of record NC_090210.1, on the reverse strand, counting down.
TTCCTCTCCTCGCTAAAGCTACAGTAAATGCGGTTTACACTGAGGGAACCACTGAAATACAAAAGTATTTTTGTAGTTGTAGGTGTTGTGATTCAGCTGAATGGAAATGTTTCTACATGATTTGATGCCAGTTTTCTAAAACTCCAGCCTGGCAAATTTGGTAGCTATGGTTTGCATTTATGATGTAGATCATTGAGGTTTTCAACATGTAGGACAGTAACGGTTATAGCACATTATCAGGCTTATTTGTGTGTCAGCTCTTTCAAAAGGTTTAGTATGTGCTACATGAATAAGACAGGTTGTCACATATTGCACCCACCTACACAGCATCTTCCATGTGTCATTGGTCTTTTTTGCTCTGAATGTACTTCAACTTCTTCCCACTAATCTGGGATTCCTTCCTTTGTTTTAACATTGAGTCCTTCATTTGTCAGTGGAGCAATCAGATAAGCTGTTTTCAGGGCAGACAGCTTTAAAAGTGAAACTACATTTATATAAAGAAACAGGCCATTTAAGGACATTTTTATACAGAAACCACATAGGTATCACTCTACTAAAGGTTAGAGAAATTAGGGAAGAAGTATTGAGACCTAACTGCTCCACCACATCCTCTTTTAATTTCACCTATGCAAACATACATACATACAGAGAGAGGGAAATGCACATGTAACAATACCTTTGAAACATATTTCACTCTTTCATGTGGTAATAGACAAGAACCTGTAAGTGTAAAGACACTAAAAACAATTTTGTGTTTTTGCCAAAAGAGGTTTCAGCAGCATGAGAACATGCATCTTATTAATCACACAGGTCCTTATCTGTTTTGTTACAGATGGACCTCTGTCTGTCTATTCACCATTTCCTTATGTGCAATGTTCTATTTATTAGTAACAACAAGACCATGCGATAGATTACTCATATGACTAAGAGAAGCTGAAAAAAAAATCAGGTCAGGAAGAAACAGGATGTTGAGTTGTCGCACACTGTTTGACATCCCCTGACACATCACCATGGGTAACGGCTATTGACTACATAAACTGATCAGCAACAACGTTAATACCACCTGGTGGTTTTAATATAAAAACCTTTATATGTTCTTTAAAAAAAATATAAATGCTGATGTATCATTATGGGTTAACCACCTGTCAGTACATAAAGTAGTCAAAGTTCATTGTTTACCAACAGTGAACTTTGAACCTTATGTTTTTTTAGAGTACTTTTAGTTTTGTGATTTGAATAAGGCACTTTTACTTGAGTATTGAGGTTGTGTACTTCTATTATCTCTGTACACAGTTTATCACACTTTGCTGTGTATAGGGCAGACGGCTCAGAGTGGTCATACTTGTCCTCCATGACACTATAAGTAAGACCACCAGTGTTAATGTTGTGTTTATCATCTCTGTAACTACAGTTTATAAGCTATAAGTTAAAGTGCCATGTGCCATGTCATGAGACTGAAGACATGTGATCTCACTGGAACACTGGGTGATGTTACTCAATTAGTTTAACAAAGGGTTATTTGGAAGCAAGTGAAAATATAGAAATGATTTTGTTACCTGATAAAAATCTGTATGTATTTAAACATAAAGTTTAAATCAGTGGTAAAATCGACTAGATCACAATAAAACTATACTGTAAATATGTTTCGTGTAAGGTGTTGTACAGTGATATATAACAGAATATATGGGAAGGAATAAACAAATGGTTTACAAAGAGTTTAAAAGAAGTATGATCATAAAGTATTGAAAAAATAAGGGTCATACCTGGCCACCAAAGTTAACTCAAAAAAGTTCACTCAAATGTGAAACTTATAGTGGTGCAAGAGGAAAAATCGGGGATAACCAAAGTGATCTCTTCCACCAGTTCACATGACAGAAGTGCATTTTCCATATATATTTATGGTATGTATGTATGTTTAGTAGGTCAGTTTAGACTTTTCTTTTTTTGCTGTGAAAGTCTTGACATCACAACTGACTTTGCTCCTCATCAGTGTGATTCAGAATCGAAGGAGACAGTTACATCATGCATTCTGAGAAGTAGTGTGAATTTGAGTCATAGAAGAGCTAGTAGAATTGAAATGTAAAAATGGATGGGCTCTCTAGAACACCTCTGGACATACAGAACACCAAGAGAATGTAAGTACATATTGGATTTTCAAATTTTCAAATTTAGCATCAATTCAATTTTCAATTCAATTCAATTCAACTTTATTTATATAGAGCCAATTCACAACAAAGTCATGTCAAGGCACTTTACAGAATAAAGTCAAGACTATAAAGATTTATAGAGAGAACCCAACAATTCCTTGAGCAAGCCCTAAGTGAAGTGAAGAGAGAAAAGAAAAAGAGCAACAAAAGCTACAACAAAACATTTGGCAGGTTGGTAGGACCAGTAGATGCACACTGGAAAACACACAACTTCACACAGGGAAACCTGTAGAAAGGGACAGAGAGGGGGGGAAAGAGAAGGAGAAAGACAACTACAGGAGAAAACAGACATATGTCAAACAGTGGTGACAATTGTAGGGTTAGAGGAGAGGAGAGAGGGACAATAGGAGGAAAGGAGGTCAGTGCATCGGGGAGTGGGTCCCCCAGCAGTCTAAGCCTATAGCAGCATAACTATAACTAACAATAAGCTTTATCAAAGAGGAAGGTTTTAAGCCTAGACCTAAAAGTAGATTGGGTGTCTGCTTCCCGAATCAGAACTGGGAGCTGGTTCCACAGGAGAGGAGCTTGATAGCTAAAGGCTCTACCTCCCATTCTACCTTTGGAAACTCTGGGAACCACAAGTAGGCCTTCATTCTGAGATCGAAGTGGTCTACTGGGATGATATGGTTCTATGAGGTCTTCTTATGGAGCCTGACTGTTGAGAACTTCATATGTAAGGAGCAGGGTTTTAAATTCTATTCTAAATTGAATAGGAAGCCAATGGAGAGAAGCTAGTGAAGGTGAAATATGATCTGTCTTGCTAATTCCAGTCAGCACCTCTTTCTGCAGCATATTGGATTAATTGCCGGCTCTTAAGGTAGTTACTGGGGCATCCTGAAAGTAGGGAATTACAGTTGTTCAACCTAGAAGTAACAAATGCATGGACTAGTTTTTCGGCATCACTTTAAGACAGGATCTATGGGTAAAACAAAATCATCAGTGGTTGGATTAGGTCCGCAATACATAAAAAACTTTCTATCTCAGTTTGCAACATTTGCGAGAAAAACCAGGAGACAAAGTGAAAGCTACAGCATATACAGTTAAACCCAACTTACCCAGATGTGTTGCCAGTGGTGTTAACATTCCAACCCAACAATGCCCCGCCTGCAAACCGCCTGAACCACTGCGTTGCCCTGATGTGAAGTGCAAATGAAAAGTTGTAAAAGCATTTTTGTCCCTTGATATTGGCTGCCAGAGCTGTATTATGTAAAATTAAAACACATAACCAAATGGCTGTATTCCTTTAAGCTGTAATGCAAATCTAGGCTTTATACTATATGTAGCTTTATATTTTAGAACAATATGGTTTTATATGTTCCAAAATATATAACCCAGTCACTGCACAAATTGACTGGGTTATTGGTAAAAGACAGGAAGAGAACACAACAGCTTATGATCAAAGATAATGCTGACCCACTCAAATTTTAATCACAACATATTCTGCAACAAACTGTGGCCTAAAAAACTATGTTATTGCAGTGGTTTTGTGTAGGTAATGGTGTGGCCTAGATACGCTGTTTTACTTCTCCACTCTGTCTGTGTTTACATTACTTCCTTCACAATGACCTTAATTAGAGAGCCCCAAAAAAACCTTCATATTCAGTCCTGATTTTTATTTTTATGTCAAATTTATGAATAGGTATTTGGTTTGTTTTTATTTTTATATATTAAATAAAAGGCACGTGTCTATAACCCAGGAAGAATTTTGAAATAATCTGAAAGCAGATTTATGTTTGTGTATCATGCATTTATGGGAAATATTGGAGCTGTTGTATTATATAATTGTAAAATATTTTTAACACCTCAACGCTGATAATGATTCATAACTAAATGAGAGTCTTTTTTCAGTGTTTTCTCTTTTAATTCATCTGGATTAGGTATCTTGCTTAAACAAGAAAGCACATGGGGTTAGCAACACTATTTTGCACCACAACTCCATTCCACTGATAAGATTTTCTAAAAAAAGTTTTTGGATGTGTGTACAGCTTTTCTCTTTCATTGATGCTTTTTATTATAAACAGCACCATCTGCCCCTGTGAACGACATGTTACGTCATTTAGGTCACATGCTAATTTAAAGGTCATGTTCTCATTTGAAAAAGTATTGATTTGCTTTGTGTGGTCTATGTAGTATCTCATTCACAGTAACACTCTTTTCATACAGTTCATATTCCTTTTACTCTAGAGCACACATTTATTCAGTGGTTGTGTTTTATTTTTAACTGTGAATCTATTAAAAGAGCAATGGTTATCAGATTTTAATAGAACCCATGTATAGAGGGCATGCATTGAAATATTATATCTAAAGAATGACAAGAGTAACACAGGGAGAAACTGCAACAAGAAAAGCATGACCACGTGACCTGCACCCAAAAATAGCTCAAATCTGAGCCGGGAACTTAACTGTGTACAAACGGGATGACTTTTAACTGCATATATATTGTTTTTAACTTTGGAGAATGTGTTGGGGTTTATAATACACAGCAGAGTTTTGTTCTATAATTAAACATTACGGAAGAGCGGAAGGTGTGATACACTTTCTGTGCTCATGTGGCTCCTTCAAATCATGAATCAATGGGGCTGCATGTCAACAGACCAAGCGAGATACAAAATCGCAAGACACAAAAGGGGAAAAGTGCTGAGAAAGTCTTGACATCACAACTGCATTATAATTTGACTTTGCTCTTCATCAGTGGCATTCAGGATCGAAAGAGTCAGCTACATCATGCATTCTGAGAGGTACTGTGAATTTGAGTCACAGAAGAGCTAGTAGAATTTAAATGTAAAAAATGGATGGGCTCTCTAGAACACTTCTGGACATACAGAACACCAAGAGAATGTAAGTACATATTGGATTTGTAATGCAATGAGGCTTATCTTTAATGCTAGGACACACTGACTTAGTGTATTCCTGTGATTTCCTTCTGTTTAGACACAACGCAAGGAAATCCAGAATACATGACTTAATCCAGAGTCCAGTACCATGGAGGAAGATCAGCAGGTGAATTTTAATGTGATCACCATGCATATCAATATTATGCTGTTTGTTTTCTATAAAATTAAAAAATAGTGCTTTTTATCCTGCACGAAGGAAACAAATGAAGGAATTCATCTGGGAGAATCTCTTGAGACCCTCCTCTCCCAGAAATGTAATTTTAATCTGCTTTTAAGCAATAATAATATCATGGTTGGTCTCTGTTTTCAAGTTTAATGCAGTTATGTTCTCTTGAGTTAAAGGTGGACAGACAGCATTTTGGGACTTTCTGAAGTCATAAATCTGTGAGGAAAACCTGGACTTCTGGGTTGCATGTCAAGAGTTCAAAACTTTTAACAGTCCAGAAGAGCTGACATGGATAGCAGCAAGGACTTATGAGGAGTTCATCAAGGATGAATCTCCCATACAGGTGAATATACACCAAATAACCATAACATTAATACCACCTGTATTTAATGTCTTGATGGACATGGGTCACCTGTCCATCATAATACTGAAACCAGGTGGTATTAATGCCGTTGCTAATCAGAGTACACTTATTGGATTACCAAATCATAAGGACTTTTTGTACAATAATATCTGTAAACACTGGACAAGAAAATCAAATTCACATTTGTACATACATTTTCAATATGTGTTTTAGTATTGAGAACTATTGTCTACAAACGTCATGCATTTAAACACTGACCAGTGCCACTTTCTGTATTGTACAACAACCACACCAATGAATGTTTTAAAAAGTTACTTTGCTACTATGGTAAAGATTTAGATGCCTGCACATACTGTGCAATATGTACCAGATAGTTTCTGAGCACAAACAGCATGTTTAAGTATATAAGCAGTTTTTTTCTTTATATATCTTTGCAGGTAAACTTAGATTTGTACACAAGCGATATCATCAGTCAGACCAAGTCCATCATGTTTTGTTCAGGCACAAAAGAAAATCTACAGCCTCATGGAAAATGACTCGCTTCATTCAGTCGGAGCAATACAAAGTGCTGTTAGATGCGGCTTTTAAAAAAAGAGGCCTCAGGAAATACCGGAAGGCCTTGAGGATCCAAGGCACCTATCTAATAGAAAATGATTCAAAACCCGCCAACCTACAGAGTGACCTCTGTATCTTGAACGAGGACTAACATTATGTACGTTGATGGTGTTGGGTGTTGCACAAATTCAGACACTGCTGTTGTGCAAGCACTTCTCTTCCCCTCAAATTGTCACCTCAGTAACATAATCTGAAAGCTGTGCCATTGCAGTGCTCATGACATCATACTGCAGGCAGTGCATATTGGTGCACAGTGAACACTGCATTTACAAAAGTAAATCTGTGTTTTAATCTTTTTTATGCTTGTGACTTGGACAGTCAGGGCATTGTATATAAGCTTTAATATGTTTCTATACAACTGAAATGTACATGACTGCAAGATTCTATTACATATTTCCTTAGTTTGCATTTAAACTATATTTACAAAAACTTAAATCAACCTGCAATAGCCTAGGTATTGCAGTACTACAAACGTTTTTGGGACAAATTCATACAAATTGTCTTACTGTTGCAAGAACTCTCTAGTAGTTGAACAAAAGGACTGTCACAAAAATGCATCCAATTAATGTGCTACTGCCACTCCGTGGTCACCTGTTGAACTTACAACTAATATTAAATGGTAAACCCCTGCAAAACAATCGGATTTACAGTTTGTGAGTTAATAACAATTTATTTCTTTCAGTGTGTTAGTCCAATAAAGTCCAAAAATATCCTGTATGATACATTTTCCTATTTCCTAGTTCCTGTTTTGGAAGATACCTTTTCTTCTGTCTCACATCAAAATAGTCTTTGTTTTAAGGGCCTATTGACGGACACCCCCAGGCTCCATCAAAACTGTGATTATACTTGAATATGGAAGTGATACTTACAGAGTGTGTAGTGGGGTTTTTAACTTGTACTTTTTACTATGAGCAATGGGTCAGCACTTGCCTCTATGAACAGTATTGAAAATAGTGGGTAACAAATGGCAGAACATTAGAATACAAAGAGGATACGTCTGCTGTTGTAAAGGAATTATTTTGCTATTATTTTAAGTAGCAATTCAGCACTATACAGATATTATAAGTAAATGCATTGCACATTACAAATGGTACGTATAGAAATTGCACTTTAGCACATTACTTGAGAGAAAATCAGAGTGCGCATAGTTAAAAGAAACCATCCAACTGAGGTATGTGAACATTACAGACAATAGAAAGACAACTTGTACCTATAATGCAATAACTATTGGACAGAGTAAAGTAGGGGAAGTGGGGTTTAGATAAACAAACGGCCTTTTATAAACTTTGGGGAGAGTATAATTCTTTTACATAAAAACGGATTTAACTTAAAAGGATTTAAAGGGAATCAAGTGGTACCATAGGCTCGGAGGTTCGCCCCCAGCTGTTCCCTAACAAATATCGAACTGTCCCATTCCCATTTCCAGCCGTGCAGTGCCGGTCCCAAGCCTGGTAGAAAATGGGGAGGGTTGCTCACAGGTTAAGCCGAAAGGACAGAAAAGGAAAGGAAAAAGGAATCAAGAACAATGTCGTGATGGACTAATTCAAAAGGTGGCAGCAATGCAACAAGAAGAATGCCGGGTATGAACCAACGAAGAAGAAGAAGGTGGTCCTCTGAGTCCCAGTATCCATCGCCGCACCGCCCCTGGTTATCCTGACGTCCAGAGGGGAGGCCTTTCACAACTAGCCATAGCAAAAACTTGGGCGCAGTGCTCAGACATTGAAGTATGTTCTTTTATATGTAATGTATGTAATTATATGTTTAATTAATGTGATTAGGAAATGTCGGATGTTAGCAGGACTGCCAGCACGATGTAGTCATGGTTAGCGCAGATTTGTGGCCAGCTGCCCATCCCAGACGAACTGCATCAAGCTGCGGCGCTCAGCTTTCCGGTGTCCGTCCGGGAATGACATTAGGCTCAGATGTGCAACTTGATAGTTAATGGTTGGAGGAGACCGGGTGGCTAACTTCATGTAGCGACAGCTGGGGAATGTTAGGAGCACTTGGGATATTTGAGCTAACCTAAAGGATGAGCTGAATGCAACAATTAGAAGTGGCCAAGACAGTTCGATGTCGTTAACAAGTCAACTTGGCATTGCACACACTTTCCTCCTCTGCTAGCTTAACTAGGGCTAAGTTAGCAGCCCGAACTAGTAACGTTGGTTTCTATCACTGAAGGCTTTCGCTGGAGCTATCTTTAACATTAACTAACGCAAGGTGTGCTCACGTTTTTAGCCATTTACCCCAAACATCTCGGCACGACTCGTATCTGTCTCATGTGTATCATCGCGTCCTTTAATCGGCTTTAAGCTATTTTTGTCAGTCCACCGGGGCGACGAGTAAGTGATGTTGCCGGTCAAGTCAAACTGTGCTCATGGATCTCTGGTTGACAACAGTGTACTAGACCTCAAACTTGTGCTATAGCATTTTGTTAACGTTAGAGGTTTGTGAATTTGCATAGTTTGCAATTTGTCATGATGCATAATGGGAACCACAGCAGCATGAATGGGAATGAACTAACACACAGATTGTCTGAGTTGTGACTTGTGGATAGTAAACTGATTATATTGATCTTAAGTGTAAGTTTGACCTGCCATGTGGCAAAGTTTAGAGTGTTCCTTCATTATTTGTTCAATAAAATTATAACTTTGTAATATTCTCTTTCACCAATTTAAACTTTAGGCCTTGTTTAGTGTTACAATGGAGCCATCAGAAAGCACAACAACATCTGCTGCAAGCAACCACACCCTGAACTCAACAGGTGGTGGCTGTCCATGGGAGGTCAGTGACAAGGCCAAGCTGTGTCGTTTCCTTTGCTACGGCTCAGAGAAGTACATATACACTGCCAGAGATGAGGGACATGTCAGAATGGACAGTGCCGAAGCACTACTCTCCCTGCTACAGGAGGGACGAGGTGCTGAGGTGGTGGAAGAAGTAAAATGGTTTTCTCAGGATGAGCGAGCTGTCAGACTTGGTCCTTCCTTGTTTGCCTTGGCTTTGTGCTCGCAGCACTCTGAGTTGAAGACCCGACAAGTGGCTTTTAAAGCCCTTAGGGAAGTTTGTCGGGACCCTGCCCATCTGTTTTCTTTCATTCAGTACAAAAAAGAATTGAAAGAGGGCATGAAGTGTGGGATTTGGGGACGCGCCCTGAGGAAAGCAGTGTCTGATTGGTACAATGAGCAAGATGCCATGAGTCTTGCTGCAGCTGTGACAAAATGTAAACAGAAAGAGGGTTGGTCACACCATGATCTGCTCAGGCTCTCTCACATCAAACCAGCTAATGAAGGTGAGTTTTCACAAACCCACAATATACAGAGTGTTTACATGAAATAGGTAAAAATTACCATCAACTGCTTTTCACTACAATATTTTATAAAATAAAATCATAAGATTCTTTTTTTTTTCAGTTTTCATGAAAAAAATAGTATTAATTTAATTCAGAGGATTTGTATGTTGTTGTTTATAAAACTTATTGTCTTTTAGTCGTCGTTGAAGCTGGCCTTCTTTTAATGGAAACCTTCCCCTTGCTACATTACTTAAAGTAATTACGCAATCTCTGTGATCTCTCCATTAGCAACATATGCAGTAGCAACTATACAATAGAAATCCAATTAAATTAAATACCAGTTTGGTGTATGGGCAAGTTTTAGTAGAGATGTGAAAATTATATTTCACTGTTTTTTTATTTTCTTGGAAAAGTCACATTTTTGGATATGGCGTTTGTACATTTCAAATCTACATAATTACATAGATAAAAACAGCTGCTTAAGTAAGATTTTAATGGTCATAACTTTGTGTTCTCAGCCATTGCCTTGATCATCAAATACTTAACAAAAGGATGGAAAGAAGTACAGGTTGCCTATACAGACAAGGAGAACTCAGAAGAAGTTGTTAAAGTGCTTTCATATCTTGAGGTGGTGGAGAAGGTCAAGCACAGTTGCGATGAAACTGAGGTAATCAATTTAATAGAGGAACACAAACTGGAGAGGGAGCAGCTGTTAACAGATCACCTAAAGTCTAAACAAGTGAGTTTTTTGTGTTTTGTTTTTTAATAATTGTTCTTATGAGATTTAGATTGGGTGATTATTTACCGAGCTTTTTTGTGATGTCATCAAATTGGCATACATTAATGATTCTAAATAATGGCTGGCACATCAAGTTGAAAGCTCTGACACTCGACTACAGAGAGGGCAATTCAGCAAATTCAAACTGGAACACCCTCATTGATTTCTTTAAACCCTCTAGTCCACAGCACCTGGTTATTCCTACACCACACAAAATAAGACCCAAGCAAAGCTCGTCAGCTTAGCGTCAACTTATCTGCTGCTTGATATGGTTAAAAAAAAAAAAAAAACCGAATGAGTGGCAGCACATTGTTGCAAGGAGGAAGGGTACAATCTGGAACTAATCTTTTGAAGGATATTTGGTTATGTGATTTCCTATAGGTGTGGAGAGCATTGTTAAAGGAAATGCCTCTCGAATCTGTGCTGAGGATTTTGGGTAGGATGACGTCAAACAAAATTCTTGAACCTGGAAGCTCAGAAACACAAGCACTATGTGACAGAATAGAGAGCGAGTCAGCACTAAAAAAGGTAGGTCCTGCATTTCTTTCTGATTAATGTACAGTTGTGGTTTTTAATACGTTTTTAAGTATTGATTATCTGTTTTTAATCACCAGGCAAAGATCCACCCTTTCACCATACTCTTATCTTCAGAGAACTACAAAAGAGGCCAAGGTTATCAGGGTAAAATAAAATGGGAACCAGACAGCAGCATCCTCAGAGCTATGGACTTAGCCTTTTATAAGAGTTTTATGGTAGGTTTTCTTTCTTTTTTTCCTTTTTTCTTTTTTTTTTTTTACAGCTTCTTCTTGTGGACCATTACAGAAAACAGCTCATGGCATTATAAGATATCTATCTATCTATCTATATCTATATATCTATCTATCTATCTATCTATATGTATAGATAGATAGATAGATAGATAGATAGATAGATAGATAGATAGATAAAAGACATATAATCTCTTGTAATGTTAAATTTCTGTTTCCAGAATGTGGAGCCCGTGGGTAAACGCTTCGTAGTGGCAGTAGATGTAAGCACATCCCTGAGCAGCGTCGTCCCAGGGACATCGATCAGCACTGCTGTTGCTGCTGCAGCCATTACCATGGTACGACAGTGCCACAGTTTGATAGCTACACAGTGTGAGGATAATTTTATTTCAGTTGGAACAGCTTTGTCTATAAGCAGGTAAAATGGTCTGCCTTAACATAGCAGTTTTCTTTTTTAACTATAACCAAAGTGATGTACATTGCTCAGTCGCACCCATAATGACACAACCATCAGGGGAAACTAACTTGAGGTTCAGTTATGACTGGGAAACGAACCACCAACTGCTCTATCTCTTGAGCCTCCGTCACCCCTCCATGGAATCCCATTTCCCAAGGAATCTGTGAAATTTCAAACACAGCACAATTATCTTTGTCCAGAGACCTGAACCTTTTAATATATTTCTCAGATGTGAGACTGTCTGTAGCTTGTTTAGTTTAGCAAAAACATATATGTCCATATGAGGGATTTTCATTTTCATAATGGTGTTGTCACACTTTTTTTATGTTTGTGTCTGTCACAGATTTTTGCAAGGACAGAGACAGACACACATGTGCTAGCATACTCTGAAGGAGATTTGGTTCCAATCTCTGTTTCGGCTGATATGAGTCTTGCACAGACTACAGTTGAACTGGTTAAGGTAAGGCTTGTCATAGTATCAGAGAGAAGAAGTTGAGATATTGATTACAGCATAATTGAAAACTAAGGGTATTTTATGAAAGTTGCAAGATATTTAGAGTTGTATAATAAACTATGCATAGTTCAGTATGAGACGAGTCATTGTGTTCACACCGACTTTACTGAACATATCAGTCTGACCTTTCCACCCTATGTTCCAGATCCCAGGTGGGACCACAGACTGTAGCCTTCCCATCACGTGGGCCACAGAGAATGACAAGACCGTAGATGTGTTCATCATTCTGACTAACAACCCCTTGTGGACTTTTACTGCCAGTCCCGTGGAGTCTCTGAAGAAGCACAGACAAGTACTTTTTTTTTTTTTTTAATCATGTCGGTCTGGGGATAAAATTTAAGTCAATCATGTCCTTCAAAGATAAAAGTTGTTTTTTTTACCCACACATACTCCCATACATATAATCATAGTAAACACAAGCTTGTGCGAGAGATGTAGGAAGCCTAAAGCTTACACAAAGGCCTCTTAAAAAAATGTAGGAAAACTATAAAGAAATGTTTATCAAAATAGGCTTACACAAAAACCAGGTAAAGTATTTTTCTGTATAATGGGATGATGCTCTTTTTTTATATTTATAATAAAGCTGATCCCCCTTTTAATTTTCTGAATTTTTTTTCAAAATATTTAATCCACATTTAGCTAGTATACATGTTCCTTCATCATTTGAATCAATGCAGTATCAAAGAGGTTATAAAAAGAAAGTTATAGTAAATTATTGAAAATGATATAATTATAAAGTTAAAACTAAACTAAAACTAAAATACTAACTCAAATACTTTCATCTTTGGGTACCCTCTGAGCAGCATTTGTATGCTTTCAGATGTAATTTTAGCCTATTCCTCATGGCATAGTTGTTCAATGTCTACCAGATTGCTTGGTTGTTTGCCACGGTTAATTCTATTCAAATCTATCTAAATGTTTTCAGTGATTATTTTTCTTTTTTAAGTATATGGTAAAACATTCACCTTATTCTTTTTAAACCATTCCTGAGTTTGCACTTTGGATTGTTGTCATTCATATTTGGATTATGATTTTGAGCTGCATTCGTGATATGATTCTTCCTCTTTATGCAGAGGTCCAGTGTCTGATGCAGGCATACACTCCAAAATATCAGTGAGCCTCTATCATGTTTAACTTAGGAATAGTGTTCCTCTCTTTATAGGGTTTTGCTCGCCACATATACCTATGCAAATTATTACCAAATAATTCAACTTTGGTCTAATTTGTTTACGTTCTCCTTAGCATACTTCAAGCCTGACATCTAGAATCAAGGAATAGCTACTACATTTTTTTTCTCCAAGCAATCCAGGCTTGCGCCCGATTATGGAAATGTGGACTTTTACTAAAGTTGCCTCTAACGTCCCCTGTTGTTTGTTTATTGCATTATTTTAGCAGGTTTAGCATGTCCACTTTTCATCAATTTCTGGATTTCTGTAATGATTGAAATGGGTAAATGAAAATGAATTAGAATTTTTTTTTATCCCTCTCCAGCTTTATGAAGTTTTAACAACTTCATTTTGAGGTCCAATAGAAAATGTTTTCCTGATCACATTGTTTTTGTTGCTCTCATCAAACTGCTTCAGACTGTCCCTGGAGATGAACCCACTTGCAAATTTAAAGTGAAAGCATATCATCAAGCATCAAGTGTTGACATTATTTTATTATCAAAAAGGGTTTATCAAGGAGGATGCAAACTTTTGATCCTGACGAGATAATTTTCAATATTTTACCATAACTTTATTTTAATTTACCATTTTTGGTACTTTTGATGATATGCATCAAATAATATGGTAATTAAAAGAACATTTAGAACACCACTTTAGTCAACTGGACCTGAAGGGCTGTGCAGTGCATCAAGGGCAGGGCAGGCCAGAACAGATGGATCTCAAACTGTTTCTTCTAGCCTTATTTAAAGGTAAAAAAAAAAATAAACTGCTTTTTTTTTTTTTCTACAGAAATCAGGAGCCAATTCCAAGTTAGTGATGTGTGGGCTGACCTCCATTGGACACCCCAATGCAGAAATGGAAGACAGGGGTTTACTGTGCATCTGTGGCTTCGACCTTGGAGCCTTGAGTGTCATTCGTAACCTTGGCCAGGATATGATCTGAACAAATATTGGAACTGTCTGAATCATGTGGATACAAAAACAGAAGGCACAAAGTGGACCAACGTGTCTCACTTAGCACATAGGCTGCCCTAAAACAGCACTAATCCAAAAGTTACAATTTGAGTTTCTCTTTTGTATTATGTTACTTAGAGATCAATTCACAAATGTCCAGCAGGCTGGACAACACTCTGATAATCTTATGTGCAGATATTTTTCTGAAATTTAAAAAAGACCAGTGATAAAACAGGATATGTTGCTGTATATCGTGCACAATACACAGCATTCTGTATGAAGGGCTGGTTAGTGATTTGATGAGTCTTGGTGAGACACTAAGCTGTTCAACAAATTCCTCTCATTTATGGCAAAATGTCAGCAGATGAAATAATAGGAGCTCTTTAAGAGTTAAAATCTTTAGAGGCAACTGTAGGTTTATTGTGAGGGGGATTTAGTGTAGATACTAGTATGTGTTGTTTGTATGATTTAGCAGGTTGGATCGAAAATGCATTTTAAATTTGAAAACCCTGTCCCTTTCTTTTATGTAGCATTGTTTAAGAATAAATAATGACAGACATAAATAAATAAATAAATTGTAAACAAAGCACCAAAAGTCACCAGAATACCTTGTTTTATGGGTATCCTGTTAAACAGTTCTATCTTTTATTTGATCAGAAAAGATTTTAATGGTTATATTGATGTCTAGTATCATGATTCCTCAACTCTATTTCTCCCGCAGTTTTTAGTTTAGTTTATTACCATCTCCCCTAAGCCAAATTTATTTTAAAGCAGAGTTGTCTGTTCTGCTCTTGTCAAATTTATTCTGTAAAAGAATACTCTTGGTGCTCTTAAAGTTCATGTTATTGTGGGGATTATCTGTTCTATGGGTTATTGTTTGTAAAACAATAATGCCATCTTTTGGGAAATTAAGTTGGAGAAATGGAGGAAATCTTCATATTTTAGTCTGAATTCTATGCATCAGTAAAAATTGGCATTTTAAAGTATGTCCATAACTATGTTAAAGTTATGTCCAGGAGGAACAAATAGTAGCTGTTAACAACTGTTTACCAAGACTGAATATGCTAGCACAGGCATGTTTCCTTATTTTTGAAGTAAGAATGTTTGTTATGCAAAAACTAACAGGTAATAGCATCCTTCCTGAAACTAATTGAAATTGAATGTACTTTTGTAAAATATTTGTCAGTAGAGATTTAAAGTACATGGCTTTAATTTTCTTCAAACACATAAACAAATTAGAATGCTCGAGTTAGTTATGGGCCAAGACTTTTGTTAGAAATAATCTACAGTGGTGCTTCAGTTCATCAATAGTAATTGCTGTACTTACTGTCAACATTCACCTGTCATCATTCCAGTTTGACTCAGTTTATGATTAAAAAATAAATTCTTGACCATGTTACTGTGAAGGATTCTGTCCAAGCATGCTGATGCTTTCATTTTCAAATTTCAAAGACAATAACCGCAATTCAAAGACAATAACCACTGTCTTTATGGCCAAATGTGAAATGATAGGAAGCTAAAATATTTGCATAATATGACCACTAACACATTTGTCACTGAAAGGCTGAAACAAGATATAGTTATTTTAAGCTTTGGTAGTTCACTAATGGTTCACCCTGGTTAACTTCCTTTCTATTATATTATCTGTTATATGTTTTTCCTAACATGTAAGTACTTGACTATAGTTGCAATGTAAACCCCTAATAAAGACTTTGCTGCTCTTCATTATTGTTTTTGGTGTAACTTAATTCTTGGAATAACTCTAGATTCATTGTTTTCCCGTAACACATTGTTGAAGTACCCTTGATCAAAGTATCGGTTCTCTTCCAGTAACTACTGCAACTGTCGGCGTTGGAGTTAGTTAAAAATGTAGACCAAGCAGATGTTTAAAAAAAAAAAAAAAAAAAGTTAATTCCGATCAGGCATTCTGCTAGGCCACATTATGTTGATAACCAGGGGCCTTGCTAACACACTACATCAAGACAAGTGAAGATGGCGGATGTGTTGAGTGTTCTTCGTCAGTATAATTTTCAGAAAAAGGAAATCGTCGCTAAAGGAGATGAAGTTATATTTGGAGAATTCTCCTGGCCGAAAAATGTCAAGACCAACTACATAATCTGGGGGTATGTCAGTGCTAAAAACTAAAAATTGCGTTAGTGGGCCCGCAGCTGAGGCTCGTCGCTGCCTTGTGCTGCCAGTTAAGAGTGGAAGGTTTGCTAGCTACTCGATGCTGAGAAGCTAACTCAACTCATCTCTTGGTTGTTGTATTTAACAATAACGTAATTTGGGGGACACTGCCTTGAAATATTCGTATTGTGCGCTAGGTCGCAGAACGTAATGTTAAATTTTATTTGCGCATGTTTATATTTTATTAAACTTCGTCGGTGTTCATGACATACAAACTTGCAGTTGTGAGTGATGCTAACTTAATAGCGACGTTAGCATCGACTTAGTGATCCAGTAGGAAAGATGCTTTTAGTATCGACATCTAAAGCCGCTATTTTAATCAATTTTGTTTTGTTTGTTTGCAATAACAAACATTGCATATGTAACCCAAGTCCGAAAAGTCCCAAAGTTGCTCAAAGATTGTTAGATTAGTTTTAACTATATTTATTTACTAGTGGAATTCAAATTATATGAATTATGCAACCTGCGTAAGCCTGTGGACGTCTTTAATCATGTGCTGTGCTTGTCAAACTCGAGGATTGAATATTTGTTTATGATTGTCTTTGTCTCTTCCTTCAGTACTGGCAAAGAGGGCCAGCCCAAAGAGTACTATACTTTGGACTCTATCTTGTTTTTGCTCAACAATGTGCATCTCCCACATCCATCTTATGTCCGAAGAGCTGCAGTAAGTTCTCTGAAATATCTAACAAAGTGCCCTGATCATTTACTAAAGAGTTTAGTAAAACATTACTTGCTAATCCCGTTTGGTTTTTTTTTTCTTCATGCAACACTTTATAAATTTCCTCCAAACTGCCCAGAAAGTGTTTTTTGGATGACATAATTTATGTTGTATGTAGACAGAGAACATCCCTGTTGTCAGACGACCTGATCGAAAGGGCTTGCTGTCATATCTCAATGGCGAGAGCTGTAAGTAGCACTTGAAAGATCTGTAGTGATTGCGCATTGCGTTAATTTGTTTGGACAATGATAAACATTTGTGTCCTTCAATATTTTTCCACTACATGTTAATGAAAGTTTTCCCTGGTTAAAGCTCAATGAGCAGGGGCTTACATGTAGTTGGTTTAGTCCTTAACCTTTTAACACACTGACTAATTTTTTCTTTTCCCAGCTACTTCAACAAGTATTGACAGAAGCGCACCCATAGAAATTGGCTTACAAAGGGCAACACAAGGTAAATTCACAGCATATTTGTAACATGAAGTTTAAAGAGTTCATATGGTATTAATAGTTGTCATAGAACAGTGATTACAACCTTTAAAATGCATCTTTGATGCATGTTTTGCTGTTATCTAAATCTAGATTATGTTATGTACTCAAATGTATTGCGATATAGGGAATAGTACTGGCCACAATATAATACCATTGTTTGATCTGTTTCATTAGTTAAACGAGCAGCTGACGAGGTATCATCTGAAGCCAAAAAACCACGGATTGAGGTAAACTGACACAAAATATTTTAGCAAACAGTCACAGTGTAAATACCAAACTCGCATGATTGTCAGCTGTAATTCACTAATGGTAACTCTTTGTTAGTTGTACTTGTACTTAATGTTAATTGCATTTTATTGTCTCTGTACCTGTACTCTGAACAATGACAATGTTTAATCTAATCTAGAAACGTACTCTGGGAATAGACCAAAAAAGGAGATTTTTTTTTTCATATTAAGGTGGTAAATCATTGAGGTCTTATGATTTTATTTTTTTGTGTTGTTATATAATTTACTAATACTATGTACATTGCCTTTAACTTAAGGATGAGGAACGTGTGCGTCTGGACAAGGAGCGTTTGGCAGCTCGTCTGGAGGGCCACAAAGAGGGCATCGTGCAGACAGACCAGATCAGGTATTATGGTTTTCATCCAGCCACATTTATGGAATATGTTCTTTTTATGTGAAATAGTATTCCCTATACATATTGATTTTGTTGCATTGAATGCCATGGGTTTTTTCCACATATTAGATTGATATTCATATTTTCCAAAATTTTCTCATTTTAAAGATCGCTGTCAGAGGCCATGTCAGTGGAGAAAATTGCAGCCATCAAAGCCAAGATTATGGCCAAAAAACGTTCCACAATCAAAACCGATCTTGATGATGACATAACCCTGAAGCAGAGAAGCTTTGTGGATGCCGAGGTGGATGTTACCAGAGATATTGTCAGCAGGGAGAGGGTCTGGAGGACAAGGACCACCATTCTGCAGAGCACTGGAAAGGTCAGAGTCCATTTCAGTCACTGGGATACTCCTCTGAAAAGAGATTTCTCTCCAGCTTTACTGCAAAAGAGGTGTATTTGCTTATAAATTGACCTGTTTCAGATTAGCACTTGTAAATTCAGGGACATCTTTGTATTTATTTCCTCATAATAGTCGAGTAGCGAAGGCAGTCATCCACGGACCACAGGATTAGTTGTTCGATCCCCCGTCCCAGCTATATGTCGAAGTGTCTCTGGGCAAGACAATGAACCCCCAACAGCCCATTCCCATCCCAAACTGTGCTTTGCCCATCAAAGCCCGGTAGAAACTGGGGAGGGTTGCGTCAGGAAGGGCATCTGGCGTAAAAACTGTACCAAATCAACATGCAGACAATGATCTGCTGTGGCGAGCCTGAACTCAGGAGAAGGGAACAAAAATAGTTAAGTAGCGCTTCACTCATCAACTGATTCGATCATTCCCCAGATCCTTATACACCCCACTCAGTATTTTTTTGTGTAGTGTGCAGGTATCTGCTCTTACAAACCAACACAACAGTTATGAAGCAATCCTCTGTAGTGTTGCATAACTTTTGGTTTTCTGCCGGAGGGGGTTTTGAGGGTGGTTCCACGTTGTCCATTTAATCTTCATTCTGCAATTAGAGGGATTATGCTCATCAACATGGATCTGTGTCTGAAACATAAGTTTTTTTTTTTGTGTGTGTGTGTGTTGTTTTTTGGCAGAATTCAGGAGCTTCTATAAGTGCTAGATGACAGCAAATGCACACCTTTAATCCAGTGTATATTTACTCTGAAAATCCAGGTCATATTGGACCACTGAAGGACTTTGACATGCTTGGCATACTCATTTCAAAATTATTGTATTAAGTGACTGTATGCTAACAATATGAAAATGTCTAGCGATGTCTCAGCATTTGTGTACTTTTACTTGTATAACTTCTCTTATACTGCACCTGATCCCACATTAGCCTCTGCAGGATTAAAGTTGTTTTAAGATAATTATAGACGCCAAAAGTAAAGCCGAATGCAAGCTCCTTTCTAAAGGATAATTTCAAAATGTTATCAATGTTAATATTAATTGAGACTGACATCGGCACAATGAGGGTTGCATATTATAACTAGGGCATTACCTGAAGTTTGTTTTGTTTTTCAAAGTTATTTTACCCTAACATTCATGTGTAGACTCCCCAGTCTACATGTGTCTGTGATTGATGAGAATTTTAGCTTGTAGAAGGACTTGCTGGACAGTAAACAGTTTAGTACTTGTAATGATACTCACTATTGCTGTGTACTAAAATGTAAGTACTTGTACTTAGTCTCTGAAAAAGTGGTATCAGGACAACCCTAAAAAATTCTGTCTCCTGTTGTAGTGTACAGAGAAACAGGTTTTGGTCAATTTATTAATTCCTGCTTTACATACTGGCCATTGAAAGCCCTGTAAAAATATGCTTTCAATGTAAGCACTGAACTGAGAGTACTAATGCTGACAGTTAATCCAGTCCATATATCTTAAGTGGAAAAAATGTATCCTAAAGCCTAAATAAAGCTAATAGCTAGTGTTAGCTCTGTCCTATTTTTCTGTATGTATAGAATTGACAATAAATGTATATCTGACCAGAAGGCATTTTTAATGATCAGTATGAACAGGAGAAAACACTTATAAAGCATGAAACTGTTACTAGTATTGACTGACTGGCTTCACACTGGAGATGGTGCAGTATGCCCTACAGGTCTTGTTTATGTAGCCAGATGACTCAAGTTAATGTTTTAAAAACGCAAATCCCTTATAAAATCCAAAAAGGTACCTAAGAGTTTCCACTAGCAGCTGAGAGTTTACTAAAAGTGTGATATTAAATGCTTGTCCTTAGACAAGCATGAAGCAGACTTTCTTTTTTTTTTTTTTTTTTTAAGAAATGAAATATTTTTATACTTTGCACATGATGAATTGTGAAAAACAAGAGGGTTGGAGTAGGATTGAATAATTATGACACAGACATCCCATGTTCACTGACACTGAAAGATGTTTCTCCCGCAGTGCATGAGGGAGTTGCTTCTTGTGATTTGGTTGTCCTCTGATCTGCTTTTGGCTTCTCTATTTAGGGGTCACCACAGCAAATTATTTGTTTCCATCTCTCTTCTTTGTCCCTTCCTTTGTTAGACCATCTTCTCGCATGTCCTCTTTCACAGACCCCTTTTTTAGCCTTCCTCTTCTTCTCCTGTCCGGCAACTCATGCTCAGAATTCTTTTCCCGATATACACTGCGTCCCTTCTGCACATTCCTGGACAACCTACAGTCTCAGAATTCCTCCAGTTTGCATCTCCTGCATAAAATGTCTTCTGTAAACCTTCCTCCTCTCGTATAGGTCACCCTGTGTTCCTTCTCCTTAAAAATATGTATTTACTACTGCCATTTCGAGTATTTTTCCCCTTTCCAGTAGGGGAAAGGCGATTCCAGTATTTCATCCCCCCTTCCACATTCCTTTTTAATTAACACCATACCCCTACCCATCACCTCCTTATCACCTTTATACTCTTCACCGCAATGTCTATTGAAGTCTCCTCCAATCAAAAATGTTTTTCTCCCTTCGGTATGACTTCATCTACATTTACATTTACATTTAGTCATTTAGCAGACGCTTTTATCCAAAGCGACTTACAAGTGAGGTACAAGGCAAGCAAAAATCTAAGTCAAGGAGAAAACATCAAAGCAAGGTCCTATCAGAAAAGTGTTCACAGTTCACGAGATACAAGTGCAAGAGAGCAGAAAGGTTTTTTTTTTTTTTATATATTAAAGATTTAAGTGCATAGGAAGATGCGGAAGAGTTTAGTTTTCAGCAGTTTTTTGAATATTGGGAGAGAATCAGCTGAGCGTGCAGCGTATGGTAGCTCGTTCCACCATCGTGGGATCATTGCACTGAACAGTTTTGCTTGGTGTCTTCTATGCGGTGCTGGGACCACCAGACGTCGTTCTTTGGCAGACCGCAGCGGGCGAGAAGGATTGTAGACTTGAATGAGTGAGTTGAGGTAAGCGGGAGCTGTTGAGTTAACAACCCTGTAAGCAAGAGACAGAGCTTTGAACCTGATGCGAGCAGCAACAGGAAGCCAGTGTAGAGATCTGAAAAGTGGTGTGACATGGGTCTTTTTTGGCTGATTAAAAATTAGGCGAGCTGCCGCATTTTGGATCATCTTCAAGGGTTTGACTGTGGATATCGGTAACCCCATCAACAACGCGTTGCAGTAATCAAGACGGGATGTGACCAGCGCCTGTACAATGAGTTGGGTTGTATATTCCGTGATGTAGGGTCTGATCTTCCTGATGTTGTAAAGAGCAAATCTGCAAGCCCTAGAGACTGAGGAGATGTGGTCCTTAAAGCTCAGTTGGTCGTCGATGATGACCCCCAGATTTTTGGCCGAATTAGTGGGGACAATCACTGTAGATCCAATGTTGATGCTGATGTTGTGTTGCATCAAAGGTCTGGCTGGGAAGACAAGGACTTCAGTCTTAGAGAGGTTGAGTTGAAGGTGTCTCTCACTCATCCAGGCTGAGATGTCTGAGAGACAGGCAGAAATACGCGATGAGACAGTGGAGTCGTCCGGTGGAAAGGACAGGAAGAGCTGTGTGTCATCAGCGTAGCAGTGATAGGAAAGACCATGTGAGTGAATGATGGCACCTAGGGATGAAGTATAGATAGAAAAGAGGAGAGGACCAAGAACTGAGCCCTGCGGCACACCGGTAGAGAGGCTATGAGAGTTAGAAAGATGCCCCCTCCAGGATACCTTGAAGCTTCGTCCTGATAGGTAAGAAAGCCAGTCTAGAGCTGATCCAGAGATGCCCAAGTCAGAGATTGTGGACAAGAGTATCTGATGGTTCATAGTGTCAAAGGCTGATGATAGATCAAGTAGAATTAAGACAGATGATTGACCTGTGGCTTTTGCAGCTCGAAGATATTCCACAACAGTCAGGAGTGCCGTTTCCGTGGAATGACCCCTCTTGAAGCCAGACTGGTTGACATCGAGGAGGTTATTCTTGGAAAGGAAGTCTGAGAGTTGGTTGAAGACAGCTCGTTCCATAGTCTTGGCCAGAAAAGGAAGGAGGGAGACAGGTCTGTAGTTCTCCACTACAGAGGGATCAAGAGAAGGCTTCTTGAGCAGTGGGGTAATCAAGGCCTGCTTGAAAGAGGTTGGAAAAGTCCCTGTTTTGAGAGATGTGTTGATGACTTGTGTAATAGCTGGCATGAGTGCAGGTGCAACTGCTTGAAGAAGAGTGGAAGGGATTGGATCCAGAGTGCAGGTGGTCGGATGATTAGAGAGGAGGAGGGTGGATACATCATCCTCAGTCAGAATTGCAAATGATGAGAGCATTGCAGTGTTGGAAGAGGTTAGATGGATGTCATCATCTGGAGGAGAGAACTGTGAGCTGATAGCTGCCACCTTGTTGGTAAAAAAGTTGGCAAAGTTGTCAGCAGTGAGAGAGGTAGATGGCGGTGGTGAAGGTGGGTAGATGAGTGATTTAAAAGTGGAGAACAGCTTTCTGGTGTCCGTGGTGTTGCTGAGCTTCTCCTGGTAGTAGTTGATCTTTGCCCTGGTGACACTGTGAGAAAAAGGTCGAAGGAGATTCTGATACTCAGCAAGGGCAGATGGAGTCTTGGATTTGCGCCACTTCCTCTCTGCACTCCTGAGCGTGGTGCGTTGTTCACGGATCCCATCAGTGAGCCAACGATTAGAAGGTGAGAGACGGGCGGGTCTCGAAGACATAGGACAGAGACATCTTCTAACTTCATCTAACTTCATTTAGCTTCAAAAATCTTTCTTATCAATCTCAACCCCTAATATTAGACACATGCACTGATGACATTTATCATGAATCATTTTGATTTCCAGTTTAACACTCATTATTCTATCAGACACTCTGTTTACTTCCAATGCACTCTTACTATACTTTTGCTTCATGATTATCCATTTTATCCTACACCATTTCTCTTGCTGTCCATGCCAGTAGAACAGTATAGTAGAACAATTTGAACGTAACTTTATTGTTCTTGGCATTATACCCTTCCTACTTCTCTTGCACATAGTATGTCTACCTAATCATATCGGCCAGCTCTGTCTCTTTACCTGCTATAGTGCTTTCCTCCACACTCTTCTGCTGTCTCGTGTCCTGCTGCCTCTGGATATGCCCTTCCCCTCTCTTTCTCCTTCTTTGCCCAACAGTAGCTTATTTTCCACCAGTGCCTTGCTGGTTAACAGTACTGGTGGCAGTCAGTGGTAACATGGGTCTCTACTGATCTGGTGTAGAAATCTGGTTAACGATCCTCATATTCTATTTGGCAAAAATTTAGTACCAGAGGCAATTCTTCATAGACCAAATAAATCCTACAATTTGTCCCATTGATGCAAGTGTCATGTTAGAATTTAACTGTAACTTTAGGTGGCAGTATTGTATCACAGGATTTTATATTCAGTAGCCCACATGAAAGCACATAGTTTTTCTTTTTTCTTTTTAATGTGTTCTAAATGAGCGGCTCCACTTTTTTTTACAATTCGTCTGTTTATATCAAATTCTCTAATAGTGCATCCTGAAACATCAAATGACAATAAAAGCAAACATTTGTTTTGTGCACACTTGAACATGTTTTACTCCTTTTTTTAAATTTTAATTTTGTTTGCTCTTTGCAGAACTTCTCCAAGAATATTTTTGCAATTCTTCAGTCAGTGAAAGCCAGAGAAGAAGGGCGAGCACCAGAGCAGAGACCAGCACAGAACACCACTCAAGTGGTATGAACAATATTTACTGTGTATTGTATCTGAGTGTGTATAAAAGGTCAGTGGTTATTTAATCATTAAGAACATTAACAGCCTTAGACATTGCCAGGGTTTTTAAGGTTATGAAGGTTATGAAAGTAAATTTTCTGTTCTGTCATATTCAGGACCCGTCCCTAAGGAACAAACAGCCTGTCCCAGCTGCCTACAACAGATACGATCAGGAGCGATTCAAAGGAAAAGAGGGTATGTTTTATTTGTTTCTTTAGCTAATGTCAATCTTAAATATTTAAACTGGAGATGGCATGTATTTATGTTATATTTGTACATATTTTCTGCAGTTTAAATTTATTAGATCTCAATGCATTAGTTAATTAGCGTTCGCCTTTAATGCAGTTTCAAGTTCTTATTCCTTAATTCCTTTAAAGCAAATAAATGTAGGGTTGGCACAATACGGAGCACTGAATTATCAAAAACACATTTAAATTTTAGTAATTCGCTGGTTTTGAGTACTGTATAGATCATTTTACTCTTTACCAGCATGATGTGTGCCCTTTTTGACCCAATTCAAATCTCTCTTGCGTTTACTCCATTTTCATAGCATCCGATTTCATTATTTGTATACTAGATAAATGGCTTTTGACTTGTCCCTTCAGGGGTCCGCACAGCGTAAAGTTTGAATAATAATAATAATAATAATAATAATAATAATAATAATAATAATAGACAACTTTTGAACTTGAACTTTTGAACGCCTGAGTACCCCTAAAACCACAACTGAGCAGAAGTGGTGTAGCTCACCCAGTTATGGTATACTTATGCTTTTAAAGCAATATTAGAAGTAAAGCGTGTTGGGTATGGAATGTATGTATGTGCCTACTAGCAACAATGTGGAAACGAATTAGAACTTTGTGTTGTGCAAGGTCTAGTTTTTTTTGTTTGTTTTTTTTACTAATATGAAATGTGTTCATGTAAAATTAAATTGACTATTATTATTAATTATTAGTACATCAGATTATATAAGTTAATACAAAATCAAAATACAAAGAAACATTTGGTTCCTTATTTAGGTGACTATTAGGTAAGTAAGTTTCAGTGGCATACTGTTCGTAGGCTTTAATATGGCCCTGAAGTTGTAGTAGCCACTTAAAATTCAGGACACTCTATTTTACTGACAGATGCCAGAGATAACGCATCCTAATAGTCACTAAACCAACTTTATCTTCCTGCTGTAACTAGATATCTAAGGCCAGTGTGGCCCAGTGTCCAATGCAGGTGCTTCTCAGCTGATATTTCCCAATGTCCCAAGGTTCATTTCAGTCTATATTTGTTGCAGGAGTTTTATTATTTCATCAAGTACATACAATAGGGATGTCATGCAATATAAAATCAAAGTGCACCTTAAAATTGAGTAAACATGGAAATGTGCAAAGGCGTTGCATAATGTTTCAGCCAGTGCAGGGCAATATATCTAAATGATTTGATTAATTTCAGTTATAAGTTTTAAATGTCAGATTCAAATCATTAAGACTGTTACTTTGCTGTCACTCACACAGAAGCACCATTAGTTCTCTTGAGTTAAAACAACAATATAAATTGCCAGTCTATTTTTGGAGATGCTTATCTTGTGTAGAAATCTGTTCCACATCTAGACATTCTACCTCCTCTCTTTTGCTTGTCTTTGTGGTTGGGCTTAAAATAAGCAACACAGTGTCCCTGTATAAGATGTAGTATTAGCTACCTGTTATCAACCTTTATGACAATGTGATATTTGGTTGCATTTAGGGACATTACAGAGTGTATGTCTTCTGTTGTTTAGATGTGTTCAGAGCTTCTTCTTTTTTGTTTTTACACTGTTACACTGCTTCTGCTAAATGTATTTTTGTGTGATTAAAATATGTAGAAGGATAGCATTCTTTGTAGTCATGCTTTTCTTTTTTTTTGATATTGCCCATATGGCCCTAGTGTTTGGAATCATGTTTTGTTCACGTTGATTTTAGGGGAAAATAATTGAAATCATCCAGAAAACTGAAAATAATTTGAGATTTCATTTTTTGACCATATTGTCCACCTTAATTTGGCATTATATTTTGTTAGTTTTACTTATAAAACTAACTTATTTTAACTTTCTATAATCAGCAAATGTTTTTTGTTGTCTTAGAAACGGAGGGATTCAAGATTGATACCATGGGCACCTACCACGGCATGACCCTAAAGTCAGTGACGGTAAGAACAACATCCTCTCGTGTTTCTGATAAATTCAGAAATTTTTTTCCCAATGATTCCATTTCTGTTTTTACCATCTCAAAATGAGTCAGTAGACAAGAAAGACTCTTTACTATTTTTAGGATTGTCTTTAGATTTCTATCTATCATATTTCTTGTTGCTCCCTGTAGCTCTGAAATGTAGTTTACTCAACAATAAGGAGAAATTCTTACATTAAGTAATTAAAGAAAGGTTGTGTTTTTTTTGTTTTTTGGCACATAAAATAATTTGCACTAGATTTCGTGACAAACCTATTTAAAACTCGTACACGCCCTCTCACTCGGACTGCAGTATTTATGAATTCTCTACATTTCACTCTAAAGAAAGAGAATGGTGGGAAATAATACTTATTGCAGCCCAAGCGAGACAGTGTGCAAAATTCTTTATATAGAGCTGACAGATGCAGGTGTGCAGAGACCCTATTCTGCCTTAAGCAAACCTGTTTAAAAAGTATTTTGCTCTTTCATACAATTGTTTATTTACTCTCATCTATTGTTCAATGTTTGTTGCCACTGTCCATTCTAGATTTGAGCATGGGCCCACACATTGTACATAAGACATACAGTTGACTCTACATTGTTACAAAAAAAAGTAGCTTTTGCATGACAGCAATTTACAGTTTATTGTTTTGTAAAATAGAATCTTGTGCATAAAGTACTCAGTGGTTAGCCTCAGACTTTCATTTTTTTATACAAATTTGACAGTAATCCTTGAGCACTTCATGAGTTTTTACAGATTAATGAAGAGTTTGTATTGACTTCCCGTATTGATTGAATAATTAATCTATATCAAGTTAAGAAGCTACTGGATTGAGATACAAAACATTTGTATTTAACAAGGAGCTTGTGAATAATCACAAGTAAATAAGTAAGTTTCTCTCAGTTCATTCTGGTTGTGTGCATCCTGCTCTCTTTCTCTTTAAACGTGTTGATGCAAGCGTTGTGTTTGTTGCTCTGCAGGTGATGCCAGTATTTAAGTAGTTCATTTGGATGAAACCCATGTGATGTTATCAGGTGGCTGTACTTGCAGCTGGAGTAAGACACGCGCCAGTGGTTGAATAGGAACTCGTTGGGTGGTGGCGTTGGTTCGATCTGGAGCTTGGCAAGACAAATCCCCACATACACATCCTCCAAATGCAGGTGGCGGATACTTAGAGATGCTTGGAAAATTTTGCTTGCCAAGTCTCCAGAGAACACGTAACCAGTACCAGAGCAGAAGGTGGGATATTTCTCACTTGGGTAAAGCTCTGGGGGCATATACCACTTGCTGTTTTTATTCCTGTTAGGTGCAAAGCCTCGCATATTGTTGCCTGTAAAGAAGTTCCTTTTGGGTTTTAGACCTGGCCTGAGCAGCTTATATATAAGGTACTCTGTGTTGACAAACATGTCACTGTCTGTCTTCATGACATAGCTGGCCTGTGGACAGTGCATTGCCACCCAGTTCATTCCCATCAAAGTTTTTATTGTCAAGTTTTTGTAAGAATCCAGAAAGTCCTGCTGAATGATATCGTGATATCTCTGGCTCTCTGCTTCTAGCATCCTCTGTTGTAAAAGACCCAGCTCCCCTTCATTTTTCCCTAGCAGGAAGAGCCTGATGAATCCCAGAGCTGGGGCAACACTCTCATTCCCCCAAGTCTGCCGTATGGCATTCCTTGCCTCCACCTGCCGAGCCTCGGTGGCTATCAACAACACCAGAAATGGGCCATGCTGACCCTTTGTACATTTGTCTGGCTCATTAATGATATAAGGAAAAGTTCCATGATTTACAGTGGCACTTAAATCATGCGTTTGGCTTGTGTTGGCCAGGGCAGTGTTCTCAAAACTTGGTTTTCCTTGAAGTGGTGAGACACCTTCTTTTTTGTGGAAGCTTGTGTTTACATCAGCCTGATGAATTGTGACAAACCTCCACAATGAATACTTGGAGCTCATGTTCAGTCCACCACCTCCATACACTACAGGATTGGCTCTCCACCATGCCATGCCTGTTAGCTTGGGCAGCCACACCTGGTGAGCTAAAAAGATGAGCACACCCAACAGTGAGAGAACATAAAGAAGTTTAGCTGTGTGTGTACAGCAGTGCCGACGTCTCCACTGCATGGCTTTGCCAGCATTAAATCGCTAAGACAGCCGTCGCACTTCTAAATCCAGTTGTCAGCAAGTTCCAACCAGGTCTCAGTCCCTGGAGACACAAAAGTGTGTGTCTGATGATGATCTGTCGTTTCACCATCAGTAAATCATCGGTTGCAGTCATTACCTAGGAGACAAATAGAGGTAAACCCATGTACAAACAGAATTGATGGATATACTTAAATACAATGATTAAATATCCATCACAACTACCCTCCAGAGTTTAACTTGCACCAAGCTCTGCTAACACTAAAGGCAGAAGCACCCAAATAATTTGTCACACACCTTCCAAATTTCAGGGTTGTTGAAAAAGACACTCAGAAAACACTTTTGCTCATGCATACATATTTTTTAAAAAACTATTACAGTGGTTCGGGCTGATGTGTTACAAGTATCTGTTCCATAAAGAAACCCTCCAGAGTGTCGTTGAAAACTGGTGGCACCACAAAAGTTCAGAGGCAGCAGCATTGAAATTCTCTATGTAGGAAAAACCCTGGCCATCATCTTACAGGAGCTCAACAAGACAAAGAATGGTTTGTAGAAACTACTGAAAAGGCATATTTCCCACATTTGCATGCATGAGAGAAAAGGAAACCAGTGCATAAAAAGACACACCCCTCATATCCTGTAAGCTACGTTAAAACTGAGGATTTATTCTTGAAGCATGAAATATTTGACTTACTCACCCATTTTAATTTAAGTACTCTTCTCTTTCTGTTATCCAGTATTCTCTCATGTGATGTGTAACAGTCCAAACACACGCTGCTTGGTCTTTACTCCTGCATTCTCAGCCAAATCAGAAACATACTGTACAGCTGGGGCTTGACGACTTGTCCTCAGTCGTTCCTCTGTGGCAAATCAACTTCTTTCATTTAGAAATTTATTTGTAAATTACTCACGTGGAAATTTTGTCTTCTGCCAGAAACTACCATCAGTCACCTCCACGCACAACTGTGCCTGCGTGTGGATGCGTAGGCAGAACATGTGTCCGCAATTCAGTGTTGCAGTCTATCCCGCTTCCATGGCGCATTGTCCCCAGAGCCTTGATGCTAACGTTGCTGCACTGCTGCTGATTCTGGTCAAAGCTAGAGGGGAGTCAGTAGTTGACAGTTAGCTGAAGCCTTGGGTCCTTTCACTGTCTTCGCTTGTCATATTGTGTATATCAAAGCACCAGTGGGTTCATCTCTGTGTTGCATAAACATCTCTCCATTTGTTCAGCTTTCTTACTCATGTCCATGTCGATCATGGTTTCCTCTTCCTCTGATTTCATGCTCCTCTTATGTGAATTTCCCTCCCTCCAATGTTCTTCTCTGTTCCTTTTTTTTATCTGTCGTATTCCTTTACTCACCCTCCTCATTCAGCAGCCTTTCTGTGCCGTCGTTAGCTTGTCCACGAGAGGGCTAATAGGGGTGAAAATAGTGGGGGAGGAGGAATATAAACGAGAGGCAGCGCTATGGGTTGAGTGTTCGTTCTGAAAGGCAGCTCCAGGCTTGGTGGCAGTACGCTCTTCCACCACGTCATGCCGTCTCAGCTGCTGTTGCTGTCTGCTCTGTTAAAGGGAAGGGGAAGGGGGGTTGGGCTCCTGACCTATTTGTATTCACGCCCACTCTACAGAAAGAGGAATAAAGCGTTTTCTTAGTGTGGCTTGCTGCGAAGTAAGACGAGAGGGGCAAGACTCCTTCATGCCAGCACCTACATGAGTCTCTACCAAAAGAGCTGGTGATCATCAAATCTGAATGAAAGGCACCAAACATGGTTCATGTAACAAGGTTACATGCTCTTGTGTAATGATGGACAGTGCAGCCCCATTATGGTCCCAGTTTTTTTTTTAAACAGGGTCTTTAGCCATTCCATCTTGCTAGATAATGATTTGAATCCAGATAATTAAAACAGTGTTTGTGCTGTTCTTATTCATCTGTGTCAGTCCACACTTCCTGAATTTTCACATTAAGGCATTGTCTTTTTAATCATAACACACTGAATTTCTTTAAAGGAGGGCAGCAGATAGGAGGCTGCTTATTTGTCACATGCCAATAGTGATAACAATCATTTCACTTATATTCTGCCCACGTGTTAACTAGCTTGCACAGCATTGTATGAAGTGTCTGTGCTCAAATGTTATCTCTTTGTAAGCTTAGGATTTCACAAAGGTTGATACAAAATATTTTTCATTTACACAAAAACTTAAGTAGCTTGTATTTTCTGGGAGCTACATGTTTATAACTCCAATAGATGTATACATATCAGGCATAGATAACTGAAGTTGTGTTATATATGTATAACAGTTGGAGAAAGCAGGCACAGTCTTGTGATCTATGCAGTCTGTTTATCTGTGGGTTACCTGCTTATCTTTTATTTGGCTAAAAAGTTGTTTAAATCGTTGGAGATGGGAGGGAATGAAGAGAAAAAAGGGGGTCTTACCTGGAGAAATAAACTACAATAGCAAACTACAATATTTTGAAAAACAAAAAATGCAAAGGTATAGTGGCACTCCTGCTGGCTTACTGTGACAGGAGCACTGGACCGACTGTGGTTGCAGATCAGAACACGGGGTCCTGCTCACCAACAGAAAGGCAGGGAGGAACCTTCACATTTTGTGTTACCTATTAATGTTAAGCTTTAAAATTACAATTCAGTGAGCAGGACAGTGTTTTTGTATAGAAGTACTGGATTTACAAGATGTTTGCATCAGTTTCATGGTTACCACCCCATCCCTGATAGCTGGTTCTTTTCATCTTGCAGTCCATCTTTTACTTTATTAAAAGCTTCTCTTGGTGTATCCTGTAATGTTTCTAGAAAGGAAGTAGCTTGTGACCTGCTGCTAACAAATATTTATCTGTAATTGTCAGTGATCCTGCTGTGCTGCTCGCGCTTCCCTGCAGCTAGTGGGATGGGTAACGTATAAAGCGAGAGAAGTGGATTGTTTACTATTCATCTGTATTGTGTTGAGATGCTATCGTCTAAACCACAGCTGCAGCACAGAGCTGTTGTTTTTTAAATACTGAGTAGTTTCCAATAGTAGGATTGTCTGGATTTTCAAAGATGATCACAACTCTTTTAGAAGAATTTTAAGCAGCAGAAACAGTTCCTTGTTTTGATATTGGGTGTTTTCTGAGGAACTAGTTTTCTCTGCATCTGTTAAGCACATTTTCTTTATTGTCCTGACTAAATTATAAAGTTGATGACGGACTCTCAACATTACTGATATTTTAAATAATAATGGAGGAAGATAATATGCTTCAGTATGTGACAAAGCAAGGTTTATTTCTTTTTTTTTCTTCTTTTTTTTTTTGGTGAAGCCAGCTGACTTCATTTGACTTAAACACCATGTCACATTGGTAAATTTGCTATGACTTCAGCCCCAGGGCTCACCCTTTGTTTGATACATCTGTGTTCTGATATGATGTATTCCATGTAAGCATGCATGATTTTGTATCTCCTGTCAGCTGAGCCTCTTCCCAATCTGTACACGCTCCTCAGCAGGGTGTCAATAGTGAAATGGAGAGCGTAGGGGGATGAGCAGTTATCTGCAAAGTGACATAGTTTTCACAAATTCTCTTAACATGAAAAATAGGGCCAGTGTCTTTAGAGCTTTCCTGTGACTCCTTTACATTTTCCTCATATACTGGTTTTCCTGATGTATCTAATAATTTGAGCTTTGAACTTTTTTTTTCCCCAGGAAGGAGCCTCTGCTCGCAAGGCCCAGACCCCAGCGCTGCAGCCTGTCCCCCGCCCAGGTTATTGCGAAAATTTAAAAATCTAAATATCCATGTACAGTATGGCATGTGCCTCCTTACAATATTTTTCTTAATGTATATTTGTTTCTACTAGATACTTGTGACTGCACAAGTAGTTTTATTATAGAATGTCACTGTAGAGGTTTTAACTTAAAATAGATCCCTGTGAATTGTAATAAAACTGAGTTAGTGTAACATGAGGTCAGATTACTACACTGATCACAAACAATTTTTTGTCATCTTCTTCTGTCATCTTTAGAGCGGAACAATCCCAGTGGACTAGTGTGTACAGATAGTGTAACAAACAGCAGGTCTCAGGGATTTCCTTTTACCTTTAAAGCAGCTATTAGACTATGTAGAGCGGTGCATTTAAGGTATACAACTAAAACACCATTTTTCACTTCAAAATTATAATTCACAACACAAGTTTTAATATCTACTTCAACCACACATGGCATTTTTACACAAAACATTACATGTTGTATTGCACAATTTCTGGAATAGTAGACCTTTGTGAAAGAGACTTTGTTTGCTGGTCAGTTTTTGTTGTTTTATTGTTATTATTTTTTTTTTTTAATGTGAGCACATCGAAGCAGCATCAGTCTTCATAATAAACAGTGACTGAGTAAGACATTTGCCCTACAGCTGTGATATAGAGTAATAAAGGTCAACTTGATAACAAATAATATCTGAAGAAAAGTTTTCTGAACCACTTTATAAAACCATGGATGGATATATTCATTTTGGAGGAATAATTTCTTCTAAGTGCTCTATTGTGTGTGTGTGTGTGTGTGTGTGTGTGTGTGTGTGTGTGTGTGTGTGTGTGTGTCTATAATTGTGCTAATTTTGTCTTTAATTTTTTTGTTTTAGTTTCACAAGCCAGACCTCCACCAAATCAGAAGAAAGGTAAATAAGATGCTACATTTTTGGCACAGATACAATTTTATTATTCTAAAATTATACTTTACCTCTTTTTCTACCTTTTCATCAAAACTTTTCTTGACAGGGTCCCGGACACCCATCATCATCATACCCGCTGCCACAACCTCCCTCATCACAATGCTGAATGCTAAAGATCTTCTGCAGGATTTAAAGTACAAATCCCAATTGCTCTTTTAAAAACTCTTTTATTATTCAGGTTTAATATTATTATTATTTTATTCTTGTTATGATTAAATACACCTGTTCTTTCTCACTAAAAAAAAAGGAACTAACCCTGCTTAACGTGAATTACACACACTGGACACTTTATTAGCTACACCGTGCTAGTACTGGGTTGGACATTCTTTAGAGGTTTTCATCTGTATAGCCATCATGAAGTTCCACCAGATCCCAAAGGTGCTCTATGGTGACTGATGTCTAGTGACTGTGGTGGCCATTTGAGTACATTGAACTCATTGGCATGTTCAAGAAATTAGATTGGAATGGTTTTTGCAATACTCAGACCAGCCCACCTGGCACCAATTCTACATTCAAAGTCAAATGGCCTTTCTTATCTATTCTGATGTTCTATTTGAACTTCAGAAGATCATCCTGGCCATGACTATGTGCCTAAATGCAATGCTGGCATATGATTGGCTGACTAGATAACTGTGTTAATGAACAGGTGAACCGGTGTACATAATAAAGTAGCAAATATGTGTTCATAATACTTCTTTGACTTCAGTGGAAAAAGGGTTAGTGATTGAACTGAGCTTATCAGAATGGACCATTTGCTAAGCCCTACAACATTTGATATCTTTCAAAATAGTTTGTAAACCGACTTACATCACATGATGGCTACATACATGACATCACATTGTAATTGAGGCTAAGGCATCATTTTCCTGGCAAAGGTTTGTATTCCAGTGACTTGTATTTGTATGAAAAAAGAATTCTTTCTGATTTAACCATGTTTGGCTGCTTATTACTTATTATTTTCAAACCGAATGCTTTCATGTTTAATATTACAAGAGAAAACACGTTTGTCACAATTGGCCAAGCCTGTTTACAATTTGGGTTAAGGTAATAATTAGATGACGCTCACTCTTTGGGATATCGATTTGTGGTTAGTAAAACATTTTGTGTACACTAATAGAAAAATATGTAATATTATGAACATTTTTACAATAAAGTAGAGAATCATTTATTAAATGAGAACCTATATAACTTTATACCATACCAGGTTTGTCACATCAGAGGAAAGGAAAAAGCAGGGCATTCAACGTGACAATGAGGTTCTGCTCCAGAGGCGCAAAGACCAGATGCAGCCTGGTGGAACAACACTGAGTGTCACTGTGCCGTACCGTATCATTGATCAGCCACTCAAACTGGCTCCACAGGACTGGTGAGCCACTTTTAATGTTTGGTTTATTATAATTTTTAGCCAAACAGACAGTAATGTGTAGAAAACACAGAATAGCTCTGTGGTCACTGTGATGTTTATTATGAGCTTGTCACAGTCATTAAATTTAACTTTATATATTCTTGTATTGTCTCATTAGAAAGGATATTATGAAAGGATTTTCAACTTGAAATTCTTTTTGCATTTGTTGTATTATGATATGAACACTTCAGAGGGCTTAGCTGTTGACTGCAGCCTCTGTGAGACTGAGTCACTAGTGAGTCAGGGTAACACATGAGTGTGTGTGTTACAAGCATCACTGTTTGAGGATACCTCAGAGTTATTGTTGGTACAAAATATGAGCATTAACTCGACAGTAGCATGGTGTTGTGTTTAAACAACAACCTGTGTTTCTTCCTGCAGGGATCGAGTGGTGGCTGTGTTTGTGCAGGGTCCTGCCTGGCAATTCAAAGGTTGGCCATGGCTGCTGCCTGATGGATCTCCTGTTGACATTTTTGCCAAAAGTGAGCGTTTTACACTTTTAATGTTTTTTTTCGTGACTGTTTTGTCAGCTAAGAAATATTGTTTGTTGTTTGTGACTTGGGTGAAGATGAGATCACATTTTATGACCCATTTATGCAGAAAACGAGGACATTGCAAACAGTAGGGGTGCGTGTATTTACATTTAATTATGTATTTTGCATACATATATTAGATACAGCCATTTAAAATCTAATACATTTCATGCTTTATCCAAAAGCAATCAGAGCAAAACATGAAACACATATCAAGGAGTTAAACAGAACTTTATACGGAATCCTTTCTAGTTTGTTTATACACACACACACATAAATGCGTGCATGTTTCCTCTATAGTAAGAGCCTTTCATCTGAAGTACGATGAAGCAAAGACCGATCCCAATGTACAGAAGTGGGATGTGACCGTCCTGGAGCTGAGTCGCCACAGGCGCCATCTGGACCGACCTGTCTTCCTGCGCTTCTGGGAAACCCTCGACAGGTATTCATTCTCATGCACCTTCATACATAGTCATCTGTTGTTCTGTCTACTGTGCACCTTGTTTGTCAATTACTGTAGCTGTTCTTTAGAATTGATTTATTTTATTCATTTTCACACAGTCTTACCTTTCGTCCCATCTCTTCCTCGTTTATTAGATACATGGTGAAACATAAATCTCACCTCAGATTCTGAATCCAGATCAAGCGCATCCATCTCCGAAAATCCAACAAGTGAGTTCAACTTTCTGGCTCTCCTTACTCCACCTCTTTTAGAGGTAATCACTCTCATCCAAGCTGCCATCCATCTTCCAGCCCGATCCCCATAAGACAGGAGAACAGGAGAAGGCAGACAGATAATCCTGTGGACTTCCTCCTACACTTCTCGAGGACTCCTCATGCAGTGCGCTGGGTTTGTCGTTCTGGACACTGCAGAGATTTAGGGGATATTTATGTGTTTTGTTGCAATTGTTTTCTATTGTTTTCATGTAGGTTAACAAGATACCAAAATTTTTATATAAAAATGGCAACATACTATAGAAGCAACCTAAATGAGATATTAAGGAACAGAATGGATTCAGAGGGAGAGGAGGTATTGATGACAACTTAGAGAAATGTGAAATTAGCTCTTGATATAAACGGCACAAATTTCTAGGAAAGAGACTTCCATTACACTTCTTGGGGGTGTTTGTGGTCTGAATGTACATATGTGATAAAAGTTGTTAGAGCTAAAGATGTTTGAGCAGAGGAAGATGCAGGTAAGTCATTTGTTAATACTATAAAACAACTCTGCTCTATCTCAGTAAAATAATCCCAGTCAAGCAGGCTGTTCCTAGCTCAGTTTTTGACCGATCAGCACATGTCTTGGTCATGCAATGAACTTGTTAAAGTCTTCTTTTTCTTATTTGTTGGTGTTGTGCTAGAGGAGAGAAATGATGGAAAGTTTTGCTTTAAGTCATCACAGAAAATAGACAATAAAGCCTCTAAAACAAATACACATTTTGCCTGTTGTATATGGTTTATGTTCACTAAATGTTTCTGAGTTTGATTTCATCAGAACAACATGGAACATGTAAACATACTTTAAGTTTATGTAGTAGCCCTGTGTCTTAAATGTAGTGTCTAGTTCAGAAGTCTTCTGTATTACTGTTTCTGTCAAGCTGACAATTTAAAGTGTTTTATCAAAGTACTAACTAAAGGGATGAAAAACTGGGTCCAGGGATTATTATGGTTTCTGGGTCTCGGTGCAAATTTTATTTAAGCTGTCATCTGTAAATGTGAAGAATACTTTAGTCTTTGACTGAAGAGAATTTAACATTTCACACACTTTTGAAAAAAACATTGAGCTCAGTCAACTAAAAACATGTTCATTTGCGCTGTGCAACTGTGAGTTGTGCTAAAAATAAATGATATGGTGGTACTGTTGTTTCACAGGAAGGAAAACTTGAACTGAGGCCTACATGTAAGTTTTTGCTGTGATACTTTTTTTACTTCAAACACCCCAGCTGTACTAATATTTATTAAAGGCGTCTAGGTGTTACATTTGGACATAAAAGGCATTGAAAAACCAGCACTAACCATGATTTACAGTAACACAAATGGTCTCCACTTTGCCCTTGGTTGCGCCCACATCTCCCCTCCATGCAGATGATCTCAAATGTATCATCACAACCCAACCCACATTGTCTGAGAGGTTCTTGCTGCTGGTGAAATGAAGGTGTGGAGAATGTTTTCTTGGTGCAACTTGGGCTCCTTTAATACCCTATAACATATGAATGCCACATCTGGATATTGTTGCTGACTGTGAGCATGTCATTATGGTCAATATTTACCATTTTCTTGTCTCTACGTCTATTAGATTGTGCACAATGATTATAAATGAGGTCCAAAAGCACAAGTCTCAGAACTGGTTTCGGGAGCATGATGAAACATTTAGTGTGTTTACATGGTGCTAATGAGACTCCTTTGGCATGTAGTGGAGCAGCATGAATGTGCTGACAAATCTGCAGACATGTGCTTCAGTAATGTCAACGTGCAACCGAATGTTACAGCGGGGTTTCCGGCATTGTGCGGCTTTTTAGAGCTAAAAGCCCGACCCAGAATTTCTACAGTATATACCTGCACACACGTGGTGAGTGTATGTCAGTGTTGTGATTATGTTTACTGCCAGGTAGTAGCCAAAAAAACTGACTTTTTAGGGGCCAAGGATTTGGCTACTTTAACCTTCAACCGCCACCACTCCTGAATAAAACTAATCCTTTATGATGAATGGAAAATGTCTTAAAAAACTATTAATGCATCATTTATTATTGACAAAGCAAACCTCTTTTTTTGTTTGTTTGTTTGTTTGTTTGTTTGTTACTGTATACAACTACGCAGTAACCTAAATTAGATTTCACTACATTGTTGTCTAGAAATGAAAAATAATATGTTCACGTCTTCTGTCGTCCGCCTGAGAGATTTTCTTTGTTCAGCCTGCTTTTGTATTTCAACTCATCTCATGAACCTTACAGATGTTCCTTTCCTCTGCTTTAAGATTAGTGGAGCAAACAAAGGTTTAAAACCTGAAAATCAGTATCCCAAACCTATTCATGTTGTCTCTCAGCTTTTTGCTGAGGTCGGTGTAAACGTTTGATATACAATACAGGCTTGTGGTTTGAAAATACTGTAGCATGGTTTTTTTTTCCATTCACAGCAAATATATGGTGGTGTTAAGGTGCCCGTAGCAAATCTTGGCTATAGTTTAAAGTATTGAAACCCCAATAATTATTCTCCAGCTGCACTGGCAGACGAAGTCTGCAGGGGATGTTTCCTAAATTAAGGAAATTAGCACTTTATCAGCGCTTCTCTGTCAGCATTGGTTGATTAAGAATCTGCTTCCAAAGCTTCTGGCTGAATTTTGAAAAATGAAGAACTTCCAATATATCAAATTAAAATGCAACAAAATAAATTAAGATTTAAAGATGAATGTTTTCTTCATCCAAACCAGACTAATTAAATGTATAATAATGGCAAGACGTGTATTATCCACACTGGCACAGCAGTGTCTTTATTACAGTATATTCTCCTTTATCTCATTCATCTTTACTTAAACAACTGGAATCAGATGAATCACATGAAAGAAGACGGAAGAACAGGATAAGTGGTGGGTTTCCTCTTCAGTGGGAGCGGGGAGGAATTTGTTGGTAAAGAGACAATGGAAGGACACAGACCTCTGAAGACAGGGTTTAAATAGAGGACAATTTGTATGCAGCCCTCCGTCCTCAGTGTAGATCAGTTATTTGTGTATTTCTGTTTACCTCAGACACTGTGGCCTTTCAGTTCAAATGAACACATGATATGGATAAAAACGAAAATGGATCATCTTAATGGCATCAACATAATATTCTGTGCACACTGAGCTAATAGAATTGTACAAATTGTAATTTATCAATGGGTATGCAATGGATACACGGTCTCTGTGTGAGATAGACTGGCAACCTGTTCAGGGTGTACCCCACCTCACAGCTGGAGCATGCTCCAGACCCCTGTGAACTTTTTGGTTTCATTTGAGTTTTTTTGCATCGGGATTGGAGGATTGAGGAGGGGTAGTGATGATAAGCAGAATGGGTATAATCATAAAAGAAACAACAGTTTGGGTTGGATAGGACAGTACAGGGTAGTAAACATAGTAAGGATATAAACATGTTCTAAGCATGTATATTGTATAATAATTATGAGAAAACTGAGAGTGCATTCAGATAAATTAGTTAAAACAGAACAAAGAGAGAGAAAAATTAAAATACACACATACACACACACATATCAAAAAGAAATAAAATAATATTAATAATAATATCAATATTAATATTAATAATATAATTATTAACCAATAGGCTGATAACAACATTAGCCATAATAGAAAGGATACAAAACAAGTCATAAATATAATAATATAATGATGAAATAATGATAGTGTTGAGAGAACACACACAAAAAGGAAAGCTACTACTACCACTAAGAATAATAATAATAATCATAATCATAATAATTGATAACTACTGCTAATAATAATAATGAAGGCTATTAATAAGAGTGATGGTATTTATTAGTATGCCATTCAAAGAAAAGGAGTTAAAAACAACAAATATTGATCTGTGTCTACAGTTTGACCTTTGGTTAAACAATGTTTGATATTTCTTAACACTGATTTCTGGAAAATCTTTTTTTTAATCTTGACTCCAAACAAATGTTTTGTGTGCTGTTATGCTTCCACAAACAATCCAGTGATCCTGCTGAAAGTTACCTAAATGTTTCAGATATAAAATAACGTGTTGTGTGAGTGTTGAAATAAAAATACGAAGGCACCACTACAGTAAAACAATTGTTGTAATTGTTATCAGCAACTTGCATTACTTTGCAAGTCAAAATCACATGACTATAAGAAACTTTTCCATGGATGAAAAAACAGAAATATTACGTGTTGATTTCAGTTTTATGAAGAGTGGTCAAAGTGTTGATCATATCAGATCCATTTACAAATCCATGTCCAAAACTACAACATGTTGCATAGATTTGTAGAACAAGGCTGTATTTTATTAGTGTGATGTGATGCCAGAGTCACAATGTTTACTCCACATTTCCTAACTTTTGCGGGAATTGCCCTGAACAATGATTAACTGGCTCCAGTTGACCTGGGCTTCTTTCTTTGCTCAGTCCTTCAATGTTTCAATAAGTGGCAAAATGTGCACGACATATCTTGGATTTCTGCTTCTCATTTGGTTTCCAGGACAAGCGTATGGTAAGGATATTACATGAACTATTATTGCTATTTGATTGATATTCAATTTCTAAAAATCCCTATCTTCTACTGATTATCAAACTGCATGGAGGTTATTATGTCCCTGATAAACAGAACATTCAGTTCTGTTATACATCTTAATTTGTTAAATATATGTTTACTGTAAATTTTTTTTTCAGCACAAAGTGCAGCACAGCCTTGTTCTGCTCCCAGACTGGATGGTGGTTATTTTGTCCCTGATAAAAACAGTTATTCTCATAAAACAAGTCTCAGCTATGCCTGTGATGATGGACATAAGCCAGTTGGAGAGGGTTGGTGGGCAACAAGCACATGTCAGAATGGAGTGTGGTCTCCTACACCACAATGTATAGGTAATTGGTCTTGTGTTTGTTTAGGATGCTATAAAACCTGCAGAAATATTGTTCAGGATATAGTGTATCCACTTTTTTTATAAGCCTTGTAATCCACTTAATCTAAAACTTTGAAATAAACTGTCACCTTAAATATTAGTGCATTTCTGGTATTCGGCTTTGATTTTAGTTTTCTCAAATAGGACAGAGGATAGCCAATCCGAATAAAACAATTTTATCCTCTAATTAGGATGATTGATTGGTGCAATTTTGACGACATAAAAAACATTTACAGTGGGTGTTTTTTTTTCACTGAATCATGGTCACTTTAATTTTGGATTTTCATGTCAAGGTATAAACAACAGTTAAATAACTACTAAATATAAAACTGAAAGTCTTTCTTCAATCACTTAGTTTTGAATAAAGATTCACTCGATTTAAAGTAATTAATCATCAGTGGTGCAGAAAATTGGTTTCTAAAGTCACAGTTAAATGGTGATCAGGGATCAGAGTGCAGTGAATGTATTTAAAGGATCATAGTATTTAGAGTATTATAGTATTATGGTCAAAATCAACAAGATGACCAAATAACAGTCCACTTAACTCTGAAAAGCTTATTAAAAAGCAGAACAGTGCAGTAAATTCAGCAGTAACAAATGAAATGAATATGGCACATATGCCCCTTGTGGATGAAAAAATAAGGCTTACTACAATTTCTTTAATAGTTTCTGCACAGAATTAATAGTGTGGAGCACTCATTTAACACCAACTTTCAAATGAATTTGTTATTAAACACTGATAAAAATGCTGCTAATTGACTTTTTTTTCTCCTCAGATGAAAAAGACT
Organism: Channa argus; assembly: GCF_033026475.1. Classification (NCBI taxonomy): domain Eukaryota; kingdom Metazoa; phylum Chordata; class Actinopteri; order Anabantiformes; family Channidae; genus Channa; species Channa argus. Next base: position 9,301,737 of record NC_090210.1, on the reverse strand, counting down.
GTATTTCACCCAATATCCCCAATGGAAGGTACACTACACCCCAAAAGGAATGGTTTAAGGATACATTTTTAATTAGGGTAACATGTGACAGAAGATATGAACTCAAAAATCAGGCTGCCACAGCCACGTGTAATAATGGAACATGGTCTTCTTTGCCCATCTGTGAGAGTAAGTCTGTTACATCATCTGCTAAGCAGTAACGTGGCCATATTATCAGATATTATCTAAGTCTAAGTCTTATTACATTTTAATTGTCACTAACTATATGTGACTCCATCTGAGCACCTTTACATATAATCTTGTTGATAACAAATGTACTTATGTTTGCAGAAAGTATTCATTCATGTGGTGAGCCCCCTAAAGTCCCCCATGCTGTAATAATCAATCAGGAATACCAGACACTGTTTGCTGTAGATTCTGAAGTGCAGTATAAATGTGAAGATGGATACACTACAGAGGGAGGAAACATCATAAAATCCTTTTGCTTATCTGGGAACTGGACTGAAGGCCCAATATGCAGTAAGTGAACTCCAGGGCAAAAGTGCAAGGAAATGATTCAGATCTGTGATTTAAATACCAACTACATATACATACTGTACATACAGTAAATCAAACAGGAAAAGTTAAAAAGAAAAGTCAACTTCATGTCAGTTTCTAATCTAAACTTTCTTTTCTTGTATATGTGAGTAAGTACGGCAACAGTGTGTTTTTAATGGGCCTAATGTTTCTGTGTGTGTGTGTGTAAATGGCTGTAATTCCTGAGGGTTAATGTGACATTTTAATCAAACCTCTATCCTGCTCAATAACTTGGCTGAGTCTTGGTTTTGTTTTATTGACTTTTACGTTGTTGTAGCTATATATAATTGAATCTATTATGAACTAATACCTGGAAATTATTTTGATATCTGGAAGAAACTGAGGGAACACTGTAAAGCATAGCATCCCCAATTGATACTAACTTGTGTGTTTGCATCTGCTCTGTGTTACAGGATTTTCTACCACCTCTGACACTCAACCTCTAGAGATATCAAGTAAATTGTTCAGATTTACTGCTTCTTTTACATGACATATACCAGAATTGGTTTATTTCCTTAGTTTACATTTTCTTCATTTTCTTCTTCTTGATTACTTAATCAAGTTGTGTTGTTGCTGTTGTGATCACTATATCATGGAGATACTGCAACAGTGTTAAATGCGTTTTTACTCTGTCAGTTGACCACTGTGCAGCACGTCCCAATGTTCCAAACGGTGACGTTATCGAAAAGGAACGAATGTTTGTAAAATACCAATGTAAGGATTTTTACAAACTACATGGTTCAGAGAAAGTGGTGTGTTACAGTAATGGAACTTGGTCAACACCACCCATCTGCAAAGGTTTGAACAAGTCTAACATATTTTCATTTTCAGTATCTTTTGCTTTTAATAGGCCTAATGTTTCTGTGTGTGTGTGTGTGTGTGTGTGTGTGTGTGTGTGTGTGTGTGTGTGTGTGTGTGTGTGTGTGTGTGTGTGCGTGCGTGCGTGCGTGTGTGTGTAAATGGCTGTAATTCCTGAGGGTTAATGTGACATTTTAATCAAACCTCTTGAATTAAAGCTGAAAGTCTTGAAACACCTTGACTGCTTCATTTCGTGGTGGTGTAAAGAGGCCAAACGCTAAAAACATATTATTGACATATAATTGTTTCAATGATTAAGAACCTGATTTATCCTGCTCAATAGTTTGTCTGAGTATTGGTTTTGTTTTATTGACTTTAAAGTTATTATAGCTATATATAATTGAATCTATTATGAACTAATACCTGGATATTATTTTGATATCTGGAAGAAAGTGAGGGAACACTGTAAAGCATAGCATCCCCAATTGATACTAACTTGTGTGTTTGCATTTGCTCTGTGTTACAGGATCTTCTACCACCTCTGACACTCAACCTCTAGAGATATCAAGTAAATTGTTCAGATTTACTGCTTCTTTTACATGACATATACCAGAGTTGGTTTATTTCCTTAGTGTACATTTTCTTCATTAACCATTTACTGTAATGAAAATAATGGTGTTCACTCGACACAGCCTCACTAGCTGGATTAGGGATGTCAAATGTTTTAATAGTCAGAGACATTCAATCCTCGTATGAATATATCTTTCTCAAAGGATACAAAAGTATGTAGAGTTTAAAGGGTCATTTTCACAGCTCAGGGATTCACAATATTTTACTCATGAAAATTTTAAAATGTAAAAAAACAAAAAACAATCATGATCTGGTGAGTATATAATAAAGTTCTGCGCTGTTAAGCATAAAGCTGAACACACTGCTGAAACAAAGATGTTTGGTTACTTGTCTATTGTGGACTTTAGTACAATAAGTTGTGTTGTTGCTGTTGTGATCACTATATCATGGAGATATTGCTACAATGTTAAATAAGTTTTTACTCTGTCAGTTGACCACTGTGCAGCACCTCCCAATGTTCCAAATGGTGACATTATCCAAAAGGAACGAATGTTTGTAAAATACCAATGTAAGGATTTTTACAAACTACATGGTTCAGAGAAAGTGGTGTGTTACAGTAATGGAACCTGGTCAGCACCACCCATCTGCAAAGGTTTGAACAAATCGAACATATTTTCATTTTCAGTATCTATGAAATGTTAGATAAATAAATATCAACTTGTTTTTTTCTATTAATTTTGTGCAGATGCATTCTGTGTCTTGGACCGTGTTCAAAATCGTTTAGAGGGAATTGGATATGAATATATAAAAGAAGGAGAGCAAAAGTATATTCTCTGTCATAACAGATATAACTATGCTTACGTTAAGTGCAAAAATGGAAAACCAACTATAACTCTTCGATGTAAGTATACATCTGTAGCTTACCACAATACTTTTTACTTTCTTATACTATATTGCAGTTATTTCCTTTTAACCTTAAAAATAAAACCTGGCACAACTGATGCAGTGTTTTTGGGTCTGCTCAGTCCATTACCTCCTGCTCCATGGTTAACATTCTTCAAACAGAAAACCCCACTTACAGCCTAAATCACTGATTTGGGTTGTACTATGACCAAGATGATAAAGTTGATTTGGATTGAATATCTCAAGCTGCACTCTTCATGTAGGACGTTAAAAAAATCTTTTCATGAAATTTGTTGACAGTAGGAAGAAGTACAGTCTTTAAAGAACAGAAACAAGTTTGAGCTGTAGGTGAAGCCAAGCAATATTTCACTGAATGATTATCATCTCAATAAAAACAGTTTGTGTAAATTAAAATACTTAAAATGTTCACTGCTTTGCTTCTGTTATTGGTTTGTTTTTAGGTTGATCTCATCCATAAATTTCTGCAGTAAGTGTTATTCTTGGATTTACTACAATGAAAAACAAAGTTACACTCACAAAACTACTAAATTCCATCATTGTTAAATTGTTTTGTTTATTTAAAAGTGGAAGATGCTTCATTTTATTCTTATTTTTTTCCTATGAATTTACTTCTTAACATTATTTTTTGTTGTTTCTATTTTACCAAGGGATATTGTTAAAACAAAACCGAAGATCTACTGGTCCCACTTGGTTCACTGACCAGAGACTGAGCCCAAAGCCAAGTTGAAATCTTCTGAAATGTCTCCACCAGAAAACCAATCGGCTTCTGCCACAGCCTCTATGAACCAATCATCCCTGTCAAATATGAAATTTCCTCCTCCTCCCTATTCCCCTCTGCTTTTCATGGACATAATCATTCCAGGATGGAAAAGCTAATTGTTTTTCATTTATTTGAGTCAGTAAAGTTGCTATGCAAACATTCACATGATACTGATATAACATACAGTCATAGAGCAGTACAATTGATGACAGATGTTATTTGTAAATTTACTTTTCAAAGATTCAAATGCTAAATAGTTTTATATGTTATTGGATAAAAAAAAAAATGTTGTTTTCATTTAAACCCACAATCACCATTGTCTATAATTGAATCCAGGGATTTAGCTAGAAAAGAACAACAGAGGATCCCAGCGATGCAAATGAGTGATTTGGGTAATATAAAAAAAAAAGATTTGATTCATTTGATTTTTTTGAGGAGCTATTGCTGCCTGGTGGTTGAATCAGCACCAACTATAAAACCCAAGTGGTGAACTACACCTAAAATCATTTCTTTCATAAGGGATTTTAATCATTTTAGGTAACTGTTCATTAACAGTAGCTGGTCTAAATGTTTATGACCAAAAACTGATATCATTATTACTTTTAACACGTCAATAAAAAGCCCTAAAACAATCTGCATAAAGTGTCTAATAAAAATATCAACTGAAACATCTCTGTGTTTTGTATCTACTGATGATTACTGACATCTACTGATGACAATAATCTTTCCACTAAATATGAATATATTGGAAAGAACTGCTTCTTCCTACATGAATACACTTGAAACAGCATCACTGAGAAGTGTACAGAAAAAGTTAATTTGTCGCTAAATGGTCTTATTACAAATAAATAGATTTTAAAAACAAAAACATGTCCAAGAAATATTTACAGCTTGTCTGGAAAATATCCCCTGAAGCAACACATTGTGAATATTACAGGTGGGACTGTAATTCATAATGATGCACTGAAATAATCAGGATTGTACAAATTTAGTTTGAACATGAAACATAGAAAAACATGCCTTTGGATAATTAAACTGGAGATATGCTATAAATAATAGATGATGTTCACATTTTTATTATCAGTTTTTACTAACAATACTACATACATTTGGGTGTAAAAGTTTACATCCCTTTATTTTGAAATGTCAAAAACAATAAAACTAAGATTTTTTTCATCAACATAATATTCAATGCACATTCACATAGTACCATTGTTATTTCATAGTAAATCATTTTGTTTATTTTATTTATTTTTTGTCCTTTCCACTTATCCTGTGAGTTCAGGGTCGCTACAGCGGATCATTGTCCGCAAGTTGATTTGGCACAGTTTTTATGCCAGATGACCTTCCTGATGCAAACATCCCCAGTTTCTACCGGGCTTGGACCAGCACTGCACAGCTGGGGAGGGGAATGGGCTGTTAGGTGTTCAGTGTCTTGCCCAGAGACACTTCAACACATAGCTGGGACCAGGGATCAAACCTCTGACCCTTTGGTCCATGGACGAGTGCCTTACCCACTGTTCTACAGCTTAATATAATTTCTTTTTATACACTCGTAATCGATGTCCCATGAGCTTATGATCCCACATGAGGTACTATGGAACATGACAGTGTGTCTATGTTTGCTTTATATTTAACATTTTCTTTACAGAAGTTCACTTTGTAATGTTTTTTCCTTGGTGCAACTGTGTTTTGGTCTGTGATAGTGCTGACCTCTGATCACAGTGTGTCCAAATCAATCTGGAATCTGGACTATCAAGAATCTCGTAGAGTTTAGAAGGAATCATTGCCTGAGAAATTTAGGGACGAATTAATCATTTGTAGGGTTTTAAAAAACAAACATGAAATTACAAGAGCAATGTGAGCTTTAATATTAATTCCGCTCTCCAAAAAGTTCATGGTGTGTATGTTAGGAAATGTTAAAAAACAACTGAAACAACAGCTGTAAATGTTACTGATCCATACATTTAGAGCCTTGTTTAACTCATGCTTTGGAAAAGTGAGACTAACTAACTAGAGTACGGTGTTTGTGTATTTGTGTGTTCTGAACAACACCATGCTGACAGTAACTCTGTGTAATGTTTGCTATTTCATAACTTCTTAGCTCTTTGAGGAAATACCCTGGGCAATTATTAACTGTCTGGCTCCGCAAGAGGCTTTTCATTCTGCTTCGTAGTTGTTATTTCATTCTTGACAAAATGTCTGTGAGATATCTTGGATTTGTTCTCCTGATTTGGTTTCTTGGAGAGCTGCGTGGTAGGAATATTTCTATCATTTAGAGGCATTCTAATTTCTTAAATATAATGTGTGCTTATCATACTGTTTAATCGTTTTTCAGCACAAAGTGCAGCACAGCCTTGTTCTGCTCCAACACTGCTTGGTGGATATTTTTTTCCTGATCAAAACAGTTATTCTCATAAAACAAGTCTCAGTTATGCCTGTGAGGATGGACGTAAGCCAGCTGCAGAGGGTTGGTGGGCAACAAGCACATGTGAAAATGGTGTGTGGTCTCCTAAACCACAATGTATAGGTAAGTATGTTTGCTTGACAGGGATTCGAAACCTCTGATGTTATAAATTATCTCAGTAAACACAAGACAAGGTCAAAATAGACAGATTCATGCAACATAATCAACGTTCGACCATTTCAGCAGTTATACAAGACCAACCTTAAAATCGCATTTCAAATATCTGGATATTTCTCTTTTTTTAAGGTACATTTTTTTGAAAGAGACCAATACATCAAGTGTAAAAATGTAATGAAAAAATGTCAAATGTTTCTTGAACAGAATGGAAACACAGGAAGGAAAACTAAACTAGGCAAAGGATCTTTAGAAGGAAATATTGCTCCAAAACGGAATAATATATAACTTAGTGACAGGGGTTGCAAATAAATATTACTTCATATTTTAGAGGATTAGTATTATGGTACATTCTTAAAAGTTATTTTGTAATGTCCACAACTGTTGGCAGTAATTTTGTTCCTTTTTCATCAGCTGCAATATTTTGCATTACACCAACTATTCATAACAAACTCTGGTTTTGCTCTCTCTTTCTTATTTACAGGTGAAAACCTGTGCTTGTCACCAAATATTCCCAATGCAATATATAGGGGAACCCAAAATGGCTGGTATGAGGAAGGTGAAGTATTTAGGGTAACATGTGACAAAGGATATAAACTCAAAAATCAAGCTGCAACAGCCAGGTGTAATAATGGAACATGGTCTTCTTTGCCCATCTGTGAAAGTAAGTCTGTTTAAAAAAATGAAGCAATGACCAGAATAATTTCTGTCTGTGTCTTTTCCTGTTTCTATACATGATGTCTTATTTGCAGGAGATATTCATTCATGTGGTGAGCCCCCTAAAGTCCCCCATGCTGTAATAATCAATCAGGAATACCAGGAGCTGTTTGCTGTAGATTCTGAAGTGCAGTATAAATGTGAAGATGGATACACTACAGAGGGAGGAAACACCACAAAATCCATCTTTTGCATATCTGGAGCCTGGACTGAAGGCCCAATATGCAGTAAGTGGAAAATGTACTTTAAAATATTTTTAAGATTTTATATTAAAGTGGCTTTAATCAGTGGAATAAAGAAACAATTGTACACATGACATTAAAACATGACATTAAAAAAAACATTGGCAGTTTGTTTCACTTTCACAGCCTGTGTCTTTTCCTGTTTCTATACATGATGTCTTATTTGCAGGAGATATTCATTCATGTGGTGAGCCCCCTAAAGTCCCCCATGCTGTAATAATCAATCAGGAATACCAGGAGCTGTTTGCTGTAGATTCTGAAGTGCAGTATAAATGTGAAGATGGATACACTACAGAGGGAGGAAACACCACAAAATCCATCTTTTGCTTATCTGGAGCCTGGACTGAAGGCCCAATATGCAGTAAGTGGAAAATGTGCTTTAAAATATTTTTAGGATTTTTTATTAAAGTGGCTTTAATCAGTGGAATAAAGAAACAATGGTACACATGACATTAAAACATGACATTAAAAAAAACATTGGCAGTTTTTTTCACTTTCACATCCTGCAGAGCAAAGAGTTTTCTGGTGAAGTTAGTCATTAGTCGATGCTTTATGTGTTTACTGTACCTCACAAATATGTTGAATGCATTTCCCTCTTTAGAAACATCTACATCAGTGTATTGTCGCATTCGTTGGCATAACGCCAACATCAGTTGAATAAAGTGAAACAACCCTCAGAAATGTCTGTCACACCTCCCATATGTGTGTGTTTGTTTGTGTGTGTACAAGAACAAAGTGGGGACATTTCTCCTACTGCTGATGGTAGAAACTTCACAGGTTTGGTTCACTCTCACTGCAATCACAGAAGAAAGGCTCTGCTATATAAAGATATTTAAATAAAATGTACTACCTTAAAATGTTCTTTTCTTACAGGATCTTCTACCAGTTCTGGATCTGAAACAGAGTTTGAACCTCAAAAGACAACAAGTAAATCAATATATTCTATTTTTACATAGTATTTACCAAAAAATGTCTCAACCATTTCACGCCTTTACTGTTTTTACTGGGTTTTTTTTTAGAAAATGTATAGAAAAAACATTTTCTTCTGTTAAATTTGAAAAGTTAATCTACCTTTATTCAATTAATTGGGTATTGATTTAATCTATCAGTCAACAGTTAAGAAAAATCTAAATGTGTGGTGAAATTACAAAATTCTTTGTTTTCTATTTCAGTCAACATTTGTGGAAAACGCCCAAATGTTCAAAATGGTGAAGTTGTGGAAACTAAACCAATGTTTTTGAAATACCAGTGCAATAGTTTTTACTTACTAGTGGGTCCAGAAAAGGTGGAGTGTTACAGCAACGGCAAGTGGTCAGAAGTACCCACCTGCAAAGGTATAAACCAGTTAACCAAACCCCATTTATTCCAAAAACCCATTAACAAGGTTGGCTGGGGCAACGAAGTTAACACATTTTTGTTATTACTTTTTGTCCAGTTGCCCACTGTGTTGTAGACACCGATGAACGTGATGAGTTAGTCTCTGTTGGAGAAATATTTGTAAAAAATGGTGAGAAACTGGAATTAAAATGTGTAAGAAAACCAGAGTGGTGGTTTGAGAATTCGTCTGTGGCCACATGCACTGATGGAACACTTACATTAAGTAGATGTAAGTATTACTTTAAGCTTCTTATTTTTCAAGAATCATTGTCAAGTAAACAGCCAAGAGTGCATGTGTGTGCGTGTGTCTGTGTGTGTGTGTGTGTGTAATGTTCGTGTGTTTAAGTTAGGGTAAGGACACAATGTTTGTAACAGCAGATTCTTCTACAGTTAATTAAAACAATACTATCAAATTCAGTGAAAACACAAAGGGCCTGACTTGCTGACATTTAGTAAACCAGACCTCACTTCTGTGTGAAGCAAATGAGCTGCTTCACATATTCACAGCTGTGTTTATTTTTAGGTTGCAGCCAGGTCCAGATTAAAACGGTGAGTCTTACTCCTGAATCTAGCTTTTAAAGAATTGCACTGAATTTAAACTGATGCGCATTTCAGTTTCATTTGGAATTGTCTCATTAAACACAATATTAGTGTTTATATTTTCATTTCTATTTAAGGTCATGCATTTTTGTTTTATTTTTTGACATATTTGCTATCTTTTAAAACTTGTCTTCTAACCAGAAAACATGCTGAGGAACTCAAATGAAAGAAGTTACTGAGTCCTTTGGATTTGCTGACTGCTGATTGAAAACAAGCCTGAGTGCAACAGTGTTTTTTTTTTTTTCACACATCTTACTGGCTTCTTTTAGATCCATTTATGTTTTTTCATTTGCACCTATGAATGCCTACAAATGATAGGAGCTGTCTTCCTGTTGTTCTGAATCACTGTTGTGTGTCCTCCAAGTGACTGGAGACATGCAACACAGGTCTATCAAATCACACACATCAGTGTTCTCAGTTCCAATTTTATTGTAAAGAACAAAAACTTTAAACATCACCATTGTTTCAAACTATGAAATTGAAATCACTTGACTGTTTTTATCTGGTTTTCTAATCCTTAATTACGTAAACAAATTATACCTCTCTTTTGTCCCTAATTATTAAAATCCTTATGTAAGTTAATGTCTATGTTTACAATGTCTGTATACACTTACATGATTACATTACTAATACTGTAATATTATGCTAAAACATTTACTGTAGTCTGGCAGTTTAAATAGGCAGTACATGAAGGAAATTGTGTCAAGGGTCCTTAATAAAAGTCTCCTCTGTATTACAATGCTGGCACTAGTAAATATTTTTGTTATTAACATATATACATTTATTGATTTGGTAAAGAAACACATTGAGTCCCCAGAATTAATTTAATTAATTAGAAAGAAGCTAAAACCATCCACTAATGGATCTTTTTATCAGTTAATTAAACTGCAATTAATGTTTCTGCCAATTTTAAAAAAATATCCTGTAAATTGTCTTTGAGATCCGTGGCAGACAACAAAGAAGTTATCTTATGCTGCACCACAGCTAAAACTAAATCAGTCTAAAGTTTAGCCTGACTTTGTGTTCAGGCTCCAGTTTGACACTAAGAAGCATTATTGTCTGTGGTCAGAGTTGGACATGTTTTGAACAGACGATGCTGAATCTAGTCCTAGCAGCGTGCCCAAGTAGGACTGCTCTCGGGGATCCAGCATCTGGTCCGGCCTCACAGGGTGGGCGATGTTGGCTGGCTGAGGGGTTAGGGTGTACTTCTCCAAGAATGCCAGGTCTGTTGCTGCCTGGTAGCTAGAGTTTTCCTGCTGCCCTTGACGCTGCATGCTTACAACACTGAGAGTCTGAGAGGAAACAGACGAGGCCCCGTGAGTTGGGTTTAAGTCACCCTGCCGTTCTCCTGCCATCTGCACAGGAACTAAGGTGACGGGCACACAGACGCTTGTGGTACAGGGGGTGCTTTCTGGGACAGACTTGGGTTCAGTGCGAAATGCCTTTGAGGTATTTTCAAAGGGACTGGAGACTATTTTGTCCTCGCTAAGCGTGTTAAGGGGCTGCTCAGTAAATCTAGTGCTGTGAACGTGGTCAATGTGGTACTTGAGCTTGTCTTTTCTTTTAAAGGTGGCGCTGCACCGAGGGCAGTTAAAAGGACGAGCGTCTGAGTGAATCACCATGTGCTTTGTCAAAGTCTTCTTGATCCGAAAAGTCTGATGGCACACGGGGCATCTGTGGGGTTTCTCACCTATAACATCAACGCAAATTAAAACATTAATGTGAGAGTCTGTTTGTTGTCTATGCATTGTAGGTCATAGTAAGCATTCAAGCCATCTGAGGAAAAAATTTAAAAACAAAAAAATAACATTTTAATTACGTTTCTATGGACTAAATAGTTGTATACAAAAAAAATACTTCTCCTTTATTTCCATGTCTTCTTAATGAATAATGAGTTGCTAAGACTTTAGCCAAATATCTTGTATGTATTCACCATGGGCCTATTTAAGAGCCTCCAAGAGGGTTTTTATTTTAAAATAAAGCTAGAAACATTAAAATGCCAGATAGAGGCAGAGTTTTTGAAAAATGTCAGCACTGATATTAGTCTACACTAGCTACGCACAGCTGGAAAACCTTTAAATGGATGTTTTCAAGCAAATGTATCTACTGACTTTCTTGTGTACTGACCTGAGTGAGTCCTGAAGTGCATTTCTAGACTGGACTTTCCTTTAAATTCTTTCTTGCAAACCTCACACTGATGTACAGCTGTTTTATACCTGTGGGAAAAAAACACCCTCAGCAATAGATACAGATAATACCAACATCTGCCAAACTTCAAAAACTTCAAAATCTGCCAAAGAGAATATTACCACTTATACAGCATTGAAAAAAAAAGTAGAATAAGCCTAACTGTTCCTGTGACAACATACTTCTGCCAAACTTTCTCTCCCAAATGAACACTTTTGTAGTGTACCGTCAGATGATCATGGCGCCTGAAACACTTGCCACATTCTTCACATTGGTGTGCTTTCTCGCCTGTAATAGACATGGGCTACTTTTACATTTATTCAATTGGCAGATGCTTTTATCCAAAGCAACTTACAAGTGAGGTACAAGGCAAGAAAAACATCTAGGTCAAAGAGAAAACATTACAGCAAAGTGCACTGAGACAGAGATTTTTCGTTTAATGAGATGCAAGTGCAAAAAATAAAAAAAGTTCATGAAAATGCTGCTTGGAGGAATTTAAAGGATAACAGTATTTCTCAACTAATAATTTTATAATAAATCTGTGTGAACAAGATAAAATGTGCCCCATGGTAAAAGAAGAGGCCCAAAAAAACAACAACAAAAATCCAAGCACTGTATGTATGATACTGTACCAGAGTGTATCTTCTGATGTTTGGTCAGGTGATCATGACGTATGAACGTTTTCCCACATTCGTCACACTCATAGCGCTTGTCATTGTGGTGGACTCTAAGGTGGAGCCTGTCCAGGTAACAAGTTGGTGCGTTATAGGAAACAGAGCGATGACTGAACATCAGACACCTTACTCAAATGTCACTGGACCCACCTGTAGGAGCTTCCATGACGGAAACTTTGGCCACAGATGCTACAGAGGTGAGGCTTTTCTCCACTGTGGATCCTCATATGCTCCTTCAAGGTTGTCCTATCAGTAAAAATCATCATTAAACAAAACATACACATTGCCACAGGTCTAAATAATGTAGTGCTCTTCCAGACAGGAAAATGTGGGTAAAGTTTAGGGATTGAGAGAAATACCTTTCTCTTACTGATTTGCCACATATAAAGCAGGTCCACTTTTTTTTGCCTCCATGAGTACACTCGATGTGCCTCTTTCTGTTGCCTGTGTCATTAAACTGTCTGCCACAGATCTCACAGGGGAAAGGACCTGAAAATGCAACATGATGAAAACCCTTTTATCTGGTGCACAGACTGCAATGATAAGAATGATATCTCTTAAGATTGTATTTTTCATGGTACACTTTTCACCTAAGTGGTACTTTTCTTGGTGCTTCAGCCTGGCAAACCTTGACTTGAAGTGTTCTTCACAGTAGGTGCATTTAAAAGGCCGTTCTTGGGTGTGTAGGATCATGTGCTCCTGCAGATGAGGCCTGCGTGTGAAGGTCTTCAGACAAATCTGGTTTAAAAGTTATAGACAGTTAAAATCACTTTATTAATTCGTGACCTTAATTGCAAATTAACACATACAAGTTCTAGGAATATCATGGTACAAAAAATATGTAGCTTGTACTTAAGAATACTCTGAAATGGAAACAAGTCCTTACAGCACATTTCACGCCTTCACTCTTCCTCTTGGTAATAAACTCTTGGATGTGGTCTGGATGAAACCTGATGGAACAGTGAAGATGGTCATACAGCATAACTGTAGCAGCAGCTAAGGTAATGGCATCATGGATATCCACTGCTGAGTTAGTGCAACAACAACTAAGACTTTGTTTCCCTTAATATTAAATTATTTTATGGAATTGTGGCATTTGTGGACAATGGGCTGCACAGATTTGGATAAAATCTGAATTATTAACACTCAAAATCGAGATTGCAATCCAACAACAATTAACTGTGCAGCTCTAGCAGACTCTGTCTCCATTATCAAGTTTACATTCATATGCTACATCCAACAATACAGCTGTGAACATCTTGCAGTAATGATGAAAATGTCATTCAGTTGACCAGTTTAGTCCAGACTGAACAAACTCTGGAGAGAGGAATCCTAGCTAGTTGTCTACCAACTGCTGGATTAGAAGTTCAGTTCCTTGAGCAACACACTAAACCCCAACTTTTCTTTGTGTCCCTAACTTTTAATTTTTTCAATGGGATCGTTTTAACTTTTTACTCTAGTGCTATTTCTAGGCCAAAGTTATACTTCATCCAGTACTTGGTTAATAACCAAGTACTTGCTAATGACATTTCCCATCAACCCCGGCTGTGCTTTTTTCCAAAAATGCCTTCACAAAAAATACTATGACTAGCTTTAACTATATAGATAAGGTCATTTGGAAATCTGTTTTTACAATAAAGACGGTTAGCTAGTCAGATACTAGACTTAGTAAACTAACACAACAATGTCTATTTTAACTAAATGTACTTTGAATGGCAAGTGTAATGGAAACGTAGTCTGAGTGTGGACTGGATGTCTTGCCTCACCTTCTGACATGCTTAGCCAGGGTTTTCTTGCTGGCATGAAGCTTGTTGCAGAAGGGGCATTTGTGCTCCTTCTTCTGAAATGGAGCGTCACTGGCATGCTTTTTCTTGTGTACAGTCAGGTTAGACTTGGTAGAGTAGCGCTGAAGACAGATGTCACACTGAAATGGTTTCTCCCCTGTGTGCACTCTGGTGTGACTTTCATATTTTCCTAACAAAATACAGAAAAGGTGCATCATCTGTATGTTTATGAGCCAAAATAGATCACTGCAAACCAATTAAACAAATGATAGAAAAAAAATTACATCGTGGCAAATAAATATTTGTGAGTGGCAAAACTATGTGAACCTGTGTCTTCAGAATTTGGTGTGATGTAATGTAAAATTAAATGACTTAAATGTGATTATTTATCTAATTTTTTGAACTGGGTTCGCTGCATCAGGTTTTAAGACTTCCTTGAAAACCTGATAGTGTTTTAGGTCAAATTTATGTAGAAACTGAGATTATTCTAAGTACGTGTGTACTTTACAGCATCAGAAACACATTTGAGACATTAGCTTGTTCACTGTAACCAAACATGGTTTTGCTACAATTACTAACGACCATAATAATTATTATTAGAGAGATTTTCTGGAAACTGCAACAGGCGAGAGAGAACAAAGGGAAATTTGCTAACTAAACAAAAGCTCTTATCATTCTTCTTTATAAATATGAGAATGGGAGAACATGTAGATAACTAATAAAAATTTATTCTAATAATTGCTGCTAATCAAGCAAAAATGCCAAACATTTACTTATTTAATCATCCTAAACCTCTAAATTGAATACATACTAATTGTGTGCCATTATAAAGTGAATAACTTTAAAGTATGAGCTATAAAGCAATTCCTTTTTAACTGAATGAGTAATACTGCTGATACAACTATCCCATTTAAATAGCAACTACTACTACAAAGAAAACATCACTGATAATAATCTAGATCATACTCCATCATTGTTCACACCTGCACGGTCAAAGATTTTGTCACATTTTGGGCATTTGAGAGTCTTCTTGCTAGCATTTTGGATGATGACTGGAGCCAGACCAGCAGGATAAAGTGGGTGCTGGTTTGAACTTCCTGCTGCTGGTGAGAGTATTTCCGCCTTTGGAACAGCCTGGTGCTCTGTCCTTTCCACATCTGAAACCTGCTGATGATTCACACTCTTGTCTGCAGCACAAACATCAGCAACTTTCTTCTGGTTAGCCACATCTTCGTTCACATCTCCTCCCTCTTCTACCTCCTCTTCGTCAACTTCGTCATCCCCATGAGCTGGTCTAGAGGTTTCATTCACATCCAATTTTGGAACTGGGTTCTTCACATCCACCCCTGTGACTTGATCCACTCTGTCTTCATCCTGATCTTTTAGTGATACAGTCCTTTTATCAGTAGTGTGGATAGTGTTCTCCACAGTTTCTCTCTGATACTTGGTGGGTGTTTTCCTCCTGCGAACTGATCTCCGAGTGATAGCATTCCTCTGACCTACCGTCTTCTCTTTCTCAGTTAAAGTTTCTTGCTGTGCATCAGCATGGCATCCAATCCAATGGTTCTGCTGTGGGTTCTGAGTGCTGAACTGCTGACTGCACACTGTACTCCGCATATCTCTTTGGCTCTGGATGTGTGTATCACCTGTTGTTGAATCACCTGGGGTCATTTCCACCTCAGGAGACCTTCTTATCTTAGCCTGGGCTTGAACTAAACTTACTGCGTGGTCATCACCTTCTTCATTTAGCAGCTTTAGTATATCCATCATATCCAGAAATCGGGCTGCTTCGGTTAGAGTTGGGAGGTCACTCTCTGAAACAACACACTCTGAAGTGTATAAAAAGCCAAGCAGGTTCTGGAAAACGGAGTCGTCCACATGGTCCAGTGTTACACATTTTGCATCAGGATTCTTGGACAGCTCTGCGTGGAAGTAGCTGCTCCCATGGGCCAAAACCACCTTGTGGGCACTGTAGAGCTTTCCACAAACAGACACAGACACATCGCAGAACTTCTGCCGGGCTCGGTCCTCATTCAAGAACTTGAGAAGACTGTGACTGTTCTGCAATATAGTCAGGTGTCTGGTGTGGGAGGCTGACTCTGGGACATGTCCAGAGTATGGGGGAGTGTTGGAGCATAGCACAGTGCCTTGCTCTGCAGCACATTCACTGCTGGCACTGACCTGTCTGCTGCGTTTAGGACGCAGAGAAGTATTAGACCTTTTCTTCATTGGTACATCTAATAGAGTACCATAAACCACTCCTGAAAGAAGAAAAGAAACAGTGCATAGATTGACCATACATACATACATGTAGTCACAGTATGATCCTGACATGAAGGGGACATTGTGCTGGAAATATATAATACCTGTATAAACTATGCATGAGTAGATGCACAATAACGGCTTACTGATAACGTTTAGGGCATATTTCTCCAATGTTATTAGAAAACTATCTAACCGATATTAATTGTATAAGAGACTGCACTCACTAGGCAATAAGGGCCTAGAGAAATGTAAAGATTTAGACTTGATTGAGGTTATGCTGGTAACCATATTACACAATATATGGTATATTCTATTCTATTCTATTCTATCATCTGAGACACCTGCATTTGCAAATTCGTTCACCACCTCAAGGACCCCTAACATTATGTTTAGTGTCACGGGCGGGCCCCCTCCGAGGAGAGCGTTGACAAACGACCTTTAGTGCAACATAAATAACAGACTTTAGCTTTTATATCCGGACATTTTTTAAACTATCTTACCGTGGAGACACCACCCGTGTTGAAAAAGTATCGCACACTGCAGCTAACATGTATAATATGACCAATAAATATGGGAATAATAACTTCCTGGATATCTGTAACGCCCCACTTTGCCGTCCCACCAGAAACGTCGGACGACGCAACAAACCGCTCTTCCATTGGCTGTTTCAGCAACCGCCATCTGACGTTTAGAGCAAAAAGTAAATCGTTAAGTAAACACTAGGTGTATATTTAATACGTTCCTTAGTTTGCAATTTACCGCAATACAAGTTAAACGTGAATTAAACACAAGCAATATCATAAGTCTCGCGACTGGGTTCATGAGACGGTGGTATTATGGGTAATGTAGTCACAAAGCTAAACTTAAGCGTAGAGCGTTTACAGTGGTGCAAATACAACCAACTAAATGCACTTGAATATAATGCAAGGCTACACTAATCGGACAGGTATTACAAGTTACACTAATAATTAATTTACTAAGTGGATATGTCATGTAGGTAAACCACAAGATATTAATAAAATACGCGAAATAAAAATTACAGCTACGGGTAATTTCGAGTCGCTTATGACCTAACACGCATGTCTTTGGATTGTGGGAGGAAACCCACACAAGCACGGGGAGAACACGCAAACTCCCTGCAGAAAGGCCACAGCTGGCCTGCACATTTTGAGCACATAATATTGTCTTTCTTTTACATTTTACTTGAAGCATTTTATCATATGTGCGCAAATACAGCAGTGATGACACCTGTGTTCACTGTGAAAGAGCCTTCCCAGATTAGAACTACTGTCCTCACTTTATGTTATTTAAAGACTGAGCAATAGTTCAGCCAACTCCTGCAGCTGAACAATCCCCTACTGAGGACACGCTCTAAATGTGTGCATCCACGCTTATGCCCATGTTTCAGGTTTTTTATGTGTAGCTGTAATTGTTGGGAATATTGCCTTCCACATAAAACAAGATGTAAACACATTTTGAATTTCAGGGAAATAAGTTTCCAAAATTGTTGCACATCATGTTTTCCTCATATCAGCCTCCGGTAGTCACATACATATTAGATGGTTGTAACAGGGGAAATGTTTGGAGTTGCTCAAATTAGCCTCCTGGATGAACACCGCCCTTCACCAACACCTTTAATGTGTAAGACATTGTAAGTGCATTAGCTTAATCCTATCTGTCTTGCAGTACGCCTAACATTTCACTGAACACATAAATGCATGGAGTAGCAGAGCTGGAGAGTGTCACACACAAGTATACTCCACTTGACTTAAAATGAAGATACTCCTAAACACTGAGTAATTTAGAGGAGTTGTTAAGAAAAATGTTTAGATACAGGGTGCATGTGTGGATATTATGGCTGCTTTATGCAGGTAGTATTCTCTTTGTCTGTTTTCTGTTTGGTGTTGTGCTGTCGTTTTAAATGCCTGGTGAAGCTGAAGATAATTATCCACTATGTGGACAAAAAAGTTTTTAACCTAACAGCAAATGTATAGTATAACATAAGTTTGTACATTTTGTATTTCACTTGTAAAACAAATTTATGTTTTTGTCTATGTGTTGTATGAAGTATTCATGTGAACCATTTTTATTTAGTTGTTTCTTTCCTAAATATATTTTTTAAGTTTATACATAAACCATTCAAGGTTATAACACATTGTGATTGTCTTTCCAGGCACTTTGTCCAGTGAGGACACCAATGGATGTGAACAACTGCCATGCCAAAATGGTGGAGAATGTGAGAGCCACAGTGGAGGATTCAGATGCCTTTGCTCCCAGCAGAGCCAAAATGGGCACATATATGGGGGGGAGACCTGCACAATTGCACTTTCAGGCTGTGATGACCACCGTTGTGAGAATGGAGGCATATGCTCTCCATTAATCATAAACGAACAACAGACTTATACGTGCATCTGCCTTGCTGGCTTCACAGGCCCTAAATGTCAGACCACCACTGTATTCTCATTTGAATCCAGAGGCTACATGTATGTAGACACACAGTTTTTAGACCCTGAGGTTGCTCTTAATGTCACATTCAGCTTTAGGACAGGCAGACCAGTTGGCACCCTCTTGCAGCGCAGAGTGAACAACTTGCTCCTCAGCATTGAGCTGACGGATGGGCATCTCTGCCTCCGTAGCCTGAGAGCACAAGGCTCTAGCACACTCATTCAAGAGCTCCCAGAGCTCTTATCCAACAACAAGTGGCACACGGTGGAAGCATCACTTGGCGGAGTGGTTAGCCTCATCAGACTGGTCTGTAACCAAGGAAACTGCACCAGAGAAACCAGCACTGAGTTTCAGCTGCTTGAGCAAGCCTCTGCTCTCCCCGAGCCAGGAACAGTTCATCAAAGCCTCTTTCTGGGAGCAGTCAGAGGAAGCTGGGGTTTGGGCAGAGCAGAGCATGAAGCAGACTATCCTCCTGCTTTTTTGGGTTGTTTCAGAGATGTGTTTGTGAACTCCCATCTGGTACTGCCTGTTAAAGTGCCAGGACAATCAGATGCCCAGGCAAACATCACTGTGGGATGCAGTGACAAAGACAAGTGTGATGACAGCCCATGTCAGAACCGAGGAAGCTGTGTGAGCCAGGGCTGGAGGAGCTACATATGTGAGTGCCATATGCCATACGAGGGAAACAACTGTGCAGAGGGTAAGATACACATCCTCAAACGAATGCATGCCATTCCACATTTAAATTACATCACAAAGTAAAATCTAACTTCTTTTAGGTCAGTTGTAGACTTTTTTATTCCTATTTTCCCTAAACAAAATCTAACCAAACACACTAACCTCTTTGAACTTACTATACAACAACCCAGGCTTGGCTACTTTCCTGCAATAATTAACACAGTAAAATGACAATTTTGGGTCTGAGCATGAATCACAAGGATCAAGACAAAAAAATCGGTGTGGGTCCATTAAAGTTCATACTTTTACTTACATACTCTACTTTTATGTTACAGCAGAAGTTCAATGGTTATCAATTAAAGTTTGTCAGTAGACATTAAAGAAGCTTAGACAGCCAGTAAAAATAGCACAGAGCTCAGTCACACAGTCATGCAATTAGAAGACGTGTAGCAACACCTGGGAAAGGGATTTAAAAAAACGTGTTTTTTAGCAGCTTACTTTGAATGCCTTCACTTTACCACATCAGGGTGTCTTATGGACTCTTGCCACGTAGAGCCATTTTCACACCTTGGCATCTTTTTATTGAAAAGAGAGAGAACTGATAAAATAATACTGAAAAAAGATATAACATCACCTATCTGACAAAACAAGTTCTTAAGTTACTGAATAGTTGTTTGGGCCACTGCTAACTTTACAATTGTACAAGTTTTGTTCATTTAAAAGTGCAGTTGCACATTTTGAAAAAGTTGCTTAATTTCATTCTGGTGAAGAGTTAGTTAAGAAGATCTACTTCAGTATCTACCAGGAGTTAACTTCACGCAGCATAAATACTGGTAATGGAAGGGAAAGTGAATCCTAAAGGTCATTTATTAAAACTGTGTAATGTATCTTATTTATTTAATTCATAAAAAGAGTAAAAAAAAACATAATCATACAATACTTATTGGCTGAGAGCAATTCCCACACAACCATCACAAATCACCTGAGGTGACTGCTACAAGCCAACAGTCAAATAACCCATGAAACATATGAGATATAACATGTTATTATAAGAGGCACTGGTGGATTTTGTCCCTTTAGACAGAACAAGGCAAACTCTTTCTCCTTGTTTCAGTCCAGACTAAAGGAAGCTAACAGGCGTCTGTCCTTACTTTTATACTTATGTACTTATATAAGTGTAATATTGGTCTTCTCACCAGTTTAAAAGTGAATAATATTTCCCAAACATTAATGCCATGCCTCTCTTTTCTCCCTGTATCGATACAGAGTATGTAACTGCAAGGTTTGGGCACAGAAAACTGGACAGTTATGCTGTCTTCTCACTAGATAATGACCCTGGTGATACCATGACATTGTCCATGTTCATCCATACCCGACAGTCCAGTGGCCTGCTCCTCATCTTGGCTAACAGCACCAGCCAGTACCTCCGCCTGTGGCTGGAAGAAGGCACGGTCAAAGTGCAGCTCAACAACTTTGAGACTATTGTGGGTACAGAAGATATTAGTGATGGCCATTTCCATCTGGTGACTGTGAAGCTGGAAGGACCAGAAGCCCTCTTGTTCCAGTCAGCACAGATCCAGGGCTCTATGTCCATCAGGCACATCCAAGCCCATGCTGGAGATCTGGTTTTCGTGGGAGGGCTACCAGACTCAAGAGCCTCTGCTTCGTTTGGTGGCTATTTTAAGGGATGTATCCAAGATCTGAGGATTAACAGCAGGCGCCTGCAGTTCTATCCCATATCCACTCCAGTCGAATCACACAACCTGGAGCAACTCATCAATGTTGTAGAAGGATGTGTCAGTCGCAACGTCTGTGCTGTGAGTTATTTGACATCTGCCATGTTATTAATAATGAATGAATTAGAACTGACAGAGGACATTGGAGAACTTACAAGGCACACTGTTTGATAGTCTTCAACTGATTTCTCTTCATCAGGTCAACCCCTGTCTTAATGGGGGCATGTGTTACGCCATGTGGGATGACTTCATCTGCACCTGCCCCCCTAACACTGCAGGGCAGCGTTGTGAGGAGGTAAAATGGTGTGAGCTGTCTCCCTGCCCTGCCACTGCTGTTTGTCAGCCTCACTCACAGGGCTTTGAGTGTGAGTATCAGTATCCTGTTGTTGCAGTATTCCTGTCTTAGAAAGAACATTCTCTTCAAAATATCCAACTTTGGGCTAAAAAACTCAGACTCTCTGAGGGTGGCAGGGCAATAGGATGTCTGCTCTAAATAGTAATGTACGCACAACTATTGTTGCTGCTGCCATTTGTGAAATGCAAAACATGGCTGGATACCCATACCCATAATAGATGTGTAAGCATTTTTATTAAAACACCCCATCTCTGAGGTTGGTTTGTCGGCCCTAGAGGGACTGTGAATTGTGTGGCCTCTTGCTTGTGCATGCACCAATTAATTAGAGAATGGATGATTACAGAAGAAGCCAGAGTCATGGCAGGGGATCCTACATAGGATTCATTTAAGACGTGATAATCCTTGGTCAGATTAAGTCTACCACCACATGCCTGCGGAAGTTTATAATGACGAGTCTGAAGATGTCACATGTTCTCACAAAGCAAAGGAGCAGACTGATCTAAAATAGTTACACATTCAAGGCTTTATTTACAGATGACATTATACAATCTGTTTTGGCTATTGTGGGGTGTACAGTTGGGTGTAAAAGTTTGCATCCAGTTATTTTTAAAGTTCCAAAGGACTAAAACAATATAATATTTAATGCACATTCAACTTTCCTAATCATATTAATAACATTTATACTAGCTGATGAAGTGGTTGGCACTGCCAGATAGACTGACAACCTGTCCAGGGTGTACACTGCTTCTCACATAATAACAGCTGAGATAGGGTGCACAGACAATGGTTACAGATAATGGATGGATGTACTAGCTGTAAGTGGATTCCGATTATGTTAGATGTAGGGTTTTTATTTTTGGGTTTAGGTTTGCTTCCCTTTACACTGAAAAAGCAATGGTCAAATTTAACCCTAAATCTAACATAATGATAATACACATTCAACAAAGTACAAATGTTCTTTCATCATTAGACGTATCAAAAATGGTCAAGGAGTGTATAAAAAAAGTTATAGTAAAATATTAAAAAATTAAATTACATGCACCCCCTTTGAAGTTAATTAAATGTTACTTTAATCTAATTTCCAGTGAGGAGTAAGCAAAATTTGAATGAAAGTGTGATCACATGTCTCTCTATAATAAAAGAAATCAATGGGAAATCTACAGTAACTAGTAAAATTGTATTGCAATCCTGGTTCTTTTCTCTTTAATTTCACTTCAGGTTTCTCTAATGTGACATTTCGAAGTGAAAGCAACATTTTGCATTACCGCAGCAATGGAAAGGTTAAACGCAGCCTCACCAATGTGTCACTCAGCTTTCGAACAAGACAGTCTGCTGCCACCTTACTTCATGGACAAAAAGATTCAGACTACCTCACAGTTTCCCTCCTAGACTCTCACTTGGTCATTGAGCTCCAGTCTGGAGATGCTAAAGTTTCCCCTAAGATGACTATTCAAAGCCAGTGTTCAGTCAGTGATGGAGAGTGGCACACTCTGGAGCTCAGCCTGGAGAACCAGATGCTCCCATCTTCCAGGTGGGTCATGGCTGTGGATGGCAGCAAGAACAAACTTACAATGTCCAGAACAGCTGTGAAGGACCTGAATTTTCTGAAAGAGGGAGCAGACATCTTCCTGGGGGGATTGAGCCTAGAGTCTGGAATCAATTTCTCTGGCTGTCTGGGTTCTGTTAAGATTGGAGGCCTTCTTCTCCCTTTCTACTTGGACACAGAACTGAAGCTCCCCAGACCACAGGAGGAGCAGTTTGCAAGAATAAGCAGCTTTGCCCCACAATATGGCTGCTGGGGAGCCAGTGTGTGTAAATCCAATCCTTGTCAGAACGAGGGCGTGTGTGAAGATCTGTTTGATCTGCATCACTGCATCTGTCCCTCTGAGTGGACAGGACCGCTGTGTCAAGAGCCGACAGACAACTGTGTCTCCAGACCTTGTATCTACGGTAACTGCACAAACCTACCTTGGGGATTCACATGTGTATGTGAGCTGGGCTACAGTGGGGAACTGTGTGAGGTAGAAGTTGATATGTGTGAGACCAGCAATTGCAGCAGTGGTGCCACATGTCTCAAAGGCTTCCAGAGGTACACCTGCCTCTGCCCTCAGAATTTGACAGGCCAATATTGCGAGTAAGTGAATTAATATCTCTTTGACAACAACTTAACAGTAGCACACACCTATAAAACAACAAGCTCTGAGTTGTACTGATTTACAACTGTGTCTCTTACAGTGAGAAAATTCCTGAAATTCCATGGTACATTGAGACTAATCCGTAAGTTCATTTAAATAAAATACTAAAATTGAATACATTAGCACTTTTTAAGAAACCAAATAAATGTTCAAGGATAGATTTTTTTAGATTAGATACTTTTTAAGCGTGTCAGGTGAACATATTGACAGGTTTTACTTACTGTAATCATTTCTCTATATTGGCCATGAGGAAATCTCCTAAAGCCAGTGGTGGAAAGTAACAAAGTACAGGTACTTAGGTAGATTTATTTATGGCTTCTTTGACTTTTACTCCACTACATCTAAGATTCAAGATTCAGAGCACTTTATTAATCCTACAGGAAAATTGTGTCTCCTTGTTACAGCTGCTCTCCACAAGAAAAGTAGAAAAGAAAGGAAAAGCACCTCAACCAAACCAAGAAGAAACCACATAGACCAAAAAACAAATAATCCTATCAAAATACAACTAAACACAAAATAATATAAAAAAGAGGTAAATAATAATTTACCGTACAATAAAGTAAAGTAAATAATAGATTAGACCTGTCAGTCCACCTCAGAAGGGGGATGAGTTGAACAGTTTAATGGCCAATGGGAGATAGGACCTCCTGTGATGTTCTGTGGAGGATTTCACTGTGATTGGTCTCTGGCTGGCTGCACACAGTGGAATGGGTGGGAGGATTGTCCAGGATTGAGAGGAGTTTGGACATCATTCTCCTCTCAGCCACAGCATGCAGAGAGACCAGCCCTCCTTATTAGTTTATTGCAGCCTGTTACTATCTGCCACCCTCATATTGCTGCCCCAGCATAGAAGATGGTGTTGGCTACGACAGACTCGTAAAAGCAGCATGGTGTTACAGATGATGAAGGACCGTAGTCTCCTTAGAAAATACAGCCTGCTCTGTGTTTTCCTGTAGACCTATGCTGTATTAACTGACCAGTCCAGTTTATTGTCCAGGTGGACATCCAGGTATTTGTAATCCTAAACCATCTCCACCCCCGCTCCCCGTATAGAGAGAGGATTGACAGGAGTCCCAGATTTCCTCAAGTCCACCACCAGTTCCTTTGTTTTGCTGGTGTTAAGCTGGAAATGACTGTGCTCACACCAGTTTACAAAACTGTCCACCGCTGATCGATACTCTTTGATATCTCTACCCTACATCCTACACCCGCAGAGTCATCAGAAAACTTCAGAAGATTGCAGGACTCTGAGTTGTACCTGGAGTCTGAGGTATACAGGGTGAAGAGAAAGGGAGATAGAACTGTCCATTGGGGAGCATGTGTGCTGCAATAGGCATGATTACAGCAAGAAAAACCTCTTAGTGTTAATATGGGTGTGGTAAATTCACTAGTCTGGAAGGCAGTGACACGTCGTGTTTTACTCTGTCTTTTAAGACTTCCTAAGTTGCCTGTATCTGCATGTGTGGGCACAAGATGGAACTACAGCTGTTTTAATGGAGGGAACTGCTCCGAAGCCAATCACACCTGTTTCTGCTTGCCTGGATTCAAAGGACATTGGTAGGACGGTCTTAATTATATTTACTAGTCATACAGCCCACAAGTCATAGCGGTATAACCCAGACATATCAATGTGACTAAATTGAAATAATTTATTAAGTGAAAACTTCTGAGGACTTAAAATGAGGGTTATGAGTTTGAAAAAGTTGACACATCCTGCAACATATCTGTGTTTAAAGCTCTTATAATTAAAACATGTATATTAATATATAGTATTAAATAGCTAAATTATCAATCTCACAGAAATAACAACCCAACTCTGAAGTTCTCCTACAGAGAATTGTAGCTTTCAGATGTAGCCAGGTGCTGATTTCAGAAAACACACTTCAAACAAACATCCACTGCACCCTATCTGATCAGCACCGGACTGTTAACAGTTAGCTGCTAGATGGTGAATGCATAAGCTAATTAGCGGGTTTGTGCTTCTAAACAGTTATGCATATTTCCCTTTGGGATTTTCTGATGACAAAAACAGAGCTAAAAATGAAGAAGAATAGTCTTTGTTTTAACGGTTGGCAAAACGCTACAAAAGTTACTTGGTGTCTGCAAGATTTGCTATATTAACTTATTATATATTAACCATACCTATTTCTACTGCAACCAAGTTTTCAAAATGTCAGCTACTGCAGTATTTCCCACTTGGATTTAATTCGGTGTAGTTTGTTCTGTAATATATAGCCTAATTCTTCTCTCTTTACTCTTCCCTCCAGGTGTGAGAAGGATGTGGATGAATGTGCCTCAGATCCATGTATGAACGGAGGCTTCTGTGTCAACTATGTGAACAGTTTCGAGTGTGTGTGTGATATGAATTACTCTGGGATACACTGCCAAATAGATGTCAGTGATTTCTACTTGTACCTCTTTTTGGGCTTGTGGCAGAACCTCTTCCAGCTGGTGTCCTACCTTGTAATACGCCTTGACGATGAGCCAGAGATTGAGTGGGGATTCCACGTCAATGATTAGACAATTAATAGACTTTGTCAATTACACAGTATTGGTCAAGGTCACACTAATGTGACGTATTAGTGATGTATTGTGGGAGAAGGGAGAGAAGTCATGCTCTTCTCGTTATGTAGGTTAGGCTTAATCAGGTGTGTATTTACATTAAACGTACTGCTTAGTCCAGAACAAACAATTTGGACCACAGCCTTCGCACCAGCCATCAGGCACTGTGTTCTAAAAGTTGTTTCCCAGTTTGTGCTCCACTACGTGACCGAGTATGATCACATTCTCATTTGAACAAAATAAGATTCCACTCATCTGTCTAAGCTTTGTCATGGAGTTCACTACACCAGAATACACAGTGAGCAGCGGCAGTTTTATTATACATTGGTTTTATTATACATTACAAATGTGTCTCTTATGAACAGATTTACTTGATAATTGTTTTTTTTTTTTAAATCAGGCATATGAACATGTCAGTTACCTGGTTTTATTCTATAAACCACATATTAGTTCATTCTTGTGCCTTAAAATGTCCACTGTTTCTGTTAACTGTATATGGACACACACATACAATTGTAATGTGCGGGAGATTCATAAAATACACATCCAGGTGTAGGTATTTGTGTATATACCCTAACATATATTGCAAATGGTTATTTTGCATGCAGTGCATGCTAAACTTGATGTCTGCAAAGAAAATAAAAAATATAATTCCTGAAATGTTTGAAAACATTTTGCTTTTATTAATGACTTCATAAACATTTTGTAGTATGCAACAAATTAAATGTATTATTTGGCACTGATTCCACTTCAAAAACTCTTTACAAACCCAATACATAATTTAACCATCTGTCATTCACGTGTAAACTAATGCAAACACATCAAACTAGTCAACAATGCAAAATTAGACTTGAAAAAAATGTGCAAGTAAGATGTACAGATATTTTATCAGTAAATAAGTACCACCTATACACAGGCATGGACCATTACAGTTAAGATGCCTTAAAACAAGCAGTCCATTCAAGGCTCTGTTGGTGCACTGTAGAAAATCAGTAAGATAAGTCCTCTTCATGGAGCTTACAGTCACAGAGCTCTTTGTAGATCCTCTTACGTATCTTTGGTATGTCCTTCTGTGAAAACTGCAGAGGTTTTGAGAGAGCAAGGCATCTAGAATACTGAAAAGTACAGAGTGATGATGTTATGAGTCGAAACAAATAATACAACATTATGCATTTAAAGCTTAACAGGAATTTCAGTACCTCCAAGACAAACACTCCACAGTCATTTTCATTGGTCTGTTGAGGGATTTCCTGTGAAAGACAGCAGGGGGAGACAAGACCTCGTGTCAGCGACTGTGTTAGGTAAACCTCCAGCAGATGATGCTTAAAGAATCCCTTTTGAATGTAGTTTGGGTAGTACATGAAAATAAATGCCATTAAACTTTAATACCGGTTCGTTCGCAGCCTGGGTTAGCAATGTCCGACACCTGTGCTGTTAACCTACAGGTTGATGGTGGAAATTGGGCTACTGTTGGTCGAAGAAGGCGAGGAAGAAGGCATGTTTGTAGGCAGAGAGAGAAGAGGATTGCCAAGAGGGACTTTGAATGTTGGGACCATGACAGGGAAGGCTTGAGAGTTGGGTTACATGATGCAGACAAGGAAGGTGGATATACTGTGTGTCCAGGAGACCAGGTGGAAAGGTAACAAGGCTCGAAGCTTAGGAGCAGGGTTCAAGTTGTTTTACCATAGGTTGGATAGGAAGAGAAATGAAGTAGTAGAGGAGTTTGTGAGGAATGTTCTAGAGATGAAAAGAGTATCAGACAGCATTGGGAGTCTGAGCTGGAAATTGAAGACTTGATGTTCAATGTTGTTAGTGGTTATGCACCACAGGCAAGATGTGAGTTAGAAGAAAAGGAGAAATTCTGGAGACTATCAGTCATGGTCTAACAAATTTCATCTTAATAGTGACCAGTGTAGGCAAACTGGATACATTGTAGAGCTCAATGTAGAACGAATGACACCCAGAACAAAAACATAAAAATGAACTGATACCATAAGGCCACAGATGAATGGGACCATTTCTGGGACTTACCTCACCTAACAAGAAAATCCTCAAAATGGCTTTCAAAGAACCAAATTAGCTAGATGGATAAACAGGATTAGCTTAGCCTTAGTGCCAGCCTGAATTAATGAGACCATATTCAAAGAAAAGAGCACAGGTTTGCTCATTCCAAGATAAAACATCAGTGGCAAGGTACCTCATCAAACGACACTGTCCAGCCATTTTCAAAAGCTGTTTGCTGCTTCTGCTTTGCTTCAGTCACCAAGTATTTCAGGATGTTCTATTGTGAGGAAAAAATCAATTAAAAAAAATCAAGAAAAACAAATGACGTTTTATGGTTAGTTAAAAAAAAATCTATGTAAATATTATATTAAATTACATATAGTTAATAGGGACAACAAAATAGATTTATCAGTTTTTACCCTTGCAACCTTCTGGAGAGCGTTCCCCTGAGAGTCGTACAGGCAGATCATCTTTTTGGCAAAATCAGCAGTCACCAGACACCAATGAACCTCCAGGTGGATGGGCACCAACAGCAAACTCTTAGAAAACAAATTCACCTGTGCAAAACAAGATAGGGTTAAATCACAATTCTGTATTACAAAAACAGATTAACTCGTTCACATGACTTCCATCTTGGAGTAGATCCAACTAACCTGCTTTGTCCACCTCTTGACACCATCATATCCTTTGGTCATGAGTTGCCGATGGAAGAAGCTGTTGAGAAAATGGATCTTGCAGAAGAGGGAAAAAAAGTAACAAAACTTCAGCAACAAACAAACTGAATTAATTCTGTGCAAGTTCGTGTCTTCATTTGTTTACATTCTATAGTAGTTAGATTCTGATTTTCAAACACATTGGCAAACTTCTTTGACAACTGGTAACGTCTATGTACTGTGTAGACAGAGTTTAAGAAATTGTACACTGCGTCGATACATTATATGCAACCTAATCTACCATGAGCATAACACTCTAAATCAATAAACTCTGCTCTACCCTGCTCTGCTACACTCTTCTGCTATCTGCTACATTCCACCACAGTGTGTATACCCCTTCATAATATTGGTATTTATATAGTAATAATGCTTATAATATATAAAATATACATACACTCACTGGCCACTTTATTAGGTACAATCGTACAATCTAATGCAATCCAATACAGCAGCTCTGCCATAAAAATTCTACTTTAACAATGTTCTAATTTCTCAGTTTTTTAGTTGAAACTGCCTGATAATTGCCCTCTCTGTTATTGATGTCACAGTGGGTAGTGGAGTGAAAAAAGTTTCACCCTATTTAAAATGAATGACGGGGGCCAAAACTTTAGAACCCCCTCTTCTAATAATGCACTCCAGTACAACCACAAGATGTTTGATGATGAAAAACACCTCTCCACAATAAGATGGTCTCTTATTGTGAAAAAAATAAAAAATAAAAAATACTCCACTACAAGAACAACTTATTTACTTAAGTTAAAGCACCAGCTCAAAAATCTACCTAAAGTACAGGAGTACAAGTACTACAAATACTTGTTACCATAAATGTAGAAGTCTAGATTTGTTCAATAAACTGCGAAGTAAAATGAAAATACTGCAGTTACAATTATACTTATGTACCATATTTGATTAAATGCATTTAGATACTTAAACATATGTAAAGCAGTATGTTGCTTAATCCAGATTTAACAAACAATAATAATTACCGAGCATAAAAGGTACTGATGGGGAAATTACTGTCACTATTCAAATCTCCCTGGCATCTAGAAAATGAATACATCTAGTGCCATGATCAAAAAGCTATTCCCACACCCTCAGCTATCTTTACATCATTAGATTACCTCATGATGGGCAGATTCCATTATCAGGTCTCCATACATGTTCATCACCTTAGCCAGAGACAAAAACATACAAGTTACATTCAGCACAAAAATTCAAGCTTTTGTTCCTGTTTTCACTCAAAAATCTGAATGAAAAAAAATCTGTGTTTTAAATAATCACCTGGTCATTGAGCCAGTTCTGACCTGCCAATGTTGACAAATCATCCAGGGTTAGTGTGTGTTTCTTGTAGACCACTTGGAAGGAAGGAACAGGTTTCTGAATGATTGCCGTTTGGTATCTGACTACTTCTGTGATGATTAAATTTTTCCTGCACAAGTGGGAAAATATAAAATTTGTTTTAGCAAGATTACTGCTGTGGAGTTTAGAATCACAAGATTAGAAGTTATTGAAGACAATTACTTTTAGATCCAGGTTTACCTTTTACTGACATCAGTGTTAAACTTTTTCTTAAGGTGTCTCAACACGTCACTCTTTTGTAGTGGAATGAAACTTCCATAAATTCTATAGAAGTCATCAAGGAATTCTGGACAAACACAAAAACATATGAAATAGCTGGAATGTAAACCAAAAGATAATAAAAGATGAATGTGTACATACCATGGATTTCCTTATTCATTGCTGTAACGCCGATATCAGTTTGAAAGTTGATGCTCTCATCGCTATGTATGTGTGGAGCCTGGTCCTGATATGAAGAGACAGGCTGTTGTCCTGATGGGCTGTCGGGTACAAGCTTCTGAGATGGAATCCCCTTTCTCAGTACATTAAACTGTGTAATGCTCTCACAAACTCCACTATCTGTCGCAGTCTGAGGAGGGTTTGACGAATCTGCAATTTCACAACACTGTGTACAGGTTTTGGTTCTTGGCACCGTTGCTGTTGGTACAGTTTGACAGATGTTTCTTGCATCATAATTTGTGTCTGTAACATAGTTCTGCAAGGAGCTGGAAGCAGTTAAAGTCTCCAGCACCTTGCTATCAGATTTACATGGCATTTTCAAGCAGTTCTGTCCTCTAAAGATGTTTTCTGAGGCTTCGGTATCACATTCGGGTGGATGCACACCTGATGTTAGACGTTTCCATTTAGTTTTCTGTGACTGTATCTTTAAACTGAGGACATGAACAGAGCTGAGGCTGATCCTACAAGCTCTCCTCCTGGTTCTAAATGTCCCAAAACAGCATTTCTCCTGACGCTTCCTCCACATCCAAAGCTGTAATTTACAATACAAGCGTCTCTTGGCTCTCCTGGACAGATGAGATACTCCTCTGAAAGAAGGCATGAATGTATTCTCCTTTTCTTTTCAGGTATTTTACTCTGTTTTCATTGTGTTTGAAAGAGAGATGGGGGCAAGTTGTGGTTGTCCTATCAGTTGGGTCAGGTGGCTCATATGCCACAGTGCTGAATCTTGATTTTAATTTGTTTTCTTTGTAACAGAAGAGGACTCCATTTCCAGGCCATGGTCAATTGCTACCAGCTGAGTCAGTGGACACTGTGCAGAGGTAAATACTACTGCACTTGCCCCACCTTAGGTTACACAGCTGGCCTTACAGTTGTTTCCACAGTAGTTTCCACACAACCAACATTTGCTGCAAAACAGAATGGGTGTGTTATTATATTAAGTGATCTTAGAAATATAAAAAATGTGTTTAGAAAAAAGCAAATAGTCCTACAACCGATGGTAGGAAATGAAAACAGGTGGCTCTCCCAGACATTTAAAGCAACCTACATGCCATCAGAAAACTGCTAATGTTTTGAAGTAAATTAAAAACTATTTTGTATTTAGTAAAGTAGTTTCACTATTTTGTAGTAATATATTGTAGAGTTGTAAAATAAAATCTATAGCTGAAGGAAGTCAAATGCACTTTAAAAACCTATGTATTGCAAATCAAAACACCTTGCTATGTATATCTCAAGTCCCACACAAGTTGGGTAAATATGTGACTGGTTTCCTGCTGCCTATCAGACCACAGCAGCTTTGGTTAACCGTGGCTCCATACCTTCCTCACACGTGTTTTCATCTAAGACCCGTCCTAAATTAGCCACCATAGCTGTAGGTTTACTGACACAACGACTAAGGTAACGAATAATGTATGAGCTGCAACCATTTGCCCTACCGTTATCGCCCCGTCTCTCTCAGTGTGAACTCGGATCGTTACGAGCTCTTGTCTGGTAAAAGTCCTCAATATTTGCTTCCTGGAGAATAATATACTTTTTAAATTAAGATTTATGACCCTCTCAAGCTTGACGAGCACAATTAACATCTTACACCGTAAGAGTCGCGTGTGTATCACGTCACACTAGCGCCGACCAATCACATTTTACCAAAAGCTGCTCGCTCTAACAACCCGGAGCAGATACTTGGTTCTTAGTGTTGCACTTGCAAAAAATCATATCATAGAAATCCGCATATTTTTAGTCTTTTCCTATTCTATTTCATTATCATTTATGTCTTCATGTAATGTGGTGACAACAGCACATCACAGTGGTGAAGGAAGTTGCCCTCCATGTTGATAAACTATGAGTGTTTAATTCCAGAATCCATGGATTTAGAAATATAGTGCACTAAATAATAATTAGCACATACTTTAATTTTATAGTTATGTGTTTACAGTTTAGCAACCCAGCTGTGGGGGCTGCTTAATGGCCAAGCCTGGATAAATGGTAAGGGACATGTCAGGACGGGCATCGAGTGTAAAACCTGTGCCAAATTAAATATCTGGGGTTGACTGCTAATGGTACTGTTATTGAGCAGTGTACTGGTGAAAACTACGCTTATATGGTTGAAAAGGGGGAGGCATGTCTGAAGGCATATGTCCCGCAATAGGGGGGCGAGATGGATGGGGAAAAAAACTTTTTTGGAGCAAGTTAGATGAAGTAGTGGAGGACATACCCAAAGAAGGACGAGTAGTGAACGGAGCGGATTTCAATGAACATGTTGTTTAAGAAAACAGAGGTTATAAGGAGATGATAGGTAGGTACAGTTTCAAGGAGAGGAATGTGGTAGGGCAGGTGGTTGTGGCCTTTGCAAAAATAATGGTAATGGTTGTGGTAAATACATATTTTAAGGAGGTTAAACACAAGGGTGATTTAAAAGAGTGAAGGAAGATGCACACAGGTAGTATATGTTCTATGCAGGAGATGTAACCTGAAAGAGATCACAGACTGTAGGTGGTGCCAGTGTGTAGCCACACAGCACCAGATGTTGGTCTACAGGATGATTAGATGGTGGAAACAGAGAGGAAAACCTTTGTGTGAAATTCATAGAGAAGGTGAATCAGATGCTGAGTAGCAGTAAAGATGTGTTGGGCAACTACTGCATAAGCGTTGAGGGAGACAGAAAGTAAAGTACTTGGTATGAGATCTGGAAAGAGAAAGGGAGACAAAAGAGTTGGTGGTGAAATGAGGTTCAGGAAAGCATAAGAGAATTGAGACAGACAAAAAAGTAGGATATTAAGAAAGATGATGAAAGCAGACAAGTAAGAGATGCAAAGCAAAGTGAAAGAGAGGTGGCAAAAGCTAAGCAAAAAGTCATATGATGAGAAAGATTGCAGGCAGGTTGTCCTGGAAGTGCAGCGCAGGTATGACGGTTTGGAGACAAAGGGAGAGAGGTGAGGCTGCAGGGAATACCAAGAGAAGAATGATGAGGATGGATATGCCAGACAGGAGAAGAAGAGGAAGGCCAGAGAGCAGGTTTATGGATGCTGTGAAAGAAGACATTCTAAAAGTTGGTGTGACAGAGAAAGATGCAAGGGGCAGAGTGAGATGAATATGAATGACGCCCTTTGGTGACCCCAAAAGGGAGCAGCAATTTTCCAGTTTAGTGCAGTTCCCACTTCTCAGTCACACTTGGAAAGACATTTTGTCTGTAGCTCAGGTCTCTGACAACACTGTGCAGGTCAAAACATCTATGCTCAGGAGTTGTGTAATCTGGCTGTGTGGAGTTTATAATTTTATAATTTATAATTGTGTAATATGCAAACAATTAACTGTTTCTTATGTTAAACAATGTTATAAACTGTTTTTAATCTGTTCTGAGTATAAACTCTTTGTGTTCTTTATGAGCCTTTTATTGCTGACATCCGTTTGAGAAGACACTGCTGTTTCCTCTCATCTGTTTCTCTGTAGTCTGGTCCTGACCTGGAGCGACACTAGTGTTTTGTGCAGATGGCCCAATGCAGAGCAAATACGTGGGCGGCAGCAAAGAGCATCTGTGTCCCTCAACTATGCCCCCCTGTTAGCAAACATCCTCTTTTTCTCAGTGGGGATAGACAGCTGGTTACACAATATGACTGTCTGAACATGAAGCTTTTCACACTTTGTTTGAAATTTAAGTTAAAAACATTGTTCTCCAGAACTTTGGATAGCCATAAAATCATAGTGGAAATGTTTACTGATATCTCTCCAGAAATTAAAGGTATCAACTTTTACTGATTTAATCTTCTATGTCAGACTATTTCAACTTATGTTTGTTTTGGCAGTAGTCCTGAAGCAGAGTATGACCCTCGTGTGACGCAGTAGTCAGCAGGGATGATCATGGTGTTTAACTTGGCTCTGATTTCCTGTTTAAAGTACAGCATATATACACCACAAGCTGCATAAAATCTGCCTCTCCACTTGACCCTTATCTGTTCAACTCTTCTGATACAGCTAGCATTTCTCACAGAAATGAATGCCCTAGGTATCAGTGTAGTTCTCGGAATACTGGTAGGGGTATGGGCTCAGATCAATGTGCGAGAGCCTCTGTGTGATTCCCCTGAGGCAGAGGAAGCTGCCCTGCTGGCTAGGGATTACCTTAATGCCCAGCACAACCATGGGTACAAGTATGAACTCAACAGGATCGAAGACATCAAGGTCCACACTGGGGTAAGTCAGCCAATAGGTGTAGTTACAAGTAAATACATACTAAGGTAGACGCATGATGGCAAAGTTCATGTGCATTTCCTTTACAGTGGACAAAAATGTCACATATCCTGGTAGTTTAAAATCTGTGTTTGGGATGCAACTTTTTAAAAGTTGTTTGGTAGAAAAATGCTTCAAAATATTAATGTGGAGACTTTTAAAGCCTCCCGTGACCCTGACTCAATGCACTCATTACTAACCAACGCCAACCTCAACATGAACTACATATTAAATATAACAAGATTAACTTTGCTGAATTTTGTTAATATGCTGGACATACATTACATTAAAAAACATCTGTCAAATACCTGTATTATATGCAATACTAAATTGACTACTAAACTGTGTTTTGCTGTATCCCTTCTTAGCCCACTGGAGACGATTCATATGCAATAGAAATTGACCTCCTGGAGACAAATTGTCACGTGTTGGATCCCACACCTCTTGCCAACTGCACAGTCAGACCCAAGCATTTGACAGTGAGACTGCATAACATTAGAACAGAAGAATTCAGCCAAATTGAAAGATAGTGAAAATATAACTGAGTATAGAGAAGAATATTGAATATTGTGCTATTTTCACTCAGGCAGTGGAAGGAGACTGTGATGTGGTGCTGAAGAGGGTTGACGGAGTGTTGACAGTTGTTGCATTCAAGTGTAAAACAGAGGGTAACACTTTCAGATCACTCTCTAAACCATTTAACTAAAGAGTGTAATAATGAGCGTCCCTTACAAAAACCTGTGTGTATCTATGTTTGATGACAGAGTCAAGAGAGGACCTTTGCCTGGGCTGTTATACTCTCCTTCCCTTAAACGACACCACAGCACTGAAGTTTGTTCATGACTCTCTGGCAACTTTTAATGGTATTAACCCAAATCAAACTTACACTATTCTGGAAGTTGGAAGGATGTCATCACAGGTGGGTTTTAGCATAATCGGCTCAGAGGTTTTCACAAGAATTAATGCAAACGAAGTTTAATTAGTGACTGTTAGTGAAGCAGTACCTTCCCATACTTTGTTTCAGGTTGTGGCTGGTGGGCCACAATATTTAGCAGAATTTATCATAAATGAAGCTAATTGCACTGGTGACACCTGCGAGCCCCTGATTGACCCATTGGCTGTAAGTACACAAAGCATCAGTTCAGTTTAACAAAGGAGCAAACACACAAAAAAGTTCTTTGTTGTTATGCACTGACACTATATGACAATAAGAAGCTGTTTACCAAATCCCCTTTAAACTGTTCGAAATAAACAAAAATAGTTTTATTACTGATAAAAAAGGGGCATTTTTTAAAAATATTCATAGCAATAATTGTTTTCTCTGCCAGGAACGGGGTATTTGTACTTCCAAAGGATTCAGCTTTCAGCACACAGTGGACTGCAAAATGTTTCCCACTCTGGTAAAATACAACATTTATCTTTACAAATATTATGGCCAAAACTTTATAGTCAAACTTCTATCATCTTACATTTATATAATAAAAAAGCATGTCTAAGCCTCTAACCATACTGATTTAAACACTTTTTCAGATGCCTATTGTCAATGACATCACGATAGGTGCAGTTCCAGACTATCCAAAAGCAGTCCATGTACTACACAAGCATGGGTTTGGCCACCATAAGCTGACAGCTCTCCATGACCCTCATCTAAGTAAGCTCCTGTCTGCAGAATCAGCAGAGTCAGCTGAAATTGTACCTGTAGCTCCTGGAGTGGTGGCTCCTGCTGCTGACCCTGCTCCAGCTGCCGACCCCGCTCCAGCTGCCGACCCCGCTCCAGCTGCCGACCCCGCTCCAGCTGCCGACCCTGCTCCAGCTTCCGACCCAGCATTGGCCTTAGATTCCTCATCCAGTAAAGAGTTCCCTTATCGCTTTATGTTTAAGAGAGAGGTTCCTGCTACTCCTGTACTTACAGTCGTTGACAAGCCTGCATCTGAACTAGGTCCTGTTACTCTTTTGCCAGCATGCCCAGGAAGGGTCAGATTCTTTAAGTGAACAGTTTGCTCAGACTATATTAATTTGCTTTACCTATATTGGTGCTAGAGTAATATTAAACAATACATGAACACGTGCTGTGGTTGGTAGATTAATACATTTCCTACAAACAAGAAAAAAAAATTACGGTCTGAAATTGTCAAATCACAAGACCATCGTGCATTTCAATACAATTTTTGAAATTTCTGTAAGATTGATTTGCATTTAATGCTGCTAATAAAGCACAAGTCCAAGCAATGTGTGTTGTTTTTCATTAACATGTATCGTTAAGGAATGAAACATCTGTAATATAATAGCCAATGAAATTTTACGGATTTAATGAGGATAAACTGATATGCTTACTACAAACTCAACAACCTCATCCAAAATGCATTTCAGAATTCATGCCACATCTGGGTTATTGGAAAACTGCTCTTTACTGATCTTGTTGACTCATGTCAATGACATTTCTGTGAACCCACTGACATTTCAAACAGCAATAGATAAGAAAATAGCAAGGTTGTCCTCAGTGACTCCATGTTAAATGTCTGAGTTTCTTTCAACATGCAAAGGCTGACAAATCATACAGTAAGTAAGATTTAAAAAAGCTTTTAATTCTTTGTTCTTCAGGGTTGTAGTCACTGGGGCCATTGTTGAGTACATCCTACAGGTTTCTCTACATGAACTGGTCAATGTTTATTAAGGAAAAGTTCATGGTGAGGCAAATTAAGCAAGAACAAGTTCAACAAGGGCATTACCCCTTATGATGCTAGAAAGGCTGCGTCAACAAGCACCAAGTAAATTAAAAAAATAAAATAAAATAAAATTATATATAAATTTCTTTTTTTTTCTCTTACATCAACTGCCCACTACTACAAAGATTCCTGATTTGTTTACACACCCACTTATTTGCAACACAGGATAAAGAGATTGGAGGAATAAAAAGGGCTCTGATATGTTAATTTTATTCATTTTTAGTTCACATTTAACACAACTAATTTCTGCTTTCCATCATCTCTCTGAATGGGTTGGTTCATTCCTGTAAGAGACATATATTAATAGAAATAAAAATAGACTAAAGTTTTAATCAAATCGTCGACTTACCATTTACTTGGTCAGATGCAGAGCTCCAGAGTTGAAAAGTCTCTCCAGCAATATGGGGCGGAATCTGTTGGCTGGAGCCTGAAGGCATCGCAGATTTTAAGTCTTCAAATGAATCAGGAAACTGAGGTTTTAAATGTGAGGTACTAAAATAGCCATCCTGTGGCAAATGCACAAACCGGGGGCCATTTAAAGCAGGAACAAAAGATGGCAAACTTTCTGGTTCATAACCAGAATTTGCAGGATTTGCTGCCATAACCAAATCTTTAAGAGGATTTGGAGACTTATTCCAACTATAGTGATCTCCACCTGGAGGGCCATGTGGTAGAAGCACATACCTCTTCGGCTCAGAATAGGAATGTGCAGTCTGTTCATCTTCAGTGTATTTTTCTGAGCCATCCTCTAACGGCTGTGAGGAGTCAGGGACCATGGGCTTACTATACTTTGTAGTGAGAGGCTCTCGAGACACATAAGCGAACAGAGAATTATCCAGTCCAGGAGGTTTACTAGATTGCGTGTTAGTTGGCTGCAGTTCCCTACTGGTAGCTTTATTTTGATTTTTGGTATCAGACATAAAATGAAGACTATTGGGATATTTTTCATCCGTAGGAAATAACTTAAACTGCCCAACTTGATCTACCAGGACATTAGCTGGAGCCTGATGTTCAAACGGCACATTATAGTGTGCTGGCGACTGCCTTCGTAACTGTCCATTATTTAATAGATAGGGCCAATTACGATATTGTACATAAGGATCTGTGGGCTTGCTGGGATTGCTTCTGGGTAGTGAAGCAGGGTTGCCATCTGGTGGCTGGAGATGTAGCTGATTTTCACTTCCAGGTGCTCTGGGTTGCAGTAAAATTGATGCAGAGTCTGCCATCCTTGCTTCAGCTGGCACTTGACCAAGGGGAGCAGAGCCTGAGCCACTACCAAACCCTGAATGTGCCAATGAACGGGGGAATGGCAAAGCTGAATAGATCGGAAGTGTGTCTGTACTGCTAAAAGCAGCTGGAACAATGTGAAGATATTGATGAAATGTTATTTGTGGACAGCAATTAGAAAATCCAGATGGGCAAACTTGTGGGCAGTACAAAGGAGACATTGGTTGAAGGTCAGGGGGGACTACAACATAGGAGGTTTGTTCAATAGCAGATCCTTTGGTTTTTGTGTTACTAGCAGGTGTGGTGACCTGTTGTGGTTGCTGCACAAATGTAGGTGAAGGACCTTGGGGAGTGTCAAGCTGGGGTGCAGGGGTTAAGGTTTGCTGTTTGATTGGTATCGGCATCTGATGACCATAAGGCCAATGTCCATGGTAAAATGGGCCTGGGTAGTATGGATCATAAGTTTGTCCAGGGGTTTTCTTAGAAAATGTGGGCTTTGTTTGCACAGTTTTTTCATAAGGTTGTTCTATTCTGGGAGGTTTAAGTGCTGGTGGCTGAGGGTAAAAGAAAAAGGGATATGGGTGTATTTGTTCTTGGTCCTCAGACTGGCTTGGGGGTGGTCGAGTTACCGGTGGCTGTGTACGAAAAGTTCCAGGCTGAAGTGGTTGAACATAAAATGGGAGAGGGTCATGCCTTGCCTGGCCTGCAGTAGTTTTGATTGGAGTTGTTGGAATAGGTTGCACAGTAGTTGTATGTTCAAAATAAGGGTAAATGAAATAAGGGTAGAAATCATAGTTAGGTAACTGAGGTTGACCAACAACCTTTGGCTGTTGAGTTGGTTTTTCAGGTACCTCTGGTTTCTGAGGAAAACTTGAAACCTCAGGAACAGTAGGCTGTTGTGGTTTTTGAGTTTGATAAGGAAATTGAGTTGGAGTAGGCCTTTTTGTGGGTTCAGGTTGAGCTGGTGACAGTGAGGGACAGGAAACTGTTGTTACTCCTTCTCCAGCCAGTTGGAGGGTGTACATTCCATCCTAGGAAATAATGTGTCAATAAAATAATTAAAAACTAAATAAAAAAATAAAAACAACAAGAAAGTTTACTGTACCTTTTTCTGCAGGCAGGGTGCATAGTGAATAGAGATGACCACACCTTCAGGATGAACAACTACACCAAACCCACAGATAGATGAGGCCTTTATCAGGGGCTCCCAATTACTATTCACTGCAAATTAGACAATATTAACCCAAAAACAAAGTTAAAATCACATGTAGCCAGACAAAGCAGAAATTCTCACGGACTCTAAAGGAGGGTTTTCCCTTCTTAAAATGAAAGGCATATAACCCCTTAGTGGAACAAAATCCATCAGACTATATAGTTATCAAATTAATATCCACAGCCAAAACTTAGTATCATAACTTACTAAACTGCATATATGAATCTGCCATAGCCTCTGCCCCCCAGTCCTCCCTACCACAGGTGTGACTTAAATTATTATGAAAGTACACAATCATCTGCAACAAAGCCCCTAGCACAACTAAATGGATGTAGCTATTGTGATTTGTTACCTTTGCATGACAAGTCTTAGAACTATCTAAGGGGGATGTTGTGTATTTATTCTGTGTGGAACTGAAATATCAATTTTAATAAAAACAACCAAAAACTTACATTTTACTTTGATTTTGGTGACAGAAACTGTCCATTCTGTTTTCACAACCATGCCCTCAGCATGACAGGTGACCATTGGAGGGTCTGGTGAAGACAGCCTTGTCAAAGGACATGACATCCTCATTGTTAACCCACACCAACGCAATGGCAGAACATAGCTATCCTCCTTTATTAAAAATAAATAAAGGAAATAAAAATATGTAAAAACAAAGATTGCAAGTTTGGCCAGTGTGAATGTTCAAGTGTGTGGCCTTTTCTGAACAAAGTATCCCACCTCAAATGTAACAAAGCAACCATCATAAGGTGCAACTACAACCAAGTCTCTCCCTGTTGACCTGATGGTGTAACCACAGCTTGTTGGCAACTTGGACAGAGGTAAAGAGGACAGGTGTCTTCCTGAGAGATCAGATCAGCACAAAGAATATTTTCAAATACTGCATTAAAACCGCTCTAATGACAAGTGCACTAATGATTTTGGTAACTGCACTGACTTCAATGGGAAATGAAAACTTACCCCTGTCCACGAAGATGAGTGATCCAGGGTTAAAAGCATCATTGTGGAATTGAAGTTGCATGGCGTCTGCTGTGCATTCAACCTTTGGTTCCATTAGAAGAAGTCTGTCAACTGCCGCACTGTCTGGGTCCAGGTTTAACAGTTCATCAGCCCATAGGGAGGGCTTATCGGGCTCCCCCCAACCTTTTTGAAAAAAATGCTTTATGCAAGTTCAAACATGTAAACCAACAGTGTTGCAGACTAAAGAGTGATACTATTATAGCCATTAAATCTGGAATTAACAAACCCATGTCTGCTTGATAATCTGAGTCAAAATCCAGGGGTTTCTCCATTGCTTTGGTTCGTTTGCGTTGAGCACCTGGCAGAGAATTTCCCCCAATTAGGAGTTTGCCCTGGCGTACATCGTTCCCTTTAGTTTGACCTTGGCTAATCGTCGAACTTTCCCGGAATTTATCCAGAGCCTTCAGCCTCGTCAGGCTGGCGCAATGGCAAACTGAACTAACAACTACAAAAAGTCCTAAACACAGTAAAGTCTTACTGCCCCCGCTTTCACCACACGCCATTGGAACAAAGAAAACGCCCACTGAGCTGTTGTTTGCGTAGACAGGTTGAAAAGTGGAGCCCGTGAGCTGTGGTCGTCGTCTAACACCTGGAAATAGCAGGTGTGACCAGTCGTGCAATTAAGGACGTCACTTTCAAGTATGACGCAAATGTTTAAAGAGCAAAAACTTACATGTAATATCTATCATGTTTCTGTTTAGTTAATGGGTTAGTGACAGACAGAAAGACGGCCATACCATTCGACTTGCTTAGTTTTTACTCAGCAGTAAGATATTCCCCCCCCCCCATCAAAAACGGCTTCGAAATCAAATACAACATTCATTATTGTCATCGCAAACAATATTTGCTTCCAATATAATGGCGCCTTTTTTTTTTACCTTTTGCACCTTCTAAACATCGCCTAAAAATACATATTCAGTTTTTACAAATTTTCTTTCATCATAGGAAGTAACAAAATGGCCAAGGAGTATATAAAAATGTTACAGTGAAATAATTCATATCAGTGCTCAAGTTTGCATCCCTACTGATAAATGAATTACAGATTACCTTTAGTTCATTACTGATTGAATGTCCTTCAAATATTACATTGATGAAAAAATGCCTTTGTTTTATTCTTTTGCCATTTCAGAATCAGGGGATGCAAACTCTTGCGTACAAATTTTGGCCAAACGTCTTATTTACAGGTAACTGGACCAGATCTGACTTTTGAAACCATTTGGCCGAACCACTGATGATTATAGGTGAGTTACTTTAATGGGGGTAAATGGTTATGCAAATATCATACCTATTTTCTGTATAATAACTTTAATTTTGATCATTTTGTAGAATCCTGTTTTGATTTTGACATGAGTCTTTTGGAATTTTAAACTTTGTTTCACAGCCTAACATTAGGTCCCCATACCATTATTTATAGTGAACATCCTATATTTTATGGCAAACATATGTCATATCTGCTTTAAATATTTGGAACCATAATTATTGGATTTGAGTACAGTAGCCACTGCAAACATTATATATATTGGTCAAAGTATTGATTTGTTCAATATATATATTTAGATAGTAAACTGAGACAGTTTAGAGACACCTTTGGCATATTTGTGCTTCATTTACATTGGGAGAAAAAACTCCACAACAAATTGTTATTAATGTAGTATAGATGTGTACATTATTACAATGCAATAAATGACAACTTGATTTTCTTTCAGCTTTAAGAAACCATTTATTTGATATATGTACCCAGCCATTTCTAGAGGCAAGGGGAAAGAGAACTTGTCTACACCCACTCAAACATAAAATTCTACCATTTGAGAACATAGGAATATGTTTGGATGAGTGATGCTTCCACTTGCATATACTAGATCCCCAATTGTATGTTTTTTCAAAAGACATATGCACTACTGCTCATACAGTGCAAGTGTGAACTGAACCCTACATACACTCATACTCAAGAAAACAAAACTGGCTTCTTATCTGGTTGGAATAACTTTTATTTGATCTGTCTGTAAACAAGATGTCACATCAATTCATGGCATTTGCAATAGCAGATTTTGTGGCAGGAGGAATTTCCAACTCAAAAAATATTGCAAATGTATTGTTTTGTTTAATTCTGTACATATTTCACAAAGTCTGAACATTACTGATGCCAAAATATCCTTTAAGAAAGTGCCATTAAAAGTTACTTCTTGCTTGGGCAGCAGTTAAAAATCCAACTTATAGTAGCAACAGATCAGATCGATTTTATGGCACAGAATACACAGTTCTCAAATTTTTCACAAGACAACTTACAAATGTTCTTATTCCAACCAACACCATTTTCAATGTTTAGTGTACACAGCATCATTTTTTTCTTTTAAATATACTTCTAAGTACCTTACTATGACAATTTGTGAATACACCTTTGATGACTAAAGCACAAGGCAAATAATTCCAAGTGTTGGAGCCCAGCAACCTGGATTTACAGTCAAAATGCATTCATACTGTAGTAAAATGACATTGCCTTTTCATTAGTTAATGGACATGAAGTTAGCAACAAATCAATTAGTGATGAAAAGTTTAGTGTTGAAGTTTAAAGAAGCTGTTAATGTTTTACAGTTATCTAAAGTAGTGTGATTTTCAGTCAACAATTATCCATCAGAAAGTGTTTCTGATAACCCTCTTATATTGACAATTGGTCCAAAGGGCCGACAGGGTGGGCTTCACAAAATGAGTGTGTAGTAATGACTTACAGCAAAATTTACAGATGGCGGGAGCTGACTAAAAAGTCTGAGCTGTCACAGAGGTGGAATGTCCACTGAGACTCCATGAGTTGGTGAAGTATGATAACATTTTAAAAAGTCGGCTATGCTGACCTTAGACTACACTCAAACAACAGCCCAACACCACATCATTAACTTTTAAGATCACATTCAGGTACAACAGCAAAAGCTTATGATGGAGGGTAAATTAGTTGTTCTTGAAGGCGGCAAAAAAAGAAAAAAAACAAAAAACTGTCAGAAGAAATTTGTCATTTAACAGATATTTTGAACATTTGAAAACGGAGGCAGATGAGATGATGATTTTGGCTGGAATATCATTACACTAGGAAAGAGCAAAATAGGGCTGTGTTCTTTATGCTAAAGAGTGTATGCATGCATGCAACTTCTAAATGCCCACATGCTGATGAAACTAAAACTGAACCCAGCATCTTTAAGTAATGCTCAAAAGAAAACGCATAACAATGCAAACTGTCACCACCATGACATGTGTACTTCCCCTGGGAAAATTAACAAGTTTGTAAGTGAAGGAGAGTCCAAAATCGTTTAACGCTTTTATTACATTTTATCATTCTTGCACACTCTTTTGGTTAATGAACATTTAAAAGAACATGCCTTTACTGTAGTGTCAATAACATGAGAAGTACAATGTTAAAGTGGAGAAGTTTTCTATTTTTAATTTTTTTCTTTTTTCTTTTTTCTTTTATTTAAAAGGGGGGGGGGGGGTTAAGCAAACAAAAGGCTGCGTATAAAAGTAGGTTGGGGAGGAAGTAACATTGTATGCCATCTAATCCTGGACGTAGTGTCAACACAATGTGGTGAGTGGGAGTGAGCTGCAAAGTTGATAGATGGGTGGCGAAGTTGCTTAATATCCAGACCTCCTCAGGTACTCAGCCATTGCATGTGCTTTCTTGTTAAGATTTCCACCATGGACCGCCTCCTTTCCCATGACTAAAACCAATACTGGAGCACACA
The DNA here is from genome assembly GCF_033026475.1 of Channa argus. Taxonomy (NCBI): domain Eukaryota; kingdom Metazoa; phylum Chordata; class Actinopteri; order Anabantiformes; family Channidae; genus Channa; species Channa argus. Next base: position 9,257,056 of record NC_090210.1, on the reverse strand, counting down.
AGGAAAAAAAGAGAAATGAACAAAATTGAAGAGTCTCCCCCCCATAGGATGAAGGAGGGGAACAAAGGTGACACAGTATCTTACCACTCTTCATTGCTATTAAAAGTTTCCATCACATTTGATTGCTTCCAGGAGAAATCTTAACAGCAATATCTCTTTTCTCTTCTTTTTTGTCCCTCAATTTTAGCTAAATGAGCTTGGAAGAAAAAAAAAAAAAAGAAAAAAATTTAAAAGCCTGAATCCCTCAAGTATTTTGCCATTGAGTAAGCCTTCTTATTCAATCCGCCTCCATGGACCCCTTCTTTGCCCATTACAAGAACCAAAACTGAAAGAGAAGAGATAGAAAAGGGACAGTTAAGAAAAGCAAAAGAAAGAAATTCAAAAATAAAGAAAGAAATAAAATAAAAAAAAATGGACTAGACAGGAGGAATGCTCAAACTGTGTGCATTACATGGTTGACTGTAGGTTGTCGTTGCTGCCATAGTTTAACAATCAATATAGGATCAGTTTGTTTAAATAAAAATAAAATCCATTTGACAATGCAACTTGGACTAAGGATGCCAGTTCTCAAGGACTTAAGAAAATGATTACTCCCTTTCTTAGGATCAGGTAGCACATGGGGGTTCCTCAACATGGTCCATAACATCAGTGTCTTTTGTGGAGCAACTATATATTTAAACACTAAAAAGCCAGTGGCACAGCCAGTATAGTGCACATGCATGAGACTAAGGTACACTTTAATCTTACTACACTTGCCGGTATAAATTACATTTTTGACTACCTTTCTGAAGCCACAGCCCTGAGTCTTCAGTCAGACTGAACTCATTTAGGAAGAAAAAGGCCAAAATATCTTTAGGACAATGGTTTAGACTCAAGTGATTTGTGAATACAATGCTTTATTGTAGCCAGCTTAAAAAAAAAAAAAAAAAAAAATTAAAAACTTATCAATTTAAAAATTCAATCTGTGATTAACATTACAGCAACGTCAAACCCATAGCCACAAAGGTAAACATGCTGAAGCAGGCAACGCTTAGCTTACATCAGGTTAATTAATAAATAAATAAATAAAACATTTAGTACTTGTATTATTACTTGTGACATATAGTACAAGTATTAAACATGTTTTAATATGTTAATTTTCATCACAAGTCTACAGCTATTATCTATAAGCTTTGTATAAGAGCATTATGGAATGTGATTAGGAGTGGTTAACAATTGTTTAATTATCAAAATCGATGTGCACCAATTTTTCCCCAAACTACTAATTCTTCAACTCAGTCGTTTTACCATTCATAATCATTGAAGTCTGTGTAAAGCAGAAATAAAATCAGTTTGTCACACCATTTGAAAAGCTGATTTTGAACAATTTAAAAAAAAAAAAAAAAAAAAAAGTATATACAAAGTCTATGTTCTTTGTTCTGTAATACTTGTGGCATTAGAAATTGTTAAAAGCATGCCCAATAGTACCAAAAGGGGCCTGTCATCAAAATTTCAAATAAAGTCAAAGCATTACATCGCATCTGGGCTAGCCTCCATACTTTTAGCATTAGCAACTAAAGGCAATCCCTCATTAGGACTTTCTTTCATCTTTTATGAAAGAAGAAAAGCACATCCCTTAAGATGCCTTCCATGTGCCAAGACATCACCTAATGTTAGAAGCTAAAGCCTTTCTTAAAAATCACAAAGTTAATCCATGTTTTCTTTTTTTAGCGTCGCAAAAAAGCTCTTGCAACAGAATTACAACTGTGGCAGAGCAGATACTACATCATCCTAACATGGTTTTGTCTTCATCTATGAAAATTCCCAACACTTTATTTTTAAGTCCTTATTCCAGCGTTGCAGGTGTAATACCTGCTAACAATGTCTCCATCTTTCAGTCCCCTCTTCTATGCTGCTGTTCCACCTCACTTATTTTCTTGTCTGTTATATTGAGCAAATACATTTACCATGCAAGCACCTAGGGCTCAAGGGAAAGTACACTACAAAACTAAATATTGTAAAAACAGTATAGCTTTTTATACACCTACAGTGCATCCAGATGACATACATTCCCAGCGTTCAACTTTTTCCACATTGTTATGTCACAGCCTTATTCTAAAATGGATCAAATTCATTATTTTCCTCAAAATTTTAAAATACCCCATAATGACAACATGAAATTCACCTGTTTGAAATCTTTGCAAATTTTTATTTTTTTTAAATCACAAGTATTTATGGCCTTTGCCATGACAGCCATCAGCTCTGGTGGATCCTGTTTCTACTGATCATCCTTGAAATGTTTCTACAACTAGATGGAGTCTACATGTAGGAAATTTAGTTAATTGGATATGATTTGGAAAAGCATACACTTGTCTATATAAAAAGGTCACACAGTTAACAGTGCATGTCAGAGCACAAATCAAGCAATGAAGTGTAAAGAATTGTCTGTAAACCTCTGAGACAGGATTGTATCGAAGTAAGATCTGGGGAAGGGTACAGAAAAGTTTCTGCAGCATTGAAGGTCCCAATAAGCACAGTGGCCTCCATCATCTGTAAACGGAAGAAGTCTGGTGTCACCACGACTTTTCCCTAGAGCGGGCCGGCCGGCCAAACTGTGCAATCGAGAGAGAAGACCCTTTGTCAAGGAGGTGACTAAGAACCCAATGGTCACTCATCAAGACCTCAAGCATTTCTCTGTTGAGGGGAGAACCTTCCAGAACAACCATCTCTGCAGCACTCCACCAATCATGCCTTTATGGTAGAGTAGCCAGACGGAAACCACTCCTCAGTAAAAGGCCGCCTGAAGGACTCTCAGACCATGAGAAACAAAATTCTCTGGCATGATGAAACAAAGATTAAACTCTTTGGCCTGAATGCAAAGATTCATGTGTGGAGGAAACCAGGCCCCACTCACCCACTGGCCAATCCCATCCCTACAGTGAATAGAGGGGAAGATGAGTGCAGCAATGTACAGAGACATCCTTGATGAAAACCTGTTCCAGGGACTCTGGGCCTCAGGCTGGGGCGACGGTTCATCTTTCAACAGGACAATGACCCTAAGCACACGGCAAAGATAATAAAGGAGAGACTACGGGACAACTCTGTGAATGTCATCGAGTGGCCGAGCCAGAGCCCAGACCTGAATGTGATTGAACATCTCTGGAAAGATCTGAAAATGGCTGTGCGCCGATGCTCCCCATCCAACCTGATGGAGCTTGAGAGACACTGCAAAGAAGAATAAGAGAAACTGCCCATGAATCAGGGTGCCAAGCTTGTAACATTATACTAAAAAAGGACTTGAGGCTGGAATTGCTGCCAAATGTGCTTCAAAAAGCTTTAAGCAAATGCGGTGAATACTTATGCAAGTGATTTCTTTTTGTTTTTACTTTTAATACATTTGCAGAGATTCCCCCCCCCCCCAAAAAAAAAACCAATAACAAAAACAAAAAAACTTCATTCACACAGTCACCGGGCTTGGATCAGCACTGCACAGGGAGGGGAGGGGAATGGACTGTTAGGGGTTCAATATCTTGCCCAGAGACACTTCGACATATAGCCAGGACCGGGGATTGAACCACTGACCCTGTGGTCCATGAATGACTGCCTTACCAAATAAGGCTGAAACATTACAAAATGTGGAAAAAGGATACTTTCTGGATGCACTGTACTTATCTGAACTCATTAGGTATACTTCATATTGTTTAAAAAAAAAATACAAAAATATATATAATCTTTGTTCCGAGGCTGGATAGTAGTTTGCAATGTTGGAAATCTCAGTAGGATTTTGAATAAAGGTTTTGGCAAATTCCACTTTCAGTGTGTCATCTGTTCTGCCAAAAAATGTTTTTCATTAACAAATCCACAATTTTGCTTTACACTGACTTTGTTTAAGTAATTCTTTCGAGCCCAAATGCAAGGTGATAGTTTACCAATGTGACAAAAGAATGATCCTTACCCAGGAAGTCAATATCCTAAGAGTTGCAACAACATTAACTGTTCTAAAATTAAATTTTTTTTGTTTTTGTTTTTTTTACCTTTTCCAGCTCTTCCCACAGATATATTGTATGTAGGCTCTCCTCCTTGGCTCTTTGTTCTGATGTCCATTGTCCAATCACCATCATCTTGGAGGCTGTCTCTGAGGACTGAACACTTCTTTGATCCCAGAGTGAGACCGCTGGTGTAAAAGGTCTCCCTGTCCTTACCAATAAGGACATCAATTTCTTGAGACTGGGAAGATGACACACCACAAGATTGAGGCAATGTCAGCTGGATCCTCAGACAGGTGCAATGACAATGTTTCGTGCTGGATAACTAGCAGTATTATAACAATAACAAAAGTTTAACTGAGAGATAAAAAAAAAGGATATCAAGTACATAAATTATGGCCAATAATGGATATGAATTCTGCAAAAAGGTCAAAGGGCACAGCTTTGTTAAGCTATACAAGTAAGAGTCTAGCATAGGATTCAAGATGTCAGCAATTTGTTTTTATTTTAACATAGCAGACCAAATGACTAATCAGTTAAAATTGTTTTTTTGTTGTTCAAGAAATAATAATGCAACCATATAATGTTTTACCCTGCAACCAAATACAACACAATAGGTATATGCTTTTTTGTTAGTTCTCTATTTGTCAAGTTTTGAAGTGTTGGTCTTGTCATTTAGTTCCTGATATTTTGCAGAATATGTGATTAAATTACAAAATTATCAGCTGATTATTGAAAAACTGAAATTACTGTCAGTTGAATCCCTATTATAAACATCTATAAACCTGCCATAGCACTGCATTGTAACACTAAAAATCCCAGCTTAAAAAAAAAAGGTTATTTGTGAACAAAGAAAATAGTGATTTTTGAACAAACACTTTGAAACATAAAAATGTACTGTTACTAGAGCCACAGTTTTTGGAGCCTGACACAATAATAAAAGCTGCAGTGAGTAACGTTAGTAAGTAACGTAGTAAGTTCGGTGACGTCTATGTACCGTTAGTTCTCACATTAGCCCATTCAATTTATTTAAAAAAAAAACCGCAGTGTTTTGCCCACCCCCACAAAAAAGGGAAAAAAAAACTCATTGATATGCAGCTAGGTGGCTCGTTTTGGGAGAACGCTAACCAAACATTAGTTTTTAACCACAGGGAGCCGGTAGAGCGGCAGCTTAACGTTAGCTAATCAAAGCAGTCGTGCACACAAAAGCACGCACGCTCCTTCAAGTCAGACACCGTCTATTCGCTGGATTGTAATTAGCGTTAGGTTGATTAGGCAGCGTGTGGAAATTCTGATTCGTGCTTGCAAACGGAAACTGGTCGTTTGGGGGTTTTGTTGTGCGTGAGACTCATAATGAGTGAGGTCTTAACTGATGGCCACGAGGTCTAATCCCGCAACATTTCCTTAGCAGGAAATAGACGAGACAGGCCAGCGATAAGCTAGCTAGTCCACTGAGCTAGCGCGGCACCGTTAGCTTGCCAGTCATTTAGATCCGGCGAGGTAACGGTTTTAGCGCTATTCAGTGGGGCGAGCGTCTGCGTGGGTGATACATAACAACACGGTCAAACAAAACCACACTATCACTCTAATTATCTGGTTTCTTACCTGGTTTCTTATGTCTTACCGTGATATTGTTGAACGTACCACCGGCATGTGCTGCCCAAACATATTTGGCGTCCGTATACCCAACAATGGCGCTATCCTGACAGCTGCCATCGGCCATCAGGTTTTCCACGTAGCTTTGCCAAGACATATTCAAGAAATTGATGCTATATGAAAAACCCAAAAGCTTTGGAAGTGAGGGTCTTAAATTAGAGGCAATCAAATTGGAAGGAAAACCCACAGATTGATTTAGCGTTTCCAATGGAACCCTCAGTTCGACGTTAAGCAACGTCAAGGCTGGGGCAGCAAAGAAAGCCAGGACAGGGAGGCAGCGGCTGGGTGTAGTCCGTATCAGATCACTCCGCACAATGAGCTCCCCGGCGCTTTTATGGAAGCAGGCGGCGGAATAAAGGGGGACTTAGCAGCTCCGCCAAGAGTCATCTCTCTGAGGGAATGCCGGGTTCGACATAAACGCGGATGACGATCTACTAATTTGAATCATTTGGTTACTTTTTCTTTCATTCATTAAATGTGTTTCCATGTTGTAGGAAAAACATGACAAAGACTTTCAGTTTACATACCAAGGACATCAATTACTGTACGTGCTTACACAAAACAGTAACGTTATGTCCTGAGCTTCGGGTGGCTGATGGATTGTAAATGCAACTTCAAGTGTAGATTATTTTTAAATAATCTACACTATTTTTAAATGAGCCTGTTTAGGACATCTGATAGCAATCAGACAAATAAAATTCAGACAAATAAAATACACAGTAGTCCTATTTGGGGTCTAACTGGCCCCAAAACAAAAAAGAAATATATATTTGTTTATGCACAACCTATGTAATGTGAATGTAATTTGTGTAATAACAGTGCTTTATGCTCATGTATGTATTTTGTCATCTCTACTGTGCAATATTTGTGACCACTTTGTGAAAAAAGGTTACCACTTACTTGTCTAGTTTATATTAGAACCCTGTTGGGCACCAAGATGTGAAGATGTAAGGTTAATGTTAAGGGTTATATTTTAGTTTGTATTATATTTTGGTTCACTCATAATTCAATGTAAAGTTGGATGTTTTAAGTTCCCTTCTCAAGGGCAATGTCTCAGTCCATCTTCATCTTGTGAAAATCAGGAGTAAAACAAAGCAACTTTGCAAGTCCCTGTATTATTACTGCTGGATTTGCATTATCCCACCCACACATGAGAAAGTGTATAGCCCATTCCTATAACTCAAAAAATGAAATAGTAAATGTACATTATTTGTTCTATCCAGGTCACATTAACTGATCAAAAGAAATGGTTATCTTACCATAATCCCCAGTGAAGTATCTGATAAACTTTACCAAATGCACACAGATCTTCATGGTTTTCTTCTCTTCTTTTCCCAATATCTATTTATGACATCATGGGGTAGTTCCTTTAAATTTAATCAGCTTGATTCTGTGTACAGCGCATGGTGTTATTTCTAATAAGCGTATAAAAAGATGTGACAGTTTCTATTCTATTTTAGGATCCAGTGATCATCAGTGATATTAAACCAGTGAATGAATTTGCATTTTATAACTAACATGTTTTGTTTCATGCAAACTGGCATAAAACAATATAATTGAGGGATATAAACTAGCGTAGATGTTAGACAGTTCTAGGCTCATTCAAAATAACCAAAAAAGGAAAAAGCAGCATGATATCCTGTCACAGTGAAAAAATACACTCATTGCCACTAGGAGCAGTGTTAACTATGGTTTGTGAATCAACAAGTTGATTTTTCTGGTGCAGAGATATGCAGACGTGATATTTCTTTAGTTTATGGCTGAATTTAGAAATATTCTCATGTGTATTCTGTTGAATAGAAACCAGCAATTTTTTGATTGTTAATGATATAATTTGTGTACAACATTTAATTTCACAGAGACCAATGTATAGTTTTTAAAGTTTGTCATAGGCCATTGTCAAGTATTCTTTTAAATTTTGTATGACAAAAAGATACAAAATTTTGTATGAAAAAAAGTTCTTTTCAACTCAGCAAATGCTGCAGATATAAGTAGTACTCTGACTTGGCATGATGCATATTCCTTCAACCAGCGACCACTGAGGTCACATCAACCCCCATCCGTTCCTGCATAACATCCTTCCACTCCACAAAAACCAGAGCATGGTGCAATCAAAACTGATTTAGTTAAAGAAGGTGGTGCTAACTTGAACGTAAAGGTCAACTATATGCTGTGTAGTATATAATAGCTACAAATCAATCTTGAATCTCTAAAAAAAAATAAAAAAATAATCTATACTATAACACAACTTTGCTTGTACAATCATCTTCAATTGCCTTGGTGTTTTTAAATACATCTACATGGCTGAACAACAAAAATTTGCAAATGTAAGTGTGTATGAACTTACTGTAAGTAGATGTACTGTATTACCCTACTTTAGTGTTTTCTACAGGCATATTCAGTTATTTTATGACTTAGGACTTCACACATGGCCCTGTAAAAAATGCACTGTGAAATTGTTGATAAGTAAATACATTAAATCAAGCTTAAGGGTCATACACCTGAAGGTAGTCAGCCTACATGACTGTAAAACATGGTCAACCACTAATAAACTAAGTTAATGAGCTTTAGTAGGCTTTTGTCTTTTTATTATCAGTTTCATGACTTCATTGACGTGCAAAAAAAACATCTCTTGACAAAGTACCCATACCAAACAACTTGAGAGTCCTATTATATAGTCCGGGTCTTGTACAGCCTGCTCAGCAAAATGCTCAAAAGTACTCCAATGATATCACTGCAGTATATAAAACGGTAGAGGGAGGGAGAGAGCTGGTGCTTTCAAGTGTAGAACAATAAAGTCTGATTTCTGTAGTTGCAAGAAATAGTGCTAATGGTTTTATAAGTCAAAAAAATAAATAAAAATAATTAAATCCAAATTGTCGAATACAAGGAACTCACAGTTTCAGCTGTGGTGCAAAGAAAAAAAGGCCACTATCTTGTCGCTGGTGTTAATAATAAAACGATATAGAACAGATCGATGACAAGAGAAAATTCTCAGTGAGATCAATTCAAATTAATTTTATTCTTATTTTTATCAGTTGTTGCCATGACTTGGTTTGTGCTAATTAAACTACAAATGTTTTTTTTTTATTTTTTTTTATGACAAATGAACAACATGAACAGTTGTGATGAGGCCTATGAGTTCTGTTACCTCACTTGATGACCTGGTCCTGTTTTAGGATGGAAGTCTTAATATTAAACAAACAAACAAAATGACCCTCATAATTTCAATTTCATGCTTCTGTGATAAATTTTACAGTTCAAATGTGTCACATGGGATTCTGCCATAGCAAAGTCAGAAACTGGGAAACTAGTACCTGGAGCTAGGGTTGGAACAAGCAGTTGTTATCCATTATCCGCATATCTGTTCTTTGTTTTGCTAATTAAAATAGAATTATTGATTCAATTATCACAATTGTCCGGAGGTCGTCGATTCATTTATTATCATTGTGTTTCAGCACTCTGAGTACCTATTTTGCCTCATCGCTACACAATAGTTTAATTGCTTTTCCTGCTATATAGAGACTAAATTAGCAGTACAAATAAAGACTACATAGAGCTTAGTTGAGATGAAAATTTGTGTACGTGTGGTGATGTCGAAAGACTAACATCTACTCTCTTACAAACTGTTCACTTGATTATTGTAATTATCTGTACATTGCTGTCACAAATGTTCCGACGGTGCCATGAAGGCAGCGTGAGGGCGATTCTCAAACGTGTTCTACGTAAATATCTCTGCGCAACCGACCTACCCACCATGCAGTGCGGTTGCACGCAACATAGCCATCTTGTCAAGAGTGACTGGAGGAGGGAGGTAACTGTAGGCGCTATTTAGATTGTCATTTGTTTTAAAGCCTGAAATTTCAATACGTTTTCTTCCCTCGACCGCAGTTAGATTCAAAGTGTTGCATCTGAAGGACTTTAAGATATTGAAGTGGGCGGGTACAAAGGACTACTTTCGTGAAGATGTCTCGTATACTTGTTCCGACGTAGGGGGAGTGTGCAAGCCAGTTGGCTTGACTTGCTAGCTAGCTCAGAGAGTGGAGGGCTTCGGGCCCTCCTCAGCCTAAAGTAGCTCCTGCACCTGGGCAGCATATTCTGCGGCACCAACGGTTTGATAAGTGCATAACTGGGACGTAGCTGGTCGGCCCAGACTGACCGAAAGCTCTGGATTAACATCACACCGGCAGCTGCTATCCGTCTCCAAAGCCGCATTGCTGGCCAAGACGACACGAAGTGTGGCGTTGCGTTATGAGCTCATGAAACGCAACAGGAGACCGAGAGAGGAAGAGGGATGGCGCAGATTCATCTCGACTACAGTTAGCGACGCTAAGTAAAATCGATGCAAGTGTGCTGTTTGATATGATCTAAGCCTGTAAAAGCTGCAATCCGCACGTCCCTTTTAACGGAGGATAAACAGTGCCACAGGGGACCAGGAATAAGGCTGACAATATGTCGAAAATGCCGGCCAAGAAAAAGAGCTGTTTTCAGATCACTAGTGTGACTCAGGCCCAGGTGGCGGCTATAGGTGCCGCTGACGACACAGAGAGTCTGGACGATCCAGACGAGTCACGGACAGAAGACATGTCGTCGGAAATATACGACATGCCACGGGCTGAATATGAACCTACGTGTGATAGAAGTTCATCCGAAGAAGCCCTGAATAATGTTGGCGAGCACGACGCAGTGAGTGTTGCACCATCACACGTACCTGAAGCCAGTCAGCTGTCAGCCAATCCAACCGGAGAGTTTCAAAAAGTGGGAGTGTCCGTCTCAACTCATGGTCAGCAGCCACCGGGAATTGGCGTTACAGCAGGCTTGCCCCTTATCACCCATCCTGGGGCAATGCAGCAGCAACCAGTGTGCAGTGTGTCAGTGAACACATCCCAGCCCGCTGCAGTGACTAGTTCAGCTCCTCCTCCTAGCACCTCTACTGTGAGCTGCACTTCACGCTTCAGGGTGATTAAACTTGATCATGGTACTGGAGAACCCTTTCGAAGAGGCAGGTGGATGTGTACAGAGTTTTATGACAAAGACTCTGAGGGCACCGTTGTTAGTAGGACTGTAGATAGCATTAGGCATTCCGGTACAACACTGGAGTCTGCAGATAGAGACAGTGGGGTTGGGCTTACAGGAGGCTCTGTGGTTGCTCCAGCAACACACTCAGGTCAAGGTTTGGGCTCCATAGCGGATGCTTCTCTCTCTACACATCGCATGCATTTAATGGAGACACTAGCGCAGCAGCAACAAATCCAAAATTATAGTGCCCGGCAACAGGGTGTTAGTGGGTCGACCACGCAGAGTGCTTTCGCTAGTAGCAAGCTTACAGCTGTCCCAGCTCAGCCAACAGTTGGAGTTCTCCAGTCTTCTGGTCCCCAGACCATGCTGCCCGTTGGACAAAATGGCCTGCCTCAATCTGGTATCCACATACAGAAGTCCCCCATCATACCTCCCTCTTCCCAACCAATTGTTTACCCTCCCCAGCAGCAGCAACAGCAGATTCCTATGGGCCACCACTTGACTGGCCAGTTGCCTGGGTTGATACAGAACCAGACAGAATACTATCAGCAGCAACAGCTTGCTACCATGCAACCAGGGCTTTCCACTGGCCAATCCCTCCCAGTGTCTAGCCTTTCTGCCGGACTGCAGCCTGTTGGGCAAGGACCTGCTCCGGTTCTGCCTTCAGCCGTTATAGGAACTTCTGTTTCAAGTCAGGTTGCAGATGTTGGTGGAGGGGGATCTGTACCTACTGGACAAGCAGTTCCGGGCCTCTTACAACAGCAGACTCTAGGAATGGGAGCTGTTGGGGGCTCCATACTGGTTGGTAGTTCCAATCTGCAGCAGCAGACTGTGAGTCAGTATGCAGCCGCAGGGGCGCTTCAACCCCATGTCCTCCACCCTACATCCTCCGGTGTACAAAATGTGCCTGCCATTGCAGTGAGCTCCAGTGTGTCCACCACTGTACCCACTGCTGTGCCCAGTGCCTCCAGTGTAACCATGCCAAATGTGACAACCTCCAGTTTGCCTCCAGCTCAGATAGTCCACAACAAGACGCCAGTGGCTTTGGGGGTGCAGGGCCTACCAGCAACTGGATTTGGACAGGTGGAGAGTGGTGGCGGAAGGAAGTCGGAGGGCCTCGTCAATGCTCAGTCACCTGTTGTTTCTGGAAAGGAACCTGTGAAGCCCTTCATACCTGAGAGCCTGCAGCTCACCACTCCGACTGTCAACAGCTTGTTTGGAATCCATATACCTGTCGACGGGGAGGAGGACAGGTAACAGTCATAAACTTGAGCATTTTGTTTATGTCCCTGTTGAGCATCAACACCATGCACGTGCAACATTTCCATTTTACAAATAATTCAAGCAATCAATTATAGATGGTGTAGGATGTACTTGTGTTTATTTCAGCAAACAGCAGGGGAGAAGCTTGTTGATAAATAGTCAATGGTGTGATTATTAGGTGAAAAACAGTTATTGTTTTAGTGTTTGTCATTTTTCTTGGCGAATGGACTGGGTTTGCACCTGAGGTTCACGGTGGTATGGGAGGGGGGAGGAAGAGGAGAGTTGTGGCACACAGGAAGGAAATAATAATATTGTTATAATAATGTAATTTGTCATTTAGGCCTAAAAAAGCAAGTGGCGTGTAACACGTGCGGAAGACACCTACGGCTTCTCCAGCACAAATAACTTGTTAAATTTCCATGAGTGCTGTAATCATTACGTGTTTGTGTCCGTGTGTGTGCATGTGTGAGAATTTTGTTACAGGGCTAATGCTAACCCTTTCCTCCCAACTTTCCTCCTCATTTTAGGTGAAAAATAAAATGTGTTGCTAGTTGTGCAAAGTTAGCTCAGTTTTCTGTTAACCTCAAGCCATTCTGTAAATGTGCTGCATGCCTGCACTTTTAATAAGGAAGTAATTCCTGCTTTGAAAAGACTTTTTAATGTAAACATAGTTGGAGAGCGTTTGATTTTGTGTTGCTCACAGCCCCATCAGACTCCTCAGAGCTGGGGATTTACAGAGGGCTTTAGAGCAATGGCTGAAAGATCAGCTGATTAGCTTGGAGATTTTATTTCTTAATGACTGTTTGTAATACAAATGTAAACATTCTACAAAAGTCAAAGAATAAAAATTGGAATTCCAAAAAAAAAATAAGTATATCAATTTCATTTTAGTTTTTCTGTAAACTACTAAATTTGACTATATGTTTACGTGTGATTATATATCTATCTATCTATCTATCTATCTATCTATCTATCTATCTATCTATCTATCTATCTCTCTATCTCTCTATCTCTCTCTCTCTCTCTCTCTCTCTCTCTCTCTCTCTCTCTCTCTCTCACGTACACATATACACACACACCTTTTTTTAATTCCTGAGTTTTAGCTCTTTGTACAACATCTAGTAAATGGCATACTTAAGCAGAAATGGTGCAGGGTTCTAAATTTCGCCAGTGGTTTGCATTTACAGTCAACAGAATGTAGACCAGACTGGATATGCAGAAACCCCTTTTGTCTTCACATGTGAGTGGACAGTCTCTTAAACAGTATTTAAATGTGTCTCAGTTCAGCATGTGCACAGTTGTTTATCATGTCTAACACGTGGTATTTGTCCGTAGTTTGTGGACCAAGGAGAGAAGTTGCTACTGCTACAACCCTGCTGCTTTTAAGGCGGTGTTTATTTACATTTTTGGGAAGTTGACACAATTAAAGTATGCCAAATTGGGTACAGGCAGTTCCTGTTTGCAGACAACAGACACAGTCCCTGGATTATTTTAGTGGAGTGAAAAAATACAAAACAATACGATTTTGAGGCAAATTCAAAAATAAGGAGCATTTTTAGCATCTCAGATATATAGATATTATATTCTCCATCTGAGAATATGAGTGCATGTCACTATGAATCTAAGAAGATGGCTGAAATCTCTCCCTTTTTAGTCAGTGCTGTTACTTCAACTTAAGTAACCAGGTTGCAGTCAACTTTGAGTAAGGGGATTTGAGTTTTTTTTTTTTGTTTTGTTTTTTACTGTCATGTAAATGGAAAATCTGGTTTCCGTAATCACTGTAGGGGATTAGGAAAACCTGATTTCCCCATATAGATTTCAATTGGAGAATGTAGATTTTTCTTTAAAGTAGGCACAGAAACAGGTTTCTAATTGGCTTTGTACAAGAGTGTATGCATAGGACAAAAGGTAGCAGATGGTAGCAGAGTTGAGTTGCTGGATGAAATAAAGATCACAACACAGTGATGCCTCCTTGTTTTTTAATCAAGTTGGCCAACCCACTACAAAGTGCTCTGTAGAAGTTTTAATAAGTTATATTCCATTGTAAATTTTTTGCCTTCTCACACTTCACACTATGAAAAGGACCTTCATTTGTTGTCTACCTGAATTTTTCTCACTTTGCTGTCAGTATGCTGTGACACACACAGAAAAAAAAGGGTGTGTGCAGGGGTCCTGTTGTAGCAGCCATGCACTCATTATCAGACATTAAGCAGTAGTCTTTTCACTGTGCAGATAAGAGATGTGACAGTGGGGTGTGTCAACCAACTGTGCTTGTTATATTATGGCCATTTTCTTTTGCAATATGGTACCCTTAATTACCGCATGCTCTGCTTAGGACTTTCAGATGTGGTTAAAGACACACTCGTACATGTAGTAGTAGACTGTAGCTGACTGGCTGCTGCTGTCCCTTTTTTGTAACTTTTTTTTAAACTGTTGGTGCAGCATCACTGTGGTTGGTGCTTTGTACCTACTACCCAAGTGATTAAGTGACAGACAAGACATGACAGTTGTTCTTGTATAGATGAAGTGCAGAATGACATTGCTGTGCAGAGGCAACTGTGGTATGCTCAATAGAGTTGGAGGTAGCTGCAAAGTGAAACTTGTGCCTCACTTCTGCAAGAATTTTAGGTATTCTCCATCCACTGCCACCATTCCCTCCCCACCATATTTCCACTGTACTGTTTATTTAGTCCCTTACTGCCCCACACACAACAGAACCACTTCTTTTTGGCCCTCAAATGGACTACTTCCAGAGCCCATATCTGTAATCTGCGTGTGCATGTATGTATATTTGTATGTGTGTGTGTACATACATACATACATACATACATATATATACACACACACACACACACACACACACACACACACACACACACACACACACACACACACACACACACACACACACACACACACACACAGGTTGCATAATGTGAAATTCAGTGGCCCTAGAGTTTGTCTCTTTCTTCTTTCACTCTGAATTTCCCCTGTAAGTAATGAAAGCAAAACAGATGAGATTTAGACTAGAAAATGAAGATGTTGTTCTGATACTTAAATTATGGTTCGTTCAGCTTAATGTTTCCCAGATGGCTTCAACAACTGAAGGCGTAAAATAACATTGGTGAATTGTCATAATGTCTTTGCTGTAGTCACAGAATAGTTAGTTATATTGCAGGATCATTTGCATCAATCTATTGTAACTGCAGTCTGTGTGTAATTGAGCTCATGCTGGGGAGGTATGGTTTATTGTCCTCACATAATAGGAGCTTATGCAAAATCTGACTCCCAGGGAGGTAAGAGAGGGAGGAGTGTCCAGGTCTGCGATTTAGTAGAGCAGTTACTGCTACTTTGAATTGAGAGACAGTCTGGATGTGGGTGGATGAGGGGTGTGTCCTTAAAAGGGGATGGGCTGACTCACTGTGTGTATGTGTACGTGTGCATGCTGGTGGTGTTGGCTGCTTACTAAAAAAAGGTGCCTGGTGTGGCAACATTTCTGGATAAATTCGCAACAGACATGAACAGCTTATTCTGTTAGTTGTGAAAGTGTGTTCGAGTGTGTAAGTGAAACAAAGCGACACCATGTAGGCAGGGTGTTTCCCTCCCCTCTGTGATCTCTGCCTTACTGTTATATCCTGTTTCAGTCCTAGTCCCTTGCACTGCTCTCCACCACCTATTTAATATTCCTCATTTCACTCCTCACTCCCACACTGGCGGTCTTCGGTCGTATCCTGTGACATTTGGTGTGTACATTTTATCCAGATTTCCTCACAGTGGTAGAAGTTCACACCTTCCTCTTAACCTGGTAACTACAGTTAATACTGTATTCCCTTTTAAACTATAGAGCAGCAGCTTCATGTTCTGTGCAGGAATAGAGTCACAATACAGTTGCAGGAAGTGCATTCAGCAGTAGTGAAATAAGCATTTTTCTTCTGTCCTGAACTCAGTAATTGTATAATGTGTGTGTTTATGTGTACAGCAGTCATGTTGTTCAGCCTCCCCTTAGTCCCAAAGCTGTTCTCAGAAGAAAGCTGTAAAATTCAGGTTGGACTAACGATCTGTAGTCTAAGTCTGTAGGCTTTACTTCAGTCATCAACACCTCCACAGGTATGGAGGCCCCCAGGTAGATGAACGTTGCCAACTCGGTCCAAGGTTTAACTGAGGATGTGCTAAGTTGTGGTGTAGATAAGATTAGCTAAGAATATGTTTATTATTTTGTCTTTGGAAAGTGGTACTTGAGGGACTTGAAAGAGTACCAACTATCACTTTTTAAGTTGCCTACTTTTTGCTTTTTACTGGCTGAAAGTAGTGATCTAATAATTTAGGATTCTATTCTAGTTTTAATTAGTTTTATTTAAAACCTAAGAAATGACTAAAATTCCAAATATTCCTGTTGTTAAAGCTGACCACCCACATTACCTGTAATGCAACTTGGCCATTGGCATTTTGATAGAAGTTTCAGGTCTGTTATGGTTGTCACATCTAATTTAGCCTTAAGCTTTTATGCTAAAGTTGTGTGGAAGGGATGAGATTTTTGCCATTTTAAGCCTACAGTCTTCATATCTAACTGACACCTGTCACAAGTCCATCTGAGAATACAGAAAGCTTTTAAAACCTTTTTTTTCATATGCTGCACTACTCCCAGACACCTGTAAACAGGCTTGATGTATAACACTGGTGGAGTTCCCCTTTAAGCCCTTATCACAATGAAATACTTGTCAAATTGAGTCCAAGCTTCACTTTAGTTCCCTCAGTTCCTGTCTTTTTTTTGCCTGGTTTCTTCCATTCTCTCTCTCTAGTTTTTGTTTTGGGAAGTTGGCTACTTAATTGTTCTTTAATTTTCGGTAAAAACATTCCTCTTCATAATATTTGATTCTATGATTAGTGCTTGTAATCTGAATTGATTCTTTGTGCAGTAAATCAGCTTCAGTCAGCTGGTTTCAGCCCTGAGGAATAGGCCCTTTTCAGACATGGCATATTAACATTGCCACCTTGATCAGTCTGTTAAAGTGACAGTCTGTCATTCAGCCATTCATTGGGCAATTTTATGTTAATGTTCACAGCTTCATTCAGACAGACCCATGACTGTGACAAGAGAGCCACAATATGTGTTCAATATTTGACAAAATCTGAGTTTCAGTTTAAATAAATTAATCAATGTGCACAGCCTGTGGATTTTTAAATTTCAGATCAAGTGCAGCATTAAATTCACTTAAGGCTTGACTAGATTCTGGTTGCCATTAATAGTTTTAGTGAACAGCTGGAATTTTTGGATTTGGATTTAGTTTGTTGTTTTGTTTTGTTTCCTGAAAAATTATTTAACCAAAAAGACTAAAAAAAAACAGTATAATGTGTGCTTTCATTTCAATGTATGTATAATCCTGGTGCCTATCCATTAATGTAAGTGCATGCTGTTCAAACTTGTGCAGTGTTGAAACTTATCAGTAATTGTAACTAGGTCCGAACTAGTTAGATTGCCATTGCAACTTTTAAAGAAAGGTGACCAGACATTAAGCTGACACACTTAATTGCCTTCAGATTAATGGAAAGCTGGGCATGTCCGAAAGTGGCTATTGAGGTAAAGTTTCTGGTTTCCCAGGCGTAACCCTGTGCTAGTTGAACACCAGAATCTATGCTCAAAGTCTCCTCTGGTGGCCATGCTGTAATTGTACAGTGCTATTGGCTCCTCCCTGTGCTCTGTGTCCTTCATCTGTACCCAAATCCTGCTGGAAAAAAAAACCCCATAGGGAAGCTGAAATCTAAATAGTTTTGACCTACTTCTGCCCTGTGGCAAATGGATAGTTAGTGCTGAGAACATGAAGCCTCATGAGCACCAACAGTGTGAGCTTTCAACGCCCTCTTTAGCCTTTCTGTCTTCCATCTGCACCCCCTGACTCCAAGCTCCCCTACTTGTTCAACTATTGACACCCCCACTTTATTAGTCATTTCTCAGCCCTTTTCCCAGCCCCCTAACACAGAAAAGCCACTACTCTAACCAGAAAAGATCTGAAATGTCTGTTAGCTCTCCATCAAATACTGGAAACGCGTCGTAGATAAATCACACGCACTTGTGATTTTCACATGATATGTTCTTAGTTGCTTAGCCCCAACCTGTAGTTTAGTGACAAGCTTGAATATATCCCCTACCTCTGCTCATCAGATAAAGCTGCTGTGGTTTTTCACATGTTCACCATGTTAGTAAGGCTGTTAAGAGGTTCAACACTGTGAAACTGAGACAGCCAATGGTTTGCAGCAGAGGCACACTGGAGAGAAAAAAAAAAAAAAAAAACATTTGTCATGCTCCGGCTAGATGTGTGACCTCAACCATCAAGAACGCACCAAAAGGTTATTTTTGTCTGTTGCCAGGTCTTACACATAACCTAACTTATCTAGGTTAGGTTATGTGTTCCCTCTTCCAAGCCTCCTTACATGCCACACTCTGGTGTTTATGGAGAAAACGGCAGTTTTCACCACAGCTAAATACTGTGACTGTTTTACAAAGAAGGGCTTTCATAAATGGATATTGACATGTTACATTTAATCCTTACAAAGTGATCCATTGAGAGCTGAGTGTTTTGCTACTTGAAAACAGGCAATGATGACTCCTCCAGTTCTTACCTCATTCATGAATAGGTTGCTGGGCTTTAAGTCATCTGACCCGATGATTTCAGTTAGCTTTTAGAGTTTTAGTCATAGTGAAAAAGTGGTTTACTGTGAAGGTGTGTGCTTTGGCACACGTACATGTGTGGAGGTTTTCCTTGTGTTGTTGTCCGTAAACTAAAATTAAGCAAGAGGCAAAGGAGGAGGTCTGTGAGAGTGTTTAGTCATGAGGTAATGTGACAAAGGGAGTTTATGCCAGAGATTTCTAGGAAAAAAAAACCTTGGCTGCTACAATATTTACACACACATGCTGTAAATCAACCCCTCTTTTTTTCCTGTTCATTTTAAATGTGTGGTATCTTTGTCTTTACTATGTATGGATGTTGGAGAGAAGTTGGTTGGTTTAGAAAGGCGCATGAAATTTGTGTGTTTGTGTGGGGGGTGGGAATGGGGACTTCCTTTCCCCTTCTCGACTACGTCCTTTGGCATAGAACACAATGTACTTAGCTGATCATCCAGAAAATGGGGAGTAATGTTAGATTTTGTAGTGTTACAGTGTTTGAACATAAGTAAACAGATTTCCACTGTCACCTGAAGTGATTTCTGAGATTCCCTTTTAGTTGAAACCCTTGCTGAATCTTTTTGGATTGCATTTAGTTTGGGGGGGGGGGGGGTAATGTAACCCTAAGCATGAGTGATGGCTTTTAGACTCCAGATCAATGATCTGAGGCAGGTCCATATAGCTTATAAAGCTCTATCTACTTTTGAACATCCTTTTCTGTTTTTAGGTTGTGACAAACTTTCCTCAGCCAATAACCTTTTTTCTAGCCAAGTTAACCACACTACTAACAAAGGCAATTTCTGACTGAGAAAAAAAAGTTGCGCAAGCCAACGTTTCTAGGAATTACAAGTAGTCTGCATTCTCTGTTTCAGCTCTTCCCTATCTCTTTTCCCTCTCTCTCTTCTCCTAAATGTGGGTAACACAGGAACCCTTCCAAGGCTTTCTACCAGGCCTTCCAGTCTGGCGGCAGATTAAGAGACTCAAAGGCCAACAGTGATAGGTACAGTACTATACTGGAGTGGACTGGACAAGCCTGCAAGAGTGTAACAATGTGTGTGCAGTGCGCAGTAGCAGTGGGCTTTGCTTTCTTCACATGCATGGATTTGATCTGGAAACAAAGCTTGGCAGCAAGCGGAGGACTGGCCAAAAGACTTTTCAACAACGTCTTAATTTTTCCTTTCTTCCTCTCTTTGGTGCTTTCTTTGACACAAACTCGTTCTGCAATGTTCTATGTTATCAGGGCCACTATCGTTATCAGTTTGTTTCGTCTACTGTCTGCATGTGATTTTCCTTGGTTTGGCCACATCTTTAAAGTCTTGTTTACCTGCTTTAATTGCAGAAATCCTCAGGGAAGAAGAAAAACAATACAAAGGAGTCAAATATTACAAGCAACACAAGTCATACAGGGAAATGGAGTGTAAACAAGTTTACCCAATTAGGGCAACTAACGATTATTTTTTCATCACTTACTTTGAAGAATATGAATGCTCTATTCATCACCTGCTGTTTATCGGCTGTACTCCTCCTCTCGGATAAATTAATCGTTTAGCCTATAAAATGTCAGAAAATACAAAAAATGTTCAGTTCCCTGAATTCCAAGAAGGTTTTAGGTGTTTTGATTTGTTTGACCAAAAGTTCAAAGCCAAAGAGCATTGTTTTATATCTAAATGATATACATTTAATAAACAGTTTAAAAATAACTCATAATTTTTATTCATGTTCATTTTTTCCTAAAGTAATTTGGCAAACCTATACGGTTGTTTACAATCTGCCTGGTTCTCTGGCTGCTTGTGCTGTATTGGTTTTCATTACAGTGACAACCCAACACCAAATCATAGAATTGATATTAGTGTCAGAAAAACGATTTTCTTTTTACATCCTTAACTTCTTTCAACATCTTCACAGAACAAAATGGCTGAGGAGTGTGTAAATGCTGTTTGTAACACACAACTTAAATAATGAAGTCTATCCACTGAGTCAATGTTTCTGTCAGAGGCTTTCACTCTGTTCTTTTCAGCACTGCTGAGTATTTGTAGTAAGTGGACTCCTATAGACAATGAGAGGACGCAGATTATTTTTATAATGCATTTTACAAAAATGAAAAGGGAAGCACATGAAACGAGATCTGTGTGACAGGAAACGAAACTGTTTTTAGAGAAATATACAGCTGATGTGCCACCACGAGCCACCAAGCAACTGCACACATTAACAATTTCACTCCATTTGCCAGGTAAATCAACTCTGTGTTGGGGTTATCTCAACTGAGTTACAGTGTTATTACAGTGAGAAAGACAACCTTTTTAATTATTTCACAGTGTTGGCCTTCTTTGCCCCACTGAAGCCAATGACACAAATAGTGCTCTTATAAGCCTTTTGTCTTTGTTTGTCTTTGTTTTTTGTCTGCAGTGGTGCTGTGGTGGATGCACTGTTCTGTCAAGAGCTGCTTTTGTTTCTAGGGAAGCAAAGATAACATGATCTTTGTTTAGTAGATCCTGGCGATGGCCTTTAGTTTTTTTTAAATCTGTTTTATTCAAGTTTATTTGGGATCATGCCCAAGGCAATGAAGTCATAGATGAGGTTGTGAAACTGGAAATGTGCTCAAATATGTGTTGCATTTTGGCAAAAATAGACACTGACTTTTACATGTCCTTCAGATCTTTTTTTTTTTCTTCTTGTCTTTACAATGTCATTGTTTATAAGGTGCTTTATGAAGGTCATGAGACTTCTAAGTCCACGTGGTCAACTACGTAGGAACAGCTTAACTGTAAGGTAGACAAAACGATGTATATAATAAAATATTTATGTAAAGAAAATCTATATTTTATATTCACGCTTATTACTGTACATGAATACTTACCTAATTTATTTGACTGTAAAGAAATTCTAAAATATATTATAAGCCTCACTAATTGTCCTAAAGTAGAACCGTGTCCTATGGTTTGCAATGTCAAAATAAATAATATAATATATAATAGATAAAAGTCGACCACTTGGGTACCTCATGGCTCAACTGGCACAGGTTCCTGGCAAAGGACATTGGCTACACTTCTTTTTTTCTCCCACTTAACCTTTTTAGTGAAATGTATTTAAGTACTGATATCTAGAGTCCTCTTAAAAAGTGCTGCAAAAGACATTTTACAAATAGGATATCAAAAAAGGCTGAGATTTATTTATATATTTTGTTCTTTAAATGTTTGTTTGCTATGTTGTTAGGCAACCAGTGGAGACTCAAGGAAGTAACTGCGTCTGGCAAAGACATGGTCTGACACAAATCTCCCTGTGGATTTAACACAATTTAACACAATTGTTTAGTTGTAAAGGTGGTAAGAAGCATATTTTATTGTATAAGATTTACAATCTTTATGTTGACTTAATTGCTGACTGACTTAAGTACTGTAGCAGTCATAAAGACCTTGGCAAGACACCAAATCAACTGCCTTTTTAATGCAATCAAAGTTGACTTGTAGATTGACGATCCTTTTTTAATTTTTAAATTAGAAATCTCAAAATAGAAATGTAGACTATGAAAAATGGTGTTCTTGCAGACTGTCATAGTAAGTTCTCATTTATCAAATACTTCACCAGAGACTTGCTCACAGTCTTCTATGCAAATAAAAATTTAAATCCATTATATTCTATAATACATATACAATGAACTCAGTGTACATGTTCAAAATCATACCAGAGTCATTCAGCAAGAGGGTTTCATGGTTGCTTAGTTGTAAATTTAGCACTTCCCCATTTTATTCTCTGCTGGATGACTGCCAGTGCCTCTCTACATGCACAGCTGTGTCATGTAATGTCATGTAACTTTGACGTACAGGTCTTAGATAATGTAAAAGAAGATACATGCTCAGCTATACTTCCAGTATTGGTTTTATTGTGTCTAATGTCACAATTAATTTTTATACAGAAACATTAAAACCGATCAGAATGAGATCTTTAAACACAGACGTATATAGGTGTCAAAGTGTGTAGTTAAGATTGGTTTGTGCACCTGCTGTCCTTGGGCATATGATCAGGCCTCGCCTCTTAAGCGCTGAACTTGTCTTATCATGTCTCAGACCAAGTTGAAAAGATTTTTTTTACGGTGGTGCAGAGGGAAAACTCCAGCTCCTAAATATGCCAGCAGTTCTGCCAGAGGCGAGGAGTGACAACTATTGTGATGCTCAGATGAGTTATTCCCCCTCATTGCTCCACTTGTCTGAGTGTAAACTTTTCAGCCTCTAATGGACTTTTTATTGATAATTCATAGCGAACACTTTAAGGGGAACAGCAGAGCTTGGAAGCACGAGTCCTGTAAATGTATAAAGTGAAGCTGGCAGAGGCATTTGTTGCATAATCACTGACAGAATAAGTTCAGACCCTTGATAGTATTCAGTTTCATCACTGTCGTTAGTTACATCAGTAGTTAAATACAATTTACTCTCTTATAAGGTTAAAACAGAGGAGGTGCATTCAGCAAGTTCCTGGCTTCAACATGAGATCTAGAGTCTTCAAAAACAATATGTGTGTCAAGACAAAAGCAAGGAGCAGTGCTTTAAGCAGGCATACTCGCTCTATTGAGCTCCAAAACACTACTCACTCGTGCTGTGGTTTCCAGAATCCCAACCCCCCTCCATGCCAGTTGTTCCTGGAAGTTCTACTTAAAGTACCAGATGGTGTCCTAATATGGCGCTGACTTGATTGTTATTCCTGCTTGCTTCAGTGTAGCCAGTGCATTTACAGCTCAGGTTAGCTGCCCAAACCATTAGGATGTAACAAAACCAGCCACTTTCACCTCAGTAAGCAGAACAATTATTAAGTCATAACTGTAAACATTACCCAAAATGTGAATATGTTCCACCAGCTTGATCCACATCACCTTTGCGTATGTACCTGACTTCTGCTCATGATAAACCAACTTACGAATAGGGGTTCAAGGGCTGGTAGTGCAGAATTGTATGGTAGTTTACATTGTTTAGATAATCATTTCAAAATACACTGAATCCTAGACACAAACAGCAATGGAAAAAACAAAATTGCTGCTTATCTGTAGGCCTGGCACAGTCCTTCTGAAATTTCAAGGATTGCAGTTTGCCTGTGTGCTGGCTCCATGTGGATTTCTTGTTTGTGATTGTCTTACTGGTAGTATTTATTAAGAACAGCATAAAAGCAAGTGGAACGATGACATACAGAAATGACAAGACATCCTGTGACGTGACAGGTGCTTTGTCACACAAACCACAAAATCACAACATGCATACTTTTTTTTTTTTAAATTAAGAATTATGGGAGAATCTGCCCTTTGTTGACAACATAATTAATTTTAAATCTTAATTTTAAATTCCCACTATCCACCTCATGTATTTCAGCTTAATGTGCAAAATGTTCCCCAACAATATCACTTTATTAAAACTAATACCAGTAATTATTTTGCCTCATTTTCTACCTGAACTGAATATAGCGTATGTCCATGAAATCTGTTTTTTGAAGCATGTTTTTGTCTTCTGTGCTGTGTTAAGCCACTAATGACAACAAAAGTGTAGGCCACAGAGTCCATTCAGCATCTGTGCTTGACACAGAAAATAAATCCTTGGGGCACGGGCCTATCGAAAACTTCTAGTAGGAGGAAAACTATAGGAGGGCCTGTGTGAGACGCCTCTTCTAAATTAAACTCACATTTGTACTGGGTGAAGTCTAGGTTGATGCAGTTTGTTTTACAGTGCATGGTTATGCAACCACTTATGGGGGGTCAAATTATGTGGTCTCTGAGGGAGAGAAAGACACTCTAATGAGGGAGTACTCGCTGCTGAAATGTGCATTATTGGTTATGATTTATTGCTTAGTGCTGGGTGTGTATGTGCCTGAACGACCCTGTTTGGATCTTATTTAGTACATGGTCATTGTGTTATGTACTTGCAGATAACTTGTGTTAGACATTGTCATATCTGACAGGCAGTAGTACAGGTCAGGATGTGAGTGACAGTGTTTCATAGCAGAAGAGGTATGGGGAACATTCCCTCCCCCTGTACAAGCTGCTGATAGCAATCAGCTGAGTGCTTCCGCTGGCCTCACACACATAAATTTGGATGGTGTGTGTGGAGGAACAGAACATTTTGTCCTTAAAGGGAGTCTATAGCTGACTTGAGGACACATTTCCACTTCACAGTGGCACTGATTTTAAAGTCTGTAAAAAGTCTGTTTTTCCAGTTTTGAAATGAATATAATAACGTCCCTTGACTCTAGCACAACTAGCAGGTCAAAATTCAATTCACGTTCTCTTTTACCTTCCTGTATAAAAAAAACATCTGCAGAACGAACAACTTCAGACTAAAACTACTGAAACTACTAAAACTACGAATCACTTTATATTAACCAGAGGTAACCAACCCTAACCACTGACTAGGTGGATTACTTACTTTAGCTTCCTTCTCTCCATTCTCATGTAAAAATGGTATCTTCCATTTTCTGAGTGACTGAACACACCTGACCCAGGAGATCAGCAGTAGGTAGGCAGAGATTGTTGGAAAATAAGCAAGCCACGGCACTTGAGGACCAGGGTTTCCTTTCTTAGAGGTTTCCAGGTACTGCAGTTAGGCCAGTTTGACTGACCAACACTCCAACTATCAGCAGATCCTTTAATTTCAATACCATTATTTAATAGTAAATTTAAGTTACAAAAATGTATCTGAACAGTAGCACGAAGTGAGCCTAATGAATGAATGTGTTGTGGGCAGACCCTCCCCCTCCTCCCCCAGCCCATACAGTCAGTACAGTTACCGTCACTGTGGACCGGGCAGAGCCAAAAATAATTTCTGAGACGTCTGTCTGCCTCCTGCCAGTGCCTCTCACTCCTCCACCCGCCGGTCGTGTTCCATTATCACACATGTGGTCACAGTTA
The DNA here is from genome assembly GCF_033026475.1 of Channa argus. NCBI lineage: Eukaryota > Metazoa > Chordata > Actinopteri > Anabantiformes > Channidae > Channa > Channa argus. Next base: position 9,231,609 of record NC_090210.1, on the reverse strand, counting down.
ACCCACTGAACCGCCTCCGGTGCGCTCCGGTAACCTGCTTTCAGCGGATTCATTTGGTGCAGGAGTCAGCGCTATGCCGTGCACGGTTTCCTACAAAGCAACGTGCTGCTCCGCGGCCCGAAGCGCCACCTGCGGCCTGCTGCTCTCCTGTCGGACCCGCCGCAGGTAACGAAGGCTGCCGCCGCTGCGCTCCGCATGTCCAGATTCTGCACCGTGTGCGCAAAAGTGCACCAGAGCTCTTTTGTGATGCGTTTCAATGGACACAGCGCGGAGATGTCGTGGCTGTAAGCGAATAACGTGTGGTGGTGTGTGCATTTGTTGCAGGCTCTTCTCTGCGTGTTTCTGCGTGTTAGCATTACTGGCATCGGGCCTTTGGAGAAAACTCCACGCCTACATTGAATATTTCTGTTTTATAAAATAGTTTGCACCAACTCGAACCTGTTGCCTGCAGCCAAGGTTCTCATATTTCTCCTGTAAACTCAGTGACATGACCTAGATTGGAGCTATAATGTATAGAGCATGACCCAGAGTGGTGACAGATCATTCTATATAATCTGCCCTAGATTCCTGTGGTGAGCTGGTTGTAGGTAGTTAGACTGATTGGACAATAGTGTGTTTGCGTATCTTTCCAGAATTTTAGGATTTTATTTCATTTGTTGGTCAACTGCATGTTTTCTAGTATGTTTTTTTTATTTTATTTTTTTTATTATTGTGTTTTGGGGAAGAGCCAACAAAGCAGAAAAGGAGTTCTACCTCCTCTCCCTGGGAGTTTTAGGATCCTGAAACCACTTATATTAATGCTAACATGATTTTTCTTTCTTTACAGTGCCTCTGGAACCAATGTTGTTGCCATTGACAATAAAATTGAACAGGCTATGGTGAGTAATTTACCATAAATCATGGGCTTCTCTGATAACTAGTCTCATTTACTATTTAGTTAAATTGGACAACAGCAACATCATGGAACAGTCTGTACACACATGTGTATTTGGTAAAGTAATGCTCTTTTTTTTATAATTTAGGTACTTCCTACTCATGCTGTCATCCATGTCTTGCTTTCATGTTTTGTGTTGCCTTTGTCTTTGCTTCTAAGCGCACCCACACTGAATATACAGCTAGACTGAATACATGAGCAACTTCCATTGATGTCCCTTTGTGCTTGCGTCTCCGTATGACTCTGCCACTTCCCATCTGGTCTTACATGTTGTTAAACCAAGTGGCACATTTCATGCCATGCTCTCCTCTCCTGCAGGACCTGGTGAAAAGCCATCTGATGTATGCAGTTCGTGAAGAGGTGGAGGTCTTAAAAGAGCAGATAAAGGAGTTGTATGAGAGAAACTCTTTGCTAGAGAGGGAGAATGCTGTGTTGAAATCTCTGGCCAACAACGAGCAGCTGTCTCAGCTGCCCTCTCAGTCAGCTGCCTGCTCCACGCCTCCCCAGCAAGGACTCAGCCAACCTCAGCAACAGGCCCAGCCGCCGCTTCAAGTTCAGCCTCAGCCGCCGTCACATCCCCACTCCCAAATACAGCAGCTCCCTAAACCCCAGCAGCTCCAGACTCAGCCTCAGCTCGACCCCGGTCAACAACTGCAGCCCAACGTCACCTCCGCTTGAAGTGCATCTGCTCCGCTCCGTTTAGTGTGGGGAGGAAAAAAAAGAGCATCCTTACTGCAACCTATTACAATTAGTGTATGTGAAATTAAAAAGAAGAAGAAAAAACTTTGTCTTCTTAGCCACCAGCTTGACCACAACGTACAGTGCTTATATGTGTGGGAGTGTGTGTCAGGGTGAGTTTGGGAAGTGTGACTGAATTGGTGTCAGAGTGTAAGTGTGTATGCGTCTGTACAGTGGGCCTTTCCAGTGTTAATGCAATCATCAAGGGAGAGAGACAGTGTGTGTGTGTGTGTGTAGAGCCACAGTATCAAGGAAGGTTTTTTTTTTTCCCCATCTTGGATATGTTCCTGGGTTGGTTGACATGCTAGGTCCAAGCTTGCAGAGATGAGGTCTTTTCTTGGACTAAACCTAGGCCAAACCAGCCTGCAACCTGATCTGAAATCTGCTCAGACTGTAGGTGTGGAGGGGGTGGGTTTCACCTCACATGAGGGACAAATGGGAGTGATTGTCAAAAAGAGAGCGATTATTTTTTTAACTGTGACAATTGGGTCGGTAAAGGGGTATTTTTTAGCCTTGCTGTTTCATGTTGTGAAGTAAAAGTGGGAGAGTGTTCTTCGGAGCGTCACACCGCTGCCGTTACATTTACATTAAGTCCAACCCTCGCATCGGTCTTGCATCTGATTTCTACTGTTAAGTGTTTATTTATTACAGGGCTGCTATTTTCATAAATGAACAATGTCATGAATCCTGTTTAACAGTAGCCCATTGACTTGTTTCCTCTCTTCAGTGTTTCAGCAGATTGGCCACTCTCCCAGGGGCAGTGCTTTATATTGTTGAAAATGTAGGCAAAAAGAAATCCTGACAAATGATTAACACTAACTCAAATTTTACGCTGCAGTTGCCAATTCATAGCTTGAGTCACGATCCAGCATGAATGTACATTTTTGTATAGTATAAAGTATTAAGAGCCTTGATGGGTGACTTCACCTGTTGACATCAAATTTTAACATGAATCTGCACAAGGCAGTTAATGAAGATTGGATTTGGATGGTGGTTATTTAAAAGGTGAATTAGTACTGCCATACCCCCTCCTTACTTTGTTTTTTCATTGTTTTCCCTGAGGGGGTGGGCTAGGGGGAAAAGCTGTGAAATCATTCAACCTACTTTGTAACCAAAGATGCAAAGCTGTGTAAAAAAAATTTTTTTTTTTAAAACCTTCTCCTTCACAAAATATTTTGTTGCTGTTCAGCATGTTCTGCATGACCTGTAATCTTCAAACCACTTTCTTACCTCATTTTTATTCTGCACTCTTATTGTAAGATAGTCTGTGAACAGTGTAAATGGGTAAAACGATGCAGAGAGAAAAATAACCTAGTGTTACTGACACTAGTCACAGAAAAATGAAGTGAGCCATGTTTTGTTCATTTAAATGGTGTTTGAATTTCATATGCCAATAGTTTTGTTACATTGCAAATTTTAATGTATTTAAATAAAAGCAATATTCAGATTCCAAAACATGTCTTGTTCCAATAATAGGTTTAACTGAAGCTGCACAAAAAAAAAAAAATGCACCACTTTCTGGAAATTGTCCTTGTAACATTTTCCCACCCTTCCTACTATTTTATAAACCTATGACTAGTGCACACATTACCACAGATGCAAAGCATGTTTCTGTATCCATGTCAGTATTTCAGATTGTGACACAGCATCAGCAGGTGATGCCGTTTGACAACAGCAGTTCAAGATTTCAATAGTGAGCTACAGATTGATATTATACAAGTTTGCCAAATCTTTTAAAGAGAATCATTTATTTGAATAAACATTACAAAACAATTCTCAAAAATGTCAAAAACAGGTGTTGAGAACATACATGCCACTGTAGCAAATACATAGCGGTCTTCCAAAGGGGAAAATTGGTCTTCTATTCCAATTATAGGACATCCACAGTACACAGCTGAAAACAATGACATGGACAATGAATGGGAACTTTGTTTTAAACTCTTCCACTGACACTGGCCCACTTGAGTTATCACTGCTGTGCATGTTGTACTCATTTGTCACAGCTGCCCTGTAAAAATCAGTCAGTGGGGCAGCACTATCCCATTTGGTAGGAAGGTGGGGTTCACTGAAGGTCTGAGCAGGACAAAGGGGCTTCATACCGTTATGTTGGCTGTATTCAGGTCTGCTAACCCACAGTAACAAATCTGCTTGCTTTACTGCTGTGTGCTGTGGCAGTGCGCTGATCTTTTAGGATGCGGAATCGTTCGTTCAAGGTCATTGAAGTTTGCTGTGGAAAGAAGTTTCAGGACATGTTAATGTGCTGACAATATGGAGACAGACACCTCTACATTAAACAATACCAAAAGAAAAAAAAATGAAGTAGCACAAACTAACCGGTTTCCCAACACTGTTAATGTCAAACTGTAGAGGCACGCCTTTAGGTATTTTCTTCTCCATAGTTTCTACTTTGATAGGAGCCGAGCTAGCGGCTGGGGGATGAAGGGTCCAGGCAGTGGGGGGTCTAATTAAAAACAAACAAATGTGACTCTTTTTTTTAATATAAATATAAAATTATATTCATGTACAGATTTAACAATACTACAAACTAAAAATAGTGTTGAGTGTTCCTTACTCTGGCTGAGTCCGAGCTGTGGGGTTATCAATTGAAACTGTCAAGATTCCACTGCTGGTTGATGACGTACGCCACCTGGTGGACAAGCAGAGATGATGCATAGTACCAGTGGAAGAAAACAAGACAGACCCTAAAAATGGCAAATAATGGCCTTCTTCTCATCTGAATGATTCAAGGTGTCAGTGGGATTTCCTCTCTCCTATGTACAAAGGCACATGATATAGGCAATTTTTTTTTAACAACAGTATAAAAAAATAGGCAAAATAGACTCTGGAGTCTAAGAATACTCACTGTCGAGTTCTGGCTGTAGGAGACTGAGGATTTGACTTTTGCACCTGGGCTTGTACCTGCAGAGGACATGCTAAATAAAAAGTGGTGCAATGACAGTTTGACTTAGTCTAGAAATAGATCTTAGAAGAGCTCAAAACTACTGGTTATGCTCAATTAGTCTACAGGTACCCTCACTGGCCACTTCAGTACACCCATACAATGTAATACAGCAGCTCTGCCATGTATTCTACTTTTATAAGAAGGATATAACCTAAAGTTTCTGATTCAAAACTTTCAGAAAGGTGATAATTCTAATACATGATTATTACTGAGGTCATAGTGGGTGGTGGAGTCATACTGGAGTGCTTTAGATTAAGAGATGGCCATGCCCACCCCATATAATGTGGAATAATAAAATGCTAAGGCTAAAACAATAGAACTACATCTTAAAAGAGCAACTATTGGATTGTGCAGCTGAACTTAATTGGCCAGTTAGTGTATATTTAAAAACATGAATAGATTCAAGTACCTTGAGTCCTCTGTGAAAAAGAAATGTGGCTTGGCGTGCGTCCCTCTGAGTCTGCTGGATCGATGGTAGTGGTCTGCAAGAGAGAAACAAAGGCAGCATTTAATTACAGTGCTGTAGTTCAACCAAATTAAAACTGTTACATATAACATAAAACAACATAACAGGCCTTTAACCACTACCACAGTTCCCCTTTTAAGAAAATAATTAGTGGCACAAGAGCACCATCGACAGATACTTTATTATTCCCCAGAGGGGGAAAAAAAAAAAAATATTATAATAAATTGTGTAGCTATTGCAGTAGCTATTACACATATACATACAAAATATTAAGATATCAATTAAGCTAATACACTGTTCACCTCACTAAAATGCACAGTCACTCTAAAAGCCAGAGATATGTTCCTGTATTATCCATTGAAATGCCTTAGTTCAAGCCGTTTACAGTTTTTACTCCTGTGCATATGCAGAAACAATGGCTGTATGTTACAGTTATTGTAGTTACGTTGTGATGAAATGCTGAAGGTCTGTTTCCTCACCCTGCACAGTCATTGTACAGACTAATGGCTGTTTGCAGAAATGACCTCCTGTACTGTTCTTTGTCAGAGGATTTGAAGAAGCCTCTTCCTGAAGCTGCTCCGCTGATTGAACAGCAGCTTGAGGAGAGGATGTGAGCTGTTCTCCATTATGTTTAACAGTTTGCACAGCAAACTCCTCTCCACTACCAACTCCAGAGTTTCCACAGTGGTCCCCAGGACAGAGCAAGCTTTCCTAAGTAGTTTATTCAGTTTGTTAGTGTCACTGGCTCTGATGCTGCTGCCCCAGCACATAGCAGCAAAAAAAATAAATAAAAATAAAAAACTGCAGCATCTGATTTTACACACTGAAGGACCTGAGCATCCTCAGAAAGTAGAGTCTGCACTGAGCCTTTCTGTAGACAGCCGCTGTGTTGCATGTCCAGTTCAGTCTTTTGTTGAGGTGAATTCCAAGATATTTGTACCCCTTCACCTCCTCACCTAGAATGGAGATGGTTTTGACTCTGCTCCTAGTCCTCCTGAAGTCCACAACGATCTCTTTGATGAGGTGATGGTTTCCAGACCAGTCCATAAAGCTGTCCACTAAGCCCCATCACCACTGTTACACCCTACCACTGCAGAGAGGACTGTTCCCTGAGGTGCTCCTATGTTGCTGACCACCTCTGACACACATCCCTGCAGCTCCACAAATTATGGTCTGTGAGTCAAGTAGTCAGAAACCCATGAGGTGATGGAGCAGTCAGTCTGCATCTTCAGCAGCTTCTCTCTCAGCAGGACAGGATGGTTTGTATTAAAAGCACTTAAATCAAAGAACATTATCCTCACAGTTCTGCCTGCTTTGTCCATGTGAGAGAAAGCCCGCTGCAGCAGGTAGATGATGGCATCATCCACTCCAGCCTGGGGGCAATAAGCAAACTGCAGTGGGTCCAAAGAGTTTCTCACCTGAGGCCACAAATGTGACAGTAGCAGTTTCTCTAGAATCTATCATCATGTGTTAGCTACTGGTCTGGAATCACTGAGGGCATATTGAGAGGATTTCTTTGGTAATGGAATCAGACAACATGTCTTCCACAGAACCAGCACCTACTCCTGACTCAGGCTCAGGTTAAAGAGGTGCTGCAGAATCTCACTAAGCTGCTCAGCACAGACTTTCAGGACTTTGGGGCTGATGCCATCAGGACCCACAGCAGGTGGGTGAGTAGGGTGGACATGTTGGTGGAAAGGGAGGAAGGTGATTAGTACTACGGTTTTCTGTAGTGTCTGTACTGAGAGAAGCTGTGGTTTGTGTAGGTCTCTGTCTCCGTCACCGCCCCTGAAGGCACTCTTCTTCCTGTTGACCATCTCCGATCCAACCAGATCACTGGTGCTCCAGGGTTTATTGTTGGCACAGTACACAATTGTGAGGGTGATTGTAGCTCAGGAGGTACAGCAGTTGTTCACCAGTCACACGGTTCAACAAACCCCAGGGTTGTTGGTTCGATCCCTGGCTTCCCCGGTCACATGTCGAAGTGCTTTGAGCAAGACACTGAAAAGATGAGTGATGGCCAGGTGCATAGCAGCTCCCCCATCTGAGTGTGTGTGAGTGTGTGAGAGAGATTGTGAGTGGGTGAGCAAGAACCAGTGTAAAGGTTTAGAGTACCAAACCAGAGAAAAGCGCTACGTAAGTGCAGACCATTTACGTACCGTCGTCGCAGCTGAAATGGTCTCCGGACTGATGCTGCAGTCTGGCCTTTCTGTGGATCAGGCTGCCTGTACGGCCGTCTCTGAACCTCAGGCTTCCTATACTGACCTTCAGTGCGCTGAATGAAAGGCCTTGTTTTCTGTCTTGTTTTCTGAAAAGGAAGGTGCAAGAGAGGACAAATGCAATATAACCAAAGGAAACATTTTGACAAGCTGGGTTGCTACTACAAATAAATACAAGTAGGTTTTTTTGGTTCTGGTGAAACAAATGGCTAATGGACACTTTTAAGATTAGTTAAATCAAAGTGTTTTTATTTTACTTCATACAACTTACCAGCTTAAAAATGAAGGAGGAAAAGCATTCATTAAAGTTAATTCTCCAAAACTTCCTCAGTGTTTTTAGATAAGAGTTGCTTCCCTGAAGCAGCCTCTGCCAATTCTTAAAGCACGTTAACTCAGTGAACAACATACCTGGTTGAAATAAAAGAAAATGAGATGATCTGCAAATCATTTCAAATAAATTTAATTGGTACAAAAGTTGAGACCTTAACATACAGTATGTTCATTTTGAAATTGATCCCATTGACCCATGAAAAAGAGAGACTTTATAACATAAGAATAAAAAAAAAAACAATAAAAAAAAAAAAAAAAGTGTGGAAAGGTGGAACACCTTTCAATTCTCAGATAACTATAGTTTCTATAACTTGATAGGGTCCTCCTGTGGGAAATTCAGTTGATTGTATGCAATTTGGAAAAGCATACACCTGTCCATATAAGGTCCCACAGTTAACATGGCATGTCAGAGCACAAACCAAGCCATGAAGTCCAAGATATTGTCTGTAGACCTCCAAGACAGGATTGTGTCGAGGCACAGATCTGGGGAAGGGTAAAGAAAAGTTTCTGCAGCATTGAAGGTCCCAATGAGCACAGTGGCCTCCATCATCTGTAAATGGAAGAAGTTTGGGTCACCAGGATTCTACCTAGAGCGGGTTGGCCGACCAAACTGAGTGATCAAGAGAGAAGGGCCTTAGTCAGGGAGGTGACCAAGAACCTGATGGTCACTCTTCAAGACCTCAACATTTCTCTGTAGAGAGAGGAGAACATTCCAGAACAACCATCTCTGCAGCACTCCACCAATCAGGCCTGTATGGTAGAGTGGCCAGATGGAAACCACTCCTCAGTAAAAGCCACGTGACAGGCCTGAAGGACTCTCAGAACATGAGAAACAAATTTCCTGGCATGATGAAAGAAAGATTAAACTCTTGCAAAGAGTCATGTGTGGAGGAAACCAGGCCCCAATCACCACCTGGCCAATCCCATCCCTACAGTAAAGCATGGTGGTGGCAGCTTTATGCTGTAGGGATGTTTTTAAGTGGCAGTAACTGGGAGACTAGTCAGGATAGAGGGGAAGATGAGTGCAGCAATGTACAGACACATCCTTAATGAAAACCTGTTCCAGAGGACTCCGGGCGTCAGACTGGGGCTACAGTTCATCTTTCAACAGGACAACGACATCAAACACACAGCCAAGATAACAAAATAGTGGCTACGGGACAACTCTTTGAATGTCATCGAGTGGCCGAGCCAGAGCCCAGACCTGAACACGATTAAACATCTCTGGAGAGATCTGAAAATGGCTGTGCGCCAATGCTCCCCTTCCAACCTGATGGAGCTTGAGAAGTACTGCATACTGCAAAATAATGAATTTAATCCATTTTGAAATAAGGCTGTAACATAAAATGTGGAAAAAATTAGGTGCTGTGAATACTTTGTGGATGCATTATTCATTCAGAACTGTTTTGAGTCAATGCTTCCCTGCTACACATGTTTTCTGAAAGATAAATTGACATTGAGTTCTTAAGCACTTCAACAGAAAGCTGTACCAATGTTTCACTATCAGCTTTTTTTCGACTTGGCATAAAGCATGACTGTAACAAAGAACTGTGCTATTTTAATACAAGGCCTTGCAACATGTTTTCTTCTAATACATTCCCTGAGCAAATTAATTTTAGTATATGACCCACAATAAGATATGGGTTTAGGGCCATAGGCAATTTCAAGCCAATATTATCAGCAGCCCACTACCGGCTTGCTTTGCTCTGCAGTATGGTCCTCATTACCTGGTTGAACGTCGTTCTGTTGAGCGTGCCGACCCGTTTCAGCAGGGCAGCCGGCCTCCTGGCAGCCAGTCCTGTGATAACCCCTTGCCCCCGTCGTCGACCTGGTAGGAGAGGCCCTCTTCTGTTTCTTAATTTAGACGCCCCTCCTCGTGGTACGCCACATCCTGGTGAAGTTAATACTAGCTACTTTACACATTTAAATACGGAGTTGATTTAAGAGACAAATGCAAAGGTTATCGACAGAGCAAATAACCACCCGAGACTGGACACACCTCTATGGATCTGTCCTGCACTCCGCGATGAAACTCCTTTCCCTTGGTTTAAGAGGCCTTTCTTCTTGACTGGTCGACGGTTCACAGTGGCCTGTCTCCTTTTTAGCTGTTGCTCTTTTTTGTTCAACCGAATAATATCATCTGTTAAATTTATCACACAAGCAACTGAGTGAGTCTTGATGGTCAAACGAGATATATTTAGCTAGCTAGCTAGCTACTGGCAACCTCCCACCAGCCAGAACTATTAAAGACCTTACCTAATGACATGTCGACTTTATCCGGGACCGATGGTCCTTTCCCTCGACCCGCTGTAAAATCAACCTTGTTCATACTTTCAAACCACGATAACAATCCAGAGGGGGAAAATGAAATACTTGACAACTGTGTCAACTGTTCGCCCCTTATGAAGCTACGCTGCAACAGCCAAGAACCTCCTCCTAACGTAAAGGACGCTGCGCATGCCCGATAAAGGCAGCCTAATGGCACTGTGGGAAATGTAGTTCAGCCAGATTAAAACTGTTACAAAAGCTAAACATCACCGTGCTCGTGTTACTCCTTGTGCAACACGTTAGAGTGTGTTTGTGTCTGGACTGCTGCTGTATGTTATCTCTGTCGGTTAGCATCAAAAGTACTTTTCTAGCTAAACCGAGGCAGCTATATTTAAAGTTTTATTCACCGTATGCTTATCTGCATTAGGAGGAGGTAAGCTTTCTTATCTAAGCTTTGGTGATATCAACGAGTCGTCGTTTCTCTCATGCTTTCTTTCATTCATGTTTTGCTTTGCGTAACTTAATGAATTCTGTCCTCCTCCTCTACGTTATTCTGAGCTATTTCACGGTTTTCACTTTGTTTATTTCTTCAGCTTCCGCGTTTCCTCTGCACCAGGGCGATTGTTCAAGCTTGTTTTTCCCATTAAAGAGCGCTCCAGCCCAATAGTGTTCACCTTCTTTACCAGTGAAACCACTATGTCAGAAAGAAAACGCAAGTCAACGTCTGATGGAGCTGCTGGTGAAGGGCCCAGTGCCAAACAGCAGAAGGTGTCCTCCATGAAGAAGGAAAGAGCTGGGGGGTGGCTGGTGGACCTTGTGAATCAGCAGAGGTCAGAGATAAAGGGCTCCATGTTCAACCAAAAGCGCCTTCGTTTCATAAATGACACTAAAAAGATAAAACAGGGCTCCAAAGGGGTTTTGTACTGGATGTCAAGAGAACAAAGAGTGCAAGGTAAAGCATAACACAACCAACGGTACAGGAATAAGAGACTTTTTTTGACTTGGATCAATGTCTCTTTTGGCAATGTGTATTTTAGATAACTGGGCACTGATCCACGCACAACAGCTTGCTGTGCAGGAGGAAGTTCCTCTGCATGTCTGTGTCTGCTTGGTTGTCTCCAAATCAGAACTTTCCACTCTGAGACATTACAGCTTTATGCTGAAAGGTCTACAAGAGGTTGCACAGGTACTGACTGAAGGATTTTTGAATGCATTAATTTTTAGGTGTGTATTGTAAGTTTGTTTAATTGATTCACAGGTAGATCATAACCTACAGTGCATATGTTTACTCAGAAACTACAGGGTCAGTTCTTAAGCAAAAATGATGGAATAATGGACTAAACATAATGTGGCAGTCCTAGTTTAGTCGGCGATAAAATCAATAAGCATAACAGTTGGGCAACAAAACTTGTTTCTGGGTATAGTAAATGGCTTTTGTATTTATTTATTTTTTGTCAATTATAGTTGGAGGGCTTATCTTCATAGTATAGGGCTTAACTTTGCTTTCCTGCCTGTGTTAAACAGGAATGTAAAACCTTAAACATCCAGTTCCACTTGCTCCATGGTACAGCAGGAGAGATTCTCCCTGGATTTGTGTCAGACCACAGCCTGGGGGCAGTGGTGACAGACTTTTCCCCTCTCAAAGCGCCACTACAGTGGTTGGAGGATGTCAAAAAGAACCTTCCAAAGGAGATTCCCTTTCTTCAGGTAAAATCTTGCTCACACGTGATTTATAGAAAGATGTATTACTGGGATGTTGTCTATTCTTGGATTTGTTCCCACTCAGGTTCTAGTAGTAGTAGTAGTAGTAGTAGTAGTAGTAGTAGTAGTGCTTTATTTGTTTGCACTCATCACACTAGTTGTTTAATGTGGTCAGTAATTTTTTACGTTATGTTAGTTAAACACCTCATTTTCTGTTTAAAGGTTGATGCCCATAATATAGTTCCCTGCTGGGTAGCATCACCTAAACTTGAGTACTCCGCCAGGACGATCAGAGGCAAAATCACCAATCTTTTGCCAGAGTTCCTCACTGATTTCCCTCTGGTAGAAAGACACCCTTACACAGCTACAAGAATCGCTAAGGTAAGTGCTGCAGTAGAAGCATTCATTATTATGTGGATAAATGATATTATGTTGCTGTAGGGAGGAAAAAAAAAGCCCTTTTATTTGTTGACTTATTGATTGGTAATACAGTAGGCTATCAAAATAATTTTCGTAAAATATTTGTTGCAATGAAAGTATGAACTAAGCTCAGTACAAGTGAGCTCTCAGTAAATTCATTGATGGAGAGTTTAGAAGTCAAACTGCTGCATAAAACAACCTTCAGCCTTCAGCTGTCTCGTTTCTTCTCACGAGTGACTATAAAAGCAGGAAACCTTCTTGACTGACCAAAAGTTTAAAAACACTTCTGAAGCATTGAATATTAAAGGTACATGGTGTGAGGTTTCTCTGCAGTTCTGTGATTGATATGCCATTCACAGGCTGTGAGCCTTATGATGATGTAAGGTGAAAGGCTCAGAACTTTTTTCACTGCTTTTGAAGTTTGCAATTCCTGATAACACCAGAGTATATTTGAGCTCATCACTGTCAGCTCTGATCTCTGCTGAGTTTCCCTCTTTTCTCTCTTCTTCACCTTGCAGCCAATAGACTGGAACAAAACCCTTGGCTCACTGCAGGTAGACAGATCAGTAGGAGAGACAGAGTGGGCTAAACCAGGCACTAAAGCAGGGATGGCCATGTTGGAGTCCTTTATTGATGTACGCCTTAAACTGTTTGGCACGCAACGCAATGACCCAAATGCTGCTGCCCTCAGCCAGCTCTCCCCCTGGATTCGATTCGGTCAGTAAGACCATGAAATAAGCAGTGGGTACAAATGTGGTTAAAACTGTGAAACATTTTTGGGGAAAAATCTGCTCTGGTTTAGCTTTCTCCAGGGTTAAACTCGTATCTTTTTGTTGGAGTTGTTGTCGCTACTTTAAAATCAAGTCTGCTTTAAATCTTTTTCTAAAGTCGAACAAAACACGTTTGCATTGCACAACACCTTTGATGTTCCTAGTCTGATTTTATTGTAGGTGGTACTTGGAAATTTAAATGCATTGCAGATTGTCTTATAAATTCACATTAAACACTTCACTCTGAAACTAAAATGTAAAAGGATTATTATGCCACAGCTTAACTTGGTACTCTTTTCCAAACAGAAAAAACAATATATGCCCCACCAACTTTTTCTACTCCAGATTATGAACATGATTATAAACATGTATACTAATCCTTCTGCCACTACCTTTTTAAAAACACATAATCCCCGTTTATCTTTGCCTGCTTATTCAGTTCATCGTAAGCTGCCTCTGTTTTCCTCTTTAACGTCTTGACTCTTCCAATCAGGCCACTTGTCAGCCCAGCGTGTGGCTCTGGAAGTTAAGCGCAATGGGAAAGGCAAAGACAACTCTGTCGGCTCCTTTATTGAGGAGCTAGTGGTGCGCAGGGAGCTGACTGACAACTTCTGCTACTACAACAAGAAGTATGACAGTGTGGAGGGTTAGTTGAGATTTCATTAACATACATTCTGCTCTGTTGTAATAAGTTAGTGACATCAATCTGACTCGGTCAGTCTTCTGCTCAACTGACTTAATTTGTCTAATAAATTGCTAGTTTGAAATGTTGCTGTATTATATTTGTGTGGCAGGTGCATATATGTGGGCTCAGAAAACCCTGAAGGACCATGCCAATGACAAGAGGCCATATCTCTACACATGTGAGCAGTTGGAAAAGGCACAGACACATGACAAACTGTGGAACGCAGCTCAGGTACATATAATCCGAAACACAATTGACGTCTGTGTTTTCATAAAAACCTTGCTCGCTGGTTTGCATTGTGCTTTGTTTCTTATTTCTGTTTATTGCATCACTCTGTTAGTATCAGATGGTGGTTGATGGAAAGATGCATGGTTTCTTGAGAATGTACTGGGCCAAAAAGATTCTGGAGTGGACTTCATCCCCAGAGGAGGCGCTCTCCATCGCTCTGTACCTAAATGATCGCTATGAGCTCGATGGCCAGGACCCTAATGGCTTTGTCGGTAAGGATATAAAATAACATATAATGTTTTGTTTTTTTTCCACTCCTTTACTTGCTATTTCACATCTGTGCTTTACCCATCGTTAGGTTGTATGTGGTCAATTTGTGGCATCCATGACCAGGGCTGGGGCGAGAGACCTATTTTTGGAAAGATTCGCTATATGAACTACAAAGGCTGCACTCGGAAGTTTGACGTAGCCAAGTTTGAGAAGAATTACTGTCCCAAAAAGCTTTGAAGCATAAAATGTTTTGAAGGTTGGGAAAGATTTGCTTGACAGCCTACATCTCCTATACCTTCACCTCAGGGAGCATCCTTACATGCAGTACAGTTTACTTTGTTTTTTGCTGCTTTTGTTTTGGCCAAAATATTCAGTACATAATTGCTTAGGTAGAATAGTCGGTTATTAAGTTTTCTAACTGTTTATGTACAGTGCGCTCTTGTTTATGGTTTTACTTAGCAATTTTTTATTTCTACTTTCATAGTACTGTTTGGTTTATTAGTGTTTGTTTTTTGTTGTTTGTTTTTTATTTTTCCACGGTACAATTTTTTTTTACACGAGGCTGTGTGTATCTTTTTCATGGGACTCACTTTCTTTATAAAAACTTTTTTTAAACATGTTATACAGAAATATAGCAGCTCTTGCCTTTAACTGAATAGTTCATTCTTGTTTATTTTTTTATCTCACAATTTCTTTGGAAATTAATTTTTTGGGGGGGATAAAAGTCTTTTCTTTAATCTGAAATTAAAAAAAAAGGCAAACACTCTCACATCTCTGTTGAAAATATGGCTGATGTAATTAAGCTTTATAAAGGTTTACCAACGTCATTCATCAAGGTCTAATGAAAGCTGTTCCTGATTCCATTGTTGTTGCTCTTAGCAAGCTGAGACTGTCCCTGGAGATGAACCCACTTGCAAATTTAAAAGTGCAAGTAGAGTTTAACACACCTGGTCCCACTCAGACAAATCACATTTAATTACCTGAAAGGTTTGTTCAAGGTGATGCAAACTCTTGCTTGCAATTAATAATTGTAATTATATTTTATTATGCCTATTTTATACCTATTTGTTACTTTTGATAATAAAGGAACATTTGTAAGAGCTGATATAATATATTTTTTTAAAAACTTACTTTTTTTCTACATAAGGGATGCTTTTTCCCCTCAACAGTATATTAACTATATTTACTGATTTAAAGTCCTCAGCAGAGTTTCAGTCATACATATTTGCCTTCACGTGCCATTGTACTGTGAATGAAATCGGTACTTGATATAAAAGAAGGAAATACATTTACAGCACTATGAGAGCTGGAAAACGTCTAAGTTTTGGATTTTGTTGCATAGACACGTCACACAGTGTGGATAGTAAAATTCATGTTAACATTTTTTTTACTGCATTTCTATGCCAATTTCTACCTTGAAAAGAATCCGTGGTAATACTACTGACATAAAGGAGATGAATCTATGTGTTTTTTAAAACCACACCAAATTTGATTTGGTTATGTGGAGAACACTGAATATTAAAACTGACAAAGACGTCAGAAGAAGTCAAAAAGAATGCTGCTGCTAATTCTCAAGCCTTCTGTTACTTTGTTAAATTCATTAGCAGAGTGACAGAAAAGTTCGCGAAGCCACAGCCTTCTACATGTTTAAACTGTGAGTTATGAGGAAAAGGATATAGCTGTGATAAGTGTTTTTTACCATGACATTGACATTACATACTTTAGTAGCTATAAGACATTTGTTTTAAAAGTATGAATTGGTTGTAGGGAATGACAACAGATGCAGATGTCAGTAAACACAGCATTGCATGGAATTAAATGCTAACGTCAGGAAGCTAACAGGTTGACGTTTAGCAGATACAGTAGCATTTTTACCATGTTTCGCCTTAAGCAAATTCTTAACTTATTAGCACCAAACACAGATCTAAGGATGGTGAGTGAGGTTGTCGTTGTTTGCTCAAAGTTCTTCACAAATTACACTTTTTTTTCACCTGACAAACGTTAAAAGAGAAGTAAAGGCAAAAGCCATTGGCAATTGTGTGGAGACCATGAATTTCTTTAAAATGTCATGGCAGTTTATATCTCGACCAAAGCAACATATACCAGCATTGCTCGGGACTTTGCAGGTGAAAGGTTACTTAAACAAATCAGACTTAGACATAAGAATGATGCAATAGCAGCATTTCTGCTGCATCCTGGGATTTACTTGCCTTTTGTGAAACAGTTTGTGTATAAAATGAGCGGAGAGATAATATTACACACTCAGTCTGGTAGCTGTACAATTGCATTTGATATATATTTTCACATTCACTTTTTAAAATTAAATTCAAGAGCCTGTATTTTAATGAAGTTAATTTATCCTTCCTTATGTCCTTCTCTTACCTCTGTGTCCTCCTCTCTCCTGCTTCATCTCTCTATGAATGTATTATGAGCACTTCACTCATCAGCTGTCGGGGGGAGCACTTTTCTTTCTCTAACCAATCAATTTTCACCACAGGTCTCAATGATCCAATCATCTGATAGTTCTCAAATTTAAAACTGCACCTCTCTCTGCCTCTCTCTGCCTTTTCAGCACTGTGTTATTCAACCCTCCTCCACCTGCTCATCAGATCAGCATTCCTTGCGTTCTTCTCTATGTTCATCATCTCCTGCTTTTTCCTCATCGTTATTGAACCCCTCCATCACCATCACTCAGTCCTCTACTATGCTCATCAGAATCTGGCTCCATCTCCATTTAAGCCTCACCTCTCCTTTGCCATCTCTCTGGTACTTTTTCACCTCACTGCTGTTTCGACTGCATTACCTTCTCACCACCACCAGTGACTCCAGCAGGGATATCTATACTTGTCTATACCTATAATCTCCTCTAACAAAATACATCATGCCTAATTTGCTTTTTATATTATACAGCCAGTGTATATATTAGATATTTGGATGAAAATTAAACCCGTCACGTTTTATTGATGGTATTAATATCACCGAATTAATTTAGCACAACATGAGTGTAGCTTAATGGGAACAGCTCATTAAGAAATATAAAGGTAAAAACATTGCAATCTGCAGAAGTGGCTGTTTTTAATGACTTGGTCAAAGTAAGGAACAAATAGCCAAACCACTGATGCACAAGTCTTTAAATGAAGCAATCCTGTAACTGTGTAGAAAAACTGTCATTATAAGAATGGTGGCAGAAATGAAAGAGGTCCAATCATCTGTAATAATGTGAGCCAACAGTAATTCTCTAATTATTTATTGTAGACTAAGTATTCAAAAACTGTACTTATAAAATACAAATACACAAACAAACATGTGCTCTGAAGACAGAAGTACCACACTGACATTTCTACTTAAGTAAAAGTGAATAAGTAAGTAAGTAAGTTCATGATTTATAATTTACTTACTGTTAAACGTAAAAGTACTTGACATTTTCCCTTTTCTTGTTTGTGGATGTTTGTTAATACATGTGACTCATTGTGCTATTTTAAAAATGGCACATTATTCTACTAAAATCACTGACCATATATCAGCAGTATCAGATGTCTTTTTGTACCCTGCTGTTCCCTACATTCAAATTGAAATACCCTTAAACCAAATGCCAATGATCAATTAGTTGACCAATATAGAGCCAAATAGATTATAATTACGTCCTCCCTACTCAAACCTAATATGCAGTGCTCAAAGGGGAACAAAAATGTAGTGGAGTAAAAAGTATAGATATTTGCTCTGAGCTGTAGTGAAGTAGAATCAAAGTAGAAGTAAATCTACTCAAGTAAAGAAAAGGTACGTAAACCATGTACTTACAGGGGCTCACAGAAGTTTTCTTTTGTGCTGTCAAAGCTTCCTGTGAAGTCAGACTCCCTGCGCAGAGATATTCGCTTCTCAAGGTTTTTGAGCGTGGCTTACCTCTTCTTCATTACTAAGATTTGAATCATTTTTATTACTTGTAATTTGATAATGATTAATACCTGAAGGCCTGTGCAGGGTGTGCTTTAGCAGATGGTAAAAGAGCAGATTGGAGTAATTCAATTCAATTCAACTTTATTTATATAGGGCCAGTTCACAGCAAAGTAATCTCAAGGCACTTTACATAATAAAGTCAAGCCTATACAGCTATGTAGAGAAAACCCAACCAATCGCACATGAGCAAGCCTATTTGCAGAGTTAGTGGAAAACGTTTTTTTGTCATAATGTAAGTTGTGGGTCATTAGTGCTTGTGTGACACACTGATAACACTGTGTCATCACAAACTGATTTGTCTGTTCCTAATTTCAAAGTTCCACCTCCTTCATCGTGTTAGTTTTTTCCATGTTATTGGCCCAGACATCATCCATCCCTTAGCAGCTTCCTCCATATAACATCATCTCCAAGTCTCCAAATTACATTTTCCCCTTCCCTGCAAGTCACCAATGCTTGAGACGAGACAGCTCAGTGGAAAGGTTCTTGTGGCTCTTGGCACACCTCATTACTAATAAATAACATGTATTGTTTAGGCAGCACTTACATAAACCATGATGTTTATGCAGAAGACATTTCTGTCCTGCAGCTGATACTTTAAAGGAGTCATAATATGAATACAAAAGCAAATATTCATTTTACCATTTCTTTCCACATATAAATCAATAATAAGAACAATAAGGCTGCTGGAGCACCTTACCAGCAACAGTGAAAAGCAGAGGCTCATGTTTAAAGGATGCATGTTAAAAAAAGCTTTTATTAGGTACATAATAGCAAATACTGCATCAGATCCTAAATCCTGTGCACTGTAAAAAGAGTTCACAAATATTCATGTATTATATGCAGGTTAATGTTAAAGCAATGATTTTGTACAAAAAAACACTACAAAATGAGCATATTTCACATCCAGAAAAGCAATATTTGCATGTTATCGTGAAAACATTTAATTAAATATTTCTAAAATTAGTACATAACCTTTGCTAATTAAGCTTTAATTATGAAATTGTACTTTTTTATAGCTAAACACAATACGAAATACATTAATCAAGGACATGGAAATGTATGATAAAGTATTTTCCAAATACTTGTAAGACACAATTAGCTTCATCATTTGTTATCAGTACCATTCACAAAGCTTATTATGTTTATTTCTCTGTTTCGCTGAACTAACTTTCCTTTTTACCACTGATCCCAGAGAAATGTTCCTCCTTTTACACTGGAGCCTTTGTGAATTAATTTAGTTGCTCTGACAGCCTGTTAATATTGCCTCCAGGAGCTGTACAACAGTAAATTGGCAAGCCTAGAAATGTTAATGCTTCAGATTTTACAGTATATACAGTGAATATATTTACCTGGCATGCAAACAGAAATGATTTAGTTTGAGACAATAGATATGTTGTGTTTCTCATGCAAAAAGATGATGTCTCATTCATAACATGATTTCATTCTTTATTCAAACCTTAACGTCATCCTGTTCATTCATGTAAATGTATCTTTATCAGTACTCACAGTAGTAGATATTTGCACAATGTACAGTAGATATATTTTTCTTCCAAATTCAACAGGAAACTGTACAGGAAGTGTGTTTGTTTTATTCTTAAATGTGCCTCTTAAGCTCTGGATGTAGTCACATAGCCATGGGTCAAATGATTTCGCCAATTCTTTGTTTTGACATCCCCATTAGTTTGAGGGAAATGTCCTTCCATTTAGGGCGAAGACCTTCCTGCCTGAAGGGCAATGGGCTTTTCAAATATATACAGATGATTATTAAAGGAACAACATAAAGTAACTTATACTATTCATTGCTCGTGACTATTCAGCGTAAATCCTTATTTACTTTCTGATGGTTTGACTTGTATTGGAACGATGAAAATTCTTCCTCAATCTTGTAGTTTGTAAGTTATGGTAGTTGATCAGGATACAAGTCATATTGTTGTCAGGCTCATAAAACCATTTAGGGACCATTGCATCTTGAATGTGTTGCATTTTTTGACCTACTTATTCAGTTTGTCAGTTAATTTGTTAACCATCTGTGTATATTTTTTCAGGCTTTCTTCGGCTATGAAGAACTAAGTCAATTTCATGCTGGTAGGGGTTTTCTCACTTAATGTGCTGCGTTGGGTCATCTGAAAGCTTGAAGGTATCGGCCAGCTATTAGAATAACATGTCATGTGACTGAACATTTCTCTGAACCTGGTGGACATGATGTTGTAGAGGATGGGGTTGATGGCAGAGCTCAAGTAGAAGCACACTCCAGAGAAAATGTGAACGGGCCCAAAGATCTCGTGGTGCTGATCGGACGAATAGTCCATGTAGCTCCACATCAAACGGTCCACGTGGAAAGGAGCCCAGCAGAGGCCAAACATGACCACCAGCACACCTGGACGCAGTGGACAAATTGCACAGTCAAATGGACAGACTAAGATAACGAAAGTGCACATACAATCATCACGTCAATTTATTTATCAGCATGTGAACGATAACAAGACAAAGCTTCAATGGAATGAGTTGGAAATTGAGAAGCAGGAAAAAAAGTCTGAAAAACAATCAGTGTGAGCACATATACAGATATTAACAGAGTAAATTAATGTTGTATTTTCCATCCCTCAGCAACTTGGAAAAAACACAATTGAAATGATACCTACACAGCATTTTAGTGACTTGAATGTTGCGCTTGCTCAGTCTCTGCCTGTGGGACAGGGAGAGGCTATCTGGTCCGAAGCTGCAGCTGACGTCCACTACTGTCAACAACCTCTCCCTGCGTAGCCGTAAGCCAATGAGCAGGTAGAGAACACTAATTATCAACATGGGGAGCAGGAAGAAGACCAACGTGGAAATCAGGATAATCAGGTTGTACAACCAGGTGGGCTTGACCAAATCTAAGGTTGGAGATTATGTATATGTCAGTCAGATCATGATCCCCTGTGTATTATTGCATTTTAATGCAAAAGCTCTCTGACTTTTTTAGCCACATTAGCAGTGTAGCTTGAAGAATGACAGTGTCAGTACAACATGTCAATCAGCCACTTGATTCAATTATTTCATTGTGGTATTTGATGGATTGTCATAATACATGTGCATTCATTTGTAGTTACTAAAGATTAATTTAATTTAATAGGCTCATATTTTCCTTGGCAAATAGTGGTAACAGATAATCATGGTTCCCAGAGGATGAACCCTAACAATAGCTCATTATCTAATCTTCTGTGCAGTACCGCATATAGATGAAAATCTAAACCTCTAATAATGATTTGGCACAAAATTTAGTACATACATTTTTAAAAAGCAAATGTTACACATGATTAACACCACTATAATACCTTTGTCATTGTGAGCATGATTGCATAGTAACATTTAAAATTTCAAATCTTTACATACGGCAAATTGCAGAACGTGGAAACTCCCGTCCAAACCTTGAAGGCAGCAAATCAATCCCATGCAGACTGGTGTTAGGCACAGCACACAGCATGGACAGCACCCACAGCATGAAGATGACCCTCTTGACATGAGCACGAGTGGTCATGTGTTTGACTTTGAGGGGGTGGACCACTGCCATGTAGCGCTCCACGCTGAGTGCTGTGATGTTGAGGATGGAGGCGAAGCAGACAGTCTCAAACAGGAAGGTTTTAAAATAGCAGCCCCCCCTCCCGAACAGGAAGGGGTAGTTCTGCCACATTTCATAGAGCTCTAACGGCATACCCATCAGTAGCACCAGCAGGTCAGACACCGCCAGGCTCAGCAGGTAGTAGTTGGTGGGTGTCTGCATCACTCTGTAGCGCAAAATGACCAAAGAGGTCAGTGAGTTGCCCAAGACACCTACCATGAAAATGGTGAGGTAGATGACACAGACGGGAAGAAAAACAGGGGATCTCAGAGGCCCCCGGTACATGGCTAGGTAGTCCTCCTCGCTTAAACACATGTTAAGCAGATCTTGTTCAGTACCTTCGGTTAACACCCAGGAGATATTCATCCCACATACCACAGCGACCTCGGGGCAGCCGACGCCAGTGTAAACTGTGGCATTAGTGTTGACAAGAGCCGTGAGGGAACAGTTCAGCTCCAGCATGTTGGTGATGGGCAAGAAGTGTATTCTTTTATGGGAAGAATAAAGAGGAGATGTGCAGTTTACTCTTCATGTAGAGTGTGAAATAAAAGTTGTATAATGACCTTCTACAGCTCTGGATGTAACCATGAAATAACTTTTTGACCCAGATGATGTCACCACAGTTATTCTGGCTTGGGTCCAGACTTATAATACTGGTGGAATAGAGTGTTTTAAATGTGGCTATTTACCAGGCAGGGGTTGGGCTGGGGGAGTTATACCCACACTACAGAGTAAAAGTCAATATATTTTGGCTGCTACTGCTTTGATTTTGACCATTAAAGTCTGGGTGCTGTAAGACCCCGACTATAAAGGTGCAATACTAAATTACTGAAGTACTGCTCGGAAATGGTAGCTGTACTTTTTTCCTGTTTTTGAGTTTGTCTTGAGAAAGATAAATTTAGAGAATGGCAAAGTACATGCCTAACAATGAGAGTAGGGTGATAAAATGTTAAAAAATGATAAAAACTGTTGCTAGTATATTTGCAGCCATAAATAAACAAATAGATAAATTGATATAAAAATCCTGTCTGTAAAGAAAAAATACTGTACATAAGTGATACACATTAAGTGGTATTATATTCTAAAGCCTATTGTTGTAACCAAGCAGTTTAACTTTGCTCTATAATTCCTAGCAGGAAAATTATGCTCCTAAGTGCACATGCAAACAAAAAGCAGTCTGACTGAATAAAGACAGAATCACCACAGCAGCACTAATTGAGATGCCTGACACAAATTGGCATGTTCTCATTGCCATAGTGATATAATTGAGCTTAAATTCTTGAGACAAGCAATGCTGTCAAAATGTCTGATTGAGAAACTATATTCAACAAAATGTACAATCGTGAAAGGCTTTTGTTTCTATTCGCACACTGATTTTGTTTATCCATTACATGGATGCAACAGAATGAATACTATACTTCATGTAAAAAATAACAACAACCAACAATCAAAAAACACACACCTGCAGTTTGAGGTTTCCTGAAGGGGTTTATCCTTTATCGTCTTCCTTTTTACAAGATTTGGAGCGTTGTAATAAGGTTTATATTCACTGTATAGTTCCACATGCTGGACAGAGTTTTTCTGCTACTTTATCTTGACTGCTTTGGTGCTTCAGTGCGTCACAGCTGCACTGACGTCCTGTTTTTGAACGCTAGGGTTCATCCCTCCTCTCTCTCTTCCCTCTCTCACACTCCTAATCACCAGAGTGTCCTGTGTCCACCCTCCATCATAAACCATCATAATCATTGCTTCTCCAGTTCATCTGCTTTCCATAGTTTTTCCCCTCATTCTTTCACACACACACACACACACACACACACACACACACACACACACACACACACACACACACACACACACGCAAACAAACACATACACACTACTATCATTATATTTAGGTGTGAACCCACAAAGACTATACTTTCTCATCCTCCACTCTATTACTTTCCCCATTGAAAGACCACATATAACACCAGTGTGAAAATTAAGGTTGAGATTACTTTGACCCTGGACCCTGAAGTATTGTTGTGGAGTGTGGGCGTATAGGAAAAAAATCCTATTTATTTCAAGACAAAACAAACTGCAGAATGAGTAATTGCTGTAAATACACATAAAATACACAAATACAAAATTTATGAAGTGTATTGTCGCAGACTGAACAAATTTGTGAAACACATTTTTCATAAAAATGTTACATTCTTGGTAATGGCTTTTTGTAAATAGGACAAAGTGTCAAAACTTGAAGCCCAGACGATGACTCTTTCTGACTTTTATGGTCTTCTGAATTTTCCTCTTATACCACCAGCAGCAACATTTCATTTAATATGAGACATATAAAACATTACCCAAACATCTACTAGATGTGTTGTTGCGACATTTTGATCGGATATTTATGGTTACCAGAAGATGAAGCCTAATGATTTTGATACTTTTTTAACTATTTCTTTTATTGTCAATCCTTTGTAGTTTTTCTGAAATTTCCCAACTTTTTTCGAACAAATGTTGGACCATAAATTCTTGTTTAGATATTTTCAACACGATCAACTATAGTCTTGGTGCTCTATTAACTTTTCATTTACTAAACTTTTATTTGTTCAATACTTGCTGGTTTATGACCAAATAGGTTCTAACTGAATGACATCATCGTCAAATTAAGCAGTAGCATGGCTGCAGGCAAATACCCTCTTAAGGCATCCCTTCGGACTTGGAATAGATTTAGTACAACACAGCTCTGTCTTCAGGTTCATCCAACACCAACACATAGCACAATGATGCGTTATATTTACAGACAGGATTTTACAATGCTGGAAGTTATCACAGCTACAGTACTACCCAGGAGAAATACAGTGTTCATGATACAAAGTGATATATCGTGGAAGTGAACTTGGCAAAGGATCTAAATGGAGGATGTCATGTTGGGTTGTAGTAATGTTGAGCCTGGTTCAACTTTTTTATTTTCCTGGCAGCACAGTGTTGCTTTTACCAGAGCTCGCTGTGTTGGCATCCTTGCCTCAACAATGGACCAGCTTCGGTTAACTGAATGAGACTTCTGTGTATTTTCATCTAGGGCTACTGTCAGGCTAGATGTGCTCTTACTGACAACAATTAAAAAGTAGGTATATGCTGTGTACTGTTTGCTGAAAATAGCAGTGTGCATCCCCCATTTCTTTCTGCCAAACTGAAGTCAAACAAATAAGGGATTATTTACCATCATCATCTTGTGCATGTGTTTTGTTATTTAAACTATAATCAGATGCAGCTTAATCTGAGCTCAGTTTCAGTACATTACTTCCTCACACTCACAGTCACAGGAATGAAAATCAGTGTGAAAATATCTCTGTCCGTTAATACATTATTTGATTTTAAGTGACTCACATTAGTCAGTACCTTGTCATTGTGATTGTGATTCCTCCTCATACAAACTAAAGCAATAATTAACGAGAAGCACATTTTGTTGTAATTACTGTAATATTTAATGTCCCAATGATTGCTTTGCTTGGGGATCAGCCTAGGGAGAAACACCCCATGCTTTACATATTTACAGACAAGCAGGGATGGGAAGAGGGGAATTCAGTGAACAATTAATTATCACAAAGAGGTGTTGTCAAACAAAGTTCACAGTTTTTCACAACCACACACATCCATATGTCTCCCCCACTTCCCTCTATTTCTACCTCCCTCGGCGGTGGTGTCAAATTCAATCACAGCTTTTAATCCCAATGAGGAGGCTCAAGTACTTCCCCGGCAGGAAACTGACATGTTCTCATTTGTGCTTCTATTAATTTGCCTTTTGTGTGTGACTAACTGAGACAAAAAGCTTTGATCGTCATTTCTTCAATATTCCAAATCAGCACCGTGGAAGCTAAAATTTGAGAGTTGAGAGATTTAAGAGTTTCTTTGTTGAACAGTATGATTATATTACTGACTTACTTTCAGTTGAGTCTACACATGCTTTGGTTTATTTGTGTTTCAGCTCTCTGGTGATTGTGTCCCTGTTTCTCTGGACAATCTACAGACCTTTCATTCGAAATAGTTTTACTGCATAAAAAGTAAATTTTAAATACCGTGAGCTCTGCAAATAAAATTCCATTAGCATCCATTGTATTGGGTGGCAGCCAAAATCTCAAAGTCAAATGATGACCATATAAACAGAACCTATAAGCATGCAGGAACTCCCAACATAGACATTGGGACCATCACCAACTCACAGATAATGGAGAATGTCTATAAATAACCTCAGTTCGGGGAATAGCATTTTGAGATTAAAAAAAAGGAACCTTTGCATGTATTTTACACAGATTGTAAATGTTACTCTTTGAGTAAACTATCACAAATTGTATCTACAATGACCCTGCTAGGGACGGAGTAGGTAGATAGAGGACACAGGAATCAATTTTTAAAGAAAAGTGGGCTTTTATTTACCCAAATGCAATATATACAAAGAAATTGAAAAACAAAATTGGGCCCTAAAAGTGGTCAACAAAAGATAGGTCAACTCAAACTATCAAAATGAAACTACAACACAAGTTCTAACCCCAAACAAAGACAAAACTGAGTGACACACAACGGGCAACATATATACTGGCTGGCCAAACCAATATGACACACGAAGGTTAGACATTACTGTAACTAAGCAAACTATAAACACACAGACAGACAGACGACATTAACCAATTTTTTAAATATGCAAAAGCAATAACAAAATAATGTGCCAAATAAAATTTAATACCTATAACAAATAAAGGAACCTTTTCCAGATATTTTCCCCTCCCTGCATCCATCAGGGTACTTGGTACAGTCCGGGTCCAGTAGAAAGTATTTCAAGTTGATAAGGGCATCAATCCAATCTTTTATTTGGATGGCCAACACTCCTGGACCAGTAGTGGAAAGAAACTAAACTTAAGGTAAAATTAAACGATAAGTGAAAACATTACCTAACAAACTGAGGGTGTGGCTGAGGTTGTGGCCATAACAGATCCAAACACATTTTTTGACCTCATGCAGAAATCCACCTAAGTAATGCAAAATGCATTGTGATGCAAAATAGTACAATATCAATTTTAACAGGGTTTAAAAATGGGAGTGGATATGAATTATATTACCAAAGGTCACAGCCTATTGTCAGATCAGGGCAAAGGTGTTTATCCCTGCAGGATTCATGTGCAGCCTGGAGAAGGTCTTCTGTACATATTAAATTGTGTCATATACCTCCCACTACCTTGTTTACTTTATTCTCTGTATGTCTGAGGATTTGCAAACACAGTAGAAGAAACACATTTTCAATTGTAGGGTTGTTCGTAGACATACAGCGATGTTGTACAAGAAAAAAAAAAACACATAACAATGCAGCATGACTGCTGTGGTTGAAATATATGATTAAGAGCATTAAGGAAAACCACCATGTGTGACAGGGTCCCAGAGGAGCCCACGGTGCCCGATGGTGGCTCACACTGTGACACCTCCTCCACAACAGCACTGTTTTGTTTGCAGCACGAAATAAGAATGGATTTCAGGAGCATTTCTGTCAGCAGGATTTATTGTGTGTGCAGCTCTTCTTGTCTAACAGAGTCTGCATGACGGACTCAAGTCTCTAAAGGAAAAACACAGTATATGAAACTACCAGCTCCTGTAGGACTTCTGCTCTTCCTCGTGTGCATAGTCATTGAATGCATTTACAAAACTTCACCACTTAAATCCAAGCACTTAGCTTTTGACCACCACTAATTCATTAATCTATGGTATTTTTGTGGTTTCTATGGACCACTGAATTTCATTAGAGGAGTAAAAAAATGATGTTTCATTTTATAAGGAGAGAGGGAGATTAATTTTATTCTTGTCATTTTGAACCATTCTTATAGTTATAAAACTATATACTTATAGAAAAATAACAACATTACTACCTTGGAACTTCACAGGGTTCAATCTGTTGTAGAATGAATGACATAAAACAGATTCGGACAGCTTTTAATAAAAGGTCTTCACACACTGAGCGCAGCTGCAGGGTGCTGGCATTTTTCAGCAGCAAACGCAGCCACTTTTATACAAATCAGACATTTCAGAATGTACTGTTGATGTTTCTGTTTGCATCTTAAACATATATTTTAAAGCGTGTGTGTGTTTGTGTGTGTGTGCATCTACTGTTTAATGATTCAATCTAAGAAAGAGGCAAATGGAGATGTTCTGTGTCGTTTATGTACCCCTTGTGAGTTTGTCAAGCAGCACGCCTCCAGCACACTGTCCATTATAGACAGAGACACAGTTGGTGAGGCTGCTGGAGTTTGTTCTACGTCACACTGAGGCTAGAAGCTTCTCAGATGTGCAGCTGCTGGAAGGAGACAATCCACTCTCCTTTCACAGGCTGCGTTTACAGGCTTTGGACTATTGACTTTGGAATGTTAATCTAAATATACCAAGTGCAAAGGGATTGGTGTCTAATGTATTTCAAGAAGTACAGGCAGCATTTTTAAAGGAGTATTCCTATACTATTTTCATTGTTTAATATGTGCAAAATACCTAGTTTCTGCAGTATTTTTAATTAAGTAAAAAAAAAGTATTGAGTAAAAACATTAGCTTGTTTGAGTTTCTCCATTTCAGATTTAGTGCTGGTCTTTATTTTATATCATAAATATCTACTATCTTTTAGACAAGATTTAGACTAGAGTTTATAATTGGGTAAAATGAAATCACTAAACACATCACCAGAAGAAGAGGCAATTGATATTGTTGTGTTTTCAATGGTTGACAGGTCTAGACTGGTCACTTTGGCATCTAGATTTATTTTGTACTACATGCAGACTGTAGTTTGCAGACTCACACTATCACAGGTGCTGACTTTTGTATTGTCCAAATCACAGCAACCTGTGGGATCACTTCTATTTAGCAAGGACGACACAGCTTTTTTATTGCCTAAATGATTTTACTCATCAGCCCTCAGTCCGTTTTTAAATGGAACTTGGACACAGAGACAGTGGCAGAGATTCCGGATCTTTTTTATATATGGTTAGTTCTTTGCCTGTTAGAGTTTTAACTTGAATTTATGGAGGCAACAATAAACTGCATCCCCTGACAAATAGTTTCAGAGGTGTCGCTGAGCCCATGCAGTGTTTTTAACAACAACCTGTCTGTTTTTATTGCAGTGAAATTCACAGCATGCAATTATGGATTTTAACTTTGTCCCTGCTGGATCTTTTAGGTTATTATATGATGATATTCTTATTTTATTGAAATTTTCACTTTCACCGACTTTTATTAAGTGATGAATCTCTCCCCATCGTTGCTTGTGAAAGATTCAGCTCCTCTGGGATTTTCTTTTTGTACTGACCTAATGACCTGTTTTTCAGCACTAACATCTTTGGCCTATGTTTATTCATTTGCAAATCTGCTCCAGCGTTATGTTTTCATTTGCCCTTTACTTATCCCAGCTTTTTTGGAAACAGGGTTACTAAATGTGAAAGAAAGTTAAAGTTTAACATTTAACCACTACATTTAAACTGTATTAATTAGGATACCAGTAGCATGAACCTTGATAGAAAACTACTTGATACAAATCAATGTAGTTCATAAGTAAAGATGTTGTTGCATGTGCCAAAAAGATCTATAAACACAGATTTTTATGGTCACTTTAATTTACTTTCAGTTATGATCTTTATGCTGCAACTTCTCCCAAAAGACTACGTACTGCATTATACAAAAAAATATAATGAACTTATGTAAACATAATAAAACTGTATTTGAACCCTCATTTCAAATATTGATAATGATAGTCCAGCTAAAAACAACACTCCTGCCTCTGGTTTTGAAAAAAGTGAATTTAACATTTCAGCTTAACGTAAAGATCATGGACATTATGCAAAGTATAAATTATAGATTTGTGATGTTCTGGCAGACTACTAGTCAGACACAGCACATCACTTCTTGAGTCTAATCCCCAATTGTGTTTTTTCTAGATGTTATTAGGCTGTTGTCTCTTGTCACAGTGTATACAAAAGGCAGCAGTGACACTTTATGGTTCTATTGCTTCTCCAAACACAGTCGGAGGCTTTTTTTAGATTCCACCACAGTTTACAGAAGAACGAGTGGCAGAGATACTCACCAACACTCAGAGGACAGGTACTAAATTCTTTAGAAGTCTGTCAGGGATCACATAGAAAATACAGTTTGGTGACAGAACAAAATTATTTAATATTACGCTTTTCAGAAAGTCCAGCTGGTTAATGTAGTTAAGTACTTTTATTGACATGTTTATGATCTAGGTCGCTTTATTGTGTTCAAACACTTGCTCTAGAATCTATTTTTAGAGCAATAAACACAGAACAGTTAAAATTAATGAATAAATTCATAAACTATAGGATGGATAATTATTCAATAATTAGCAATGAATAAACAGTTAAAATAGACAGTGAATGTAATTGAATAAATGTTAAATTAGTTAGTTTGTTAAAAGTAAAGGATAAATGGTGAAAACAGCTAAAAGTAATAGACAACTAAAAAAACGATTTTAATAATTATTCAGCTGAAGGGGCACAAATTCGTATGACCTGACATGCGTCCTGTTCGTCTAACAAAAAGGCTGGGAACCACGGATGCAGAGCATGTTTTAGCCGTACAGTGAGTCCCGATTCTTCCTCTAACATTAGAAACTGAGTTCAGTAGCCTCTAGTACAGCCATCACAATAACATGACAACTTTGTTTATAAGACCACCTCTCATGGGGCGAGACACTTGAAGACTGACTTCATTTAGTACAAGGAGAAACAAAACCTCACATTTATACTCTATTTCCATCTATTCTCCTTCTCTTTGAAATGAACATGGAAGCAACCAGTCACATTACTTAAGAAGAAAAATCACTGATTGATCATAAAATACAGCTAACAGGGCGGCCATCTGCCTTGACCAGTTGGGGTGAGTGGAAAGTTGAGAGAGAAAAAAAAAAGACCATCAAAAAGCAACAGGTTGGTAGGACCAGTAGCTGCACGTTAGAAAACACACAGTTCCAAAGCTGTGACACCGGCAAAAAGGGACAGAGGGGCAGACAGAGAGGGAGAAAGACAACTAAGAGAGAAAAAAATTAATGTTACTGACTGATACTGACACTGAGGTTATAAATATTTTCTAATCAACCCACCATCCAAACACTTAAGTATCACATTTTACTATGCAATTGTTTTATTTTTTTACCACTCAAGTTCCAAAGAAGTTGGGACAATGTGTAAAACATAAATAAAACAAGAATTAAATGATTTGAAATCTCATGTTCTCGTAGAACAACCCATATTTTATTCACAATAGAACATACATAGAACAACAAATCGGATTGAAACCGAGACATTTTACCATTTCATGGAAAATATTAGCTCATTTTGAATTTGAGCTAATATTTTCAGGGTGATGTCTACTATTGTGTAGCATCCCCTCTTCATTTAATAACTGTCTGTAAACATTTGGGAAGTGAGGAGCAGTCCCTGGAGTTTTAGGAGAGGAATGTTGTCCCATTCTTGTCTGATGCAGGATTCTATCAGCACGACAGTCCTGGGCCTTTGATGCTGGATTTTCATTTTATGATGCACCGAATGTTTTCTATTGGCGAAAGGTCTGGACTGCAGACTGGCCAGTTCAGCACCTGGACTCATCTCCTGTGAAGCCATGCTGTTGTGATGGATGCAGACTGTGGTTTAGCATTGGCTTGCTGAAATGAGAAAGGCCTTCCCTGAAACAGACATCCGGATTGGAGCATATGTTGCTCTAAAGCCTCTGTGTACTTTTCAGCATTGATGGAGCCTTTCCAGATGTGTAAGCTGCCCACACCATAGGCACTAATGCACCCCCACACCATCAGAGATGCAGGCTTTTGAACTGTCCCTCTCCTCTTTAGTCCACAGGACATGGCATCCATGGTTTCCAAAAAGAATTTCAAATTTTGATCTTTCATCTTACCATTGAACAGTTTTCCATTTTGACCATTTTAAATGAGCTTTCGCCGAGAGAACACAGGGCCGTTTCTGGATCATATTCACATATGGCTTCTTCTTTAGACGATACAGCTTTAACCTACATTTGTGGATTGCACACTGAACTGTGTTCACAGACCATGCAGTAATGTCCTATAGAGAATCATGCCTGTTTTGAATGCAGTGCTGCCTGTGGGCCCAAAGATAACATGGATCCACTTTTGACCTTCCGCTATGTCCTTTGCAGACAGATTCCTCCTGATTCTCTTAATCTTTTGATATTATATACTGTAGATGGTGGGATCTTCAAAGTCTTGTCTGAGGAAGATTTTTCTGAAATTGTTCCACAATTCTTAGATGCAGTTTGTTGAACCTCTGCCCATCTTTACATTTGAGAGGCTCTGCCTCACTGAAATGCTCCTTTTAGACCCAGTCATGTTACTGACCTGTTGCCAATTGACCTAATTTGTTGTAAAATGCTCCTTAATTTGTTTTAGATTTGCAGCAATTACTTTTCCAGCCTTTGTTGAACCTGTTCCAATTTTTTTGGATGTGTTGCTGCCACCAAATTCAAAATGAGCCAATATTTTCCATGTAATGGTAAAATTTCTCGGTTTCAATCAGACATGTTGTTCTATTGTGAATAAAATATGGGTTGATGAGATTTTCAAATTATTGCAATCTGTTTTTATTTAGGTATTACACATCGTCACAACTTCTTTGGAATTGGGGTTGTATTTATTTTGCATCTGAGTTGCTCCTGTTTGATTATTTGCTTTATGCATTGTCGGATAATTGTGTATATTAACAGCACACATTAAAAACCAAAAGGATTTAGCATTGTGAGCTTTCGGCATACACTCACCTGACACTTTTCAGTGTGGAGTTGAGTTATTGCTCTTCACCCTTCTGGCACTGGGAGGCACTCATGTTCCATGAGCAAATGATCTTCTGCTAAATACATGTATACTTGAAGAATAGAGCAGGTTGCATCATAATATAAAATTGTCACTGTCCTCATGCCAGATAAAATTACTGAGTTCACAGGCCAAAATTTCAGTTTTTGTAACAACCAGGCCTCCTCCTCTCCTTTGTGAGTGTCACCACCGTCGCAGCGATGAGGGGGAGTGGAGGGCTCGGGGGGGGGGCAGAGAGTCACAAGTGCTCATCATCATCACCACTACCTTCACGATTGGCCGGGGAGTCATTTCTGTTACATGTGAGCAGCCTGCAGTTTTCCGAGGGGTTTGGACCCAGTAACCAGCTCAAACGTGAAATAAACCAGTCTCGAGGCATTTGACTCACTCACACACACACATACAGGGCACACAGCAGCTCCCTGACCTCATTATGAGAAGGTTTCATAAGAGCCTTTGACCCACAGATTCAATCCTCAGCTTCTTCCTCCAAACTGAGGCTCATAAGGTCATGCTAGGTGTCTCTCCTGTGCACAGTAATGTTCCTTTGATGCTCAGATTCTGCTTACTAGTGGAGGAATGACTTTTGATTTTTAACATAAAATACAGGACTAGTTTATTGAAAAGTAAAACCAAATTATCTGTTCAGTTTCTGTTCAATGCAAGACAATGTTGTCTGACATTTAATTTATTTTTAATAGTCCCACAAACACAAAAGTTTTGAAAAAATAAAAAAAAGTAGAATAATATAGTTACATTTACCAGGAAAACATTTGTTTTTGCCAGCGTTTTTGTAAGGATTTGATTTAGATATAGAAAAAAATCCCATGATGTTTCCCAGGACTTTGCTGCAATCACAATAATTATTTCAACAAATGCCCTGTGAATTCTGCACACCCTTGCAGTTTAAAACATCATAAAAGCAGTGCAACATGCTCTCAAAGTTTTTAGAAAAGATCTCACAAAACCTGGTGTTTTTGGCTATAACAATCAAAGAAAGCTCCATGAAATCCTGCAGGGACTCATAGATAGTGGTGGAGAAACTGAAGATTTCTCAAGCACTGAATAAACATGGGCAAGTTTGTAAGGCAGTCGTCCACAGACCACAGGGTCAGTGGTTCAATCCTTGGTCCAGGCTACATGTGGAGTGTCGTTGGGCAAGAAACTAAACCCCAAGTTGCTACTGCTGGGTAAAGTGAGTACCTTACATAGCAGACACAGCCATTGTTGTGAGGGTGTGTGTGTGTGAATGGGTGAATGAGACATTGTAAAGAGCTTTGTATAAAAGACCTATGCTGTTCAAATATTGGTATTGCTTGGTAGTGGGCAATATAAATAATGAAACTGTTTATCAGAATATAGGGTCTTTTTATGCTGCCATTATTATTTGCTCAATAAAGTGTATTTTGAAATTAGATAATTTTTTTTTTCAAAAACAGCATGACACCTGACCTCTCTGATACAAGTGTGACATAATGAGGCATGATTTTAGGTGGTCATTTGATTTATTTATTTTATTATTTTTTGCATGGTGAAGGCAGGCTTTCAAACATCTTGCTGGAATACTTCTGCTTCAAAAAGCTTGATACTATGTTGAGTTGTTTGCTTTGAGTGTAACATTACTACTGACAGTTCCATACTGAACTTCTCTGATTGGTTAGAAAGGCAAGCCTCGCTCAAAGACTTTAAAAGTGAACATTTCTCTACCAGTGCTGTTCTGTAGGTCTGTGTCATGGGAAGCATTGACAGCCCGTATCCACATTCAGATAAGCTACAGAGCATATTTCTACCAATCCTTTTTTTTTCTTTACACACTGTAGCTTTAAATTTAAAACGCATCAAATCAGGGGTTAACCTGCTCATCAGGTGCCCAGCACAGGCCACAGAATGTCTCAGGAATGTGAGTAGCCTCTGTAGCAGTCGCCTCAGCCAGCAGGAACATTTTTGTGATTGAGTAGAACTTGAAGTGGAGGATGCTGCTGCTGCCTGACTCACGTCATTTTGCAGATTGTGCAGGGCGAGGGAACTCTCCGTTAAATGTGTGGACCTTTAGCTGAAATGACTGCCAAAACCAAGGTGGGACACATCGGAGCACGAGACACATTTTACTTCAACTGAAAAGTGGAAGAAGCAAAATGTCTGACAGCAATTATTCCAAGCTGTTGGACAGTGCAGCAGACACAGGCAACCTGGACACTTGGCTAGGAAAATTACACATAATAGAAGGGTCAGAAGTCTCCAGGTTGTGTTGGTACTGAACATTAGCAAGTATTATAAATAGATGTAGAACCAGCTCAGTGTGTCACGTTTCTCAACATTTGTGTGCATGAGACTCAGAAATGAAGCCTAACCAGAACGTTAATTACGTGATAGAAGTGCTTGCAGGAACAGATTTGCATTGGGTGAGTAAACAGTCATCTGACACACACCTCTAATGACTACAAGCTCGCATGGGTTACTTAACTCTGACCTGCTGTGGCTGCAAAGCGAAATTTAAATTTAAAGCTTCCAGGCATTCATTAACAAGAAGCCACAAATATCTTTGCTAGAAAGAAGCAATGGCAGAAACAGCAAGTACTCAGTCTTTCCCTATCTGTCCTCTGTTATCTAGTTCGTCTCAGTCGTCTTTGATCAGGTCCCTGCTCCATCTCAGCTGATGAAAAACAATTGTCTATATTTATTTTCTGCCTCCACTATTCCCTCGTCCTCTCCTCTGCCTTCCTGTGGGAGCCCAGTTGGCTGCGCTCTAGGCTGGTGAGGGATGTGAGCACAGAAAATTAGCAAACACGCCCAAACTAGTAATTGTTAAATTGCAACAAATGGACCCCATGTGAACCAAGCAAATAAATTCAGAAATCAACAAAGCCTGCCCAGGCCCACTTTATCTAAATTCCAGTAGTATGCTCAGTAATGGAAAAATACTGTAGAAATGCCATTTCAAATAGACCCCAATGTAATCCCCAGCCCACTGGGGTCCATTTAATCAATGCTACAGACATGAGCATAGAGGAGGAACAGTCTGCAAATGGAAGTGGAGTTCTGAGTCAGCTCACAGGAGATTAAAAAGTAGAGGTGGATGAATAATGGAGGAGGAGAATGGTGGGAAAATTGCAGAATGTGGCGAATCATCAATAACGCCTCCTGTGAATAATTCTGAAAGAAAAAGACTTCTGCTGAAAAACTGTCTGTGCCCACTAAAATGGAATTGTTCTTAATTAGTTTTTGCTGTGTATTGCCTCACTCTCCGGATGAGCGTTCGTTATTTCCCGTTTCCACTCATTTGAGCTTTAGATTACCTGCAGTCCAGAAATCTCCCCCATTATTCAAGTTTGTGTAAAATAACTGACAGCTTTCCCCTGATTAGCTGTGAAGTTGGAGAGTCAGAGGAAGTGCAGCTGGATGAGCTCGAACCTGGAGCTGCAGGCTGACACTCTGACAGCTTCACGAGATGCAGTTTCAGTGAGACAAACACGACGCGCTCCTCAAACCAACACCGATTCATATTTAATCAATCAGCGGTGCACACAGCAACACGCTGACAGCAGTTTGTGAAAAGCCCAGCAGTGCCTGTGCCCTTAAGCACCAGCTAACAGCCAGCGCCTTGTGTGAACATAATCATGTATCATTACTTCTCCAATCAATGAAGCAAAACGCCACTCCTGCACTATTTCATGTCTTGCTTCTGTGGTGCTCATGAGGGCTGTGAGCTCTTTATTTTGGCCTTGTTAGCAAACAAGGAGCTCCGACAGAAAGTGACAGATATTCAAATGTATGCAGAATTATGTGGAAATTCTTTGGGCAAAGTCTTTTTCTGAATGTTTTTCCCTCATTATCTGTCCACCATTAACTTTGTCTCCCAGCATTGGTTGACAGATCATCTTCTGGCTTTCTCACATGAGCAGCCCCAAGGAAAGTCGATATGAAGTTATTGTTGTGATAAGAGTGAAATCTGTGTTTTAGGGACCAGCTTTTAAGCATCTTTGCAATTGACGTGCTAATATTGTCACAGTGACATGTCGAGACTTTAGCTAATAAATGAAATAGTCTAACAATGCTTTTGTAATACCTTTTTGGATATAGTGATACTGCTTTAATGTGTCTATGGTGAATATGAAGCTACAGTGAGGAAGCATTTGGCTTCAGCATCCCACCAAAGAAGCAGTCATAATTCTGTGATTTTAAGACCAATGTTTTTGAACATTTTCATTAATCAAATGGCTACTGTTTTTATACATTTTGGGGAAACTTTTTTGAAAGAGTCAGATGAAAAATGAATACCACTTTCCTCTCTCCTTTCAATGTCAGGCTAATACCTCCTCTTGTGTGTTATGTTTGGAGATGTTGGTATTTGTGCTCTTTTAAACTTGCACGATAGACGTACGTGTGCAAAAGGGGCAGTGTGACATTTAGCAACCCAGTTTCACTGAAGAAGTTAAATATAATATTAAAAAATAATAAAAAAAATTTGAAATGGAGAGGAGAAGAACAAAACAGGCAAGTTGTGTTAATATTGTCTAACTTTGTCTGCTACCCACTCCTCTAGCTCTAGCTAGTCTCTTTCTTTTTCTTTAATGTTTTCTTCTCCTTTCTTTTTAAACCACCCCCCCACGCTACCAGCTCGTGGACATACAGCTTTGCACAACACATTATTGATATTCGGTAGGCGTCCACATCAAGGCCTCGGTGACCTACAGTTCCATAACCTCCTTCTCTGCACAGGTCTGCTTAGATGTTTCTGTGTATCGATGGAATAGCATAATTTCGCCATAAGCACAAAGCCTGGCTTCAGTTAGCCTCAGAGGTGTAGTGTCAGGAAGAGGCAAAGCAGGTAACTGGTTGGAGCCCCCCAATTTAATTTGGAAAATGGATGGAAGGATACACTAACCATAAATGCACTATACAGTGCACCACTGCTGTCCAAAAGGTCCCTTTTAACCCCTTTTAGCTACTGGGGGGCCTCCATGGGCTTCTTTTACTTGGGCCCCTAGTCAATACTACTGAGCCTGTAAATATTCAGAAGTAATTTTTGCCATTTTGGCAATTTTGCCATACCCTGTAAATCTCATTAACATGTTGTATCTTTGTTGTGTAATCCATTCAAATCCAAAGTGGAACTTTTACAGGGTTTTATGATTATTTTTGGGGGGGTGCTCTGACTTTCTGCATGGATAGTGCTGGAAATTTTGCAACCGGGATGAATGATGTTTTTTGTGCTTCACATTAAAATATGTTTAAAGAACTAAGAAGATGAAGAAATGCAATTACACAGACAAAGCATAAACCTAAACCTCAGTAAGGAAGTGGCTGCATTAATTTTAAATTACGAGACAAATGGCTGCATCTGTCTAACATTAAATCCACAAGAACCACATTCACACAATGTTCTGGGTGAGCATGTATGTTATACACACAGAGCAGTGGACTGGACAGACTCCATAATTCACAAGTAGTTTGCAGCAGACAGTCTGGCTTTGTGGAGATTTTCTGTCAACCCTTCTTGTCAGCTTAACACTGCTGTCCCACAGAGCTAGTTTTCATTCCCTCCACCTCATCCTTGGCTCTTCATGTCTCCTCTCCATGCTCTGTAAAATATGTATTTTTCCCCCTGAGCCTGAGAACTGATTTCTCATCTGCAGGAGGATGGGAAGACTCTCCAGAGCAGCAATCCTTTATTCGACCTGTTGCTGCAACAACTCAAGCACACAATCCCAGTCCAGTCAGCAACAGTAAAGCTTGGGATTTCACTGCCAGTTCATCATGTCGGAGGGGGTGAAAGGTTGCACTCAAACAACACCTAAAGAGTGGATGAAGCTAAAGGAAAGACCACATGGGGCCCTTTCTCAGTCTGAGAGTTACAATCAAATTCTGTTTTACTGCATGGAAGGAGAGCAAATATAATGGGGTTGGCAAACACTGCAGTTCCCATCAGTCATATCTAGACTTGTCATGATTCATCAAAAACAAGAGGAAGAACCAACATGTCAGTTATATTGAATTGCTTTATCCACTAACAGATTGAAATTCTTCCCTGCACTACATTGAGGAAATTCAAGGACTGTTGCTAAGCTGAGTTTTGTAGCAGGTTTGTAAATTTTGTTTTAAACACTCCTTCAGGAGCATCTTAAACCGCGCAAAGAAGCAAACTATGGGAAATTTTTAACAACTAAAAGGAAAACACAGTTGCAGCAGCAGCTGATTTCTGCACTATCAACTGTAATTATTTGATATCCTGCTCATAGTGACAGTACCAATGCTGCCAAGAAGGTCACTGTCTGTTCTTTTTTTGTCTTAGTTTGACTATAGCTGGCTAAAGTGAGCTGTCCATCACTGGTTTCAGTAGTAGAGGTTGACCCAAGCCTGCTGGGAACTGAACTGTAGTTAATTAGTGCACAAAGCCTGAGGGACAAAAGGGAATTGGGGGTGGAGGTGATGGGGGAGTTTCTTAGAGGTAGGGTGGAGGTGGGGGTGAAGATTTGGGAAAAGGGGACAAAGTGGGGGATCTGGAGTTTGTAACACAGAGGGACTTTTGGGGGGGGAGAAACTTTGTATGTGTGTGTTCCTGTGGGGAGGTGCACGGGGGAGGACTAAAGCCGTTAGGGGGGGGTCACACAGACAGATGAATTAGCAGTGTGAAGGGGAGCCTTGTCCCTAAGCTTAGAGATTCTACCAGCCAGAACACACAGTCTCTCGGCTGGAGCCCACCAAGAGACAAAAGACTGGGTGGAAAGGGACCTAAAAGAAAAGACTGCGGGACCGAGACTGTAAAAGGTCAAAGTATGACATGAACTAATAAGGGCAGGCGGTCTGTCAAGACACTGCACTGAAGATATCACTTTGATGAGTAGTAAACAGTGTTTCCTTTCATAACCCCCCTTCGATCTCCATGAGAAGGATTCCTGTGGGGCCTCAGTGTTTACTGAGTTTGGATTATTGTTTGTCTGGTCTGCATGTGCACTTGTATTGTGAAATTCGATCAAATAATCCTGAAATATTTGCCATTAGCAGGGATCAGAAATTGTAAAATGTGTGGGTTAGCTTTTGTTAAAACTCACGGATGGGTTTTTTGCAGTATCAGCCTCAAAGACCGCTCAATAGCCCGCAGGAGGCGCTGTCTGTCCATTGTTAACAAACCTCGTATTGACGCCACTGCGAACACAGTCCATTTTCTGCCAGAGTTAAATGACTTTAGCGGCGGTGAGCACAGCGTCCTGCCCGGTGATACCTGCTGCCAGGACGGACAAACACTGCAGGCTAGTGGCCGCTTCCGTCTGCTGGACAATCAAGCAGCCCCCTCATATTCTTCGTTTTCTTCCCACCTCCTCACCCTCTCATCCTCGCGCGCACCCCGCCCCCCAAACAGCCCCTCTGCCAGCTTCGTCAAACGAACACAACCATCCAGGAGAAACGCGGACGTTTTGGTGTTTCAACTCGAAAATAAAAGCGCACAAAGTTATTTTTCGTTTGGTAAAAATATTTGACAGAGTAAATTGGGAGTGGGCTGGGTTTAGAGCTCATCACCTTACTCATCCCCAATGTCAGACCAGTGCATCAGACAGGGCATAAAAAACCGTGCAATGATATCATTGTAAGGTTTAGGTCATCTGTAATCCATTTTCTCCCCAGTGTGACTCATTTTGCTCTTTTAATGAATATTTACATCCAGTAAAAATAAAGACCAATGTTTTCACATATAATAACACAAACTAAAAATGCATCCAAATTAATTAATTTACTGTTTATTTTTTGTCAAAGTTTTTTATAATAAGTTACCAAGATGGTAACTGTCACTAATTATTCCTTCACCATTATTACAGCAGAATAAGAATTAAGAAATATGACCCAAAAAAAAGTTAATAGTAAATTGTAATCACAAAGCAGTTGTTTTCTGTTTTCTAAGTTGCTGAACAAATCTGTTTTATTTTTGGATTATTATTATTATTACATTGTTTTGTACAAATTATTAATAAATATTATTAATATATAGCTTAACGTTGTTGACCTCATGCAAGCAAATTAAACATCACAGCAACAGAATTTTAAACGCAGATGGTTAATACAGACAATATTTTTTCCCATTTAAGACATACAATTTTTTTCAAATACTGTGCTATAGTGTAGTATACTGTGCAGGAGAATAATTATAAAGTTTTTTGAGGCAAACTATCATAAACCAAGCGAGAAGACAATTAAAAGGAATGTATTGATAGTACAGTATTGGCTGTTAGTTTTAACTCACAAATAGTTGTCATAATCAAACTATTATTTTGAAAATCTAGACAGGAAACCCGATGTTCACCGTGTCTGTCTTGACCCTGCCTAAGCCTCTAAGCCCCTTCTGTGCCTCTGTCCCGGTGTTGCCATTCCGAAGCACATCCCTCGCAGAGGAGCAACAGCTACACAGAGTTGGTCAAAGTGGACTTCACAGATTTCTCTGCGGACAGAGGCGAGTTAACATCGGGGTTTTTCTTCCCTGCCCGGGGAGGGCAGCAGCTGGGAGATGCGCCCCTGGACACAGGTTCGCCTTTGGTAAAGTCAGATAAAGAGAATGAGACTGAGACAGGGCGCAGTGTAGCGCTCCTGTAGCATCGCATTTGCAACTCAGGACGGACCTACTGAATGCACAAGAAAGAAGGGCTCGGTACATTTTTTAAGGATTTTGAT
Source organism: Channa argus (assembly GCF_033026475.1). Taxonomy (NCBI): domain Eukaryota; kingdom Metazoa; phylum Chordata; class Actinopteri; order Anabantiformes; family Channidae; genus Channa; species Channa argus. Next base: position 9,190,535 of record NC_090210.1, on the reverse strand, counting down.
AGAATGGGGCGGTGAGAGAGCCCATCACAACTGAAGGCATGAGATTTTGGAGAGGAACAAAAAGCTCGGCTGCGGTGCTCTGAGTCCATCCATCGGAAGGGTCCAGTTTACACATCTTTATTCATGTTGGACAAGCCTGTTTTATGACAATGGATTACTTGCTGTGGCTGTGCAGCCTCCTTGTCCCCGTGGTGCTGGCTGTCGAAGGTATGTGCTATTATTTCTTATGATTTATTATTACTTCTCTCTCCCGTGCATGAACAATGGACTGTTTGGACGCATTCTGATTTACCAATAGACACATTATTGTCAAGCAGAAAAAAACACAGTATATGTAGAGGAACTGGGAGACAGTGTCTGTGTCTGAGGATTAAAATCACACTGAGGCCAGTGAACATCGTCCGTTTCAATTCAAAATCGTGTTTCCATGAATTAGATGTGTAGACAAGAAGCGTTCGTGTTTTGCTTAATTACAGCTGTTAATATATTGCGGAGCCGCTCTGGTAAATAGGCAATTGTGCTGAGTACCAATTTGCTCTCTTGATTGTAACCCATGTACACATGTATGAGCACGCCCCGTTCCTTCTGTGTGTGGCGGTGTGTGTGTGTGTGTGTGTGTGTCTGTGATGACATCCCAGTTGTTTCCATTGCGGCTGGAGGACTGCCCTGTTGCTATTGTCCCTGTTGTTGTCACACCCACAGGCTGAGTGAGGATGCCCACCTGCCCCAGCTTTTCTCCCCCCAGCACCAGGGAGGTTACATTCACACCACAGAGACAGCAGAGAGGGCCGTCCCTCTTCTACTCTCTTACTGTAAAATACAAATACACTGACTCTTCACATTTTGCATGTCAAAGCCCCAATCAGGGCTTGTTGGCGACTAAACACAGACCAAGAGTGGATCAATCCCGGCTCCTGAAGCTCCACAGGGACACACATGTGAAACATACTAGATGACAAGTGTGAATTAAAGGTCAATGGCTTAACAAGTGACAAGTAGGTTGTATGCTCCAGCCCCTGAAGCTTTCTCCATCACAGAGGGAGTGCTGCTCCAGGGAGAAGCCCACCCTCTCTCACCGCTGCTCCCCACCCAAGCGGCTCCTCTGTGAGCTCTAGCTACAGTTCTCTGTCTTGCCTCCTTCCGCCCATTCTCAGTCCAATCTGCCTCTCCTGGACCGTGGCCAGCCTGATCCCTCATCAATTCAAGCGTCAGCAAGTAAATCAATGCAGCGGCTGCAGCCCTGCTAATCCCAGTGGATGCTCACATTGAGATGATCGGCCCCATTTCCCCAACTCGACCACTAACCGTTACTCAAAGCTCAGGGGTTAACTAATGTTTGTCCTCTGAGGATAAACACGAAGGGCACATCATTGAATAGGTTTAAATGAAGGGGGAGAGGAAGGCCTTTTTTCAGTTACATGTCATTATTTAGCTGCTTAGTCAGTGGATTTTAACACATGGCTTGAATCTGAATTTGCTTCAGATTGGCAAGTGTTTGCGCATGGATGATGCAAGCTGGACTGCAACTTGAAGTGTGTGCTTATTTACAAAAGCTACAGATGACTTATCTCCAGTTCACACCAACAGACTGCAGTAAACGCCTCAGCAACTGTGACATTTTTATGTTGTAATACTCCATTTACAGTCAGTGTTTACTGTACTCTTATTTTAAAAGCTCATAAACTAGATGGATGACCGCTCAGAAAGAATTAAAAAAAAATAATCTATAGTAAGCGATTGAAGAAAAAGAGAGTTTTCAGAGGATTTTTACTTTACTCCACAGATTCCTTTACATTTCCTACTTTCTATACATCTGAATGTCAACAAGGACACTTATATAGTGTCATGTAAAAGGAGATGCAAGCAGCGTGACAAAGAGATGGAATTAGGTTGGATCGAGGTTTTCAAAAACTGCTCATCAGGAATCAAACCAAGCATCACACAACTGTTATCACTGCTATTCTACAGAGAGAATCATGCACTCAGATACAAATTAACTCTTGCTTTGAAGGAGCGATGAGAAGTCACATTTGTGAGCCAGACCATCAGGTAATTCTTTTCACACCTATTTATAGCCACATGTTTGATCATCTTCCGATCACTGATGATGATGTTTGCCTGTTAATATTTCATTTGTTTGCTTGTTGTCAAGTGAGTGTCAGTGTAGTACAAGGCAAGGCCTCCCTTTCATGATGCACCCGCTCTCACAAAGTGAATAAAACATTAGCATGGGTGAGCTCCCAAAGCGTACTGAGAATGCAGAGTTGTTTGGCATTTTAGCTCCGGCAGGCCACCAAGAAAAAAAACAAAACACACACACAAATAAAAAAAAAAAAAAAACTGGAAATGCCATGGGTAGTGATGCTCTAAAGTTCCCACTGCAGCATTGTTTTCTTTACCCCAGGGGCAGAATGACTCCACTGCTGTTGTAGTTTTATGGGAGAGGGGGAGATCTCTGGATTTGAGTTATAGCAGCAAGGCGATCTCAAAGGCACTGTAATTTTACCACGAAAGGGGGAGAACTGTGGAACAAATGGCATCTTTTTCAATCTTAACCGGTTTCTGGGATTTAGTGTGCCGACAATAACACATGTTGGTGTCGAGAGCCGTAGTTGAATATAAACCTGTTATACTGACACTTTAGTGTTATGGAGCAACACACAAGCCTGGACTCAGATGTTAAGCTTGAGGATAGACAGTGTCACACTGTTCTGCTGGCTACTAAAAGTTTTTTAACAATGAAATGACTCTTTAAAAATATTTGCAGAGACTTTTTCTTTATTAGGTTGCACAGGAGAGTCAAAGGTCAGATTTGGGTGCAGGAGCTGGCAGAGATTCAGTATTGTGCTCAATAATGCTTCAGCAGGGTAAAATCCTGCTTTTATGGGGGCTTGAACCCAGCTTTTACAGACGTGGGATGGTTCCCCCCGGCTGCTCTTGCATGTGCATTGTGTGGACTGAAGCCTGTTTAAAGGAGAATCCACTCCGTGCTCTGGTTAGCTGAGGTTGAAGGATTCTGTCTTTGTTGACTGTGGGTGCCAGGAGAGAAGAGGGATGGGGCGATGCACCGGATCGGACACCCGAGAGACAGGCTGGATCCATGGATCAGCCCTGGGGTACTCGCTCAGCCGTGTGCCACCGAGGGCTGAGTGTAGCCAAGCAAAGACAACAGCCGCTGATTTCACTGATTAGTTCCTCCTCTCTGGTTCAAGCCGTGCTAATCAGTAAAACAACCTTGTTCACAATTGTATATTTGGGCTCGACAACCGAAGTTATTAAGTGCTGTCAATCATGTCCTTGTACACACACACACACAAATGTAAGACAGAGAATGTCTTTATAAACAAGTAAGAGGACTTGATTTTGTATTTAAAGCCCTGTAAGTAAATATACATTTTCTTTGTGCATAAATATTACTTATTTAAATATCACGCAGAAGTAAATGTGATCTCTGTTGTCAACAAAGATGGAGACAGCCACTTTTACCTTTTTAAATTCAATCATTTTCACTTTATGCAGCACTATTCATCTATTTATTCCAACATACCAGACCACTTTTCATTTCATTTCTTAAATTGCTGTTATCTGCACACAAAGATTTCAGGTTAAGGCTTAACTAAGACTTTGCTCCCGTTTCTCACCATCTCAACATCCAAAGCTGACTGTAATTGATAAATTTTTGTTACGTGAATCATTGCTTTATTATTTATTTATCAATTATTGTTAATTAAATGTACTCCATAAAATAATTTATATACTTTCAAAACAGCTGGAATCCAGCTACATAGATAATTGCTTCACCTTTTGTCATAGTAATAGGAAGCTGATTTAATCAACCTTATTGTTATATACAAACACCTGCATATTGCTACATGAGGCAACAGTTACTGACGGGAATTGATGATCTATTAATGACTTAATCTTTTTTTAATGGAAAGCAACAGGAATTCATGATTCATGCTGCATTAGTCACGAGTTAAAAATCATCATGAATCAGGCTGGTATACAATAAATAAAAATACAATAAACTTTTTTGTATATTGAAAATATTTTAAAATATGACCCAAACCCATTTCAATTATTTTAGATTGACTAGTAAGTTTTGGAGCAATATCATTTAATTTAATTACATAAAGTAACAGTGTGTGGGACAGAGTGGATTGATTTAGAGTCTTATGATACAGCTATAGCTTAAAAACATATTATAACTTTAAAGTAACTGTTTAATTTATACAAAAATGAAAGTATGGTCGGTTATATGTGTCTGCTAATTCTGCCACCATTAGGTATCTAACTTAGCATAGGATAAAGACTGGAAGAAAGCAAAGTGCCAAAAATGACAAATCACTAAGTCTGTTACTAAGTGATACCCAATTTTCAATTAACATCTTCCTTAGGGAAACATAACCCAACTCCACCGTGACATCACTGTGTAGAGGAGCAGTGAATAGGTCAGTCAGATACCACTTGTCAACTCTTGTTTTCATTCAGCCAAGCAATTTTCAAAGGAAGTAAGGACTAGGACGTCTTACTGCTGGCTTTTGGCCTTGTCTTTAACTGTAGTCTGCTCCACATGGAGCAATAAGAACGACCACTGTGGTTGTGGTATGATCTGTGCCTATTTGCAGTCATTGGTTGAGATAAATCGTGGCTCTCCATGGCACACATTTGAACACCACAGATGTAATGTATCCTGTTGGATGTACAGATCACTATTCATTTTCTCCATTATCCTCTAAAAAGAAGAAAGGCTATTGTGGTTTCTCTAATGAACACAGTACACAGACTGTAAACACCGCCCATATCTCTAGCTCAGCAGCTACAGATGGACCATTGATCTCCTCACTCAATCACACATCTTCAAGGACACAATGTACTGCAACATGAGTGTCTTCAGTCTCTAAAGCCTTTAAAGCATCAACCAACATTGTGACACCAGAACAATGTCGTTCTTCTCACTGTGAGTGGTGCCCTCATTCTACACAGGACACGTTATTTGTTTAGCGTCACCACACCCTCCTTTAACACCGTTACCAACAACTTGTGAGCAAATGGTGCACAGCAGGCATTGTGTCATTGAGTCTCCACGAAGAACATGTAATTATGTGCTAACGACGACAAAACAATGGGAGCAACCACTGCTGTACATTGACAGAGGGTTTGGTTCTTCTGTGTGTGTAATGAATTGGGCAGACACTCAGGTGACAACTGACTGTCACCCTGACACAACAATGCTCACTGATCCCGTTGCTTATTCTCTCCCTCACTTCTGATTGTCTGCCCTGCTCTCACCTCCTCGCAAAGTCGTAAACAGCTAGGTGAAGAAAACATCGCTCAGATCACCTGTTTACTCAGATTTGACAAATCCCAGTTGAAAGGCGTCACATTTATGGCACTGCCAGATGTTTTTTGGGTGAAAGCAAATGTGCTGTATATTTAATTTCCTCCTGCTTCTATGACCTTTTTGAACTGTTGAAAGTTAATGGAATATTTTCCACTGAAGGCATCTTGGAGGATGCTTTGTTCATATTTTCACAAATGAATATTGAAAGAAGTGCATTTGCGGGCGCGAAACACACACACACAAAGAAAAAGCCTTAATTAGGCGGCATCACAGATATGCCATGATTGTCAGTGCTTTCAAAATCTGAGTGCATGTGGGCGGAGGTTATAAAAGAGAAGGAGAGGAAGTTTTACCTGCATCTTTTGTCGAGCAGTGGGAACTTGTGTGTGGTCTTTAATGTTGTGCAATGATTTTTTTCATCTTTCCCCTACTCCTAATTTACAGAAACTCTTATGGACAGCCGGTGGGCAACCACAGAGCTTGCTTGGACCACATTCCCAGAGAGTGGGGTGAGTTGTTGTGTTTGCATGTGCTTAGTTTGTTTTGTGTGCAGTTTTTTTTCCTTTTAATGACGTTTGTTCCATTTGCTTGCTAATAGAGGCCAGTTTGCCTTGAACAGCACACCTCCTACTGTTTTATATCTTTGTTTTGCAGAGTATGTTTGCTTTCTTGGATACCAAAAAACAAATGAGTAGCACACTAGTGTGTGTGTGTGGAAGAAATGAGAGATTTTTGATATTTAGACAATGTGAAATGCTTGATGAACTGCACAGAATGTGTGCGTGTTGTACTTCAAACAAACAAATGAGCAAAAACACAGATACACAAAATCCCCAAACTGTGTGAGGACTATTAGGTAGGCTCTACCTTACATGTCTCCCCAGGATAGAAGCCTGATAATTAAAAGCGTGTGTGTGTGTGTATTTTATAATATGGGCCCAAGAGCGCATTACAGGGAGAAATTAAGGTTTTCAGTTGATACCCCCTATAGGAATGGTGAGAAAATAAAACAACATGAATTTGACCTCAGGGCTAACAGCCTGAAAGACCTCCCCCACTCCCGGCCAGTGTAATTTGTCTTCGCTACGTGAGCGCAAAGTCAGTCAATGGAAATGGTGGGTTTCCATGGAAACGGTCTTCGTCAGCCCCAGCTCCCTCCTTTGCCTACAAGGGCCGGCTCTGAATGTCCTAGCATTCATGAAGTCATATGTCACGAATGGCGAGGCAGCCCTCTCTCCTCAGGCCTGACAAGCCCATACGTTCGGGGGCCGGCAATTATCATATTTGTCAGGTAGTGCATCAACGTGTTGCTGGTGATTTACGACATCTAATACTGACTCTTGGGCTCATCCTTTGTGGATAAATTGCACAGGAGTTCAGACATGTGAGATGAGTTATGCATTACTTTCTCCCAGTTGAAATAATCAATTACCAGGAGGTTTATTTGTTATGGAAACAAAGTATTCAGTTCAAGGGAAAAAAAAAAGATTGAGTTGTCACAAGGTTATTTTCTAATGCACTCTCATAGTGTGTATTGTTAGTTACTAGACACAAAAACCAGTGTAACCAACAAATAAAACTGTACATTGACATGGGTCAGGTGCTTTAAATATTGATTTAGACAGAAGTCGTGCCCGCGGCTTGTTAGTGATGATGTACATGATGTCAGTAATGTAATGTCAGGAGACATCAGTCCACTTGGTACATTAACCACATGCAAATATCTGCCCTCAGGCTGTATGTGTAGGCATCACAGGATATATAGGCCCACAGAATAAATTCTGCACAACCTGAAGCGCTCAGTAGTGCTGATACGCTGCAATCATACTGACAGGATTGCATTTAGATGGCCACTTTAATAAATAACTCAGTTTTTGCTTTGTAGATATATGGGGAATGTTTCCATTTAACATGTACAGTTTGATCCTCCCATCTCTGTTAGCCCAGATAACTGATGTATATCATATAGAAACCAAATCTCCCCTTGAGGCTGTTTTGACTGCACTGCAGCACTTCTAATGTAGATATTTCCCATAGGTGTGTCTGCAGCTGTAGGTAAATTTTGATAAAGTTGTACCTAACACATTGGTTATGATCCGGGTTGAAAAACAACCTACATTTACCAATCTGCTAGTCTAAGGCAACAGTGAAAAGCATAATGCGTGAAATGGGTTTTAATGGGAAAATGTTTTCTATTAATAGTCCGTAATGATTGGAATTTTTCTGAATGATTCACGTAATTAGAAGCATTTTAGCTGCAAATGATTCCTCATAGGCCACATGTAAACAGCTCACTTTGGGACCGTGTGTGTGTGTGTGTGTGTGTGTGTGTGTGTGTGTGTGTGTGTGTGTGTGTGTGTGTGTGTGTGTGTGTGTGTGTGTGTGTGTGTGCTTGTTAAGTTTTTATATTCTGTGTACATCAGACGTCACTGCACTGTTTTTAATGCCCTCTATGCTTGAATGGTTTGCATTAGGAAGCATTGCGTTTAAAAGTACTCCATATTAATTAATGACGTACTGGATAAACGAGTTACTGCTGTAGCATATTTGTTGCTGAATGAGCAATAGAAGTGTTGTCAAATTCAGAAACACATTAGATTAGCAATTTCACATTTTATTCTTAAATCCATTCTATTTGTCTCTCCCTTCATCAGTCGTCTGATCTTCCTATCGTATTGTGCTTTGTCACAGTGTCACTCTGCTTTTTTCCACAGTGGGAGGAGGTAAGTGGCTATGATGACTCCATGAGCCCAATCAGAACCTACCAGGTGTGCAATGTCCGACAACCCAACCAGAACAATTGGCTGAGGACGGACTTTATCCCCCGCAAGGGTGTGCTGCGCGTCTATGTAGAGCTTAAGTTCTCTGTCCGTGACTGTGCAAGCATCCCCAACATCCCCGGCTCCTGCAAAGAGACCTTTAATCTGTTTTACTATGAGTCAGACGGGGACACAGCTACAGACACCAGTCCTCTGTGGAGGGAGAACCCCTATGTGAAGGTGGACACTATTGCACCAGATGAGAGCTTCTCTTTGCTGGAGGCAGGCAGAATCAACACCAAAGTGCGCAGCTTTGGCCCCCTCTCCAAGGCAGGCTTCTACCTGGCCTTCCAGGACCTGGGTGCCTGCATGTCTCTCATCTCAGTCAGGGTTTTTTTCAAGAAGTGCTCCACCACCATTGCCAATTTTGCTGTCTTCCCTGAGACTGCTACAGGGGCAGAAGCTACTTCCTTAGTTATTGCTCCGGGGGCCTGTGTGACGAACGCTATGGAGGTGTCTGTGCCTCTAAAGCTGTACTGCAACGGGGATGGCGAGTGGATGGTTCCTGTGGGCTCGTGCACCTGTGTCGCCGGCTTTGAGCCTTCTGCAGATGGCACACAGTGCCAGGGTATGTGTATTTAACAGACATTTGGACTTTTATTTAACCAGACCTCCTTTATATGCTCAGCGCAAGTCACCTCAGTCTGTGCCCTCTTCTCATGCATTAATTGTGTGGCTCCAGAAAGGGGGTGAAGGAGGGTGGAGGAGAGTATGAATTAATGAGGTGTTGCAGAGAGGAGCAGCATACAAATATTGTGTGAGCAGGACAGAAGGGAAAGGAGAGAAAGATAGTGAGAAGGCACAAAATAGAGAGCCAATAGATTTTCAGGAGGAAAATACATAATAGAAGGGAAAGGCGTTCGAAGTGCAGAGAAGAGAGATATTAACAGTGAACGAAAGATAGTGTGAGTTACGAGGTGTGAATCACCAAAGATCGGACGGAAACAGCAGCCAAAAGAAGAATGTAGAGGGAGGGGGCTGCAGGAAGTCAAAGTCAAGACACACAAGCGAAGCCTCCTCTCACCTGAGCGTGAGAAATAGTGTCTAACACACGCTGGAGAGCTCATTCGTTGCCATTTGGCGGCTCAAGGTTAAAAGCTTGCTGCCAATGCCTGATAAAAAGCTCTCTAGGGCTTCAGCCAGTGGTTGCGATGAGGAAGTGTAATTTCCTCCACGGCCTCCTCCTTAGTTAATCTACAGGCAGCCACACTCATTAACACCATTCAGACCAACGTGAGCCAACAGTAGCACGCTAGCATTAATCACTCAGACATTTCATTTCTTACCTCAGTCTCACCACTCGCAGTGCACGAGTTGGAAAGAGGGCAAAAAAGAAGAGGAAGAAGAAGAGATGGGAAACAATAGAGGAGAAGACGGGGACATTAGTGTATCAAAAACAGGAAAATCATTGTGTCCTCCAAAGAGGTTAATGGATTGAAGCAAGCCAGCAGGGTGATTCAGCACCCTCTCGAAAAGGAGCGAGGAAAACAAACAAAAGAAAAGAAAATGACAATGCACTGTGAAATAGAAAAAAGTGTAGAGCCTAAAAGTCTCTGAATTATTAGGGGGAAAAATCATCTCATCTTCTGTGGCTGTTTATTGCATGGTTTTATAGCTACAATGCAGGCCCATTAGCTGTGCTGATTTTCCTAAAAGTGCCATTGTTGGGAATTAGGGTAGAACTTGAGTTCAAACTGAAAGACCACTTAGCCTAACTAGTTAATCACACACTCTCTCTCTCTCAGTGGCTGTTTTTATGAGCCCTCACGCTGACAGGACAGATGTTTGCCAGAGACCCCACTTCTACACCATCAGTTAGGAATGTGGGGAAACAGTAAAACATGGGGCTCTGGAGGCTGATATATCCAGACCTTTTGCTGCTAATCCCTTTTATCTGAATCCTTCCTTAGTCTAGGCTTATACTGGTTTATCCTTAAGACTTAATACCAGCCAACCTTCAGCGTGTCACTTTGGAATTCAAATTAATCGCTTGGACACATCCTAAGATTACCGCACTTTGTATATTTTTCTAATAACTCTCCTCAGCTAATTTACGTCTAGTCTGATGTCCCTTCATTTGAATTGATTTATTAGCTTATTATGGGACTGCTCTGCATGCATGTGGAGGCCTTGTTTGTATTCCGAGGTGCCGTTTGGAGAGCGAGAATCAAACAGACACTGATTGATGGGTTTAGGGTGTATCCCTTTTCTCAGAAGCATTCTCCACTCCTGTTTGTCTGACAACAGCAATCTCCTGTCAGCAGCCTATATCTTCATCCTTATCCTCCCTTTCCTTCTCTTCAACATGAAACTTTGCTGTCATCCCGACTCCCTTTTTAGAGAGATTAATGTCACCTGGAAGAGAGGGTGAAAATGAAAGAGCAGATGCAAATATACAGATAAGACTGTATGCTTAAGTGTTTACCATTTCTCATTTTCTCCATAAATACTTTTCGCAGGTACGTTTCTACTTTTTTCATAGGTACACTTTTTGTTTTTGGACAGCTGTGACAGCTGCTTGCCTCTTAGATAAGTAACAACAAAGCATGTTTTTGTTTTTTTTGTTCTCATTGTCCCTATTATTTTCTCTCCTACTCATCCAGCTTGCATCCCTGGGACTTTCAAATCCAAATTCGGCGAGGGATCCTGTGCTCTCTGCCCGTCGAACAGTCGCACCAGTGCTAGAGGAGCCAATATTTGTCCCTGCCAGAATGGTTTCTACCGGGCTGACAGTGACCCCCCTGACTCTGCCTGCACCAGTAAGTCATCCTCCGCTGCACAGACTAAAATAATCCTCATATTTTCTTATGCTGAGTCCCTTTTTGGAATGTCAGTGAAGGGCTCAAGTCAGAGCAGGTTGCATCTATCAATTTATTTAAAGTAAATCTGTTATCAAAATTAACTTAACTTAAGAAATGAACTACTAGTGGTTTAATTATTAATTATTAAATACAATAATAATAATACATTATTTTCATAATAATTGAATTATGTGTTTATTTGTTTTTCTTTCAATATTGGAGTTCACTAGAGGGTGTGAATTGTTGGTTCCCGCTGACAATATTGGGGATCTAATTTTGTGGATGAATAATTTACCTTTTGCAGTAAATTTGATGGAATTTCTTTCAGCTAGAAATTCTTACATTACTTCAGTTTCAGTGTCCACACACAGAGCACTAACAGTGTAATTTGATTCTCATAAGGAGTGCTTATGGGTCCACCCATTTTCTTTGACTATGGGCACCCTGCACGCATGATTGAGAGAGACCTAATGCTAATAGCTTGCCAAACTTTCTCACTGCTAGTGTCAAAGTAAAGTATTGTAAATTGTAACAAACATAATCAATGATATGTGCGTTTGCTGAAATGGGTGGGGGGAAAAAAAATCACGTGAGGACAATCTGATAGAAATGTAAATATGTAACACATTTATCCTCTTACATAACAATATCAATATCTGAAGCGTCATTTTAGGTTCACAAGAGAGCAATCTGCTGCTGCATGTCTATATTTCAAATGCAAACTGTGAGTTTAGTAGCAGCTAGTCTAGTCTGGTGCTGGCCTTCGCCTCCATGCTTGTTCAGCATGCACAGGAATCGGAGAGAAGTCCCGGGTGTCGCACTTATGGAGAGCGACATGTGTTGCCTTGACCATGTAAAATCACCCCCACAGGGGCCTTTCGCTGTGTTAAATGACACACACGGCCCGCAACTGTCTCCCCCAGATTCTCCTCACAGGAACACCGTGGACTCTGACATTGACCAGCGTGCACAGACAGGCGGGCAGGGACACAAGCACCACCTCCGACTGAACATGCAAACACACAGGCCTGACAGTTCTGTCCCTGCGGTCTGTCAGAGCTTGTGCCAGGCAGCCTGTGCTTTGTGTTGGAAGTGGTGTGTTGCACAAGAGAGGCTCAACCAGTCAATGGCCGGCAGCTTGGGCTCAGTGTGTGTTTTAGTTGGGTGTCCAATTAGAAGAGCCTCCACTCGCAAGTGTGTCTGCCTAATTAGAAAGGACAGTGAAACGTGGCTCAGGGCTGGCCAGCTGAGGAGCTGAACTCAGTGGACAGGCAGTTTTGGCCGACAAGCCTTCCCTTCTCTTCGACTCTGCTGCTGGAAGCTTAGAGGGAGAGCCCTTGTGTTCGCTTACTCTAATAGGATGAAAAGCACATTTGCTGAACCAATCTTTGTTGCCTTCCTCTGCGGTTATCATACTTTATCCAGGTTTCAAACACTCTTCACTCAACATGCAGCACTGCTTATTGAAACGAAGTGGCCTTGGGTTATACTGATACTAGAACACGAATTTCTATCAAGAGTGGATTAGTCAAGTTCCACGAGCATCAAGAGGGGTTATGCATAGGAATGGACGTGGGCTGCTACTGTAGAGCTGCACAGGATTGTGCATTTCTTTAAGGTACATTACTTAGTGATGAGCATTGTTGTTCTGCTTGTGCATGACAGCTTGTGCTTATTCTTCTGCTTTTGAATATGTTGATTTATTTAAGCTCAGGAAGGATTTTTTTTCCCCGCTGTTGTGTTTTAACATGTTCCCATGCCCTTTGCTCGGTTCCAAGGATTTGATTGGAGCATGTGAAACAATCTAACACGTTTATTTGGGCAAAAGGATTTTATAAAAACAATAGGATTACACTCTTTTGCCCGTGTCTGTACATGGAAGACTTCCCTCGTGTTGCCTCCTTACAGAGATAGTAAATGGTTTTTTCACCATTCAAAGAGGATAATGTAAGCGCTGCATAGGGAACATGACTAACGCCTTGATCGTGTATTTTTCTATTCTGACTGCCCACTTTCTTAAACTCCTACGTGTGTGTGTTTTTGCGCAGCAATTCCCTCTGCGCCTCGTAGTGTTATATCCAGTGTGAATGAGACCTCGCTATCCTTGGAGTGGGAGGAGCCCGAGGACACAGGCGGAAGGAGCGACCTGGTCTATAACGTGGTGTGTAAGAAATGCCTGCGAGACAGGAGCCCCTGCACGCGCTGCGATGACAACGTGGACATCGCTCCTCGCAAGCTGGGGCTGAGGCAGAGGAAGGTGGTGGTGAGGAACCTGCAGGCTCACACTCGCTACAGTTTCGAGGTGCAAGCTGTCAACGGGGTTTCCGGGAAAAACCCCACCTCACCCAGCTACTCCACTGTCAACATCACCACCAACCAAGCCGGTTAGTAGAAGAAGATCTGTCAATATCACTGGATGTGTCCGCAACAGAGTTAATTCATAGAGCCGCTTCAATCAATACCACTTAACATCACAATGAAACAGACTGGTTAGTGGATCCTATGTTCAGTCAATGTCAATGAGTGTCTTAATGAGCTCTTAGTATCCAGAGCAGTATTAAGTCCAACACTAAATGTTGTTGAACAAGCTCAGTTAGAGCGACAGATGGAAGATCTCTCATCTGGAGCATTGCTTTTTTGAGCGACTTCCAGGAAAGGCAAGGCACATAAAACGTAAAGTATCCTTTGTACCTCCACCGTCAGCATTCAGTACACTGTCAACCAGGCATCTCATATTACACCACTGACAATGTCACCTTTCAACATCTCCACTTAATTTTTGCTTCGTCATCACAAACCAAACTGGTCAGCACCTTTCACAGACTGTAATTATTCTCCCTGTTAACCTGCACTTAATCCACCCCACTGCAGTTTATGGACCCAGAACAATGACTGACAATTGAGTCACTTTTATCCCTCACAAATCAATAAATTGCAGAACAGTGAAAGTGAAGCATGCACGACTTTTCTTAAACTGTTCTGGTTGAAGTCTTTTGAATAATAATTATCTTACTCTGATGGTTTATTAATTCATGAGAGAAAATATTGGCAACTCATAATTTAAAAGAATGACAAACTGACATGATGTACAGTGACTTTTGAGCACCCGTGTAATAAGTCCTCTTTAATGCTGCCACACACAGCACCTTCAGCAGTTCCCACTGTCCATCTGATGCGCTCAACCTCTGACACCCTCAGCCTGTCGTGGCTGCCCCCTGAGAAGCCCAATGGGGTCATCCTCGACTATGAGATTAAATACCATGAGAGGGTAAGCACTGTCTTTTTAGCTCTTGCTTTAATGTGCGTGTCACTTTAACTGTGAAAATCTACATTTCCAGCCATGAAATATTTTTAAAACTGCTAAAAAACCTAATATTGGCATGTGATGTGTGTCTGTTGGGTTCGTGGCAATAGTTGAGCCAGTTCTAACTCAGTTTACATAGGCATTTGAACAAATCACCAAGCACCAGACCTGCAGAATGACCAGATAACACATTGCTGCACTGGAGCTCGAGTCACAGCTGATATTATATTTTAAGCTTGTCAACAAACTGAAATGAACTTACTACTCAACAGCAAAGCTACCGATTTAAGTAAGTAAATCAGTAGCTAAACAAAACTAATAATCAAAAAAAAATTAAAATTATGAATGGAGGGAGGAGAGTAGGTGCAAAAGAGAGTGCAATAATTCTAAGTAGATAAAAAGAATAAACTTTGATAGGTAACAGGGCACTGTGCTGCAGTTTGCTGGAAAACTCCGATTATGCACTTTTTATTTGCACCAAATTTATGTTTTGTCATCATTAGTTTAAAAGGTTTGGCTCACAGGCCCCAAACTGGGCTGCCTTGGTTTAAATTAATGATAAGATTTGTGTTAAATTTTTATTTATTTTTTTTTTAATCAATGAACATTTTATTTGTGTGAGTGATAAGTTTGGATTTTTTAGCTAATTTATAATACAATTTTATGTTTGCTGTGTAACCTTAGTGACACACTCATCACTGTGGTGTAAGTAATTATTCCAGATAAAACAATTGGTATTATATGCACAAGCCAATGGTCGTAAGAAAAGATGGAGCAGTCGGTGAACGTTAACAATACAGACTGACAACAGACATTACATTCAGTTTATCATTTTGCTAACTAAAAGATATATCCACCTAAGCCCTATGAAAATGACCAGACAATAGCAAGTCAACTGCTGCTGTAAGTTTTATTTATTTATTTTTTTGTACCTCAGGGCCAGGCGATGTCACACACCGTGACAGCCCAGCACAGCTCCGCCAAGGTGGAGGGTCTAAAGGCCGCTACGCCGTACGTGGTGCAGGTCAGAGCACGCACTGTTGCTGGATACGGGCGGTACAGTAACCCCATGGACTTCACCACCAGCCTACACAGTACGAACAGCCTCTTTCCTGCCTCACAGCCGATGCTTGATGATCTGCAGCTACAGTTTTCTTAATGAGGGTTCAACCCTAATAGTTTTTATGGCCGCCTTAATTGGTAGCCATTACACATGCAGAACAGGCCACTCTTTAATCTCTCAAGTAGTGTTTCTGCTGTTATTCACTCATTTGTGCGTGTGTTATTTCATGCAGGTGACCCTCAGAAGTCAGTGCAGGACCAGCTGCCTCTCATCATCGGCTCGGCCTCCGCAGGTCTGGTGGTCATTGTTGCCTTGGTCGTTATCGCTGTTGTCTGCCTTAAGTAAGTGTTTGATTTTTATTACTGACAGCCTGAGCTACATGTTTCATTTTGTTAGTTAGACTGTGAACAAAGAGGCTCATTAAATTTTAACACGCTTTCAAAGGATTTGTACCTACTCTTTAGCTTCAAAACAGAAAGGAAAAAAGCAAAGCTACTCTTAGATTTTTTTTTCTTGCGGTCTATAGTTTCATCTGGTTGTCCTGCTAGATATATTAGTTTGATTTGCTGTACCTGGAAAGGGTGAAGACTGATTATGTGAATGTAACTTTGTTTATGTGCTGCTTGTTTACAGGAAGCAGCGCAGTGGCTCAGAGCTGGAGTACACTGAGAAACTGCAGCAGTACAGTAAGTTTATAGGTTCAGTGTCTGAAGTGTCCGCTCTGTGGTCCTTTGATCATGCCTGTACAGTTAACCAACTGATTCAATCAATTATCCTATCATCTGATTGAGGCAGGAAACCATTTTCCCGTTTGCTCAGAGGAAGGCACGACAGATCAGCTAAGATGAAAAATAAAAAGTAGACACATGTAGAGCATGGAAATAATTCAATATTGGAAAAGGAGAGGCTGCTCACAAAAGGAAATTTGCAAGTTTCTAAGTTTTTATTAATGCATCGTTTCAACCTACAGGGTCTGCGACTGACAGCTTTTCATTTTTCTTTGTTTCTATTGAATAAGTCACTATTATCATATCTTCATATTTTCAATTCAGTGTTTGAAATGAATTGCATTGAATCAAAATTTGATAAATTTAGCTTTTCAATTATTGATTGCAAGCAAAATTTGACTTTTAATTGAACATTTTGTGTGTCACAGTGGCCTCGGGGCTAAGTGTCATGTAAACCACACTGTCCCTAGTTTGAATACAGTCTGGGAATATTGGTGAATTAAAATGCAAACCTATTAACTTATTCATAGATACCTTTTTATATAACACAATTTTCTTTCCTACCTCAGTTTCTCCAGGGGTCAAAGTGTACATCGACCCTTTCACCTACGAGGATCCTAATGACGCGGTCCACGAGTTCGCCAAAGAGATTGACATCTCTTGCGTCAAAATAGAAGAGGTCATTGGTGCAGGTACGCAATGCTGCTGTTTTTGTCCAAAACGAGTTAGAATGATTCATGTTTGTTAATCATTTATTTGAAGAGTAATGTGCCATCAAACCCCGAGGTCTGTTCTCTAAGTGTCCTCTCTGGGAGAAAAGGGTTTAGGATTCAGAGTGTGTATGAGAGCTGCGGGTTGGAGGGATTGAAATGAAAATCTTCTTTGTAGCTCTTACCCCTCTAGTCTGTTTTTTTTTTTTTCTCTCCAGTAGCATGTTGTGTCCTAACTTCACCTCAAATGACAGTCTGCTCCTACTCGTTCAACCTTCCTCCCTCTCTGTCTTCTCTCTCTCTCTCTCCCTTGTAAACTGTCATACTCAGGCACCAAATGCAAAACCCCAAAGTTCCTTGCCCGTCCTCTGTCTCCCTTCACCGCTCCCAGGTTGCACACTCGATCAATACCGGCCACTCCCTCTCTCCCCAACATCTTTGACCTCTGACTTCCTGTCTTCTCCTGCTCTTTTTTTCTCATCGTCTTCCACAGTTGGCGCCTACCCTCAACTCTTTCAAATCAGTTCCTTCACTCCCGAATCTGACCAATAACGCTACCTCTCCTGACACTTTCCCCAACTTCCTCTTTTCCCTCCACCTCTCCTCTTCTTTCCTCTGCTCACTCAACCCCTCTCCCCCATCACCTCCTTTTCCCCCTCCGCTCCACTTTGTTGTCTCACTCCAGGTGAATTTGGCGAGGTGTGTCGCGGACGTCTCAAGCAGCCTGGCCGCAGGGAGATGGTGGTGGCTATTAAGACCCTGAAAGCCGGCTACACCGAGCGCCAGAGGCGGGACTTCCTTGCTGAGGCCTCAATCATGGGCCAGTTTGACCACCCCAACGTGATTCGGCTGGAAGGTGTTCTTACACGAAGCTGTCCCGTCCTCATCATCACCGAATTCATGGAGAATGGAGCGCTCGATTCTTTCCTCAGGGTAAGCTCAGTGGGAGGTGCCTTCCTCAACACCTCTGACAGCGAAGATTACTTTCTGTTTGTATCAAAGCTGAGAGGAGCACACACACACACACACACACATTCACGACACCTCTGGGTTATCGAAACGTTTCACTCTCTGTAAAACACCCCGAGGCACTCACTTGCTGAGTGATAGAGATTAAATGTGCAATATAACGCCTGGAGACAGGCATAGAGTCTCGGCTTGACGTGACTGACTGATGCTGACAGGCTTTCCAATGCACAAAGTCCTGGTGGAAAACTGTCACACAGCAGACCTTTGGATAGGTTTGCTTTTGTTGAAGGGATGGAAAAATGTTTAGTGTATTAGAGTCTTTGTACAACTACAGAATATATTACTGATTAGAGTTTTTGGTTCAGACCACTACCACCCACACAAAACACTGAACAAAGGCAGGATGAGAAATAAGGTGTCACACAGTACATTTGCAGCTGCGTGGTGGCTATTACATGTAATTTACATTCAATAAAATGTGTTTTCTTGCATAGCTGCAGTGTGAAGAAGTCTGCTTACTGTAGCTGTATGAGTTGACTCGATGCTGAGCTGCTGTTGCTGCTAATGTAAACGTTTGTATTTGATATATGAGATATGTTGGTTAGTATTTTAAGTGATATTGATGAGTATTGACATTGATCATTTTTACATCTTGTGGGTATAGTGGGCTTGATGCCAGATAACTGCAGTTTATTTGGTTTGATTCTGCCTGGGGACTTTTGGGGACTTTTGTCACTGTTTTGCTTCCCATGTTCCTGTCTGCACAGACGCACAGAAAACATTTGGGTTTGACATTAAACGATAATTATGAGACAAGAGATCAAGATTTCAGCTTTTATTTTCAGGTATTTACATCTGGATCTGATACACGACTTGGAAGACAGCACTTTAGGACATGTTTATATGATTACTGTGTTTTCATTCTCTTATAGGAGACGAAGAGGAGTTAAATACATTCATGTACACTGTTTACTTTTTACAACTGCATTACAGTGATTGATTATTCATGTGACAAGTTCATCAAGAAAAACTGCTCAGTTAGTGAACTTCTTTAATGTGTGAAATTGCTGGTTCTACTGTTTTTATCATCCCAAAACATAAGTGTAATAAATTAATTTTTTTTGAAATTTTCATTTTGTTTAAATTCTCATCCCCAAGTTCCCATGGTGATTGTCAAACCAACACAGAACTGTCATATGGCAGCTTTACATCCTCACTTGAGAATTTGAAATCAACTGATTCCTTTCTCAAAAATAATGAATCAATTGTCAGATAAATGCTTATTCATTTTCAACTAAAACATCTCCTTACACTCTTGGACATTGTAACATTTTATAGACACAAAAGTATTGTAGCATTTTTATAGAAACACAAAAGACTGACTAATCAATTATTAGTTCTACATCCGAAAGTCCAGCCTGAGCCTCTTCCCTCCTTCTCACCCACTCCTCTCAGGCAGCTGTCCCACAAATAAGACAAAAACCTCCTCGGCCTTTGCTGTCCTCACCCCCGCTTTCCCACCAGTGTCAAGCTGCCTGTGACTCAGAGGAACTCTAGAGCTCAAGGACTCTATAGAGTTAAATCAAATGCATGCACAGAGTGTGTCACACACATGAGAATGTGTACTGCAGCTCCTAGAGACAGGGATACACAAACACACACACACACACACATGACATATGCACATGTAGAAGCATCGCAGGGATAGATAGAAATACACACCCACTTGTTCATACCGTGTCTTTGAAGGCCTGCTATGAATCATGGCTGTTTATACATCCATCCTGGCTTGTTTGGCTGTCAGACTCCACTGGTGTGTACCGACTTCAGAGCAAAATGTTTATGGTTTTGTCGTGTCACGTCTTGTGTTCTTCGCTTTCCCATTGTAGTGTCAAAGAAGGGATTGATTTATTTTGAAAACTGTTTGTACCAAATATTCAAGTCATGTAAGAGACCCTCTGTGCAGATTTAGCTTCATCCAGGTTCCCAGAAATTTCAATCCATTTTTTAATTGTGTATCGACGTTCTATTGATTAGTTTTAGTTCAGCATTCACACATCAGCTTTCATTAGCCCTCACTGGTTGGAGGGCTGATTTATTACGATCCCACAGCGGCACGCTTCGTAAACGTGGAGAATTGTAAATTAAACCCTGAAAGCCCTAATCTCAAATTTGTTTCATGCTTCTCAAATGATAACATGAAAGGGCAAAAATCTGCGAACCAATGACTTTGAAATAGGGAAAGGAAGCTGTGATCAACATGCCATTCAAATTCAGTTGACAGACCAGTTTAGTTTTAATGTTAACAAACGAGAAAAAAAATACAAACAAAGAATTTTGCCAGAAAAAATTTGTGTTAACAACAGTTTACTGGCTGTACCTGCAACTACTTTGTCAGTCAGTTGGAGAATGAAGAAATACCTGCAGTGGTCTGGTTTTGATTTCAGCACTGCAGGACTGTTTTGTTTTTGGTGCAGTCAGTATTGAGCCCTGATAGGTTTCGTATGATAGTAGAGAGTCTAATTAGTCAGCTAATTGGACAGCATGGCTGAAAAGGTCAGCTGTCAGCGGCTGTCAGGAACAGTCGTGTGGCATGATGACACGTTTTGTTTATGTGGTCTGAGTGACTGATTGGCTCTCTCCTTATATCCTGTACTCGTCTCCATCGCCTGTTTTTTTTTATATTCCATCTTCTCTTTCCTCTGTGTTTATTAACCATCCTCTCTCTTGCTCTCCTCCTCCCTCTGGCTCTGTGTTTGTAGCTGAATGACGGGCGCTTCACCATGACACAGCTGGTCGGGATGCTGCGCGGCATCGCTGCAGGGATGAAGTACCTGTCAGACATGAACTACGTTCACCGAGACCTCGCTGCCCGGAATATCCTGGTCAACAGCAACTTGGTCTGCAAGGTCTCTGACTTTGGCCTGTCACGCTTTCTGGACGACACTTCCGCTGACCCCACTTACACAAGCTCCCTGGTCAGTATTTAGTGTGTGTGCTCTGCTCCTCTGTGTTTGTACACTCTGTGCATGTTTAATTGAGCTTCAATCCCCTTCACTTGTTTCACATGTGCAAATGGACGCACGCGTGGCTGCTTGTGTGTGCCAATATTTGCTTTAGTGTGAAAGACCGTCTGTGAAATCTGCATGTGTGTAAATGTGCACGATGTCTCCGTGTGTGCTGTTAGATTGTAGCATCTCCCAGTGTGTTGATACTGTTCTCATCTGAACGTGTGTATGTGAACAGGGCGGGAAGATTCCCATCCGGTGGACGGCACCAGAGGCTATCGCCTTCAGGAAGTTTACCTCTGCCAGTGACGTGTGGAGTTACGGCATTGTCATGTGGGAGGTGGTGTCCTATGGAGAGAGGCCATACTGGGATATGAGCAACCAGGATGTGAGTGACAGTCTCATGAGCAACATGTATCTGTAGACCAAATGCACACCCTGGAGTTTTATGTCTAAGTTTAGGGCCGAGCTGAGAGTTTCTCTGAGCTGCTGTGGCTTTGATTTTCAGCGTGACATGTTGGACCTGGGCCTGCTCCGCTGTGTTTATCTCTTCTCTGCAGATGCTGGTGCAGCTGTGTGCCTGTGTTCTAGTTTTTACCACCTTATTTACAGCCCTAGCCTGCCCACCCGCTACAAATCCATACTGTACAGTCTCCCTCCTCACACACACACACACACACACACACACACACACACACACACACACACACACACACACACACACACACACACACACACACACACACACACACACACACAAGGCATGCTCTAGAAAGGCTTTTTTTCAGGCGTTGTTACCTGTAGGCTATCTCCACCGCACAGACATTGTAACTACAGCAGTGAGCTCACAGGAAAGAAAAAGAAATCTCTTGGTTCCTCCTCCCTGAACAAAGTATTGAAGCAGTGTGTACACCTCCACTTTATTCTCTGAGGAATATCTGCTCTGTATTGTGCTTCAGGAGAGTTGTGACGCTGATAGCAATAATGAAAAAACGGAGCCCGGAATGAAAAACGCCAGTAATGTATGTATAACTTTCATAACAAAACCCACATTCAGTAATGAAAGCATCAAAGTAGTGGGCCTCTATTGTTCCCAATAGCCTTTGTGCCACAGTCATTGCTCAATAAGCAACAGAGTCAACAAACAGAAGATATAAACAGAGGTACTCGCTGGCTACAGGCACGACATAAAAATCAAAAGACAAGCAGCAGGAGAAGAGGAGTGCAGCAGAAATGCTTTATTGTTCCCAAATGGCAATTTTTTTTATTGTTGTGGGGAGTTAAAACCCATACAGAGCTTATGGGGGAAACGCAGTTGCTAGGCGAAATCAAATCAATGAGCGAACGTTTTCATCCTCCACTTATTGTTTCTCCTGTCAATCAAGTCCGACTTGAAGTGACAACTTTGAGAATACTTGAGAATATTGTTTTTATCGTTTTGTAAAGATAATGAAAGGAAGATTGGAATGTGTGACAGCGTGAGCCAAGGAACTGTCTAATGTAGGACATAATACAGTAACTGGGGATTATTCTTCTACCTCACCAACAAAGGCCAAATAGAATGAGAATAATATAAATGAGTCAGAGCCAAATGTTAACACTTTGAAGAAGCACCGCACGGAATTTGATTAAACACTTATGTGGAAAATATTCTGGGTTGATGTTCGGCACTGTAAAATTTCATTTTCTTCCGAAAGTGAATTTAGCCACGCCAGCGGCAAGGCTCTGTGGGAACATTTTATTCAAATATTCATGTTTACCAGAGCATCAGGTTTTCTCAAGCACCATTACAGGGATGGCATTTTTGGTTTTGACTGAAACTGAAGATAAATTGTAAAAAAGTCAATTCCTAAATTTTCACCACAATCAAGCCGAAATTTCTAATTGCCTCATAATGAAGACCAAATACCTGCAAATCCAATGACATCCCTGTCAGCTTCCCAGTAGTTTACATTTAGTTTTAATAAGATAATGTTAGCAATGCTAATCTAAGATTAGCAACCTGGTTGTTATTAATCCCAGTGGTAATTGCTTAGCCTTGATGGACAGAAGAGCAGAAAGCAGCTGGAACAAATGCATTTCTAAAGCTATTTGAGCCTGAATCCTAAATAAGTTTTACCTGCTAAGTTTTAGCATGATTACAAATTTTATGTTAGCATTTATCTTAAAACAACCTCAGAGGGCTGCAAACATGGCTCTTGCCTCTAAGCCCCAATAAAGAATGACCCTCTTCTCTCAGGTGATGACTGCAGTGGAGCAGGACTACCGGCTGCCACCGCCAATGGACTGTCCAATGGTGTTGCATCAGCTGATGCTAGAGTGCTGGATGAAAGAGAGGAACCTGAGGCCCAAGTTCTCTCGCATCGTCAGCACCCTGGACAAGCTGCTCCGCAACGCTGCCAGCCTCAAGGTGGTGACCAGCACCTACTCAGGGTGAGTCCCTAGGCAGGACCAGGTTTAAAGTTGTCAGTATGGTCATAACCACCAGTTCGCGTCGTACGTGGCCCTAGAAGGAAGACATGAGGGCAACTTTGTCTATCTTGACTTGATGTAAAGTGTCTTAAGACGAATTTGTTGTGAATTGGTGCTATACAAATAAAGTTTAATTGAACTGAATATTATTCTACCTTGATTAATTATTGTGTTCAGGTAGCGACATGATTTAGAGCTTCTTTTGTGCACAGCATTCACAATGTTGCCTTCTATTGTACAAACAAACCTTACTTCCTTTTTTTACCTCCATCACTCACTGCATGCAGTGGGCGAGCTTTGAATTGTCAATTTCAGAAAATAACAAAAATTGATGGATATAGCCCCCCCCCCACTTCTAATATTGGAAAGGTGTGGGTGGAGTGGGTTTCAGACATTGCTCGATCATCCAACAAGCACTTCATTTGAAGCATGCTGACACCTTAATCCTTCACTCGGTGACTAAAGTAGATTTCTAACATACTTTTCTTAAATAAAAAAATCTGTGTCATAGTTTGAGCTTTAGAATTGTGCTTAAGCTGCCTCTCAAACACTGAAGTGGATGGAGAGCAGTTGCTAAGTGGATGGAAAGGCTTTTGGAAATGTGTTTTGCCTCAGTTCATTTCAGAAAGAGGCGAAAACAGTTGCCAGGTTGGAACATTTGTTGCAAAATTTAGCAACAAACTTCACTATATGAAGTGCTGCAGCAAAAAGTCGTGCTGAGAATCTAGGCTATGAATAGAAGGTCAAACCAAATGAATGTTCATCTACAAAGAACATTGTCTCATCACTTTGGACCATAACGAAGAATCTCACTTCGCAGCCGTGACCACAGCTTAATAGAAGAACTGTTGTGATTGTAGCAAATTTGCAGTAACGCTAATCAAGTCTCAGTTTGCTCCACTGTTGGCTGACCAGATAGTTTCTCCAGCCAACCCTTTTGCATATACGCACACACGCTTTTGAGGTTTTTCTATCATAAGAGCAGAAATAGTGCAAATATTCCTTCTGTTTCGCATTGTGTGAAATTGTCGCTTGTATTTTATATGACAGCTGTGAAGCTCAGGATGAAGGCTCCTCCTGGTGCAGAGAGGAGCGGAGCTGTGCCTCTGGGTTGTTGAAATAAGATGTCACATTACCAAAAATTATGGCTAGCCTAGAGAGAATCACAACAAAGTCCATGCTTGTTGGGTCTGGTGTGTTTTATGCTTTTGGTTGATTTGGGAGTGTCCTCCTTTGAGCTGAAGGATTTTGCCGGCAGACAGACGTCGGCCTCCTTTCAGATGGCAATTCCTTTGGAAGTGTATAAGTTGACTTATTCATAGGTACCCGCCGAGTTGTTTGTTTGAGTGCTGTGACTTTTTCACTGACTGTTTGTTCTGAATTTTGTTAGCTTGGCATCCAGTCGACAGTATGATTAGTGCAGGCTTACAGGCCAGATCCTCAGCTCTGTAGTGATGTATAATGAATCAAGCACACATCCTCAACTCTGTGGCTCTGACTATGTGATAGCTTCCTGTTTCCGACAGGCACAAAAGGCAGAACTCATACATACAGTATCCAGGTCTTGTGCCAGCTCCTTGGCTCACAGTTTCACTCTTACACAGAGCCCCGAATGCAATTCCTATGCCAGGATTTGGGCTCAGTGAAGCTAATTGTGTGTGGAAATGTAATGGCTGACCTCAGTTTAATTCCCCCTATACTTGACTGGATGCTGGAATGTAGGTGATAGGACAGACAGCAGCCTGAGCTGCTGACGTGGAAAAGCAGGAGGTGATGAAGTGTGAGTAATAAGGGAGATTGAGGAGAAGCTAAAAGAGAGGAATGTGTTTAATTAGGTTGCTAATGAGCTTTTTAATGCATCAGGGGAGGGCCCACCCAATGCTGCAATGGGCGAATAAGAGTGGGATATGTGCGTGATGCTTGTGCGTGTGTGTGCATGTTGTGCTACGTGTCTATGTGCCGATGACATGCCAATGATTAATTTATAGCCTCATCAGTATGCAACAGTAAGAGATAGACAGAGTAGGAGCAGGAGGAAGAGAAGGAGGGGGAGAGAACGGATCATGTTGTCAGAGCATGATTTAGGGAGCATCTCCAGTGTTTGCATCTGAGGCAGTGAACGCTCGTTGCTGCTCACCTGCCATTGGCTGCTCGATGATGTTGGGCCAGATAACGGAGGAAGAGGGAGGATATGAGATGCAGAGCTATCAGCCACAAGGGCCTTAAAAACAAGGACACTGGCCGAGGAACAAAGGACACTCGGGGGCTGCAGTGCTCTGTCTAAGATAGCTGAAGAATATGTTGAACTTTTATTAAAACTGGCAGTGTGATAAATAGATTTGGCTTGGCATTTGAGTTGGACATTGTTTATAGCAGATAAAGCTCAAGATCAGCAGTTTTGGGCCTATTCTCATGTTGCTGCTTTTGTTTCTAACCATATGGTTTAAGCATATAGACTCTGTGGCATTCAGCTCCTTTGTCACTAAAATGGATTAGACCTTTATCCACCTTCAATGAGGGCAGTTAGCACAGTAATAATGAACTGTAGCTTCTGTTTAAAGTGACTGTGAACCTGCTGCTGACCTGTGTGTACTTTGTGTTGGCAGGGACCTGCTGCGGCTCGGAGGGACGCTGCCGGGACACAACAGAAAGAGTCCAGACAGCAGTCAGGAAATTGTTCGGCAACAGATGAGCCAAACTCTCCCCATCAGGGTGTGAGCTGCTGTAACCTGGAGGATGGGGAACAAATAAAAACTACCTAGAAACTCTGACACAAAGAGTCTGATGTAAAATAAAAAAATGATAAAAGAAGGAAGCCCCAGCGACGCAGTGAAAGAGGACCGCTTGGGGGATTTTCTTTCCAACTGGAGATTTAATGTCCGTTTAAAAAGAACTTTCCATTCCAGTGTGTATGTTCATTACTTGACACTTGTGGATTTGTGACTATAGACATAAAGCCAAACTTCCTATTGCTCCCTCTCAGGTTGTGTTTGCATGTCTTCATGTGTTTTCTGCTGGTTGGGAATCAGTCTCTCCCTCTTGCCACCCTCCCACTGAGGAAGAGAGAATTCACACAGATGATACTGTAGGTTTGAGTGTCTAGATGATACAACAGTGCCAAGACAAAGCAAAAGTTTGCTTAAAACTGACTGTAGAACTTCAGTCCAGTCACACCGACTATGTTTTTATTTTATTTTATTTTATTTTTGAGGGGGTAGGGTAGGGTGGGGGGACACTTTTCATCCGCTTCCTCTTAAATACTGTCTTCCACATGTACTGGGAGACATACTTGTTACAAATCTGTACATAGCATCTGAGTCTTCACACCGTCTCTCTGTCAGTCAAAGGAGAGATGTAACTGACACTGTGCGGGACACGTCATGTGCATGCCAAAGTGGAAAAGTACAAATAAGTTCCACATTAACTGTTGCTTTGGTGGCATTTTGCTGTATGGACTTTAACGTCCATCTTTTCTTAACCTTATTTGATTCATATACGCATTGTTTTGGAATGCTAAGTTATTATCTATTATTGCAAAGAAGTGTTTTTTGTGTTTTTTTTACCAGGGCTTACCTTTTTTATTACAATGCTTGTTTTTACTCACATTAATGAACCAGACAGACATGAATGAATGAATTAGAAGGCAATGTTCTGCTCAGACAGAATAGTTTCCTTTAGAAACACTGAGGACACTTTGTCAAGATCTTTTTTTCAATTGAAAATCGCCCGTGGTCGTGCTGTGTTGTATATTTTATTTTGGCAAATGTGTTGCAGATCAACAGGAATTAAAGAGGTCATTATCCAAATGATTGCTTCATGACCTTAATATTGACCTGACCTACAAAGCGATCACTCATTGGTTAATTTTTCCTGACATGTGTTTTCTTCAGCATGCCAGCTGTCAGCGCAGTTCCTATTTAAAACAACTGCCTGTATATAATATTATATTTCTATTAGACCAATCTGCTCAGCATTTACAACGATCTGACCTGACTTTGGCCACTCTAGGACCCTCGTTTATATGCTTGTTTGTTTATAGTGAAGGAGCAAGCAAATGGACAAATTACAGTGTAATGGTCAAATGTCTGAAGCTATATGTCACAATGAAGAATGAAGAAGAAAATCAAATGTGTGTCTGTTAGGGCAGACTTTTTCCTGTGCAATTAAAGGTGTAATAGATTGTAAAAAAAAGAAAAAAAAAATTAGCCGAAAACTAGAACAAAAATAAGCATTTCTCTTTCAGTATTTTTACGATAATCATATGCAAATAAATTATTAAACAGATCTCTGGTATTCTCTTTGATTTTTCTGCGAGTTCACTAGGCTGAAGTTTCAGGTCTCTCATCCAGCCGAGGGATGAAAAGAGGGAATAGCAATTTTTTTTTTTTTTAACCTTCTCAGTCGGAATATCACAGCAGCTTTAGATGGACTCATTAAGATTTAAGATTAATCAGAGGCCGATCCATGCAGTTTGCCAATTAGCAAAACCACAGGACTATTCTGGGGATTTCAGTCTCTGTTGCTGCTGGAGAGGCTTCAAGGAGGTAGAGTTAATCTGGCTTCACACCAAATGCCAGTGTTGTTTGGCTTTAATCTGTCAGCCAGGACACAAACAGGATTTCTCTCCATACCAGTTCAGATCAGCGAAGCTGTCACCTTCTGTTTTTATTGACTGAGAGGAAGCTCATCTTTCGGGGGGCTCCGAGGTTTCATACTTAACCATCTTTGACTGGCTGCTCAGACGGCTGCTGTATGATCATCCACCAAAGGGAGGACTGGTGAAGCCGTGTTCTGTACGTGTTCTCTAATCATCTCTGCTGCTCTCACAGGATGTACACGCACTAGGTCAATACGCAGGCCCCGAGAAGCATGCAAATCTAAACATGCAGTACATGCAGACACCCAGCCACAGAGTGTAATTCCACTGGGTGACCCATGAAGCATGATATTTATCATATGTGTCAAAGCTTTGCAGGTAGAGTCCAGATAACTGCTTTGTGGTGGTTTAGCTGCTCTTTCTATTGATGCAAGAAAGAAGATGTGTGAAAATGTTCCGCTGTGTAGGGGAGTATTATGCATCCAGTGAAAAGCTACTGTATATTTTTAGGAGCTTTTTTGAAGTGGGCTCATCTTTTAATCAAGCTTTAAAACACAAGAGGAGCCCATTTTAACTGTGTTTGCTCAGTGTTTTCCATTACATCTGAGTTCTGAAAAAATGTCAAAAGTGAGATTTTGCATCCTGTTTACCATTAAACATTTGAAGCATTTTCAGCTTCACAGGCCGCATTGGCTCACCGCTCACCAGAGACAGCTTTCAGAGATCTTCATATCAGCAGAGCTGGATGTGTAATTCTTCTTTTACTGCTGCATTTTAATGTTGATGCAAAATGGCAGCAAACCTAAAGGAAAATATCTCATTATTGTATTACAGACCATTAATTGATGAGAAATCAACTGCGACAGTTTCTCACAGAGATTTTATTGAGCATGCTTGGAGGAGTGAAAACCGAGGAAGTGATGGCAGGATGACAGAATGTTTTTATTTTATGGCTGCTGTTTGCTCGTCAGTGACCAGACAGTCTGTGGTTCAAAGTCAAATCCCTACATCACCACAGTGATCCTGGCGATTACGGTGAGATTAAAAGATCGGCCGGTATCCTGGATGTACATAATCACACATAAACACAAGCCAAGACAGGACACAGAAAAATACAGAACAGGAACAGTGCAAACACATGCATATTCAAATGCATAACTATACACACATGCAAGCCCGCAATCATAGACAGATTTGCTGGATTGGCAGTGATTTGTCAGATTTAGCTGCATCTACTTGTGCAGTCCTTCTGTATGCACCAGTCAGTTCTCTTCCAAGCTCAAAGCACTCATTTGCCATCCTGTCCAAAGCAAGTTTAATGCCTCCAATTACAGGGGGTCTGCAAGCAGGCAGATTTGGAGCGAGGAGGCTTGGCAGGAGAGTTTGCTACGCATCAGGGCCTTTTAACAGAGTAGTGATTTGCTGCTGCTGGTGCTGAAGCTGCCTGTGCCGGCTCATCAATGGAAAACTACCCTCTTTATGCTGAAGCGCATGCAGCACTAAGCCGAAACTGTGAGGAGACACAAAAATATCCTTTTTAACGACTTGGTACTGGCTCCTTTTCACACTCCGTGTGGAGGAATTTCTGCATCTCTGCACTGCAAGCAAAAATGTAAATCAAAGTCTCTTCAGCAATAATTGTTATGTGAAACAGGCTCCGTTTTAATTAAACTATTCAGAGTGTCATGATGTGAATTCAGCAAATGAAGGAAAGACTGCATACAGACAAGATAGCTGCAGTAACACTGACATTGATTATGCACATATAAGTGTAATGGTGCAGGTGGATATATGATGAGACCAAAACCAATAGGTTTGGTTTTTATTAAAACCTTTGCTTTGAAATATGTGCATCCCCTCATTGTTTTATTAAAAAGGTTAATTAAAATGTATCTATCAAATAATTAACTACAAAATGATCTCCAGAAAGTAATAAATAATTTACCAATTTGCCCATAATTTTACATTTAAATCTACAAGTTAAAACGGTATTATCAATTTTATTCAAATTAATCGCCAATTCTTGATACAAGATTATTCTTGTTAAAGATAATCTGTTACTCCTTAACACTGGTCTCAAGTGTCATATCTAAACATTTTATTAAAGCAGTTAGCACTAAATAAAACTGTAGTCTTTGGTGCAGAATCATGTCTAATGAAAAATATAAATAAGGACCTTCAAAAAATCTCATTACAGAAATACTCAATTTTCCTCTCAAATGATTTGTTCACATTTAATTAAGGAAGCCAAAACACAGAAACAGGCTTACACACACACACACACATGCTCGTGTGTGTGTGTGTGTGTGTGTGTGTGTGTGTGTGTGTGTGTGTGTGTGTGTGTGTGTGTGCGTGTGTGTGTGTGTGTGTGTAAACATAACATCCCAAATTCTCCTTTAGCTCTCAGCACTTTCCTCATAAAAACGGAGTTGCAGGGACTAATGATTAGGACAGTGTACTTTGTGCTCATGGAGGCTGCCCACCTCTGCCTGTCTGTGACTCGATCTCTGCAGTGTGTGATCCATTTAATGGCCTCTGAAGCCCCAGCTACTGATTAACAGGCATCAGTAACTAGTTTGAAGGACAGGATGCAGCGCATCAGAGAAGCAGCTGCTGCACAGCCAACCACCCCTCAATCCCTCTACTCTGATAACACTACTGTTCTGCCAGGGCTGCTGATCTCTGGGGCCCAGCCACCCACAGTTTGAGGAGAATCAGCAGGGACAGAGCACCGAATGAGGTCAGGAGGAGGAAGGGAGTGAGAGAGGGAGAAAGCAATGTAAGATGAGGAAGGAGGGACTGGGGAGAACCATTGCGTTTTAATATGTAGATATTTTTTGTTTCGGGAAATATGTCTATGTATTTATTTACCAAGAGTCAGATGAGAGGATCAATACCACTCCACCTCTACAGCCAGCAGCTTAACATTAAGACTGGAAACCAGGGGATACACTTAGCACGTCAGATTTTCTTCATACAGAACATAACTTGAAAAATTACTGGGTCCTTCCATACACCTCTATGAACCTTTTACCAAACACCATTTCTCATAAAACCTAAATCTTTTCAAGCTTAACCGAGAGACAGCAGTACATGTTTTTACATCAAGCAGATTAAATCTAAAATGGTAAAACAATTACTTATAGTGTGAGTTTTATAAATAAGGATGAAACCAAGTTACATTCACATCATTGTTGCAGGACTGGTGATTTTTTTGTTTTTTTTTTTGCTGTTAAAAATACATTGTGATTTTTACAATTTGATTTTTGTACATACTCAGCAAACATGAAGGATCATTTTAATTAGTGAGATGAGATGCTGGTAGATGGATTGTGTTATGTTTGGACAGAGCCAAGCTACTGTAGCTGTTCACCCCTGTTTCCAGTCTCTGTGCTAAGCCAAGATAACCAGCTGCTGGCTCTAGGTACGTGATGACCCCACCTCGCAGGAGAGTGGCATCAATCTTCTCATCAACTCCAAAGCAAACAAACTTATTCCTTAAAATCTAAATCTGGTCTTTTAATTGGTGGCTGCTATCATGACTCTGTCGGGGTGGATGAGAAATTTCACAGCTGAGTTGTGTGTGTTTCACTGGGACACCATGACTGCACTGTCATGTTGCCATGTAGTGAAAAATCATCAAACACTGCGACACTCTCCATTGTACACTGTAAAAATATGAAAAATCCAGCCTGCTGCAGGATCTAAGGACCGCGTCAGAATGCCAGGGTGTGTTTCAAAGCACCAAAGCGATGATGAAAAGAGGGCCAACACAGATCATTAGCATGCATCTGAATGGAAATGGAAAGAAAGAGCAGATTATGCATTTGTATGTTTGCTGTTGAGCTAGAGGGGCTTAGGTCCCTCAGCCCAGTTTGAATCACAAATCCCCACCAGGGGAGGGGAAAGGCCATAGATAGAGAAGAGCAGGAAGAGACAGACTTTAGGCTTTTGAGTAAATGTAGTGGGGGTGTGTGATGCTGTGGTTTCAGAGCAGATGTCCCAAATTGGCAAAGAAAAGAAAAGAAGACCAAAGGGATTGGTGAATCCCGGGCTTAACTCCTATCTTTCTAAATCTGCAAAGTATCTGTGTGGAGCATCGGGGCGGATCACACCACCAGGCTGCCAGTCAAAGTTTTGAGAGGTTGTTTTCAGAGCCCCTTTTGTTGTGGCCTGTGGGGCGTGTTAGCAACAAGGCCGTGAGTGAGAAGGCTGGCTGGCTGGCTTCAGGGACTCTCCTCTACATGTGGAGGGCTTTACAGTTCGCTGGAAAGATGAGGAGAGACAAGGAACACAAACACTTCCTTGCTATCCGAACTGAGAGCAGCAATGAGCCAGTATGTCACACTGTCTCTTCCTGTTACCGGGGTCAACGGCGCCGATGTTGACAGTGATGTGTCAACGCAGGTTTGTAATTAAATGGGAAGAGGCTGTTTGACTGAAATGCAGCGTGATCTCTTTTTGTCTATATCACAATGAGACACAAACACACACACACATAGGCAGATTCTTATCGCCTGAAACTACCTGTATATTCGAAATAAATGGCCTGCCAAGCATTTGATGGGTTGGCTAGAAATCCCAAATGCTTATACTGCCTTGGCTGCTTTCAAGTAATCATCCCCATGGTAACACCTGACACCAGCTATTCATCATGCAGCCCATATAAACTCTAGCATATTCACAACGAGTCACACAGTCAACTTTTTATACAAAGCTGACAAATAGCCACACAAAACATGCCTGTGCATGATAAAGCATGTAAAAGCAAATCCCCTTATTAATGTTTAACTGCATTTCACCTGTGTGTGTGTGTCTGTGTGTGTGTATATGTGTTATTTGTGCTTCAATGTGCACATGTGATGTTGCATCATGCATTTCCCTTGACATTAATTGTCAATTGTTATATTGTGACAGATGAAAGTGAATTTGTTAAGATGGCACAGACTCTGATGTCAACACTAATGTGTTGCTACAGCTTATATCTGCCAGTTGATCATTCTGCAGCGTCACTGGCTGGATATCCAGGAATCAGAGCCTCATTTAGCTTTAACACAAGCAGAAATGGAATTTCTTTGGCTTTAAATTAAACTAGATGGTGATGCACACATAGCACAAATAGTCGTACTGTATCTAGCTGTTTTTTTTTTCACACTCTTGCTGTGTTTCAACCATCTGTCAGTGATATTGATATTTCTCACAGAGGGCTGCAGGGCGCGGGATGAAGGAAAAGAGTGAGAGCGAGGAGATATTTGTGGGACATAGTCATACGCATCTTCTCATCGTTCCTTCAGAATGAGCCTGGGGGCAGGCACAGAGAACTGCAATTTGATGATGGCTTGCAGTTTTAGATAGTTGTGAAAAGAAGTATTTACTGTAGATCTCTCGGTAACAGTAAAAATACTGCCAAGTAAAAGTCATTAATTTAAATAAATAAATCTAAACAGCAGGATGGTCGCTGTTATTATTGTTATTATTATTATTGATAATGCTAAGAAGAAGATAAAGAGCTGTTATCTTGACATCAAAGTAACAACTGTTAAATAAATGTAGTGGAGTAGACAATAAAATGTTTTCCAATGAAATCTGGTGGCAGAAATGGAAAAAAACTTATAGATATTTGATAAATTGCACTTTTGTTTTTATGTTCATTGTAACCTGACCCCTGACTTTTTTTAGTGCCACCAGCAAATTGAAATGTTTTTTTTTTTTCTTGAGTGAAACATCTTAAATGATTTCATTGATTTATGTTAAATCTGGTACAGACAGTAAATGCTAGTATTAGTAGTAAAATTAGTAATGCTAGAAAATGTTGGTAAATGCTAACACACTAAGGTAAAGTGAAGTATAGTAAGAGAACTGTTGTTGTGACAACAGTCACTTGAAATCCGGACTTAATGTTATGTCACAGGTCACAGGACATTACATTAAACAAATACTGAGTATAAATGCAGACTACGAATCCTTTACTAACCCTAACATCTTTATTTTGTGCCAAACCCTAACCTACTACTGTTGAATTTGTTCCTAACCTTAACAAATGTTTTTGAGCATTTCAAATCCAGCATAAAGAGCAATAAACAGTGTGAAGCTGGTGTCATTTTGGTTCTATTGTAACCAACTGTATCCACTATTTTGTATTGTGATGTCAAAAGGCACCAAGTTTCAACAGACGTCTGCCTCTATGTGGCAGCTCTATTTCAACAAATTGTTTTTCTATTTCAGCAATTTTTTCTTCTCTCTCTTTGTTCTGTTTTAGCCAAGTTATCTAAATGTACTCTAAATTTTCTCATAAATAATTATTATATAATATACATGCTTAGAACATGTTTATATATTTAGTATGCATACTCCTAGTCTGTACTTTCCCATCCCTATTCCAACTGTTGTTTCTTTTATAATTATACCCTTTCTGCTCATCCTCACTACCCCTCCTCACTTCTCCAACCCCGATGCACCTTCACAAACATACAATGTACATAGGTAACACACATCTTGTCTTTTTGTCATGCTGTTATGCTGTTATGTTTTGTATTGTGTGATTTGTACAGTTTTGTTTTTTGTTTTTTGTGGTGATTTAAAAAAATAGGTACGAACACTCACTGGAGACATTGTATATGGAGGATTTGTTGAACCGTCTTGTGAGCGATGTGCTCACCTGGTTACAGTGAGTTACCTCACTAGTTTTTTCATCACACCTCTGTTGACATATAATGGCAGCAGCACTGACCTACCGTAGCAACACTTCTCAGGATCTCCAACTTACCAACAGAAAGGCAGGAGGGGTCCTCACCAGATGGCACAGGAAAACAAAATCCAGCATGACATGATGTTAATGTCATATTCTCTATTTAATAAAGCTCTTAGTAACATTTAACTGTGTGTAAATTCTGTCTAAAGTTGTGCAAATTATGTGTGTCAGTCTGTTTTTCAGCCAATTTTCTTTACTCCATGTTTTTTCTCCTGTGTTTCCTTGATCTTCTACACATCCATGGAGTTTCTCACAGTTAACCATGGTTTGTTTGCTTTTGGCATTGTCACTAGTTGAACCCTTTAATTTTGAAACGCATAATGTTCATTTCTGACGTAACGTGTACAGCCAAGGCAGCATTTAGACAAATCCAAAATTCAGACACTCAAAAAAAGGCTGAGGGTAATGCACTAATCACCAATACGGAGGGATTTGGGACATTTAATTAAAGTTACCATAATGGCACAGTTACTCGTATGGTTGTAGAGTTGTTTAAATCTAGATACCAGACTTTTTAAAACAGATTTTTCAAAGTGTTCATCAAGCTGGAATTTTGCAGTTCATTGTTTTTGCCTTAGCTTCAAAGAGTGGAGTAGAAGAAAGCTTTGGTCCTGACTGCTAGGGGTTCCCTATCTGTAGACTGCAGATAATGAGGTGGTGTCTTTTAGCTGGGAGAGAGCAGCCCAGCTGGTCCAGAGAATCAGTCCGGAGAAAATCAGCGTCTCATCCAGTCAAACAGTAGCATAAGGTTTTGTAAGGTACATTCTGAATTCCTCCAGGTTTAATGTCTCCATCAAAAGAAGATCAAAAGGAAGGGATTAGAGCAACATAACAGAGGTAAGTGTGGAGAGGAGTCGCTAAACTCCAAAGCGCTTTTGATACCGCTCATCCCTGCCAAACCGTAGCCATGGCAACAGTGGAGAGGGAAGTGTGCGGCATTGATAAGAGTGCGACAGGGGATGAAGGGGTTGACAGATCATTTTGGAGAAGTCTGACCCTTCTGCAGAATGACCGTCGCCTTGTCTGGGAAATTAATACCATACGCAGATGGTGTGTAGAGATTGACAGTCTCAGACCCAATTCTCTCTGTGGGAGCAATTTAACACATATCATACTACAAAGTGTTAACTTCAGACACTAGTGAGGGTATTTTCACACTATAAATGTCTGTGACTGTGGGTCTCTTCTTCAAGTCCTTTAGGATTTATTTGCTATGCCAAGCTTACCCTGGTTCACATTGTAAGGAGAATATGCACAAAACCCCGCTACCATGCCTTTAGCCGGGCTTTAGCACGGTGCTAAAGTAACGGATGTCATGCAGAAATAGACATTCAACATTAAGGGCTCCAATTCAGAAAGGACAGGATCACATAAGGCAACAAATTACATATCAACTCTCTTGCTTTTTCCTAATTTGTTAAAACTGCACTCCTTGCAAGTTGAATTTTGTGTAAACAAGACTGGTTTTAAAAAAAGCTTTAGAACCCACTGGGAATGCTTCATTTTCTCTCTTCATCTCTGAATACATGAAGAGGGAGAAAAGAGGAAGAGGAAGAGCAATGTACAGTAGAAGGTCCTCCAGCCTGCCTCAGGGGCAGCAAGCCGGATACAGCGTATGATTTGACAAACAACATTAGTTTTTGCACCACTGATTCAGGCAGAATGTACTTAATTAGTAAAAATGGACACTAATTGAGCCCCAGCTGTATGTGGAAAAAAAATGATGTGACTCTCTAAGCACACACCAACCCAAGACTCCAAGTCTCTCTGATCCTCTTCTCCCCCCTGAGCTCCGTCTGTTCACTCACTGAGCGTGGCGGCTTGTTAGCACGCCTGGAGATTTGTAAGGATAATGAAAAGTCGAAAGAAGATGGGAGATTCAGTATGAAGAACAGGGACTTCAGAACAACATTTCCTTTAAGTTTTGTAGTAGCACTAAAATATTCTCTAATTTTCATGTCCAACAATATTTATTCTGATTTATATCCAAATGTTAAGTCTCTTGTGTTAAAATAAAGCCATGGCATTGCAGTGGGCATTTCATAATTCACAGAGATTGTTTTGCAGCATCGTTTGCACATTTTGTTCAGTGAAGGAGCAGAACAGTAAATATGATTCCAGTATCTCAGCCAGACTGCTCAGCTAAATGAATGAACACAAACTTAAAAGCTGACTTTACTAAAACATGTAAATGAGCTTTTCTTTATGCTAATGAAAATGTAAATTCCCTCCCAAAAAACAAACTACACTACCAGAAGGCAAAGTAGAAACAGTTAAATACAACCAATTTTGTCTTTTTTGTGTCCACGGGGAAACTTTGAGTTTTGACACTGAACACAAATCTGTAGAAAGCTTTTAAATCAGTTAATGTGCTTTGTTTTAGCATAAGTTTTCTGCAGGTTTAACTTAAAACCTCACCTTTAACTGTGTTATAGACTATACTGACAACTGTTTTCATCACACACAGACCCTCTCACACATCACACAGAATAAACATGAATATTATAATTATTATAATGGTGTCACAGATGAATCTGTCTGGCAGCACCATCCTGCACGTGGCATAATGTGTCCCTTTAGAGCCATTCGCTGATTTGTCAGATGAAATACAATTTATTGACAAACAATATATTCATATTATTCTCATAACAATAATTTCTGCAAAATTCATCTGCTGACATCTTAAGAAAGGTCAAAAGGCTAATCCAATCAGCGTTACCAATGTTACTCAAAATGCATCTCATGCTCACACTTAATAACACATTTTCCTCTTAGAATAGGTAATCCCAATTAACTGAAAAACTGTTAAATCTGTCATGATATACATAATTAAACAACTTTAAGTGTTTTTCGTTTATTATGTTAGAATTGTGAATTAATGTTTTCTAGAATAAGGTTTGGTTTTTATTCAGTCTGAAGTACATCTGCACTGTTCTCTTGATGCTGATGGTTGTTGCTTGGTGAGAATGTTCTTTTCTTTCAGTAAAACTCTGTATAGTTAAAGAGCTTCTGTTTTCGATAGAAATGTTTTCTCCTGCGTTTTCATTGAGTCATCAAAGTGTTGGCAGGGATGCAGAAACTCTTATCTGATCTTAGGGGGACTGGTTTTGGTATGCACAAACAGCAACAAAGAGAGTGTAAGGGAGTTATGAGTGAGCAAAAATATGTAAAGATAAGTTAAGAATGGTGATGGACAATAAAGCAGTGAAGATTCATAAATATCCTGGAGTTTGACATCTATAGTGATATGGTTATATTGACTGCTTGATGTTTAGAAGAGAGATCTAGTGTTGTCAAGTCAAAATCAATTTACTAGCCATGGAGCATGGAGTGCAACTTGGTCCTGTATGATACTGTATAATGTGTTAGTTGTATAATATTGTCTTTAGTGTCTCTGGTGGAGCTTTGTCAAGTCTGACAAACTAACCCTAATGATGTCACAGTGATGGGTTATCTTGATTTGGGCATGATGATTAAAGAAAAAAATCTTTAAAAATATATGGTGTAATGACATACCCATAAGTAAATGACAACTGGAAACTGAATGTTTAGTGCTGGCTGACTCACAGCTAAAAGGTCCTGGTTTGGATCCCTGGCGGCTGTGGATTGATGGACACTCGAATCAACATGGCCCACTTCAGTCATATGAAAGTTCAGGTGTATGCAAAAACTACAAAAACATTCTTCACTCTTCTGGATTGCAGGCATCAAAATGACTCAGCTGGTTTCCACTTTTCAACCTTTTTTTTGTTTTTTTTTCGCAGTTTTAGCCATTCCCTTTGTAGTGATTGTCTATGGAGAAAATGCCTTTGGGGCCAGTGTGCGTCATGTGATAAACATTACTATGGCCACTATCTCTAAATTTCTTCACAGCTTAATGCTGTTGCTAGGGACTAGGACACTTGCATGTAAGATGCAAGGAGGGTCTAAAACCCTTGATATTCCTTTTTTCTTTTTTGCCAATGTATGCATAGACAACAGCAGCATCACTGATTCATTATTCACACACTTATCCTGTATTTTGTGTGTGTCCAGAAGATTTTAAATATAATCCCCTATAGGGGCAGAGTAAGGCCTAATCATCTCTGATGGACAACAATTTCTTAGAGGTTAATGAGCAACAATTACATAAGTGATATGTAGATGCTGCTGAGAATGTTTAATACTGCCCCAGAAGCCTCTTGTCTACCCATGAAGGGTTCATTTCTGATGATGTTCACAACCAACATTCCAAATCAATGGTGAGTACATAAGATTTTCATGTTGTGCAGGTTTTGTTCAAAGCATTATATCTATACCCTTACATAATAGGCTTTTGATTTGTATGTTTGCAAATGTAGGACGTAGAGTTTGGAACTTGGCCTATTGTAAAAACAAAAAAATCAGTATGTTGCAGGTTTTGTAGCTTTAATTTTTCTGAAAATTTAAAATCTGTTGTCCAAATGTATGGAGACATCACTGCATGCAGCTTCCTGAACAGTGTAAAAAACGCAGGCTTTATATAAGGAATGTTCTGTAATATAATAAAAATATTTTAAAACTATCCTTTAATAATAATATTTATAATGGGGCGCATTATATACTTAGAGAACAATGTGCACCAATCTTCCTTTCTTCTTAAGGCTGTATCGAAAGAGCCAAAACAAGATTAATGAACTTGTTTTTAAGCCTTTTCGAAGCGTGGTGGTTAAGCTTGTATTTGAAGTCTGCATCTAGATGCACTTACCAGTTA
Source organism: Channa argus (assembly GCF_033026475.1). NCBI lineage: Eukaryota > Metazoa > Chordata > Actinopteri > Anabantiformes > Channidae > Channa > Channa argus. Next base: position 9,151,237 of record NC_090210.1, on the reverse strand, counting down.
AAGGTCCAAGATGAGTCGACCCTCTGTCTGCATGAAACGCACACTTTTTTCTTGAGTGATTTCCATTTACGAATGCTGATAAATCCAGCAAGGACCAGAGTTTAATCTAATTCTGGCCGTTTAAATTCAATACTTTACTTTTCAAAATGTCTTGTGCGGGTTACCGGCAGTCGCTGCACGATCAAAACAAGATATGGAAGTTTAGTGAAGTGAAGGGCGCACTTGATTTAATTAGAAGGGACATTTTTCCCGGTGCTGACTTATAATCGTCTTGTTTTTCCTCTGCTGTGCCTTCCTATTATTTTTTTTTTTAAATACAGTAATGAAAGTCTATGCTGATTGCAACCACACTGGTGGATCCTCTGCTCATTTTAACACATTAACATAGTTTGCAACAACTAGATGAGTTCTTGATGAAAGTGATTTGATTAGAAAATGGTGGATGGTTGTGAAATGAAGGTTGGAATACTTCAGTTAATTCAACCTAGAAGTGTTTTATACTACAGTCACTGATTGCACTTCTGAAAAAGAGATTTTTACATTGACGGTTCTGTGTTATTATTCACCTAGCAAACTGCACAGTGCATCACTGCTTGCTGCTGTGTAGCTGCAAAATAGTCAGAGTGGCCAAACTGACCCCTGTCCACCGCTGATCATTGCATTACCATTGTGGCAGCAAACACAGAAGTCAGTCTAAAGAAACACATTCAGTCCCCTGTTGGAAAACAGAACACTAGACTCTGACCTCAGAGCTGTCTGTGGAGCAGGGTGAAGTAAAAAGTGAATTTTAAATTTTCATGTTAATACCTCTGGGTGAGTTCCAGTGCCAATAAAATCAAACTTAATCTTATGCAGTGAAAAAAATCTGCTTGTTGCTTCTAGTCAAAATAAGTTTGCTAATGAAATTTTATTGCAGCTGTTTGAATCAATACTCTCACCAAAAAAATGTCATCTTGAATATACAGAAATCTCTTGTAGGTTCTATCAGCATAATGTTTTATTGCTGCAGTTCATCATGATGGTAATAATCTCAAAATTTTATCATGAGTGTTAAAGGTTATTTATGTTAATGGTATAGCTACAGCCAACAAACCAACAAAATGTGTAAAAAGGACCAAATCTCTAAACACAGGGCACACATATGAAGTTTCTTTTTTATTAGACATGTTAGCATAACAGATGGCAGTGATGGACTGTTGGTCCAGACCGAAATATTTAAACGTCAGCTATTTGATGAATTGCCATAACGGCCTCCACAGAATGAATTGTAATAATTTTCATGATCCCTTTTTATATGTCATCATGTTCACAGACTTAGATTATACTTTGAGTTAATTAAATTCAATGCATTATTATTTTCTCTAATTACTATACTATTAGTTTACTGGTAATTAGCATTTAACATTTCCAGTCTCACACATCTCAACTCATGGATACCTTTATTTTATGTGGCTAATAATGATTTGCATTTTACTAAATCCCCGTAAATCCGTTCAAAAGCATGATAACTATTATACCTATGACATGTTTGCATTGTCATTGTGAGTATGTTAGGATACTGACAGTCGCATTTATCTCAAAGCACTCTGTGCCCATGGTAGGTGCAGATCTCAACAATAAACAAACAATTTCATCAATTTGACAACACAGGTGCAGCATTAAGAAACACCCTGCAAAAAGCCACAGCATAATGGAAATGGGTCCGGGAGCATCTAAAAATGCATTTACAAATCTAAATGTCCGTAGCTTTTTAGAACCATTGTAGACAACTGTCATAGCAATGTTGCCGGGCTTTTGCAACGCATTTCTTAATGCTGCGTCTGTGTTCTCAAATTGATGTGAGTTGTTTTTTTACATTTGCTTGTGTTTTGTCTATTTCCATAGTGTTTTCTCAATTTGCAGCTCTTGGGGCCATCATAAAAAGGGTTACTTTGGTTACTTCTTCTTCAGTATGTCCACAGCACCAACTACAGTGCCAGAGAGTGACAACAGCAATGACAGCTTGAGGTTAAATGAACATGTTAATTGTTGTGGACAGAACACACCCAGACCCACAGAGGAGCTTACATGCAGTCCTGCACAAGAAGCTTATTCCACTTTGTCATAGAATGAGCAATGAACAATATCAGGGAAAAGCTACTTTTTTGAAATATCACACCATTGCCACCAGCTCTTTGGTCACAGATAACGTTTGTACAAAGCAAAGTTATTCAGTGCACACAACAATTGCAAGCCAGTATTCTAAAACTTACTCAGTCCAGAGGCCAGGAAAAACTTCATATTAGTTTGGATGAATCTTTCTTTTTTATCTCTGGATGGAAAAAAAGATGTCTTTATAGATTTACCTTTCTTAACGTAGACACAGTCTTAAAAAGTTAGTGCTGCCTGAGCATTAAGACCTTTCCATTTTCACACACCTTGTGGGGTCGCCTTTTTGCATTACATAACTTGTTCACTTACAAATCTACAAATGAGTAAATGTGAGTAACCGAAGTAAATGTTTAAAGGATAATCATATCTCCACCGTTTTGAATTGATGTCATGTTAATGTGGTCAGACAACATATCACACAGCATAACATGTCCATCAGTCATGTGACAAAAGCATCAGTAGTTTCCTCATACAGCTGGGAATTTTAGTTTTTAGCGAATGTTACTTAAGCAGAAGTATAAATTTAAATTTTTAAGGATTATTTTTAAAAGCAGATTAAGAAGCATTCTGTTCTTTAGTTAGTGCTTACAGCAAAAGGATGGTGCATATGGGATGGACTCAAAATAAACTCCAGTGGAATGTTCTTCATAGTTAAGGAACATGTCCGCCTGTACAACACCACGGCTTATTGATGTGTTTTAACAGTTTCTGAACACATGCAGAAGTATGTACAGTAGCAAAGAAAAATTTACTCAGCTGCCACTTAGACAATACGTGTTAATATCAGTTCTCTCAGCTCTCAGGTATTGGTTTTGCCGTTTTCATGGGATTTGTTGACATTTACAAAAAGGCACAATGTATCACCACACTTGTTCTTTAAGCTTCCAGAACCTTTAATGATTAACACATATTTTTACTTTTTGTGGGCAAATGACAACATTTTCTGTCATGGAATATATGTTTTACCATTACTTTTTATGAATCACAGCTAGACACTAACTCACACTTTCAGGGCTACAAACATGAAAACAGCAAGGTCAGTATTTACTCTGGCATTGGTAATATAAAGCTCATCTCAGCACTAGTGTCTCCAATTACGACAGACCACTGGGCTTGCTACTCTTCCTTAATAGCTTCTTCCATATCTGACACTCTTCATTTCACGTAATGAGAGTCTTCAAGATGTGAATAAAGGTATGCATATGATTTGGTACAAGGGCTGAAAATGAGATATGCCTCAGGGCTCACTTCAAACAAGACAAAATTTGCAGCTCAAGAGAAACTCTGTGGCTTTAAACCAGACATCTGTTCCTCGTCCCTCAACGGGGCCTTAAGGAAGCTGCCTGGACTTTGGTGCCAAGGAGCTCTTGTCTAAATCTTTGCCAACTTATTTGTCACCATGGCCTTATTGACCAGAAAACCCAGCAGCCACTCAGCCTGATGGGACGGTCATCTGTCAGTTCATCTCCCAACTCACAGCTGAAACCTTATGACACAGAACATCAGAGAGAAGTAAAGGAGAGGAAGAAGATGGAGGAGGGAGAGGAGACTGAAACCGAATCCCTGACTGAAATCACTCCTCGCAGTTAACACCATAAAGTCACCTAAAGTTTATTGCCTGTCCATTTGCAAGCAATGCAACAAGGGACTATACTCTCCCAGGAAGTCTCAGAAAGCTCTTTAACTGCCTGACCTCCTTATGTTTTTATGGAGCCAGGGAGCAATTTAACATGTTTTAAGTCCTACACTAAGATGCAAGAAAGTGATATGAGGCTGGAAATCAGCATCAGCTATCTGACCACAGAGGTTTCCTTGTCTGCTGTGCAGGGGCCGATATCTGCCTGAAACATCTCTGCCATATTCATCAGTGCTCAGCCCGGCTGGCTGGGTGGAAGTCTGTCCAGCTAGGGTTTATAATAAAACTGGCTTTAAAGTACATTATGCAATTATCGTGAAACCTAAGGGCTTGTAAGAGAGATGTTTAAGTACACAATGAAATAGCGTCTGGAAGAGACATCTAACTGCAGGAACAATAGACAAGAAGACAGTGTCAGAGAAAAGAATTTTCTAGAAGCCTGCTGACTCCCGGATAAAGAACCTGTCACACAGCCGCAACTCCAGTTTATCTTTTAATTAACATCTCATACACCAAGACAAACACACCATCAATAATGCAACAGTAACATGTTACAATATTAATGTCAGATGAAATAAGGTAATTAGACGGGGAAACTATTTTAAGCACATGTCTGCCTCAGCTAAGTTGTCAAGTTGCCAAGTTGTTGAGGAAAACAAAAGGTATCCCTGTAAAGGAGAGCCCCGAAAAGAGGAGAGCAGCTGATCCCATGTGTGACTGTGGCCAAACAGGAGGCGACTGAGGGCCAACATTTTGTTTGTCAGGGTGAACAAATGGTGACAAACGATGGCAAATTGGAGTGAAAGCCCCCTGCTGAGCTATGGTCTGCCCACAGGGGTCCCTAAGAGCAGAGATGCTCGTTTGAGAGAATGAAGACACACACACACACGTATAAAGTTATGGCAGTGTAATAAAGTTCAAGGCATGGCGTGCATACAGAAACACCCTGAAACACAATAATAAGGTGCCCGTGAAAGAAGCCATTGGAAGACTGAAGACGACATACACAAAGGCTCCCTGACTATCTAATCCAATGTTTCACATGAAAGAGTTGAGCCTCTGCTGAGGACTAAAACAGCATTTGGTCTAATCCTATAAATCTATATGATCGAGACAGATGGAAAGTAAGTTCTCTGAGTCTTTGCCTCTGGGGGGAAAAAAATCCAGGCACCTTTAACCCCTGATTTCCAGCCTCATTCTGTGGGGTGAAGTAAGTGAAGCTCTCTGCCGTGAGAAGCCTAGTAGATCATGGCAACCACAACACGGTCATATCATAAATAGATTCCTGGGGCCAGCTACAGCCATGTACAAAAAAGTGTATTTCATTTAATTGGCTGGATAAGACAAAGATTTTTAATTTCCCTTGAGATCTGGGTTGCCAACTTTTGTTGTTACGCTGCAGAGAAGAAGAGCTGCACTCAGAGCAGTGCCAGGAATTTACAATGTTCTTTTTTCCACAGGCAAAGCCGTGTTTTTCCTCTCCTCAGAGAGCTCCACAGATATTGGATTAATTATGCAGATGTTTAAATATCAGCTTCGATAAAAGACTGTTACTAGTCTGTGAACCTTAGTTTGTCTGAGCACCGTCTCCTAAGACCTATCATGGCATATGCTCTGGCACACAAGACATAAACTCTCAGCTTTTCCCCTCTCTCTTTGCTTCCCCTTCCTTTCCTCCCTCCTCCACACAGACAGACCATTGTGTGAGGGCACAGATGAGATTTGCATGCATGTTAGACTGGATTACACATGCAGGCTCTGGGAACCTGGACCCCTGTGGTCTCCCTCCACTGTTTGGGCCCAAAACCGGCAAACTCTCCTTTCAGTCTACAACTTCAAACAAATCTTAGAGCTTAATTGGCTCAGGAACATATAAACTCAAAGGTTAAATTCCTAGATTTGAGAGAGTAGGAGACAAAGTTTAGGAGTTTTTTACAGCTGCTTGCTGGAATTTGCCTCAAAATCAATCTCATGAAACGGCCCTCATTGAGGTTTATATCCATCAGCAGTGATATTCATAACTTGGGGAGATAAGAGTGTGTGAAAGGGTTAATCCTCTAAGTGATACATATAATAAGAAGCTTAATCCGTGATCTGAAGGGTGGAGATAGCAGATAAGAACAGCCAAATCTCTTTAAAAATAGCTGAGGACACAACATCAGTCTGCCAGGAGATATAACAAACATCTGATGAATTGATTTTAATTTCATATTGCTTCTATGTCGATACTTTCCTTGATCATGTTTGTGTGTGCTTTGCTAAAGCCTCTCTATCATCCATCAGTGTATTTTTAGTGCATTTGCTGACAACGAAACAGTACTAAGTGCCTGCAAACAGACAATAAAACGATCTCATATCAAAGCACTTGTGTGTCATTACATTTATTCATATGAGCATTAAAGTAAATTGTCAAATGCTGTCTTCTTTAAGCAGCTAAGCCCTGTGGAGCCTCTCTACTCAGCAGGATTATAAATGAGATAGGATTTAATATTGATCCTCCGCTGACCTCCTATGAAGTTCCCATCATTTTATAATATTCTTCACACATACTGTTAATGAGATCAATGGGCTCCCTTAGGTCCATGTGCAGATAAACCTCGACCATAACGCTGTCAGACAACAAACCTCACTGAGTTTTCTTTTTACCTCCACGATACTATTTGTTATTTACTTGACTTGTTTACTACACTCGATACATACATACAGTGAGTCTAAAGATTTTCTTATGTCTCTCATCATTCCTTCATGCAAGCTGAATAGGCATCCATGTGCATAGAAATAAGGTGTTAGTTTTGAACAGTCTTCCATTTTGGTTCCATAGCACATTGAGCTCTGCTGAGGAACGCCACCTTCAAAGGGCCAGACCGTGAAATATTGGATAATTTTTACCTCACACTGGAACGAAACTGGTTGATGAGCAAATTTACTGTCAGCTCTGAGGCTCCCTGGTGCTGCTGTTAAAAAAACTCTCTTTCTCTTCACAAAGCAACACCAGGTTCATAAGCAAGCCACATACCTAAACGAGACTGATAATTATCTGAATATATTTCCATTGCTATTACAATGAACTCCAATCAATGAGCGAGGTTACCTTAAACTCGTGCATGTCCCAAAGGCATTAATTTCACCAAGGCTCACATATGAGCATGGGGGTGGATGGTTGGTGTGGGTGGAAGAAATTGATTCAATGTATCTGTAGCTATGCCAGCCATGGAGAATATAAACACACACTGATGGGAGCTATAAGAAATGCAGAGGGAGGCTACCTGAGTGACTTTAGCTTCTACACATATACATACCCCAGAGCACCAGCGTCACATGTAATAAATCAAATCATTTGCTTTCCCGCCAGCTAGTCCTTTTTTTGAATCGAAAGCTGCTTATGAGAATGGGAGGGGGGCATGAAAAATTGTGATTTGTATTCATCGATACCAAGCCACAAGCACACACTGTCCCCTCTTCTCTCATTTCTTTTCTCACTCCCCTGTCAGCTCATTAGTTGCCCATCTCGATATTGCTATAAGGTGTAGATTCAAACTCTTATCCAATTATGCCTGCTCAGACACATAATACTGCGAATTAGATAAAGAAAAACTTTCACATAATTGGTCGCAAATTTCCATCCCTGTATGTATATGTGTGTTTTTACAGACACACACACTACTGGACAATTGCCACACCCTGGCAATGACATCCAGAAGTCAGATACTGAAGCCAGCAACAATGACAGTGAAACTGTAAATCTTCGACCAAGCTGGCAGGAGACCAGCTGCTGACATCTATTTAAAAGATTTTTTAAATGAATAGCTTCCACCATGGACACAAAATTACATCCTGTATAAATATATTCCGTTAAAATTAAATCTCTTAATAAATGATTTGCAAGGACAAATCATTCTGCACAAAATACGGTTTGGGGTGTGTGTGGGGGGTGAGGGGGGGGGGGGGGGGGTCAGTGAATCACTGAATGAATATAGCTGGCCTGATTTTATTCCCCCCTCTTCATATTTTTCACCGACTCATCTATCATCTACAACCCATTAACAACCATCCTCAGTCCAGCTAATACCATCAAGAAGAGAAGAGCCACTCTCTGCCCCTGTGCTGCTGCTAACATAATTGTTATACATTGGCTCCAGTCAAATGCTGTTTTCCTCTTTGTGACCAATTACCTTTATCTTTGTTAGATGACAGCATCAATTTGCCTTCGAAGCTGGACAATTAAAAAGAAAAAAAGTACATTTACCTTGATAAGAAGTGGATGTGTTTTAATAACCCTCTGTTGCACAATGCAAGCAAAGCAAATGGCGCATTTATAAAGGTGTTTAAAAAAAAAAACACATTTTGTATATGAACCTCTGCTTTATTTTCATTTTAACATTTCGTGGTAAAACAGAGACTGTCTTGGCCTTTGAGGAGTTAATACACTAAAGTAGTTATATGATTACGTTATTCTCTCATGTTTATTACTTCCACTCTAATCCACCCAGGGCTGCACTGCATTCATAAATGGCAGATATGGATCATTTTTGGTTTAAGACATCTAAATGTAGAAGGACTAAGAATGTGTAGTTTCTGTGTGTTGTCTCCAGAGTGGAGAAACCTGTAAAACTGTCCATACTAGATCCGGTTCATTTAACCCTTTTAGACCATAAAAACATGAAGGCAAAAAAGACTTTGAGTGGCCTCTGGTAACAATATGCAGAAAAAATAATCACCCAGGCTTTGTGTAATCTCCACCTCATAACAACACAGTACATTTAGCAATGTTTATTCAACACTTCAGGAGTTAATCTTAACACTGAGTCTGTGAACATAGGGGGGTCAGGAAGCGCATCCGGCATAAAAACTGTGCCAAATCAACATGCGGACAATGACCCTGAACTCACGGGATAAGTTGAAAGGACAAAAAAAAAAAAAGTATAGTAAGTATAGATTTTTTTAAATTTTAAATAAATAAGTAAAATAAGTTAACTTGACTTCTAAAGATCAGATGTATGTTTGTCTATTTTTCATGTTTATAGTTAAGTCTCTACTTTAATGCATCTCTTTATCAGTCTACACAAAAAAACATGGCTTTTCAATATCATCATAACGAATACCTTAAAACTTATATTAGTATATGTTTTATTTTGTTAGTCAGGATCATGGAGCCTGTTTAACATCATTTTTTGATGCACCACCCTGAAACTGTAGAAAACAACACTTTTAGCAATGTTACTTTTTTTGGGACAACCATGGCAAGAAAAAGCTTACTACCAAACTAACAGTGCAAAACAATTTTTAAATATTAAATTTGTTTTTTAAAAACTGAGCTACTTTCGAAATCCCCTCCTTATTTGACTGAAGGAATATAAACAGAACATTTTTTTCTGCTACTTTACTGTTACAATATCTAATAATTAAGCTACTAATCCTTGTAACTAGCTCGAATTGCGCTGGCAGCCAAGGTTAGTGTTAGCCATTTGTAACTGCTCCCTTAAAGCTAACTGCTAATGTACCATTCATGCCAACAAACTCCTGACACAGTCTTTTTAATTTCTTTCTGGAACATCTCAAATACAACACAATCTCACCACAATAACATTACCTCTCATAGACACCGTCGAGGTTATATTGTTATTAAAACGTGTTAACATTAGCTTAAATTGACTAAATGTATGTCACACATTTAAGCTAGCCACTGACTGTGACCTGTTAGCCCCTTTGTAATTCAGCCTTTATCAGCCACAAAACTCAAAAGATTATGGTGACAGACAATATTAAGTTAGAATAAAACACATACCTGGCTAAGGTTTAAAATATAAATGTTAAATATGTCATTAAAGAGGGCTTACCACAGTCACACAAAATGGCATCACAGTAGATAAAATATTATATTCTGAAGCTTTTTCAGATGAGGTAGAGGTGGGCGGAGCTTTCTAGAAGCGGAAGTGGGCGGAGCTTTACATAGTACTTTTCAGTGTGAATATGTTACACATGAAGGGTTCATCTGCTTTGACACTGCACATTTTACACTGGGGAATCCAAATTTAGATATTTTCATCAACTTTGTTCTTACTCTTCCTGATGTTGGAAGAGTCAATAGACTTTTTCACTGGATATTTTACACTGGTAAATTTACTGTGAACTGACATTATGTGTAAACTGTAGCGTCACAGTTCACAGTTCAGTCGCTATATGCCAAGAACCCAAAAATGCACCAAATACTGATATATAAATTCATATCTTTACACCCAACTGCAGATAGCCAAGTTATTCTTCCTCAGCATGGCATGAAAACAGTCAGCACAAGCAGACTGAGACATTTATAGGGACATAGTAGTACAACGTGTCTCGATTAGAGGCCTGCTACCACTTTAACTAGTCCACAATCACCAGAGGAACCAGTGTATCCACTCTCCAATTAGATAATATTATGTTGTCTTTAGCTTCTTCTACATCCATCTCCGTCACACCCTCATCTATTGTTCATAGAAATAATTGTTGTCTCCTGCATCAAATGGTTGTTCTGTGTATCGTTAAAATTTCATAACCTCTTCACTTGTGGGCGATATATTTAACAAAAGTCCTAAGGCCCCAGCCTTTTCTATTTTTGTTGTGTGCCGGCTCTATAGGCTGTTACAGAGGCTGAGTTGGAGAATAGTTCACAGAAATGATCTGGAAAGTCTTGGGTGCCTGTTCCTTAAGTGCCACTGCACCGCGTGTTGTCCAACAATCTCTCCCCCACCCACCACTGATCAACTGAGTCAGGTGTGTTCAGTCAATCAGAAGCTGGAATATACCATTTTATATGAGGGTGAAGTGGGGAAAGACAAAGTGAATTGGTATTTTCCAGCTTCTAATAGACTGAACACACCTGATCCAGGTAATCGGCAGTGGGTGGGACAGTGTTTGTTAGAAAATAAACAGGATAGTGGCCATTGAGGACCAGGATTGGCCACCCCAGAATGTGGCCAACCCTGTTTAAACCCAGTTTAAAAACAGTTAGTCCATGGACTAACTGTTTTTAAACTGTAAAAACATTCTTAGCAATATCTAACTGAGACTGAAATTTTAAATGTCTAAGAACAAGAATATTGTCTTTATTTTTTAGGTGTCACATAGATTATAATTAATGCTTTATGTCAAAATTTTTGTTATTTAGCCATATATATTTAATATTCAAGATAAAAAGTGTATTTGAATGCAGAAGCACTTGAAATGTTTTTGGATATTTGGGTTATTGGAAAGACATTTCTTTCAATAAAAATGACAGTGGGAATCAGACTGAAAAAGCTAACAAGTTCAGAGAGCGTATTCACGCTTGACCTGATTCTATGCAGCCTGTTATCTCCCTTAAAATGTCAAGCACCTGAATACGCTGATCAGGGCATGAAAGTACTTATATATATTATGTCCTTGAGTCCATGAGATTAGAATTTCCATTTTGGGCAAAAAGCCTTTGGAAAGCCAAACATCACATGCTGAGTGTAGAAAACTGGAAAGGTTACTGAGCCTTATCTGCAATTATGCAAAAACACAGAGATTGGCCAAACCCATGTTCATTTGTACAAAGGGAATCTACAATGCCTTGATGTTGCTTTAAGCGTTTTCCTCTCCAACACAGATGTGTAGCATACAGCACATCCTAGAGGAGAATATAAGGAAGAACAGCTGACTACACTTTGTCATGTTTTGAATTATGAATAGAGGTAATTAAACTTTAAATCCCCCATAGTAAAAAGATAGAGGACTAATTAACAAGCATTTTTGAATATGTGGTTTTAATTCAGAAGCTTCTCATTTGCCCATAGAGATATAGAGGAAAAGATTTAGATAAAATCAAACTGGTTTAGTCACATCCAAAGCCGTACTTTTCTTTAATAGTCTTCAGTTTTACTTCAAAACTATGATAAAAAAAGAGAAAGAATCTGGAACGCTTCCTTGTCTTTGACCCTCTTCTTCTATCAGCTACACTGACATGCAGCTGCTAAAATGTTGACAACTCCACTTCTGCACTCATTGTGTCAACGGTTTCATTTTCAGAAGGATTTTTTTTCTTTTGACACATTAAAATCTGTTACATGGGTTACATGGCAAAACTCTGCTCTTTTCTTTTTTTTCTCTTATCTTATCTATTATCTTTTCATCAGCACCTGGGAATATAAATAGTTCAGTTTGAAAATAATGCCTTTCATCTTCAATTACCCCTCTGAATATTCAATATGAAAGCAATGGTGCCCCCTTGTGTAAAATTTAATTAACAGGCTGATAGTGATGTGCATGCAGGGTGGATTCTAACAAAATCTGCAGATGACAGAGATTGTGCAATGCTTACAATGCACAGTATTTTACCCGTGAGCTGTGATCACCTCTACAGCAGGATCTAGGGTACGGTATGTGCTATCTGAACAGTTTTTATTCCATACTCATACACTTTCCTCTGCAGCACACAAGTATTGATTCTCT